>NC_142203.1:20031759-20759259 GCF_049639895.1 Pseudopodoces humilis | reverse complement strand
AATGAAATCAAAACTGAACAGGGTTAGAAATGCTTGACACTGGCTGAGACTGGAAGTAAGAATTATATTTTTTTATCACCATGAAGCTATTTCTAATGTACTTATATATGAGTGATATAAATCTCACAGATTATATCCACTCCTAATTCATGTATTAAGAATATTCATTCACAGAAAGGTCTTGCTTCAGAAGTCCAGGATATTAATTTTTTGGGTGACACAGGTACTACCTTTCCATGTGAAGGACATCTCTTTCCAGACAGGAACCAGGACTTCATGCATGTCAACTTCTACTGATGACCAGGAAGTCCTTACCCAGCCTACTGGTGGTTGGGAATCTCATGTAATCTGGTCAGCTCTTTTTGAGGGTGCTGACATCTGATCCAGGGCTGTGTGCTGAAATCCCTTGGTCAGTAAGACAGCAGTTTTTTTCCTCCCCAAATTTTTTTTTGTGGCAAAACCCTCACGCATAAAGCTACAGATTTTTCATTTGACCTACTACGGTTTCATAGAGTAAAAACACTGTAACTACAAATGTCTGCTCTAAAATTGGCAGTACAGGTAAGTTAATTATTCACAGGTAGTTTATACTAAAACTCACACTAGATATAAATGTTATTGACTAAACAAGAACAATGAAACTGTATCTTCTGCATCTCAGCAGAACTACCAACCCCAACAAATAAACAGTGTCTGCTTCTGCACTGAACCAGAGAGAAGCTAGTGATCAAAGTGTCTGATACACTTCTAGGAAAGGAAAAAGGGTTAGCAACATTATCAAAGATAAAGTCCAGGTAGTGACAAAAACCATTAACAGTTAACATCTGTGAAGGTACCCATAAGACTCTTGTTTAACTGTATTTGTGATACCCGATATTCTCTTAAAATGAAATATGTATTTCTGTGTTTATTTACATTTTAGTGATTACAAAGTCTTTGGGGACCAGTTTCGTTACAAAAATTAAGTAATTTAATTTTAGACCAAAAGCTTGAGTATATTCACCACCCCATCACAAGCCTGTGCTATCATTCTGGTCTGACTAAACCTTGATTTACTGTAAAATAAGACAGCAGCATTAAAAAACTGCCTACTGGTTGGCTGTTCAGAAATAAACACAGAATTCAGAAATGCACACTTCATCCACAAAACAAAGTGCTTTCAAATGTCATTCTGCTGTACTCCTAAAGGTTTTTGTTATCAGTAACCAATATCTTTAAGAGATGCTGTCTACTCACATTATGACTAAGCATGACTGGAACTGCTGGGGCAGACGTGTTCACGTCTCCTCCCTCCAGAAGGACACAAATAACTGGATCGTGCTGCTGTACTCTTAGTCTCTTTACAATCTTTAAATACCAAAAGCAGTTGACAGCACTTGAGGCAGAACGACAGAGGACAGTGAATGCAGATATGGAACACATCTGGAATTATCTGTAGTTATCAATAAACAACCCTCACATCTCCTTCGAGTGAGTGCTCATTCATGCTCACACTCTTCCTCTGCTTCAGAGGAAACAGGTCTGCAGCCTTGAAAGACTCCTTCACAAAAGACATCAATGCCTGCCTAAGGTACCCCATGAAACACTACCCCTGAACACAGGAAAATGCCAAGGAACCAGCTGAGGCCTGGCAGGAAGACATGGCGTGGCATGCGTTGGCTACCTAAACCTGACAACCACGTCCCATGGGGCCGAGACACCCCTACATTAATGGGGCTGAAGCCATCTAGTTGACAAGGGGAAGCATTGGAGAAGGGAAGCTGCCCTAGCATTCCCAAGACTTCCAAGTATTTTTGAAGATGAGGCAGAAGTGCTCAGTAGGAACTCGTACCTCAGACTGAGAAGGGGGGGGGAAGGCACCCAGTTGTTGTGCAAGGAATCCATAGGATCAGAAACTGAAAAGCCATTGCTTTTTATAGTAAAAAGAGAGGTAAGGCTTAGGAATACTTACTTCAAGTTCTGCTTTTTCCAACTTTTGTGCTGGGTCTCTCACTAGCAGCCCAGATGTTTAACCAAACTGAGTTCTCCTGTAAGACAACCTCCCAAAAGCCATTGGCTTCCCTGTGAAGGATAAAGATCTCACTGTTCTATTTATGGGATACATTATGATTGGTAACTGTCAACATTAAAGCATGACAGTTCTTCTTTCTATGGGAAAATGCTAGACATCCCTCCATACCGCACAGAGCTGCTGTGCAGAGGGACACAGAAATGCTGCGCCTTAACCATCCAAGGATGCTGAGGACAGCAGCTTCCATGTAATCCAAATATGGATGAGACAATCCTCTACAATACCTTGTCTTGCCTTGCAGCACCCAGAAAAAATTTAGAATTCTCAGAACAGCAATCCCAGCTTTTGTCAGGAACGGCTTATGCCTGGCATCATTGTATGTGGAATGTGGCATGAGACACTATGTCAGCTGATGGCATCACACTATATCAAAAACATGAGAAGGGATGTTCATCATGATACAGCTGCAATGAAATGGAAATTGTACAGTCTGTGTCCAAATGCAGAACAGAAGAAGAAAAAAACCACATATCCTTTCTGGCAGGAGTCCAAAGACGTGGTGGTGAGATGCAGCTGGAGGTAAAGACAGGAAGACAGCCTCTATAAGCCACAGCACTGCTTCCTTTCCTGAATATATGGACGAGTAACTGGTCATAACATTAAATAAAAGACACAGCCTTTGCTAAATTCTGACTTATATTCTTTCGGAGACTGTACAGAAAATGAAGGGGAACGCCTCAATCAACAGCTCTATCCTTGCTGTTATGACTTCAGCACCTCTTGTAGGGAAAATTCAAAGCAAGGTGATCTTCTGAAATAATATTGGAGTCAGCTTAAATATTGTAATACTAGATGAAAGTTACTTGAAATACCTAAGACTAGCACGTAATAATTTGTTTTAATTTAATTCATGTCGTTAAGGGACATAAAAATAGGAGTTATCTGTTTATATTTTAAAAGTAAGCCTGAAATTAGGAAAAAAGTTATATTAATTTCAAAGGCAATCAAAATATCTATTTTTGTTCATTTATGCCAATGGAAAAAATAAATCCCTAAACAATCTACTCTTCAAGCATCTCTTGAAGAAGTTGGGAAAAATCCTGAACATCTATGAACCTGAACATCTGAACAACAATCATACATCTATGTCTTCAGCACACTGGTTCAGCAGATAATTAATAGGGAAGAAAATCACAGCATCTTGGCTTCTGTGAATTGTCCTGTTTTGTTGAAGCATCTCTGTCACAACTAATGCTATTTTAAATCACCTTCTGTATTGTGGATTTTAGAACAAAAACTCAATATTCAGTCTAACCAGTTTAAAAAACAGTATAATTTTAGTTTTCTCATGTTATTTTGAAAAAAGATACTGAAGATCAGGATTTAAGACTACCAGCTTTCCTCCCTCAGTTAATATTTTGAGTATGCTTAACAATCTCAGTCATTCCTTCACATGCACTGAACCTACTTGCATTGAAAACTTATACAGAAACAATTAAACAACTGCTAAGGAAGAATATTTTTAAAAACTCCATAGGTTTGCCTACACCTGTACTTAGTGAGATTTTTATGGAGCTGGGTTTTTCTAATACACAACAGCCAGTGCAGACACGTGGCTTGCAGGTGCTACATTGGCCCTTCTCATACATATCCTGCCATGCAAACCTGCCACTGCTGACCTTGAGAGACAGATATTCATAAAAGCCAACTACAAAATTAACAATTAGACACAGCTACATAAATGGCTAAGATTAATGGGAAAAACCCTCAGTGTCTGGCATCTTTTGTTTTCCATACACCCATTGTACTTAGGCATTGCTGGGTCAAATTCCCCTGCAGTGCAGGGTAAATCTCTCACTTCACTGTGACAAGTGGCACAATAAATGCCACACACTAGAGCGGCCCAACATAAACGTTACGGATCAGAAGCCTTAGTGAAAGGCAGTTTATTCAGGTGTACAAGTTAATGCTTGAGAAACAAAGCTAGGCCATATCAACTACTGAATGCTCCAAAAAAACCCATACTTCAAAAACTGACAGAGAGAGGATCAGACACCCTTCCTAAAAATATCTCAGAATCCAAACACACCACAAGATTTCCTTAAAAATTCTCATGCACAGGTGATGATTATATTGATTTAAGACTGAATAATTTACATCTGTAATTTAGCAAAACTTCAAAACAGCAAACATTAAAGGGGTATGGGAGAAATGAAAAAAGTGATCTGACCAACTACTACTGCCTCTTGGTCTACAGCAACACTCCAGGTTATTGAATGGTTTTTAAAAAGAAGTTAAAGAAACTGAAATATTATTCAGAAATGGCTATCTCAAAAAGAGGTCACGTGAAAACAACCTATTATCTTTTCCATTTCAGATATTTTATATTATAAAATATATCTATTTATTCAGATATTATATTTTCAGAAAAAAATATTACACACAGACACATATATATATACATATACAGTGAACAAGAGGCGACTACAAATCCCTAATTGGATAGTGGAGTTGCTCATGGAAAAATTATAGCATTGAAAGGGAAAATATCTGACTAAAAGAAGCCTGTTTCTACGATTTGGGTAAGCCTGAATCTAACCAAAACTTCAGAAATAAAACTTGGCTCAAAAGAATGTGAGCATTTGTGAGACGTCTCCCATGAAATAAGAGGTACCCTGAGCAGAGAAAGACAAAGCACAGAGGAAAAAAGGGAAAAAAACAGGACAGGGTTTTGGTGAAATGGGATACAGAACAATGTTCCTAAGCACAAAGTCAGACTAAGAGACTTTTATGAACACATACTTTTAACCATTGCCTCCAAATGAAGTGGTTGCACAATTCCCAGCCCTCAGACATGTTTTACCACTCTGTCCCTCCTTTCACCCAGCCTGAGAGCTCCCTGTGGTAGCAAAAGCATCTATTTAGCTGCATAACACATCAGATTGAAGAATTAATTTACAAAAAAGGCTGCTGGAGGGAAAATAAAAAGGGCTAGCTGACCTCGTGATTGAGTTCCTCATTCTGACGAACACGAATGCTTCTGCTGACACAAGGAAAGAAACAATGCAAGCATGGGAACAGGACAGCATGACATTTTTGGCAGCAGGAGGGGTGTGAAATCAGTGCCAACTGACTTGAATCCTTCAGCAGAGAGCATATCATCTACTGGAAACAAAAGGAAAAGGTCCTGTGCCACATAATCATGACAAATCAACCAATCTGTCACTGTTCTGAAAAAGATAAGACAACAATGATGAGACACACAAGACACTCATCTGCATACAAAGGATGATACAGACACTTGGTATGTGGTTAAACAATAAAGAGCAGCTTCAATTCTTCTACAGAAACTCACTAAAGTCATAAAACGTGTGGGCCTAAGGATGCCTTGCTTTTTATCCTGTACCCAAAGTCATGTGTCATAATCCTTTAACCATTTAGAGACCTCATAGGTCAAAAAATTGCTCTGGTCATCTCTTTCCTTTCCTGACACTGAAAATTTATTAGCTATATCCTTCAATTATGCAGCCCTTTACTGCAGCTACCTTTTATATCTGTATATCTGCCATGCATAATCCTGTGCTGCTTGATAATACAGGGGGCTCCTGCATTTGAAACAACACTCACACAACACACTTTTTAAAAGCAAACTTCTGCTGAGTGCCCTGTTTCTCAGCCCAAATTCCCATTACCTTCAGTCAGGCATTATGCACACTTGGTAAGAGGGGACAATTACCAGCCCTTAACCCTTCTTCCTAGGTGCACCACATTTGTTTCTCTCTACCCACCCTGATAGATTTTGACCATCTCAAGACCCAAATTCAGGCCTACCATGATAATGTCCCCAGCACAGATATCATTGCATCAGACTTGCCTGTCAGCATTGGTGGCTGATGCAATTTATTTTATCAACCTCCTCTTTCATTGCATGGCACAGAATTCTCATGGTGGAGAAGATAACTCCAAAACCACTCCCAAAATGCTCCCAGCACAATATTCACCCCACAGCATTCCTCTGAGGCTCACATACCCACAATCTCAACACCTACTGGCGCTTGAAACACTGCATGTGTAATACAAACAAACATCACTGAGCTTCTCTCCTTCTGGGTATTTATCCTCTTAAACTGGGCCTTCTTCATCCTCAGGCCAGCTCTAGATGAGCAGCCACCTCAGCAGTGTGTGCTGAGAACAGTGTTTAACCTTCACCTGAATCAAGGATAACTTCAAGTGACCAGAGATTTTCCACCATGGCTCTTAAAAGCTCAGATGGCTGAATCTTGACTATGTTTGCTAAAGAACTGCACGGTTTCTCGTGTGCAGGAAGTGAAGGAACCAAACATCTCTTTCTGCTTCAGTTACCACTTCACAGCTTTAATTGTGTACCAGGACCTCACCAGGTCCTCCCAGAACCTTACAGCCCCATATGCCCTTGAGCTCCAAAAACATCTGCTACACCATCACAAACACCGCTCAGAGCAGCTGTCACAGCTAAGCATCAAGAAAAACATGTCTTGCCACATGTTTGCTAATAATGTGCATAAGAATTTGTTAGTAATGCATGTTGATGACTAGTCTTAGAACCATTAGAATCATTCAGGTTTTAAAAGATCAATGAGTCCAACCTTCTTCCAAGCTGTCCCAGAAACGCTGCCACAATATAACAGTTAATGCCAAAGTGCATCCATGCCTGTGGCAGCATGAAAACGCTTAGCAGCTCTCTCTAGTAAGGACAGAAGAGAAATACCATGAGCAGTGATTTCAGCAGAGACAGAACTCCACCTGGAGATGTTACTTATGACAGATGTGTACGCATGTATGCAAAGAAAAGCATGTACTTGCCTGCACTGTTCAGGAGAGCATGATTCAAAGCAGGGGAATTGCAAGGGAAGAGTGTAACAGTCAAGGGAAGGGAGTGCACAGCAGGCAGAAGAGTTCGATATTTTTACTCTTGCAACCAGCATGCTCATCAGCTGCTCAGCCCATGAAAATATCCAGGGTATGAAAAGCAAGTAATAGAAAGAATAATTTTAGCTCACAAGATATGAAAACATGAGAATAGACCAGCCATAAGACAAGTAAAATTGTATTGGAAGCCTCCAACACCAAAGCAAATCCCCCAGCTACCTCTGTAAAGAGTGAGAGTGCCTGTGCAGAGTTAAAAATAGGTTTGACCACAACATGAGATGCAAATGCTTGCTACAGGGGCACCTGTGATTCAGAAGGCAGACTTCTTCCAGCTGTTCTTCCTAAAGCACAGCCACCACCACTGGCCTAAAGAAATCGGTATGTGTGCACACAGGACCAGAACAAAAGCTATAAAGCTCTTACTTATAAATTTTATCTTATCAAAAAGAATTAGGGGATGTCTTAATCATTAAAGTTAAAAATTCCGTCAAGTGATTTCAAGCTAGCAACATAAACATTAGCAAAAAAGTATTTATTGATTGTCCCAAGGTTGTAAGTGATGAAACACCAGAAAATATTTTCTATGAGTCAAAGTTAAAAACATTCAACATTAGTTGAAGAATAGCAGTGAAATTCGGGTCCAGAAATATTAAAATTTTACAAAAATTCACAAAAACATTAAAAATTTAAAATTAAAAAAAATTAAAATTTTACAAAAAACCAGGAAAATCACCCTTAATGGGTTTGATTCTGATTAATTTGATATTATGAATATTATTTTTAAACTTATGTTTCTTTAAATCTATCTTCCTACTCAAAATAAAGAATCATTTAGTAAAGTCATAGAAACGTATCAACTTCTGCCATGTTAAAAACTATCTTAACAGGCTTAAAATACTATATACTTAGTTTCTTTCAGGAAGGAAGCTAGAGAAGTGAGGGTTTTTTTTTTTTATAGAACCTATTTGAAAAACAATGGAAGAGAAGAATCTGAATGCAAGCAGCTAATGGCTGCAGCATAAGAGTTGGATTCAGTCTGTGACTGGAAAATCTTGTGCTGGTTTTAACGTGCACCACCTGAAGCAGTCTATCAACAGCTCCAGATTCCCGGCTTCAAGCTCTCCAGTAAGGAAAGAATGTCAGCCGCCGAGGGACTAGTCTCCTTGCACAGTCTCTACAACAAATACATTCATTATTTTGCAAGTGGGCTAGCACAGCTAACACATCCTGGAATGTGGTGTAACTCATTATCTTTACCGGCAAGTAATGTTAACTAAGTTCAAGGCTTTTGAAACAAAAATAAAAAAAATGCCAAAAAACCAAAACCAAACCAAACCAGCAAACAAACAAACTAAAGTTACCCAAAAGACAGCCTTTAAAATTTCCTTGTTATATGGCTACTGACAAGGTGCACTTCCTTACAGCAAGGAGGTGCTTTAATGCTATTCTGAGTTAGTGTTAGAATTTCATTACAAGCTACACATATAACTTGTCAGCAGACTAACAAATTTCCATACTTTTGTCTCTGAAAAACAGGTTCCCAATCTACGTGTGCTACCCAAGCAAGTATGTAAGGGCTGAAAGTGCTCACTTCCCATGGCTGACAAACAAAACAGGGGTTCTCACAAGTCAGAAGAGGTGCATTTTCTGTACACAGAAACAGAAATTTGACAGGAAAAAAAACAAACCACAAAACATCAAAATAAATAATACTTATAAAAATACGGAAACAATAAAAGATATGTTTTCTGAATGTAAGCAGGAAAAAAAGCCCAATTCCTCTAAAGATGCAGTACCCTGCACGAAATTATTTTATTATTTTTTTATTTTAATCATCTCAATAGTATCTCAAATACACATTTCAATGTAAATCATCTAGAAATCTGATGTATATTTCGTCATATATTGATGTATATTCATTTTTTTTCCCAGAAATTCCTAAACACTTTCATGACACTGGAATTATGTGGAAGTTTCATAGCTAAATGTCTAATGAATTAAGCTTCGTGCAAACACTGCCTTCTGTTGCAATAGCTAAGAACTTCTCTTTCTGGAAATGAGACACTTTCAGTTGCATGTAATTCTAAACAGGAAAAAAAAATCACAAATATAATAAAATATTCCTTTTTTCTTACTGGGGGGCACTGGGATGTAGTCAAAGCCACTGTCACCCAGCACAGATACACAACTGCATTCCCTGTTCTCACCCTACTAGTCGTTCCTGGAGGATTAAGGCCATGCACTGTTTTTTATAACATTAGGCAAACTTTCCCTGAAAAGAATACAGACTGGAAGAACTTAAAGCAGAATAACTGGTGACTTTCATTATAGGGCCTTCCCTTCTTTCTTTCCTTCTTTCTGGAACCAGCTATTGCCTATCTGTAATGCTCTAGCTGCACAGATTATTGACAGAGTTGTGAGCTGTAAATATGGTCAAAAAAACCCAGAGAAAACTGGATATAAGCTGGGAGTGTGCCCTTGCAGCCCAGAAAGGAAGGCATCAAAAAGCATCAAAAGCAGAGTGGCCAGAAGACCCAGGGAGGTGACCCTGCCCTTCTACACCACCTGGAGTGCTGCATCCAGCTCTGGGCCCCGCAGCACAAGAAGGATGTGAACCTGCTAGAGAGAGTCCAGAGGAGGCCACAAAGATGATCCAAGGACTGGAGAACCTCTCCTATGAAGACAGGCTGAGAGGTAGGGGGTGTTCTGCCCAGAGAAGAAAAGGCTCTGGGGCAAACTTCTCTGAGTCTTCAATACTTAAAGGGGGATTGAAAGAAAGAGGATGAAACACTTTTCACAAGAGTCCATAGTGACCAGACAAGGAGTTTTCAACTGAAAGAGGGTAGTTTTATAGTAGGAATAGGGAAGAAATATTTTACCATGAGGGTGAGGTTCTGGAACACTGCCCAGAGAAGTTGTGGATGCCTCATTCCTGTAAGTGTTTAAAGCCAGGCTAGAGGGGCTTTGAGCAACACCGTTCAGTGAAACATGTCCTTGATGACTGTGGGGGCCAGGGTTAGGCCTAATCTGTCTCTGAAGGTCCCTTCTAATCAAGGCCATTCCATGATTCTGAAAAAATGGGAGCACATAGTCAAGGAAATAAGGAGAATACCAGCATTCTGAAATTATAGGCATAAAGTCAGCTTAAAAAAATATTTAAAGATCTAAGAATGATAAGGTAGATCTGAATATTTTGAGCTACTTTTTTCAGTCCAAGAGTAATACATTGAAAGAACAAGGTAAAAATTAGTTTTTGAGAAGAAATTTAGCTATAAAGAAAGCTTTAATCATAGTAATTTTTGTATGTTACTCATACAAAAAACACTGCTCAGACCTTCTACACTTACTTGATGTACATGTAACTACATGCAGCTGTTACAGAGAAATTTAGAGAAACCTGTCTGGATTTGTCACTCTGAAAAAAAAAAAAAAAAGGAAAAAAAAAGAAAAAAAGAAGAGAAGAGATATGAGTCACAGGCAGAAAAACAACTTTTAAAGCACATGGCATTTAATGAATCAAATCAATCAATAAGCATTGCAAGTAGGTGTCTAAGAAACATTTCTGCATAAAACAAGGTTTAACTTGGTATCAGTTACCTCCTAAACTGTGTAAAAAACCTGATGTTATGTAAGAAAAGTATCTTGTACAATACTATCAGTTACTGAAAGTTCCTCACCTGAATTACAGCAAAATATGAAAGAAATTACATTCTTCTCTTTGACAGTTTAGAAGGAAGTTTTATCCCAGTAAAGAAGTATGAACTTTTCCAATCAAGTAAAGCAAAAGGAATTTAAAATGTCACAGAGAAAAGTTTCCTCCAACAGATTCTTTTCAGCTTGGTTTAGACTTGTTCAAAACAGACAGCAATATCTGGAGCATATTTACCCTGGATCACACAACCAGCTTTATAGTCACCAGCAGTAATTCACTTACACACCTCCACTGTCAATACGAGATCTTGTGTACTCAAAGAGGAACCCATTTTCCTTTAGTGATGATTATTTTTTTACTGGGACATCTTGGACTGCTTTTACCTGACACTTGTCAAATATCTCCAGGCAGTTTTCAGGAGGAGAAGAGCATGGGAAAGAAGAATTAAGTATAGGCTCTACATAGAAGGAGCACATAAAAAAGAGGAATTGAAATTTGCTAGTCAGACTAAACATTCCTATGTACATATGTATAGTGCCACAGGTACTGCAAGAAGAATGGGTGTAAAACTAATCAGTTTATTTCCTTTAGAGCACTCAAAAGAAGAGGGTACTAAGGGAGCAGGCAAGTTATTGCCTGAAGTCTTTCCACAGTTTTTGAATTTAATCTTCTTATTTCATTAGCTTATGTTAGAGTAACTTCATTAGTTTACCTTCCCACCTCCTCTCAGCAGTTAGACTAGACTGCAAAAACATTGCTGCTCTAATTTTTTTTTTAAACTACAGGGACTTGTGAATCTCCTCAGGATTCCCATTTTAAGTAATAGAACCACTCTGTCAATGTTTGTAGATAAAAACAACTAGATTATGCACAAATAATACACCTTGAAATAATTTTAAGGGAGGGGGAAAAAGGTATGGTTTTGAAGCGCTTGACTGCCTTTTATTCCCTTGGAGCAATCTTGCATTGAAAGTGTCAAGGTGCAGATCCGAAATAGGAGACAGTATTGCTGTAAGTTGCCACACAGGGAGTGTTACAGAACAACTGCCGCACAATAACTGCCTTTGTACAGACAGCTATTTCCCATTTCAAACCTTACTGTATTCAGACAAAATTTTCAGACACATGAGCACAGCCTTTGGGATACAGTCACCTAGCACTGTGCTCTGCTGCAGGCTTCCAGAGTTCCACGACTTGCTCTGATGCTACAGAGGGAGGATAGAGCACATAATGTTACAATGTTATTTTTAACTGAGGAGTCTAGCAGGACCTAACAGTTTTTTGCATATTTTATTTTGGAGAAATAGTACTTTCTATAGTACTTCCTTTCAACAAAAGGGGTTGAGAGCAGGATGGGGGCTGTCCAGGGAACAGGATTTCCCAGCCCTGACTATTAAAGGGCTTCTGCTAGCAGGATGCACCACTTTCCACAAGCAGCACTCACTCCAGAGCCTGAACATCATAATTACAATATGGTCTTGTTTAAGGTACAAACAAGCTTAAGGCATGCTATTTTCAGGGTTACACTGCAGCGACACTAAGCACCTGAACAAATTGCCTCCAAATTAGTCAGGCCCAGTGGCCTTGCCCTTGAGGGAACTTCAGTTGAATTTGCCTGAGCAGAAGAAATCAGGCAATGGTGACAGCTCCTCGCACTGTCAGCGTGACAAAAACTGACAAAGTTCATTTGCCTGCGTGGCCAGCACAGCCCCATGAGATCTGTACCTGATCACCCACCTGCCACAGGGGACACAAACGCTCCTGCTGTCTGATTCCACACCACTGCTGAGGACAGATGGCTTCTCGGGGCAGGCAGCCCCACTCTGGGGACACGCTGAGAGCTTTGCAAGGCACCCATGCGAGGTGCCTGCCCCCCTGCAGGCCACCCCAGGGAGGTGGGATACCCATGGCAGGCATGGATGGTGCTCCAGGCACTTCTGCTCCCTATGCCCCTGTGGGCTGCAGTCAGCCCTCTCAGAGAGATGTGCCCCAGCTGTGAGCTTCTTGTAATGGTACAGACAGGTCTGACAGCTTTTCTCGAGGCAAGTGAACACTCCCAAGTGCTCCAGAGCCAGCTAGCCTTCAGTGCATTTTTGCTGTGGTGTGCTCATACCCACCCAAAAAAAAAAAAAAATCCAGAAAGGTTTTAGCTCACTGATTCTACCACTGTCACAGAGCAAGCCCGTGGATGACTGAGCACAGAAAAAAAGCTGCATGATCACATAGATTCAGACTATCATGCTGGATATTTAAATCACTTTTCTTCTATGAAGGGCCTTTGATGACGACCTCTCTTCTGCCTGGCACTGTTAAATGTTTCACTAGCTTTAGCTTATTTTATTATGGTGTTACTCAGTTGCTCATATTAAGAAAAAATAAAGCTTTAAACATACTTCTTTTCCCCCTTCAGTCTTTAGTTTTTCATCTCAAGGTGTTCATTTAAGCTTCTCAAGGTTCTCCTAATCCTTATTTCAGTACTTGATTTGATCAAGTTCTGAATTTAATCCTAGCTAATAATTTATTCCTTTGCCTATCTGTTAGCTGCCATTCTTCTCCATCAATGTATTTATTGCCATCAAGACTCAGAACACAAACTTTCAGATTTGTGCTGTATCTATTCACTTTTTAAACAGTATTGTTTTAAGACAAATTTTTTTTTTTACAAAACTGTAAGTCACAGCTTCATTTTTAGCTGTGAAGTTCTACTTCTCCCACATGCAGTTGTGAAACATAGAGATTATTAAAATCTGCATGCTACATTTAAGCCTGGGTAGTAGAGAGGTCTGCTTTCCTATAATTTTAAACCTAAATTTTGAAGTCCACTGTAACCCCACACTCTCTTTCCCCAACCTTAATCACATACATATAACTTCTTGCGCTTGAGTAGAAGGCAGGGTTGGTTTTGTGACATGGTTTCCTGTGTACAGAACAGCAGCATGTGCTCTTTTAGCACTTTGAGGTTTTATAGATCTCAAATGCTTAATCCCCATCAGGTGGACCTAAACACTCAGAATTTTTTTTCAATACACCCTGTTCTGTGATCACTGAAATTAAATACCTGGCTTGATATGTAGAACTGTGTACTCCTTGTAAAACAGGACTGTCACACAAATATAGTTTGGGTTGTTGTTTTTTTTAAAGGCCTTAAATTTTGAATAAAGTAATTAGAAAAACAAGTATGCTGAAATGCTAATAAACTTCTAAAAAACTACAGGTAACAATAAACAACTTGGACAAAGCCAATAGGAAAACACCAGCAAACAACCAATGTTTAGGGATCCTGGATGGGATGGACAGCACTGTATGAGCTGAGGTCAACAGAAAGGACCATGTTCTGTGCTTTTCATCTTTTGATGTTGCCTACAACCTGCTTTTAGCAGACAGATCTTGGGCTCTGTATACTATCCAATGTAATATCTGGAGCAGAAGAAATGTATGAACTGTTAATTGCCTGAGGTTACATTTGAACACCTCACAAGGAGTAAATAAAAATGCATACAGAATTTTACTGCCTATCACTGACCTCACATTCACTATTCCCCAGTTAACCTCCTGGTATTAACAACAAAATTGACATTTCAAGTGAGTTTAAACCATCCACCTGCATATTCAAAACCACTTGTACAGCAAATACCGCTGGCAAACCTGCACAAAAGCATAATCAGCATACTTTCTGCATCACTGGCCAGTGTGGTGCTTTGCAGAGCAATACAACACAAATTCATTGCCTGGATTACACAGATTTTTCTACAATTCAGATATTAATCACATTTCTACTATTATTCAGCTCTACCTGTAAGTTCTAATAAATTTTCAAAATATCCAAACAAAACAAGATTTGAATATTTCTTTTTCTTTAACATGAGAGTGATCTAAATACACTGAAGTGCTACAACTTATTGGAGGGCAAATTAAGTAAATATGCCTGGAAATAATCAATCTAATTCACAAAAGTAGCAGATAAGACCTTGATATGAAATGCATGGCAACACAAGGGTGTCACACAAACCATTTCTAGAATGAGATCTTCATTTAAGAAAAAATCCATCTCTCAATGTGGTGTCAAGTACAGGAGCAAAAAAAGGGTCTGACAGCTACACAAAAGTATCAAGATTCCTGCTGCACTGCTTATAGTCATAGATCTTTCTTGATTCATTATTTCATCAGAGAGGAGGCTAAAGCATCCTGTAATTTATGCACAGTAACTTCAAATACTACTTAGTATACAAGAAAATAAAACTGAAATAAATAAATAAATAAATAAATAAATAAATAAAACTATTTATTTATGAAAGAAAGACCATTATCTTCCCCTCAGTGTGTTTAAATTATTCTGAAACCACTGGAAATCACAGAAGATAGACTCATAGAATGCTAAGGGATGCAATGGACCTTAAGGGTCAGCAAGTCCCAGCCCCCACTGCCATGGGCATGGACACCTCCCATCAGACCAGGATGCTCAAGGCCTTTATCCAAACTGGTCTTGAATGCTTCCAGGGATGAGACAACCCACAAATGCCCTTCACAATCCGTTCCAGTGTCTCCCCACCCTCACAGTAAAGAACTGCTTCCCAATATCTAACCTAAACTTCCCCTCTTTCAACCTGTACCCATTACTCCTCGTCCTGTCACTGCAGTTCCTGATGAAGAGTCCCTCTCCAGCTTCTCTGCAGGCCCCTTCAGCTCCTGCAGGGTTGCCATGAGGTCTCCACACAACCTTCCCTTCTCCAGGCTGACCAGCCCCGACTGTCTCAGCCTGCCTTTGTAGGGGATGTGCTGCAGTCCCTTTCTCCACTTCATGTCCCTCCTCTGGACTTGCTCCAACACTTCCATGTCACTCTGGTGTTGGGGACCCCAGAGCAGGACACAGCACTGCAGTGGGGTCTCACCAGAGCAGAGCAGACCAGAGCAGAGCAGAGCAGAGCAGAGCAGAGCAGAGCAGAGCAGAGCAGAGCAGAGGGGCAGAATCTCCTCCCTCACCTGCTGCCCACGCTGCTTTTGGGGGCTGCCCAGGACACATTTGGCTTTGTGGGCTGTGAGCACACACTGCTGGCTCCTGTGGAGTTTTCCATCAACCATCCCCCCAGTCTTGCCCCACAGGGCTGCTCCCAATGAAGAGGCTCAAAAAAACTTTGCTACACTCATCCTGAATCCACTTGAAACTTCAGAAGAAGATATCCGTACAAATGAACTTCACACATTTTACAGAGTTGCTTTTATTAACTTATAAGCAGTTGCAAGGGGAGGGGGCAGAAATGTGAAATACTACACCAATTATCCCACCAATGCAGACACAAAAACTCCTTCAGCTTTCTTATTCCCTGTTTCACTGTAATCCTAGCCATTACTAAACACCTAAACATAAAGGTTATCAACTACCTTTTTCTAACTTGACCTGCAAAGTTTTGGACAACTAAGCAAACGTCAAGGCTTCCACAATATACTCAGGTTTGTCTCTCTTGCTCTATCCTCTTGTCCTCCTTCCTGTATCTTTTGCAAAAAACTTCTACTTCTTACTCATGAAAATCATAATTAATTTTCACATGCCACTAAACCCCACTTAACTGCCTACAAAATCATTCCAGTTATGCCAAAAAGATAAAACAGCTGAAAGTTCTGGCAATACTATAAATAAGATCAACTCTAGACTATTTGAGACAGATTTTATGTCTGGAATCCCAAACACTACAAGCTGGAGGCCCAACAGCAGCAAAATGTTTTTCTCCATACCAAAGACATAAAGGTAAACAATGTTTCCTCAGAAGAGGATTTTTTTTTTTTTTTAATAAAACAGTTCTCCAGTTAGTCATAAAGACAGCACTATATACATCAGGATTAAACAAAATCTTAGTATCAACAGTTACTGACAATAAAATATCAAAATGAGCTAGAATTAAAAAAAAAGTTGCTAAACAGTTGTTCATTTTTGCTTCACCTTATAAAGTAGAAAATTCATTTGAAGTGCAGCTGATCAAATGCAGATTTTGTTCTGCTCCATTCTGAATAGAGGAAGGACTTGTAATGAGCTGAAGCAGGGCAAAGGTTCTTCCACAGAACCTGAAAATTACTTTAATACACTAAGGAAAATGGGCTAAGCATATATACAAAACAAATATTCTGCTGAGAAGTGGAAGGATATCATAAATAAACACATATCTAATTATGAATACTCCAAACTGACTCAATAATCAGGACTTAATTACAGGCCATTTAACTAGGCTTACCTTATCTAGCTTTTTTATGCCTGCACATACCACTCAGAGAGAACCATCTGCAGCAGATGAGTCAGAAAGGCACAGGTACCTTCTAATACCAAACTAGTATTTCTCTTCATTCTGAAGCCACAGTATGCAAACACTCAAAAGAAAGCCATCTAACAAGTGTTTTGCAAAAGATGGGAGGTATGGTTTTGCTATTCATTTCATATTAGTTAACCATGATATACAAAAGATAGCCCTAAAATGCATTTCCTATAAAATGGTGATACTTCATTAAGAGCAGCAACTTCCTCCCTGTTCCCCAACCAAGGCAAAGCAGCACCAAAACCCCCTCCATAACTGCTAAAATAGCACTATGAGTTGGTTTTGCAGGGGCAGGTTTTGGTATTGGGGGCTGCAGAGGTGGCTTCTGTGAGAAGCTGCCAGAAGCTTCCCCAATGTCTGGCAGAGCCAATGCCTGCTGGCTCCAGGATGGATGTACCGCTGGAAAAGGCTGGGACAATCAGGAATGATGGCATCTCCTATGTGATAACAGATTTAAGGAGCAGAAAAAGGCTATTTGGCTGATGAAAATGAGTGGGGTGAGAACATGTGAAAAAAAACAACTCTGCAGACACCAAGGTCTGTGAAGGAGAGGCAGGAGATGATCCAGGGGCTGGAGTTGAGATTCCCGTGGTGCAGCCCATGGAGAGGCAGCTGTGCTGCTGCAGCCACAGAGGTAACAGGGATGCGGAGGTTCACCCACAGCCCATGGAAAGCCCCTGCTGGAGCAGGTGGGTGTGTGCAAAAAGGCTGTGACCCCATGGGAAGCCTGTTCTGGAACAGGCTGCTGTCAGGAGCCCATGCTGGAGCAGGTTTCCTGGTAGGACTTGTGACCCTTTGGGGGACCCATGCTGGAACAGGACTGACCCCATGGAAGAGTGACCCACACTGCAGCATTTTATGTAGAATTGTTCTCTGTGGAATGGAGTCAAGCTGGAGAAATTCCTGGAGAGCTGTCTCCTGTGGAAGGGACCCCATGAAGGACTCCTCTCCCTGAGCAGCAGAAGAAATGTGCAATGAACTGGCCGTAAACTCCATCCCCCATCTCCCTGTGCTGCTGTGAGGAGAAGGTAGAGCTGGGAAGGAGGAACAGGTAGGGGGAAGGTGTTTTTAACATTTATTTTACTTCTCATTACTCTGTGGTACTATTTGGTGGATGATCTCTCCCAGTCCTAATCTCAACCCTTGAACGTTTTGTTCTATTCTCTCTCCACTGCGCAGTTACCAGGGTGAGTGATGGAGCAGCTTTGATGGGTGCCTGGCATCCAGCCAAGGTCAACCTATGACAGACTGGAATGCTTTCCATAAGTCAAGAGGCAGCTATCTACTTCGGACATTGCAACAAAAAAGCTGAATTGTATCTTAGAGCGTTTCACTATTTGTAGCTGCTGGGGATAAGCGTTCTGCTACAGAGTGTACTATTTAGGGATAAAAAGGATTTCTTGCAAACATCATTTTTTGAAATTGGAACACAGCAGAAGACTCATGGGCCCAAAGAGATCCTTTACTTTTATACTTTCCAATATAAAACTTAACATTTTCAGTGCCCATGTCCACAAGAAACCAGTAGAGATTATTTTATCCCCATCCCAT
Organism: Pseudopodoces humilis; assembly: GCF_049639895.1. Classification (NCBI taxonomy): domain Eukaryota; kingdom Metazoa; phylum Chordata; class Aves; order Passeriformes; family Paridae; genus Pseudopodoces; species Pseudopodoces humilis. The sequence continues at coordinate 20,740,835 of NC_142203.1, read as the reverse complement.
CAGTGAAATGCCAGTGATACCAATGACTAAGTTATGGCTCAGATTTCTGCAGAACTGGCAAAAGCAGGAAATTACACTTTTGTTTCTTTCAGAACTGAGTGAGAGCAGCAATATATTCAGGATGGAAGTGCTAGTTAGCACATACACCCAACAGATTTTTGACAGAGAGTGCTCCTAATGACTTGAAGCCAAATTTTTAATACCATTTTTTTCAGGATTTCACAACTAACTTCCAGAGCTTCAGCTATAGTTGCAGGTAAAGTAAGTCCTTCAGGTAAGTATAACATTCTGCAGTAATGCCAGTGTACATTAGATAGCCCAGTACTATACATCAAATTGGAAATGGGCAACATTGAAGTATGGGAATTGGGTCCAAAACAACTTACTTCAGCTAGAAGCTAAAGGGAAATTCCTCTTCATGGAATCACCGTAGTTACACACCTCACACTGCACAGTCAATATTTTAAATGTAGTAACATTTTGTCTGATAAATTTCAATTTAGCATGTACTTGGATAAAATTACTATCCCCTTCCTAAACACTCTTTTACCTAACAGGCTTTTTCTTTTTTTTTTTTTTTTTTTTTCCTTGCTGGATCACTCATTATTACTTAAAATGCTTTTCAAGACAACAAAACTACAACACTATCTGTGTGTAATATATATGCTGGAGAGGACAATCACAGGTCACAGGTAACTATCGGATTTTATTTCCATCACAAGAGAGGTGTTCAAAGCTCAAGAGAAAAATATCTTAGCAGATAATGACATGCAGGTATATGATTTTTCTGTTTGCAGCTAATTTTTCTGCTCCTCATTACCTTAAAGTTTAATATGTTCTTTCCTTTTACAAGAATTTAGTATGTAGAGGAATAACATGGACTACAGTTACATGTTTTTCTTAGTTCAGTTATTTACAATTCACCTTGAATATAACGGAGCCAGAGTAACTTCTGCAGACTAAACACCAAAGAAAAAAAATATATTGTCTGTAAAAATACTTGGTTAGCTGGAAATTTAGTTTACAAGTACCAGACAAAGACACTAAAAGAAGCAAGCATGTAAAGTCTTCAACTACAGAAGCCAGTTATGTTTAAAAGTTTACTTTGCTCTGCCATTTCCTGAATTCCTCTCAAGACCTCCTGAGCATGGGCACACCATGCAAACATGCTCCAGTAAGGTTCCAGTACTGCAGCAAAAATGGATCCATCAACTGAGAAAGGCTTAAACACACCACACAATAAAAAATTTGCAATTGATAAATATCAAATTCCTGTAGTAAATGCAAGTTCCACCAGCTCATTCTGGGGTCTCCAGACACAGGTACAGAACAGACCAAATACTCAGTTGCAGACACAGAGAGCCCAGCCCACTGCTCAGGCACACACACCTCCTTCAGATGATTTAATAGCCATCACTAAGGGTCAGACATGTATCCAAATAACCACCATTAGCCACAGCTGCACCCAGCCTGATTTCCATAGGCCAACACTACTGCATGTCTGTATTCCCCACATTCATGTCAATATTCCCCACTGTATTATTCCACAAACTGGGAGAAAATGACAGGCTTTAATGTGTCCAGTTTTGTTGATCCCACTATATATACTGAGCTTCAAAATTTAAAAATATACAACCCCATTTCTGGAAGAAAAATGGGATTTTTGATTAAGTCACAAACCGAAGTTTATCTGTTAGAAGATACAATTTTTTTTAGTGAGAAAAGATTAAAAGAAATGCAGATTTTGGTACTAATGTCTTCTGGACTTAATCCTCAGCATACAACTCATCAATGCCAGTTAAGGCTATTAACATCTAAAAGTCATGTAACACCTTTTAAGTCCCTGTAAGGTTTGCTCAAGGGCTGAGACATTTACTATTCATTATCTGTATTTCCAAACAAAAATATGTTGAAATTAAGGAATAGCTTTAACTTCTGTAATTTAAAAGCTACGGATTTTGTTTAATCCTCCATCTCACACACCTGCCTTACTACAGAGATTTCAGGAACCACCACATTTAAATGAAGGAAAAAGTGATGCTTTGCCTTGAAGTGACAGTGTCAGTGATCAGTTCAGACAACAGCACCTGAAACACAAGATTAACAGCTTCTAACACAAATCCTGTATTCCACACTTCCCCTTCTTTAAGACTTGTTATAGAGATGCTTAGGAAATAGTCAGGTGCTACCGCTGCTCTGCAAATTACACACCTCAGTCTGAGAACAGTGCTCACTTTTCAGTAGGGGTGAGGTCAATCTCTAGGTTATAAAAGGAAATTCCGGTTTGAGCAAAACATTACTTGTGGAAGAGAATGTAAAACTGTTGTGAGAAACCTCTTGTTCACATACTTAACTGAAAAATGCCATCTTAACTTTCACTTGAACACACGTAACATTTACTCTGGGTCTTGTGATCCCATGACTTTGGAGGCCTAAGAGGAAAAAAACACCTCATAATTTCAAACTCCACTCACTTTCAGTGATTGCAAAGCCAGTATAAAATAAAGAGAATTTGCTCTACATTACAATTGAAGAATGTTGTAAGCATTTTTATCACAAATAGAACTGACAACATGGCTGCTCATGGCTGTTTGTAGAGGGACATAAAACACCGCCCAGACCAGCTCCAAAAAGTCCCCAAGTTACTCTGACATTAAATCATAGCTCTTGGAGCACCACCGTTTGTGTACTGATACTCCAAACCAAAAATGAGAGCACTAGAATCTGTCAAGTTGAGCTGCACATTACTGAAATTTGTCTTGACACTTTTTCAAGGTAGATTGTGTACAAAGAATACTTTCCCTACGAGAAAATTCTTCCTATATACTTTATTTTCAGTAAAATTTTGTTTTGTTCATCAGATCAATCTGATTCACAAAATATGACAAACACCATGTACGAAATTTGTCAGTGGGAAAAGATGAAAGTAGTTTAAATGATCTGTCTAATATAGGGAAAATACAAAAAATTACAAGAAACCTACCTACAAAGGCGGTAGGAAAATAAAGACAAAAGGAAAAGAAGCAAAGTACCATCTATTTGCTTTATGGTTTGCCTTAGGGATGTAAGAAGCTGTAACCAAATTTACCAAGAAAGTGGTTAAAGCTGCTAGAATGTAATATAGAAAGAAAACATGGAAAGGTACTACCAACCTTTTAGATTAAGTAGGTAATTTTAAAGGAGATACTCAATGGTAAGGTCATGACAAATACCATTTGGCGACTTTTCTTCCTTTTCATCTTTGTATTGCTCATGCACAAGGATTAACAAGACATAAAAGTGAATTCTAGACCAAAACATCTAATCTGTGGAAAACTCAAGAACAAACATCTGCAACTTGGAAGAAAGTTCATCCTAAGATGCAACTTATCTCAAACCAGCCACTGTTTACATACCATAAATTACTCTTCTAGTGTTTCAGTATTAGTTTTGTATAAAGCTGATCTGTAAGGATGCGTCATGTGCTTTAATGCTAATTAGGCATTTTACTGTCCATCAGTTGAAGGACTTTGCCTTGTACAAAAATATGAAGCTGCTGAAGGTTGAGATTTGATTATCCACTCAGCTTTTTCAAGCAGCAAGTATTATTCTTTACCTAGCAGCAACTATTTAAAGAAAACTCAAAACAGATAAATTAAACCATGGAGCACACGGAAATCTAGGTTTAGTCAGATTAGGCTAGTTACTATTCAACGGAAATGAGCAACTTCCTGTTGTCAGGGCAAACAGCGAGCAACTTCCATTTCAAGCTGCAGGATATTTGTGCTCATGCAAAGATCTGCACCATAAATTCTATTTCAATAGTGTTCCAGGTGAAATTTGCTTTCAGGTGAAGGAGAGACACTAAACGTACTAGAACGTTTTAGTTATAGCACTAAACGTAAACATACTAGAACATTTCAGTTCCTTTTTCCTGCTTCTAAGCATGTTCCAAATTCACAAAGTCTTGTCTTCCAAATACGCAGGTCTCGGATCTCTTTCCATCGCAACACTCCTCCCCTACGGATTTATTTTTTTTTTCCTTAGCTCCACTGTTGACGCTCTTTCAAAGCAAATTTCCTGTTTAGAGCTTACAAATGATAAACAGTGGGCGGCAGTCAACCCAGGCAGTGAGTGCAAAAACGACTGCTGAGAGAATTTTTGACCAGGCTCTTTGTAACGCGAGTGGTTTCACTGACCAGTTATACAAAGAATTTGCAAAGGAGCGGTAACTGAAACAAGATATGTGCAGAGGGGGAAGCATCACCTGCACCGTGTTTTGCTTTACCCGTGGTCAGCTAAGACTGCGAACATCTACCTCTAGAGACACAAAGAGGTGTGGAAGGTCAGACCATTCAGATTTCTAAAGAGGAAAAGCCCACTCTGAACTGAGATCTCTCTTATTTAATTACCAGTACGTAAATAAGGTACCACTAATTCTACCGGCGGAACTTCAGGGCTTTCGCTAGTAGCATTTCAAAGCCAAACTGGCCCGTCTCAGAAAAGTTTGTCTTTTACCACCACCGCGCAGACTTCAGCTGCATCACCTCGCTTGCAGCCTCAAGAGCCACAGGTCAGTCCCGCGCTCGCCCCAGCACACCCGGACGCGGGGGACGGCTCACTTCGGCTGAAAACAGCATCATTTCTGGAAAAACAGCGAAAAGCTATCCCAGGAGGAGCGGAGGGGGTTCGGTGTCCCCAGGCAGAGGAGAGCAGAGCAGAGCAGCCTTCACCCAAACACATCGGCGGTGAGGAAACTCTCCCCGCGTGGTTTCGGACACATCCCGCCTGGAGCGCGGCGCCGGGAGCCGCAGGAGGCGGCAGCAACCCGGCCCCAGGCCCGGAGCCGCACTTCGCCCCCCGGGCTGAGCCCCGCCTTGCTGCCGGGGGCGCCGCCGGGCCCCAGCCCGCCCGCAGCTGTCGGCGGGGGGGCCAGGGCGGGGGCCGGGGCGGCCAGGCCCAGCGGGACCGCGAGGGGACGGGGACGGGGATGGGGACGGGGATGGGGACGAGGACGGGGCTGCGGCCCCTCGGCGCGGGGCACAGCGGCGGCACTCACTGTGTGTGCGCGGGGCGGCGGGCGCGGCGGGGCCAGCGGAGCGGGCGCGGCGGCGGCGGCGGGGGCGGCGACACGCGGCTCCCCCCCGGCACCGGGCGGGGCCCGCAGCCCGCCCTGCCCTGCGCTCGCCCGGGGCCGGGGCGGGGCTGCCCGGCCCGCTCGACCCCCGCGCCGCCTCTCGCACCGGCGGCAGCTACCGAGCCCCAGGTAGAGTAGTTTGTATCTACTGAGCTCTGTGCAGAGGTAGTTTAAATTTTGGCAGCAGCTTGCTGCGAACCTGACGAGATGCCCGCTGTGTGACGCGCGAAGGGGCTGCTAGGAGTGAGTTAAGGAATAAGTCTTAAACACTGTTAAAGCCAGAGAGGAGAGGAATGTGTGCCAGGAAGGTGCAAGATCTGGTTAGCAAAACCCGGTCGGCACATCCCCGCTGGGACAGACTGTGTGAAAAGCAGCAGCTCACACACCTATCGCCGAGGAAAGAACATCCCAAGTCATGGGACAGACGGCCTTTGCAACAGCAACAAACTCCAGAGCTCCCCCTGTGGACACCAGGAACCTGGGCTGTAAAAAGGCACTACTGCTCAATGACCGAGGGGAAGGTTAACAAAACCCGGAAAGAAGGATGTACCTTCTTTATAGTGGATACAAAAAATGCCAACTTCATAGGCTACAAAGACATCAGGCAGAGGAAGACACAATTCAGCAACCGTGCTACAATCATCTGACTTGATAAAAGGTAACGCCGGCAGGGGGAGATTGCAACCACCAGCTCACAGCCCTCCTTGTTGGATTAACAAACCCACTGACTCAAAAGAAGAGAAAGCTAATTAGCTAATTAGCACAGGAAGCAATAGAATCATTAACCAGTGGAAGACAGAATACACACTAGAGAATGATGTAACTTGTAGCCAATTAGCATGGATTCCTTTGTTTGCTAAAATGCATTGAGAAAAAATTTCATAGTGGCTGATCCTGTGTATCCAGCACCCCTTTTTGCACAGAACTTACCAAAAGAAGAATGAACCAGGTCACTCCACCCCACCACTGAGAGGCCCAGGTTGAAAAAGGATCAACAGGACACCATGGATCCATGGGTGGTGACTGTCCTCTGGTGGCACTCTCTTTCCTCTACACAGCAAAATCTACAAAACAGTCACTATTGTTTCATCTCATTTGCTCCTAAATTTGGGCATCTCTCATTATTCAGATCATAACAGGTGCATTCATATTTGTACTTCTGCTAGAGGTGGCAACCCCTCAAGACCTTCACAGGTTTTCAAGCTTAAATGAAACAGAAAAAAGGCTTTAAAAAGTGGCAGACAACAACTTGACTTAACAACTTGTGCCATTACTACATCAGCCTCATTACACCGCAAAATTATTTTGTTTTACTCAGTTCTGTTACTTATACATAACAAACAAATAAAAAACAAACAAAAACCCAGTACCCAACCCCCCTCCCAAACACCAAAAAAAAATTTAAAACAAGGAAAGATAAAGCGTGAGTCGATAAGGCATTTAAAAAAAATCAAAATCAAAATCATACATATTTTAGAGCTAGAAATGGGAGGAATAAGAAACACTAAGAAACTTGGTAAATCAATATCTTTATTTTATAGAAAGTAGTTTGATCAGTGTGCTGAATCTGCCATTAGCGATGGTTTTGCTATTTTTAGTAAAAATAAACATTTGAAAATAATTACCTTGGAGAATATATCATCTCCAAGCTTATTTCCCCTTAATCACTGTTGCTTTTTTCATAACTATTGCATCTAATCTAACACTGGGTGCTCTTAATAGGAAGGGGGTACCTAGGGTAGGATATCTCCATAGTTTATTTCCTGCAACTGGTTCTGAGGTTCCTAAAATGCAGTAGAACATGTACAACCTCACCCTGCACCACCTTGGCGCGGTACAAAATCTGCATCTATTCCACCTTTCTCCATCAACATCCTGCAACATCAGATGTCAGCTGAGAATTTTCTGCGTAAAGTCACGCTGCAAGCCAGTTTAAGTACCCAGATGGCCAGAGTTTTAACTTTCACAAGTTGCTGAAGTAATCATGAAGAACTTGGATGATGTGCCTGAGGTAATGGAATCAGTTAGTAACACAAGAATGACACACTCTGACAGCATAATGTATTGCTACACAGGCAAACACAAGTCACAGCTCCCAGTCTATGATATTTAAAAGGGACATTATCAACTACAACCTAAATTGCTTTGTCTGGACAATAAGCTGATTAAGCACTGGTAAAAGCAAATTTTACGTTCTATTTGTGCACATGGCTACTTTAAGCATGGGAACCTCTGTAGGCACTAGTACCCTTAAGTCTGAGTAACTTGCATAGCAACAAGGAAAAAGCATTAATTGCTGGAGGACAAAAGTCAGTGGAAGGGCAACAGCCAGAGGGTTCTGAGTTCAGTTCTTCTCCAACAACTAGATTCAAAGTTGAGAGTGTCCCTTTAAAAGTTTCACATACAACAGATTTTCACTCATTTTTACTCCAACATTACAAGGAAGCTACTGATAATTTGTCTTACAATTGTTAAACATCAATGAACAATACACAAGTGAACAACTGATTTGTAAATGAAATAGCAGCAACATGGAACTCTAGAAGGTTGAGTTTCTGCAGGATTTATTGGAAAGATTATAAAGGTGTGGCAAATACATTGTGATTTTACATAATTTAGTTTCAAGACTAGCTTATGGTAACTATAAACATTATTGAAAATGCCTGGTCAAGGTCAGTACTTTTCTGGTATAAGCATAGGTTTGCCAGGATTTCTCAAAGTGCAGCTTTACTCAGAAAAATTACAACATTGTATGTCTTGGCAAATTGCATTTCAAGTCTGCTCAGTTTGCAGATGGTAAGACAGCTTTTTGTGATTGCCAGTACAACAGATTTGAGCTTGAAGTATTAAAGCTAATGAGATATATAAATATTTAAGGACAAAACATCAAGGACATAATTATATAATACTGCCATGATTTTTGCACATGTAACTTTGTTAGTTCAGTGGGTGTATAAAACTGACGCATGTATATAAAGCAGCTACAAAGTAACGGTTTCAGCTGATTCTGAAGGAGTGTGTTTACACCACTCTTTCCCTTCTTCCATAAGAACAAAGAGTATTAGAAACTCAGCCACTGAGCAGATAACTCATACTCATTGGGCAGGTCTGTTTTGTAAGGTGGTGTCACTTTTAGTCACTTTTCTGGTCCATCACTGTACTTAAACTGTTTTGAAATCACGTTCCATTTCAATCTCTAAGTGGTAAGGAAGAACAATTACAATTGAATATCTGAACAGCTGTACCAGTTTGAAATGCTGTCACATGTTTCTTCATGGCAAAACATTCACATTCTTTTTATTGCACAATTTGAAAATTCAGGTTATGTGCATAAAAACCTTCATAGTGTTTGCACTGCAACTTGCGAAACATACATTTAAAATGACCTTAATACATTTTACAAAATCTTTTTAAACAACTTTATATTCTTAAGATAAAAGCATCCTGAGAATGTTACATAGTTCATTATACAAGCCCTTCATTTCTGCTATGCTGTATTTATCCCCATAGTTCCTAATTTGACAAGTTTATTTTACAGTTAATATCTTGGTGCTATATTTCACAAAATATCTTTTAGCAAAAAGTACACCGTTGGCATTCAAGTAATCCAGCCTCACATCTAATTTAGAAATTAAACCTTTGTCAAGCTCTCAAGTAAGGAAAAGTAAACCAAAATACATACAGAAACAGTTTAGCTGACTGAAAAAACAAAAAAAAGTAAAGGCCTTGTGCATTAATAATTTGGTCGAACATTTTAAGTTATGAAATTTAATATTTTGGCAAAAAAACCCCTCTACATCTATCCTTCTCAGTTTGTTTTCTTTCATCTGACACCAGATGTAAACATAAATATCAAGAAAGAAAGACTGACAGTGTAGAAGTTGAACTACTTTTTCCTTTTTTGGAGTACATAGGAAAAACAGACAAACAAGAAAGTAAGTGCTAAGAATGGACTATCTTTGGGCTAAATAAAAGTCTTACTAGAAAAAAAGAAGTAAAAATAAATTAGGTTGTGTTTTTCTTTTGTTTCCTCTACAGACATCTAAATAATTAGTCTTTGAAGAAATTCTAGTGCCATATCCTAAAACAGTATCTTCCTGTATCTTTTTATCAAGTCTAAGGCTTCACACATAATCTTGACTATTTTACTAGGAAGATATCCATTCATATTTACATTTTATTTTTGTAAAGGGAGTGTTCAGGGTTAAAAATATATTTATTTTTAAAAGGTCAGCCTGCCATCCTGATGGCAGTGATTCAGACTATAGAACAGAAGACGAGTCACAGAACATCCTTCCATTTCTTATACTCTAGATGAGAGGAAGGAGATTAGGCAAGTTAGAGAGGTAAACAGCCTGGATTTCAGGAATGGAGAGAGAAAGTGGCTCATTATATGAATGTCTGCATGACCAGGAGTATTCACTGCTGGAGACTTAGTTTCTCTTCTGTATATAGGTATAAATTTTTATTGTCATCTGACTAAACAAATTGAGAAGAGAGACAGTTACGGTTGCCACAGTGAAAAAAACATTTCTTAAGGTTTCCATCATACGTGCTTTTTTACAAGGTGGCAAGGTGTTGAATATAAGCAGAGGTCATGCCCAGACAGTACACTCCAGGTGAGAGTGTAACTACCTCAAAAGGAAGAGTAAACCTCTCCAGTAACATCTTTATAAATTATGACTATGTAATTTGGAGTCATATTTAGCTTTTATTTTAGGCAATGATCAAAATCAGAAGGACTTTTTGATTAAGGCATTAGTGCATCAGGGACTACAAGCTCCAGGTAATTAATAAATAGGGGACTGGGTGCAGAAGGAGAGAAAGAAAGATCCCCAAAACACCTTTTTGTCGCAAGCTATCATTGTGCATGTGTTTCGTTGGTTAGTTCCCAAATAGGGAAAATATTTTCAAGGATGACAGAAGGGGAATGTTATTCATTATTCTGAGAAAAACATTAGATCATAAACTTCACATCATTTTTTAACACATCCCTTAAAGGGCTGAATCTGTCAGGCAAGATTCTCATCTTTACTGTTCCATCAGCACCACAGGAGAATATGTGATTTGCTGGTCCTGTTTCAATTTGCATGACTCCTGTCCCAATGTTTCTGAAGAGAGACTGTCGAGCATGCTCATTGATGAAAGTGTGAAGAAGATTAAATGTAGACAGACTCCATACCTGGAAAAGTATCAAAACATCTATCTGTTACAAGGATAATTACCATGATCTTAAAAATCATCACCAGTGAATCATGTAAGAATTGCACTACATTTTGCATTTACTTTTGTGACACTAACTGTAAAAGAATACATAGCAATCTGTAATGACACTTTCATGGAATACTAGTACTCATTTTCTGTAATAGGCAATATAGAGAGACACTCAAGATATCACGAATTAAAAGGAGGACTGCATTAAAAAGAGGTTAAGACTAACATTTCATAATTAAATTAGTAAATGTGAAAGTCAGAGTTGAGAACAAATGAAGTACATATAACATCTGATTGTTCCACACCTGTGGATTCTTTCTGAATGTACACAGCACCTCTGCTCCCTCCCCCTCATTAATACCTTTATGTTGCCTTCAGCAGATCCTGTGACAAAATACTCTTCTGTAGGATCAACAGCAATTGCTTTGACTGGAGAATCATGACTCTGGAGTAACTGCTGCTGCTGCTTTAGGCGAAGATCAATTACACAGGTAAAGCCTTTTCTGCCTCCAGATATCAACAGCTGGTGTTTTGGAGCATATGCTAGCACAGTTGCTCCACTATCATGACAGATAAAAGCTGAAAGCCAAAGCAAAGTAATTTAAATAAAACACTGTCCTAACTTGCATTTTCTGTCAACTTCTAACAGTTCAAGACAGTAGCAACAGTGAGTTTGATACTGTAATCCAGTTGATCGCAAACAGCCCACTTAATGCAGTACCTATATATATATATATATATATATATATATATATATATATATATATATATACACACAAACCCAGGTTCCCATCAGACATTCTGAAGCTGCAGTATTCTCAAATTAAGCAATTAAAATCTGTATTAACAAAATTTTTTATCTTTTTCTCTATGCATGTGTAATCACTATCCATAAATCCTTGACCAGAAACAGATTATTTTAATAATCTGCTATGAAAATAACAGACTTGTTATTTTAAGTAATATAACTTGTTATTTTAAATAATATAATGCCCATCAGAAATTCTTCCCAAATTACTTGCATAAATATCTTGCAAGTTTCCACCAGTCATTTTACTGCTAATTTGCTTCTTTTCACATTTATTTGGATATGTCTACTCCCCTAAATGAATGGAATAAGTGAATGAAAATTACAATTATCAGAATACAGCTTGGTACATTGTACTTGTAGTTCAAAGGGCCTATGAATTTACATTTAAAAATTCCATGTTTCTCACATACACCTAAGCATTCACATACTTTAAGGACAAGGAGTTCACAACTCTCTGATCTCAATTCCATATATATTTCAGATATTGAAATGTATTGTTATATTACTTGCAACGAAGTATTTAGTAATAAATCTAATGAAACCCAGTGAAATACTTATTACACCCACAAAATCCTACTTAGAAGAGCAACTGCTCTAAAATAGGACCTGCCCAGAACCTTTTAAAAAAAGAACAGAAATGTCTGGCTTGCATTTGTGGTGTAAGGACAGAAGGCATGCAAAGGAAGGTGCTCATGTCCCTGAAACCAATCATGTATACAGAACACCAAGTAATTCCTCAAGAATCTGGTTTTATACTCCCACTGGTGCACTCAGACAGAACAGTGAAAGACATTTTACTGCCAATGTTAAAATTACTTCCCACAGTAACTCTTCCATAAAGATAGACACAAAATAACACTTTTTTGTACTGTGGTCAAACATTTTGCTTGCTGTATTTTACTTACCATGCACCAAGCTGTTTGTGGGAGAAACCAGAGTATCCCAAAGGCAAATATTTCTGTAGAAAAAAATATGGCTTAATTCAGCATTAGATGTTCTAAGATATTTTGAACACTTGAAAAGTCACCTGTACCTTAGAAAGCTTGTTTCAGGCATAAAGTACTGTCAACAGAATTTCAATGATGACTTCTGAGCAGCCCCCAAATTACTTCCATAGTTTATCATCTGCTTCAAGAACATGCCTGCTACACAATCATTCTACAACTGGCTATTTCCATTAAGCATTTATGTTAACAATCTTTTGTAGTTTAATTCACAGGAATGTTAGCAGGTTTTGGTATTTTTGATACTTATGAAAACAAATGAGAAATGAGGAGCTATGCAGACCCTCTTGAACTATAAAAATAATTTATGACAGATGCATGTGCGTAGAACACAACAGATAGTTCAGCTGGAAGGATCATATAATCCACCCACCTGACACCTTCAGGACTGACCAGAAGTTAAAGCATGTCATTAAGGGCATTGTCCAAATGCCTCAAACTCTGAGAGGCTTTGGGGACTGACCTTAAGGAAGTGTCTCTGGGAACAAAACATTTTTTGATGTCCAGTCTCATGCCAGACCTCCCCTGGCAGAGCTTTAAACCATTCCCACACACCCCTCACTGGATTCCTGTCAGAGGCACTCAGTACTTCCCTTTCTACTTCTCCTCCTCATATGGAACATGAGCAGGATATTTGTGCTTCCCTATGAAACCCCCATTAATAGGCACATTAATTTAGCTGCAAACATTGCTTCTCTCCCCCTCCCATCAAGAAATAAATCAAGCAGAAGTACTTTTAAACTGCTTAAGAAGATTCATAAAAAAAAACAAAATGGGGGAAAGGAGAGAAAGAAATGGCACCACTTCACTTTTATGCCTTATCACAACAGATCATACCTGTTGTCAGAAGAAAATCCTGCTGTAGCGATCAAAGATGATGAACTGATGAAAACAAAGTCATTGGCTGTTTTGTTATGACACTGCCACGTCTGAAAAATTGCAGTTAGAAATTATTAATTGAAAAGGAATCTATTTTGTGCAAGCAGGCAATATTAAACTTCCTTGAGAAGGAAAGATGTTCCATAAGAAATTTAAAGAACATAGGATACAAAGTTCTTGGTATATCTTGTAAGACTCTTAATTTTTCATGGAAATACACTCTGTAGCCCTGCAAAACTGTCCCTTAATTGACAAAGGATAATTATTGACAAGTCTCAAAGAACACTAAAGTTATTTCAGATCTCATGTTATATTTTCCACTCTCCACTTAGTAAGTATGAAAAGAGTGCAAGAACCTGTCACACAGACCACAGGATGGGTGCAACACAAAACTTAATCTTGATTAGTACTGGTTATCAGCACAATCCTTTCCCTCTCCTAGCTATACTGAAGGGAGAAAGAAGTAAGGGAACACAACACAAGTTTATGGAAACAAATTTAGTTTTCAGCTTACCAAATATGGCTTAGGTGAAGTTCCTGTAAGTGGACAACATTTCCAGTTTGTTTGATATAAACTTATATATCCATCAGCATCAACAATTCCAAACTGAAAGAAAATATACAGTGAATAGCAAATATATATGTATGTATTGCACAGAAAATATCTACGATTTTGAGAAAATACTTTAATTTAGCAGCATGTTTCTGCTAATTTACAATTATATTGGGGGAGGGGAGAAGAGAAGAAAAAGCTTACAGAAGCTTTTTGTCAGTTACCTTATTTCCTTGGTAATTGAATCGCATTCGAGTCACCCTTGAGTTGCCACCAGACCGAAAACAAGTGATTTGCTGGGCGTGGCCCCATTCAAACATTCTCACACTTCCATCCTGAGCACCTGTCAGGTCTGCAACAGGAAATATTTATATGACCTTTCACAAGAGCTGTAGCTTTTATGATTTCAAGAAAACTCACACTATCTCAAAATAAGTAGTGCCAAAATTATGCCATGGTATCTGTCTTGGTGTAGGAGCAGGACGTACCGCTGCAACTCGAAGTCGTGTTACTCGTTATTTGATTAAGAATTGTATTTAGATGCTCATGAAATATGAAGCTATTTAGTTGGAGATAATAACCTTTTTCCTACTATCTTTCATCCCAGTCACGAATAGGAGAGAAACACAGTACTTTTTGCTGTTTCTAAAAGCTATTCTACATCCCTCAATATTTTTTTTAAATTAAAAATTGTTTCAGTAAGTATGGCTTATAAAGAGGTTTCAAAACATGTAATATAGTACAAAATAGCAATGCACTGAGAAACAGGTAAGAAATATATAATCTTTAGATAACTTTTCTCTTTTTTAAAAGAAGTTGAACTCACAATATGGCAGTGTTGGATGAGAAGCCATTCTTCTGACATTATTAATAGCTTTCTTGAGCATCTGTTCAACATATAAAAAAAAAAGAAAAAATTAAACAGTATTAATGAGCAAAAAGTTATCAAATTAGAGAACAATTAGCCATTGCACAGAGTTGTTTCCTATCAAAATTCCTACGAAAACAAGTACTGGGTTTAGAGATTCAGAGAGAAGTCAGTGTCTTCCAAGACTAGTGTAGATGTTAACACTTTTGCAGCTTTACACATCCAGATAAATATTAAACTTTTGCTTCAGAAATGTATGGATCCAAATATAAACACTCCTTAGACTGCAGTCTTACCTCTTTTCTTGTCAATTCCTTTCTGATTCCATTAAATTTATTGGAATATTCCTGAATATTGTAAGATAAGCAAGAGAAAGGCAGAAGCATGTAAAGAAAGAGGTAAACAAACTTTAACAGAAGTAAAAAATAGGAAGGAATATATCTATTTTCAAGTTTAGTTAACTTACTGCCATTGACAGAAAAGTGGTTATTTGTGACCATCCAGAATAAGCAATATACTGTGTAACTGGTATAGAACAAATAAATAAATAATTAATCAAATGTATTTAAAATTTTGCAAATACAGGTCCAATGAATTTTCAGTTACATGTTTGTTCCTAAATTCCAAAATTTGCTTTGAGCCAGGTGTATCATCCAGATTTTTGTTTTTTCTTATTTTATTAATTCCTACTGGGAAGAATTCAATGTGCAAAGAGGACTGGAGGCATTAGACAATTACATTTAAACCGCATCAATTTAAATGATAGGTTCAACACACAAAAGAAAAAAAAAAGAGTAAAGATTTTTTTTGTCAAGTAAATACATCTGTGCCTGTGTTGTCTCTTCCCTCTTTTTTTTTTCTATTAATGTATGTTAAAGGTAAGTTTTCATTCTTTTATTCTGCAATAGCTTTCAAAAATATCTGACTTCTTTGAGGACTGCCTTTCCTCAGAGAATCATTTGATTTGGTTTGCTCATGCATGTATTATTTACCTCCACATTTGAGAAGGGCAAAATATATATTTGTGGCAAATGTTAATTTCAAACGTGAACACATACGGAATTTTGTTACCAGGGCACTCATCTTCACACAGCAGCTTATCACCACACACCAACAGCAAGCTGGCACTGAACTACTTTCAGAGAAACATTTAGGTGGGAAAAGACCTTAAAGATCATTGAATCCAACTGTGACTTTTAACTGCTGTGATTTGGTACGGTATTTTAACACTGATTTTTCATGGGGCAGTAGATAGTGACAAGGTATTTCAACTATGCTGTTCTCCTCTGGCCTCCAATTATATCAGGGTGTCAGCTGGAAGAAGGAATTAGAAATTTTCATGTGCTTCGTATTCCTAAATATGATTGGAAGAGTTAAAAAGAAATACCCTCTAAATTATCAGTTTGCAAACAAAAATAAAGAAAAGTACTTGGAAGGGAAATAATTTACTTTCTTGTAAAAATTTCCCTGAGTTTGGATTCATGGAATAACTGCAATCCTCTTAATTACATTTTGGAAGAATATTTAGATCTTTCAATTCTCACAGTTTTATCACTGTTGAAGAGAAAGCCTTATGCCCCTCAGTTATTCAAGTTCATTCCAAAATACTTTCTAAAGATAAAAAATATGATCTTGAAATATGTATTTCACTTTCTTTTTCTCTAAGTACTTTAAATGTCAAGGAAAAGCCAAATGGTTTAGTAAAACTATATGTACATCTTAGAATTCAGGACAACAGAGAATGATATTCTTCAAACATTTACAGATTGTATAAGTACAGATATGTGTACTTATAATTGCAATACTTTTCTCTCTAAAATCAGAACTTATCTTCTATATGTAAATGGAAGAACAATAGTTCATGTTCACTCTATTTCTTCACTAAAATGAAGGGCTGTATTGAGCTACTAATTTTTACCCAGAAGTTAATGGAAGCCATCTTCTCCATTCAACAGATAAGCACACATCACAATCTCCTAACCACTGCTGGATTATGATTTGGAAAAATGCAAATTTACAAAAATGTGTCTTTGAAGACTTACACTAAGAGAACTCTCAGGCACAGTTTCTCCAATTTAGAAGACAAGTACAATTATGAAATGCAAATACTTCCATTATTAATGCAGCTGACATTTGACAGTGCTAGCCCTCAGTCTGCCCTTAGAGCAGCTGATGGCTAGAACACTGGTTGCTTTGCTGGACAGTTGGGTGCTTTGGGCCTAATGTACATTAAGACTAAAAAAGAAAAATGCACTTTAACTCCACTCCACCAGTTGTTAAACTGTTAAATACTGGTGTCAGTCACACTGACTTGTACAACTAGCTGTTGGTAACATTGCTTGAGTTTCAGAGCTGTAGGAACATACTATTTCCTCCAGTATTCTCTCACAAACACCTCCTGAAAGAACTGTGTGAAAAAAATGTGCTGAAGTGTCTGGCGGTCACCCTCCTCACTTACCTTGTGCGAGCTAACAGGAGATAGTGAAGAGTGACAGAAAAACCCTACAGCTAATAAAACACGAACTGTCTGACTGTCCCTTGCTGATGAAAGTGAAACAAAGACAATGAGATTGAAAAGCCAATAATGGTACAGAACAGTGGGCTACAACTACTAAACGGGTTGCACATTATGGAAAAGCAAAGATGGCATAAGAATCAGGAGTATCTGAAGGAACAAAGTAGAAAACAGTAGCAAAAGAAAGGTCTTAGTGAAGCTGCTTTTCTTTCAGGTTCCAGTTCTTCCACATCAACACTACTTCCTCCCAAGAATACCTGTCTTTTCCTTCATTTACTTTGTCTTTCATTAAGTACCTCTGTCTCCCCTCCCTAGTGGGCATGTGTCGTTCTATAGGTGGTTGGTTGTCTCCCACAGTCAAACAGTATGCCAGACAAAATTTAGGTCCAAAGTTTAACAGCAAAAGCATTCAACAGAAACATACCCAAATGTTTAGGAAGAAAGTTTTACTGCAGGCAAAATAGAAGGCCACGTAAGTACTGTTTTCATTAACAGATTATACAATTATTTAACGTTCGGAAATACACAAACACAAAAATTCTATATGTAGATATATATATATATATATTTTTTTTTTTTTTTAAATGGAAGTGAGAAGAGAAAGTGGCAAATGCATTCAAAGAATACCAGCAGGAGAGACCTGATTGTAATAGCAGAGCTGTAACAATGGCACTAGGATCAGTAGTTCCTAAAGTGAAGGCAGAGGCGTAGGTACTGGCACAATACCCACTTCCATACGAGGAAAACATTATCAATCTTATAATGCTTATTCCTTATTTACTCCTATTCATCAGCTATTTTCAAAAGTCAATTACAATATTAATTAACATATAGTTACTTCATTCTGCCACCAGGTATAAATTTGCTTTGAATTGTTAAATGACACCAAGTACAGCCAAGTCCCAAGACATAATGCATTTGGTCATTTAGGAAAACCCTGCTTTCTGCACCCGATGTACAGAAGGACTGAGAGATACTGGTGTCTTGTATGACCATTTCAGTACACTTAAGTGTCTCCAAACAAGCATCTCCCAGCTACATAATCAAAAGATCTGCATCTATTCTCCACAGGAACTAAGATAAGAATGTCAATGGCCAGGCTACAATTATCATTTCATCTGAATTAAATCTAACCTAATAACCTTTTGCTCATGGCCAAGCTTAGTCCAGACACAAGACCTCTTTCTGAAGCTCAGAATGAAGCTGAAGATTATGCTTAAAATAAGTTACCACAGCATTTCATATAAATATTTCTACCAGTGAATTTATATTCTAAAACCCACTGAATATATGCTATTTTTATAGACCATTTGGCTTGAAGTCATTAAAGAAGAATTTATAGCCTAACTTCTTATCCAAATCCTGGTCTCTGTTTTTATATGATGCTTTTAAAGAAAGCATATATGACATGACTGAAAGCTTTGCTTGTTTACTTGGCATTCCTTAAATTCTGCGCAGTATATTAACCTATTAAATTTGTTACAAAAAAAAAAAAATCAAGCTTGCCTTGGTTACACAGAAAGGTCATATTTAGTTATATGTTAACTGCAAAATATAACAAGCAAGACCGAACACAGAAGAAGAGAATTAGATAGAATACATAAAGCTAATTTTTGACAAGCGACTTACCACAGATGCACCCCGGCCAGTTTGTGTACTACCAAGCCAAGGCATATTGATAGGTGTGCCAGGATTACTATGAGTATAAGGAGTGCTTCCCTGAACATTTACCAGATCATCACGAGCATGTATAACTAGGAAATCATCAGCCCTAGGAATGAAAAAAACATTTTCAATTAAGATTCCAAACAGCAACATTAAATACCATGTTTTGTTACTCTGATTTAAGCACAGTCAAGTGTGATATTGAAAACAAAGAACATATACCCTTTATTTTCTATTTCCATATCATCATCAACCCAGGTATAGATTTGTGTAGCTAAAATTGCAGAAACATCCAATTCTTGAATATCATGACTTGATGCTATTGCGATGCAGTTCCGATTTGCCTGAAAAATATAACATACAGAAAGACAGATGCAGAAGGAAATCTCAGAAATGGACTTTATTATTTTCTGATTATGGCACTGTTGCTCATAAAAATATACACTTAATTTACAAACATTTACATTGACAAATCTATGTACATTTATATTTGACATTTCCCTTTTAAAACTAACTTGCATCTGGGATAGCATCACACACTATTTGCATCTTGTACCTCTAAAGCAGCTCAAGTATCTCCTTGCTTTTCTCAGAGGGTAAGTAACAGGTAACTATACTGCAAGGGCTTGCAACCAGGCTCCCCTCCTCCAGTTTTGAAGGGTTACATGGCTCAACAGAGAAGAAAAGGTTACTTCCTATTTGGCAGGAAAGGACAAGTACTCCTACACACGAGCCTAACAAAAAAAGTAGAAGCCACCTCTCCCTTTGATCAACTCACTGCACAACAGAAAAAAGAAGACAATTTGTAGTAGAAGTGTTTATGAAAAGGTAATTTTGAAGTGCTTTAAAGAAGGAAAGAGTAGAAGTTGCAGCTGCTAAAAACAGCAGGATGGCTGGCAAAGCCCACCTCGCCCAGTCACAATGTGCCTGTGTATCAGGTGGAAAACACAGCAATTCCATTATTCTACCTCCTTTTACTCACCTTATTGACTGCAAAAGCAGTAATTATGTCTGACTCTTTATGGATTATTCTTGCCTTGCCACCAAGGTATCCCAAATCTGTTTCTATCTGTATTTAAAAAATACAGCACAGTTAAATACAAATTTCTGTGCAATACCACTTTTACTGAAAGTACAATAACCAAACAATGTTACATGTGAAATTTCTTTTTTCTTTTCCTTAATTTTAACAAAACTCAACAAAAATAGCCTTTAACAATTATGCTAAACCTGTTTTGTGTAATAATATAGGTTCCCATTGCCATGTTAAGATTATCACAGCAACAGAGAAAGTGTAATTTGTCAAGCCACAGTACTGTGTTCATTCTCAAGTTTTTCGAGGGTGCTGAAAAACCAGCAAGGCTACATGCTTGTAGCCTTCACTGTTGACTGAAATTTTGAATCTTGATGTTTTGCTCTCAAGAAAGTTTGCTAAGTCTATGATTGGCTGTTAGTAAACGCCTTTTGCCACTGAAACTGATATAATAGTCCAAAAGAAGGTGCAGGCAAGTTCCTGAACAGGAAAATTTATCTGAACTTTGCCAGTGCATCCAATCACAATTGTTACAATTAAATAAATCTGGAATCCTGTGCATGCCAGAACCACAAACTTTTTGCTGCCACATATTCTTTTTTTTTTTTCAATTTGATCTATTGCTGGATTTGAACATTGTCTATAATTTTTGTATTTTAGAAATGCATTCAGCTACATGCCAGCACACAATAAAACTCTGAACTTAACCAGCACTGCAGCAGTCCTATTCAAAATTAAAGAACTCAGCACTGGAAGAACTAAATCAATAGTTTACAGACCCAGACTGTTGCAGTTACAAAATAATTTCATAGTAAAAACAATAGCACTGCCAAACTAATGGTGACCTAAGAATCCAACCCTGAATCACAAATGTAATATTTAATTTAAAAAAATACCCAAATAATTATTTCAGAACTATTTCAAGCCTCTCACTTCAAATTATGGATCATCTGTGCTATAAAAGATTTGAACAATAATATTTTACTTGAAAAACAGTATGATTTTTCTGTCAAAGAACTGCAAATGGTCTTTTACAAAGTCTAAAACAACAGCTGTTACAGACCAAGAAGTAGAAAATACGTTTTTTAAAATCAAAACAAAATTGCTACTTCATTGATTTTATGTATATAACACTGGACAAAACTACAGTATCTGTAACAGATAAAAAACCATTAATTGTATCTTGTGATGAAAAAACCTGCAGGAAATTAAAATTATTTTCTCCAGCCAGTTCCAATTACCTGCCTGCTAATACTGCACTATCACATAATTAATATTAACAAAGTAGCCCAAGCCACAAAGTGTTCCCATTTCTGTCTTCATACTAGTTTTGTGTAAGAAAAGAATATGGTATTCATTTGAGCTTCTAGTCATAGTACTTTACCTTTTCAGTATGTCACATCAATCTTTCAAGACAATTGATAAAACACTGTTGTATGGGTTGATTTGTCACCATCTTTAAAATAAGGCTAGGTGAAAGCTTTCAGTAGCAAACTCATATCATGCTAACTGCTCAAAGTGCAGTTCATCACCTTCACTTATAAGCAACTATTGTAGCCTGCTCACACTTATCAAAGGTTTTGTATGTACTGAATTTTTGTCACTTGGGCAAATCTCAATTTCAGCTCTTCTCTTGCTACAGAATTCTGTAGCTACCAAGCTACAGAATTTGATAACAGATACTGTTTGTACCTGGTTGCTTACTGAAGCTAAGATAATTAAGTTTCATAAAAACTCTGTAACAGTTTAACTCAATCCCTTGCATTTTTAAAATTTTTAAATTTGTTTGCTATGTGAGCAAAGATTTTTTTTTTTTTAACTGAGATCAGCACCATTTAGGAAAAAAAATTCATAATGATATTAGGTCTAATAAATTTGAGGACTATTACTATGTACCTTATTGATGACAGACTCCTCCACCGCAGAATTTTTCATGGTTTCATTGTGTTCCTCTAATGGCTTCACCAAGGAAAGAAACACCACAGAACAAAGCATAAAGGTAAGACATAACATGCATGGTATCAAGGAAATCCTCAATTCCTTTTTGTTTACCCCAGCACAGGACAACTGAAACACAACAGCATGTTTGCACACACATGCACATATTTTATATAGTAAGAATAATTAACAGACTCTAAATTCTATTTTCAGTTTACTTTGTACTGTAAGAGCAACTTGTCCATCCCAAAAGTCAATTTTCTTAAAAAACAAGCAATCTACACTGACATCTTATTAGCAACAAGACAGAAAATAAAGCCAACTATGCTGTGTAAGGCTGTGAGCCTACCTTGAAACATATAAAGCACATCCAAAATTTTCCAAAATACCTATCCATACAGGATAATAGCATGGCTGTGTTAATGTAAGATATGATCAGAAGTGGTGCGCTTTTAAGGGCAAAAAGGAACATTTTTCCTTTTAACTGCACTCTGTAGTCAACACAATTAGCCAACATTATCCAAACAAGCTAATATTATAGTTGTGAAAGGACAAAGGTTAGGTCATGCAGAACTCTCTGCTGCCATGGCTTTACTAGTCATGAATATTCTTTGTTTTGCATATTTAGTTTGTTCACATCTGCTTCTTTCTCCTCCATTTCTGCTATGCCACAGTTTTTCTGTAATACCAGCAATTCTTTCAAAACTGGGAGCAGGGGTAAGTAAGAAAAAAAATTAAAGTGAGAGAAAAAAATCCAAAAGCTCATTAGGGAACCAAAATTTAAAAACATTTAACTGCATCTGGAGCTGGAATCCAACTAGACACTGGGACAAATCAGTAATTGCTGTATGAGCATTTTTCTTATTAAAATTGAATCATAACGTGACTGCTATGGTAGCAGTAGATAAAAGCCAGGATGGCATTAGTAGGGACAAACTAAAACTTCCAGTGCTTTGGTTCCTTAGATTACTGGTTTTAATCTTTGAAACAGTCCATTTTGTCATTCTTTTGAGGCAGCTTTTATACTGATTATAAAGAAGACATTGACGGTAGCAACATTGTGCTAGTTGTCATTTCACAGTCCAAGTCTAATTATTTTTGCATTCTATAAAACAATGAATAAGTATTTTTTGTATGAAATACTGTGGATTTGGAGTCATTGACACGTACATTAACCCTTCATACACCACAAGTAAACAAACCACCCAAATAACTTAAATAAAAGTTGACAGATTGGCCTGCAGTATTCTGCATTTTTTATACCATACCAACCTCATTTAGGCATCGCTTCTTTGTAAAAACATTTCTGATAAAAGTTTCCTGGACTTCTTCCTGTTTGACCAAGTATTGCCAGAGTCTCTTCACAGACAGCGCAACATGACTACTAGATCTACGGAACAAATTTGAATAAATATTTCCATCAGGTTTGTACTTATGCAAGAGTGCCGTATTTTATATTCTAATCAAACAATAATCAGAAGAAATGCTGAAGCAAAACTATAGAGCCATAGGCAGTACACAAGACCTATCCAAAAAAGCATTTTAATACCCTCTTCCGGAAAAATCTACAAGTGACAGGAGATGGAAAAGGAAGAAGAAATAGAGTATGTAACATCTTGTCCTTCTATCTTGGGACAAGTGGGAAAATCTCCTTAAGAGATTACACAATGGTAAGAGCAGCATACAGATTATTATTTGTCCAGCTCATTCTTTACAATGTGAATCATTTCTGTTTAGTCCTAAAGAGTGGTCCTTTCACAAGTACAATGAATGACTAACACTTCCTGCTAGGAGCACATCATCACCTATGTAACTTCTCTGAAAGAGCCATGATTTTTTCAGTAACAAAACTGGAAAACCTGTAGAATTACATCAGAATTGAAATGCTTATCCCTAGAAATGGCACATTCAAGCAAAAAATATAAATTATAATTGTAATTAAAAATTATAAATACCAATAATAATTTAATATAAACATATAAATATATATTTATATATTTTATATTAAGTATATAATATACCTTTTACATATTATATTATATATATATAAAATATAATTTATAAGAAAAATTATAAATACCAATACAGCTACCAATATAGCTGCTTATGACAAGTCAAAATCCATCACTCTGAATTGCTGAAAATGGTAATTTAAAAATAATTTCAGACAGCAGATACACGTTAAACTGGTCTCTTTTAATCAACTCAAGTTACTGAAAGTGTGACCATGATGAAATGAATGGTCAATAAATACAATAAAAAGCAAGACTTTCTGTATTCTGAAACCCACAAGTGACAGTAAGATGAAAAAGGCAGAAATCTATTATAAGAATTACACTTTAAGAGACTGTGGTGGGTTTTAGCGCTAGCTAATCACCAGGGTACTTACTCATTTCTTGCTGTGAGATATGGATTAGGAGAAGAGCAAAATAGGCTTAAAACTTAAAAGACTGAGCACACTTTTCTGGCTGAACATGCAATTGTGTTAAGTCATAACTATGCAAATATTATAAATAAGTATTTCTTCTCTGATTTTAGGTAAGAATACTGACAAGACTGTGAGGTATTTTATTACCTCTGAAGGTGAGGCAATTATTTAATTCACTGTCACTAATCCATAATTATATCCCAAGGCAAATGTTTTATTCTCTATTTTATTGTCAAGCATACTTTTTCCAGAGACACTCAAAATCCATGTTAAGCTTCAGTAAAATAATTTTAAAAAAACAGAAACCATGGAATATTTTTCCTCCTTTTGCTTTGGATCAGAGATGCATGAAATATGACATTTCACATAGTAATTGTGAAACGTGCACTAACAACCTAATGCTTGATTTATATCAAAAATATTACAGTCAGCATTTACAGAAATTAGACTCACCTGAAAGGAGTGTTTGTAGGCTCAAGTAAAGTTTTGTGGCGAAGCAATGCAGGACCAGCAGCAAGAGCATCTTCAGATGCATGAATTGAAATATAATGTTGAGGTGGACCCCCATACAGCTCAAGACGTCGGAGAAGAACTTGTTCCCAGCGCTGCAAAGTTTTCAAAACTGCATGGCATATTGGGGAGCTAACAGGAAGCTCTAGAAAGACAAGTAAATAATAATAAAACCCCTCCCCTTCCTATTATAATCTTGACAAAGTTAATTCCAGAAGGGGAAGGCTGAAGTTTATTTTGAGTATCTCCACAAGTAAGCTTTGTCCAAACCTTAAGCTGATAGTTGCAAGTATAAAAAGATGAAGTGCTTAGGGCTATTATTGCTAAAAAAAGGAACAGATTTCTCCAATATTGGAGAAATTATATCATGGAGCATATCATTATGAAACACATCCTCCTGGAAGCTGTCATGGTATATGGATGGCAGGCAGGTGGTAAGAGAAAGCTGACACACCACCCTAAAGGGCAAATTGTGCCAAACCAATCTATTAGTAGCATTCTATTGTGAACTGAATGCACTGGAGGGCAAGGAAAGAGCAACTGATGTCTTTTTACTTTTAACTTCTGTAAGACCTCTCTGACAATGTCCCACACATCTTTGCAAAAAGGATGGACTATTTGACAGCTGAGGAACTGGTTGAATTCCAGCACCCAAAGAGCTACATTCAAGGTTCAATGTCCAAATGGAGATCAGTAGCAAGTGCCATCCCTCAGGGATGGACCTTGGGATTGGTACTGTTCCATCTCTCCAGCAATGACACAGGAAGGGGCACCCACAGGCAGCTGGCAGAGAACACCAGGTTGAGAGGTGCAGCTGATTTCCTGGAGGGAAGAGATGCCACCCTCAGGGACCTTGGCAGGCCTGGGCAGTGGGCCCCTGTGACCCTCACAAGCTTCAGCAAGGACAAGATTGCATCAGGGCAACCACCAAACAGAGTGATGAACAGACTGAGAGCAGCCCTGGGGAGGAGGATTTAGGGTTGCCAGAGGATTAAAAATTTTCCATGACCTGTCTCACAGTCCAGAAAGCCCACTGGGCTGCATCAAAAGAAGAGCAGCCAGGAGGGTGAGGGAGGGAATTTGGCTCCTCCAATTTGTTCTTGTGACACTCAACCTGGGACACCATATCCATGGATGGGGCCCCCACTACAGGAATGGCAGGGACCTGTGGAGGAGATCCAAAGAAGGGCCACAAAAACAGGTCAGAGGACTGAAACACCTCTCCTGTTAAGACAGGCTGGGAGTGTTGGGGTTGTTCAGCCTGGACTGGAGAAGGCTCTAGGGACATAATATAGCAGCCTTTCAATATTTAAAGTAGACTTACAGGACAGACACAAAGAGATTTTTTAACAAGGTCTGCAGTGATAGGGCAAGGACTAATGATTTCACACCAAGCAAGTACATTTTGATTAGATAAAAGAAAGACATTTCTAGGTTGAAGGTGGTGAGACACTGGAACCAGTTGCCAGAGAGGTTGTGGATGCCCTAGATGTGGGAGGTCACATCAGATGAAGCTTTGATCAACACCAGCTAGTAAAAGATGTCCCTATCCATGATATGGTGGGCAGGGTTGGACCTAGGTAACCTTTAAAGACCCTTTCCAAAACCAAACCACTCTATGATTCTATGAAACAAGGATTAGGAACTATGTTCCATCAATTGCAAAAAAATGATAATGTTTCCTCCAGGAAATATATATTTCAAACATTCTTATGAGTGACTAAGAAACAAAGAAAGCATAGGTATGCAGAGACCTGAGCACTCTTTCTCACCCATTCATCTTAGCCACCCACCATGTCATTTCATAAAAATACCGGTATGATAAACAGTATCAGAACATTTATTCCCATATCACTGAAAAACTAAGGACTTCTGAACTAAAAGGTACAACATATGCATATTATTCAACACATTACTGATTTTAAATGTGCTAATTAGGTACGAAGAGACAATTCTGCTGCTTATTACCTGAAAGATCATGTCCAGCCAGAGGGTAGAAAATCTTCAAATTGTGAAGTACCAGCTGAACCATTGCCAATCTCATCAGTGACCAACTAACAAGAAAGCACTAGTAAGTCATTTTCTAATAGGAAAATTATTTTCTCACTTATTCAATAAAAGGTGTTAAATTTAGAGCTTCAAATCCTCATTATAAACTACTGAAAACTACAAACCATACTTTAGATTATTATAGGTACTTTGAATTCAAAAATCACATACTAATCAAATGAATACAATAATTATTGTGAAAAATTAACTACTAAGTCTAGATAGTACACTGAAATATCAAGTAATTGGTATATGATCTCAGAAATAAATAAAAAAAAAATGCAAATCTATGGCAAAATATATTGCATTCTAGAGAGTTATTTACCTGTAAGAATTTGAATTAGAATGCTCTTGGTTATGTGAATTTGACGCAAATGTATCTCCATCATTGTCTTCATCATCTTCATCACTTTCCTGACTCTCTTCTGAATCATATTCCACTCTACTTTGCGATGGAAGAAATGGCTAAAAATTTCAACAAAATTTTGTAAATATCTTCTAGCCAACATCTCATTCTAAATTTCCTTTTAAAAATTGAATCATTATAGCAATCAGACACATCATCTTACTCAGTTTAGTAACATTTGGAGTTTGTACCTCATGAAAAGGATAATTGTCCATAAGCACTACATACTTTAACACCTTAACTATTTTTTACATTACTGAAAATTCTAATGTTGAAGATGAAAACACTGTTTTCCAAATCTTGTTTTATTTTCACGCAAGATATACCAAACCAGATGTGGGACAAATGAGCTTGTCAGAGAGAAGCCAAGACCATCAGGGTGGATTCCCTTCAGTTCTTCCAAGCGGTCAGAGAAATCCAATCCTCTCCCTACAGTACTCAATATTTATGATCAGCCCACTATCACTGCCTCACTGTGCTATTCAGTATTTGCATTTTCTTTTTTGTCCTTGCTCCTAAAATACACTTACCTAATTTATTTTGCTTATGTAGATAACATTTGATATAGAAATGTGCATACAACTCCATAGAAGTATTTAACTTTCTACAAAGAAAGATCTGCCACAAGACAGACTTAACAAGGCAACATAATTTGATTTCCAGTATGCAAATGCATTTCATCCAGCTAAAATAGCCAATAAATGCTTCTTGCACTTCCTTGTTCACCTAAATAGCTGACCCGTAATTATCTACACAATTGTACTCGGTAATTATAAAAATCAACACAACTTGTTCATATCATAATCTGAAAATTAATTTAATGAAACAGCCTTCAAGAAAGCTGTTTCAAAAATATGCATAGGCTGCATTTTAGAAAAAGCTAAATATGAGCAATAAAAACAAGCAGATTCTATCACATTAGTACCTAAAATAATGACTAAGAAGAGAATAACTATCCATCCAGAAGTGATAAAAGACACATAATTGTCAAAACAACAAAAAATTACCTTTGCAATGAAATAATCCCAGATGCTAAGCTCAGGAGGAATAAATCTTTCTTTGTAAGATGATGATTGTTGGTCTACCAATGGCAACGTAGGCAACTGAGAACTCTCTTTTGGAGAGGTTTTTAATGAAAGCCTGTAATGTTTTTGCTGTTTCTCTCCATCATCTATGGAAGAAGAAAACAGAGTATGTTGCTTTAAACCTTGTGCTCTACCTTCCTCTTGCTTTCAATAAAGGGATTCATAATGAAAAGTAAAAACTTCACCATTACAAGTTTTCAGAATTTTATCTTAGCATTTCTGTAACCACTAAACATAGAGAATGTTAATCCTCAAATACACAAAACTTATATATAACTAGAACTCCAGAATGTAGAAACTCCGTGCACAAATAATACACCCAAAACTGCAAGAGAAGATCTCTTCTTACACAGGTGACAAATATTACTCAAGCAATGATCTTGCAAAACTCAATTGCTTTACTAGGAACTACTGAATACTGATTATGCTTGCTTTTAAGACAAGCCAGGAGACTTGATTTTCAGAATATATATTGCAAATATGTAATGTTGCTGTTCATAGTCCCATTTTTAACTCCATGTCTCTCTCTAGTGAAGATCTGTAATTTTTTTCTAAATAGTACAGTTCTGCCAAATCCCTATGGCCTGACAATACTTTCCTCCAGCAAATATAAAAGATCATATTTTAAGTAACACAATCTAACATACAACTTATTAAACAGGGATTGATTAATCATTTGCAGTAATACCCTAAATTCTAAGAGTAGAGAGGTTCCCTTGCTTGTCCCAACACTGATACTAAGTGTCAATGGAAGATTTTACTTCCATTCCTGATTATTCCAGTACTGAAGGAAAAAGCTCATTCAAGCTTTCAGGAATATCTTAACACATTTGTATCACCTGATATCACCGTGAAATCATTCTGGATCTTGTTAGGTATCATATTCTAATACAGTCTTTTTATTAGTAGAGGAGGAATTATACCAATTGTCACCTGTCACCAATTGTCACAATTGTTAGTGTTCTGACTCTCCAGAACACATCAGAAGTGAAAGCGATATGGGAGAAAAGAAATTATATTTGGAGATTTTTTTGCTATCTGTCATAACAGAGAAAATTTCCTACTTGATTGCAAAAGGTGGAGGTTGTGTTTGGTTTTTTGCTGTTGTTTGGTTGGGATTTTTTTAGATTTTTAATTCTGTTTTCAAATAGATACATGTAATGTACAGAGATCAGTTTCTACAGTGAAACAAAGGAGTGGGTTCAAGACATAGGTAAAACAAAGAAAGCTTAAATATGAAGATAAAAAGGAAGTTCATTTTTTGAACTTCATTTTGGAGTCCACAAAACTTCAAACACGGATTTAGCCGATGAGTCAGTTTTCTTAAGCAGAGGGGAGTATGGGTTACCTTATGATCTAACAGCAGTAGTAAATAGGAGCCAGGAAAGCAATTCTGTAGGTGTAAAAAGCTCACCTGAGGGACAGATATGTCTATCACTGAGTTCAAGCATCATGTTGGGCCACACCGGTTCCAAGTGTGAACTAACATGAACATTAGAAATGCAAATGGATTCTGTATTGTTTTAACTTTCCTATTCCCTTCTGCTACCAAAGGCCCACAAAACTAACAACCACTGAAGCTCCCAAATTACCTTCTCCTATAATAATGCTGGGCAAAAGAAGAGCCAGCAGACCTGTCTGCTCCTGGAGTGAACTACCACAAAGTATTTCCTATACCCTTATTTTTTTGATGTTTTATCCAAAGGAGACTTTCTAGTCTTGATAGGTGCCTGAAAGACTATGTCCTTCAAAACTCTTATGGGTATTCCAATCACTTGAAAAAGAAGGTCTAACATTCTAAACAAAAGAAAAACAGTGGTAATTTACAAACACTTATTTCCCTATATAACACTTAATTGCTCATAACACAAACTGAGCCAACTGTAAAATTTGTAACTCTGAGCCATGTAAGATTTAAATACATGTTTTTTAAAAAACTTCCAGGTTTTTCATACCTCACCATTTTTTATTTGTTTTCTTCTAATGGACAAATTCTCTGCATTCACACTAGTCAATGGAATTTATTCATTGTCATTCCTGAATCAGGAATAAACACGTTATGCAAAGATTCAGAAAGATTTTTGACTGTGTATGAAGGCAAACATTTTCTTCACAAACAGTTGAACTGTTGTGGTGCTTGAGGCTGGAGTAGTTAGCTTTCTTCACAAGTGGCTATTGTAAGGCTGTGTTTTGGATTTGTGCTGGACACAGGGTTGATAACATGGAGATGTTTTTGTTCTTGCTGAACAGGCCTTACATAGCCAAGGCCTGTTCTGCTTTTGTACTCCCACCCTGGTGAGGGAGTTGGGGGTGCCTGGGAAGCTGGGAGGAGTCACAGCTGGGACAGGTGACCCCAAATGGGTAAAGGAATGTTCCAGACTATGTGACATCATGGTCAGTGCTTAAAGTGGGGGAAGGAGGAGGAAGGTGGAAGACATTTGGAGGGATGGTGTTTGTCTTCACAAGTCACTAGTGCACATGATGGGGCTGTGCTCTCCTGGAGGTGGCAGAACACTTTTCTGCCTGTGGGAAGCAGTGAATTCATCCCCCGTTTTTCTCTGGTTGTGTGCACAGCTTTTGCTATTAAATCATCTTGATCTGAATACATAAGCTTTCTCTATCTTTTACCCTTCCCATTCCCTACCTGGTCTTGCCAGTGGGGGAATGAGTGAGTGGCTGCCTGGGGCTTGGCTGATGGCAGGGGTTAAACCACAACAGCCACAACACAATTTACATAGGTAATCTATTCAAGATTAAGACATCCCATCTTTCATCTTGAAACAGGAATATCATAAAACTAGGTGACACACTTCTAGACTGTATCATAATTCGTTTTTTTTGCATTAGGGATAGTATTTGAAATCCACTTACCTGTACTAAAAGTCAATACCACAATAACTGCAGTACAATGCATTTTCACTTCATTATTTAAAGCTTATCAATTAAGGAGCATGCACATGCATCACCATGAATTTTTAGCTATTTTTTAGCAACTACTTAAAAAAAAAGAAATTCACTAGGCATGAAATAAGGAGTAAGTGCTGCATGATAGAGAAATGAGCAAGTATAGGCCTGCAGGTTGTTTTGCTAAGCAGAATTCAAAAAGCAAGTGTTTCACTTTTTAAAAGTATCTTATTCCTTTCTGTTGGATCACTCTTTGTTAAGAATACTGCAGGCTAGCCACTGGGAAAAAAATCAGTATGTAAGGCAAATGAAAGAACAACTACCTAAGTGGTTTGAAATACACTACTAATGCAAATTTCTTTTTATACATTCTCATAGAAATTAACTACATTAAAATTCTGACTATCATTTGGGATTTCAAACTACCAATTAGAAACACTTTGAAATTTCTTATATATTTCTAATTTTTATTTTTTTTTTATTTGAAGCATTTATCTTTGCTCCCATTTTACTTGTAAGTCAAAAGGAAAATTTATGTTATTTCCCAGGAAAGGGACAAGGAAACAGACAAGGAAAATCCTTTCATTTCTGCCAGGTTCTAAGACATGCAATGATAATCAAAAGATCTGTTACCTCTCTTCCACCTTCCCAGGAAGAGCTAAAAGACAGATTGCTTTCAACTTCTCTTCATTTGTTCTTGCAGCTTGGAATAATTGAATGTATGAAATGAAACTATGGATTTATAACTGTTAAAGCGAAGGTCAAATTCTTCCTTAAGAAATTTCTGGATGATAGAGAACTTACCATCTCTATATAGACTTAAATTATAAAACGGTTTTCTAAGGTAGTTTTCAAGAGAAATATGGTAAATGTGATTCTAAAAAGATCAAGACTATTTTTCAGATGGTAACTGCCTCTTGGAAAACAAACATCATGTGCTAGTTCTGTTTGCCAAAATCATTTGCTGCAACTGCAAAATCAAGAAACATGGTTGAAAAGTATAGTGATCTGAAAGCATTCCAACTGCTTTGTTCTGTCTGATCTTTATGTGACAGAGGCACTAAAACAAGTTCTTAATAAAAAACTAATTCCTAATAGGGGTTGGGAATTTTTAAGACTACCAGGTACTGGTTTTTGGTTCCTGTTTTTACTATTTTAGTCTAAGAAAAAGATCATATTTACTAAAGTGAAATTTTATATTCAAAGCTACTACATGCTCAAGTTAACAAAAGCAAAGGGCCAGAAAGAGAAATAACTTTATTGGCAAATGCTGTACCTAGAGTTATGATCTTTTAAAATAAGGTTCAAACTTGGAGATCACTCGCACCCACATTGAGATATGTACTAAAGGATTGGAAGGGAGGCAAGGAGGAGGACATGCGTAATCTAATTGTATTAGAATTATTAGTGTTCAGAATTTTTAGCTTTTGATCTCCATTTAAGAGTAGAAGCATTTCACAAAAACCTAAAAGTAAACATAAGGGAAAAGAGTCTAGTTATGCATAACAAAATGGTAAGATATTGAAAAAATCCAAACAATAGTACAGAAGAATATGGCACAGTTGACTGTAACAAGCATTCCAGTAATTTCTCAGTATTTGAAACAATAAAGAAACAATAAAAGCACAAGAATATAGTTGATTTTAATCCTAGACCTTCTGCTTCATTGAAGATCTTATTTTTTTTCCTTTCTCCTCCCACCATTTTTTTCAATGTGACAGAGAAAGAACTTTGGAGAAATACCTTTCCGCCAAATTTGTTTTACATAAACACACATTGAAAAAAAAAAAAAATAATAGCCCACTGAATCCTAGAATTCCATAGGCTGAAGGACACCCAGTCCAACCCCTTGCTCAGAACAGGGATGACTTAATTGATGGCCTAGTTTGTTCAAGTTTTTGAGTAACTCCAAAGACAGAGACTCCAAAATACGTCTAGGTCCCTTTTTCAGTGATGATCCCTAAAAACTAGTATTTAAAAATGCTCCTTTTTCCCTTTATTTTTTAGTTTGAGCTTCTGGATTCTTCCAGCAGTATTTTCATTAAACCTGCAAAGCCAGCCAGCATTTCTTCCTCAGAAAAACATGCAGCAGATAGGCTATACTTCATATGCATTTCAGAATACACTTCTTTGTAAAAATACTTAGGAATTTAAAGCAGTGGCAGCAGTAGTATTAACACAGTTCAGTATACAGTTACAAACACCTAGCTAACAGAATGGCCAACAAAAGCCAGTTATGGCTTCTGACAATTCTGCAACAGCAAACATACTCACGTTACTAAAGTGATAGAGAGAAATGTTTACTCAGTACCATAGAGAAAGTTCCACAGAGAATCAGATCTAGAATAAGAGCTCACTTTCAGTTAAAGATCTCTACTCTGAAAACATTTTTCGAAAAGTCTGATGGAGATATTTAAACAGACCACATTTACAGTTTTCCATAAATGTAAGACTTTTTGATATATAACATACATCTAAATGATATTTTTAAAAAAAAAATAAAAAATAACATTTTATCTCTCTACATATATGTGCAGATGTGATTTATAAAGTAATCAGAGTTTAAGTAAATTTGTCTTTACAAAATCTTCCTTTAAAAACTTAGTTAATTGTAGCATTTTTGCTGTTGGTTTTTTTTATAGAAGTCAAACTAAATTAAAAAGCACATAACTATATGAAAAATAAAAGCATTACAGTAATTTGTTCTGGACCTGATGATAACTTATCATTACCTGAATTTGAAATTTGAAGACTGTTTGCTTTTCTAGAGGGTTCTTAGAATATCAACAAGACACCTTTCACTTGTAATGTCTGAAATGAACACTTAGAAATCCACATGCACAATAATGCTTATATTCAAAAAGCAAAACAAGCAGCTCTCCAAAAAAGATATGAAACACTTCTGATCTTTTCAAACCATGGTCAAAGTAATTTTATATTCAGTATTTATTTCAAATGAAGAGCCATAAGAATACTACAGTGCTGACAATTTTCTTTTTTAAAAATGCCCAATTTATGTGCTTCTTTAATTACAAAAATTTTACTTTAAATTTTTTTATCATGGCTTGCAAACAGAAGTTTTTCTGTCTTTCTGCATGTGCAAAAAAAACCGCCACACATAGCAAACTTCATGTAAAGGCCTAGAACTAAATCTAGTATCTTGCCTGAAGGTTTGGTAGGACTATGAGTACTGAAGGAGGTGAGGGATTTGGAAAACCCCACGCATTCCATGGAGAACACTACTACCTGATGTGGGCTAGGCATTGGGAAGTGCCTACCTGTCAAAGAGAGAAAACATACTGTATTTGTAAACTGGGAATATATTCCAGTTAGGAGAGAACTGGAAAGCTTTAAAACAAACACAGAAAACTAGGCTGTAATAGTATTGGAAACTCTCTAAGATCAGCTTCCTAATATTAGAGCAGCTGTGCTACTTGGAAATCTTATTTCAGTAGCATTCACTTCTGCTTCAGCATCCTCTTCTACACAAAATCTACACCACTAACTTCAAATTCTTGTTTTTCTATGCAAATCCAAAACCATACTGAATTCTTATTGAACACAAACTACTTAAAGTAATTAAGCTTTCAGCAATCACAATTTTCTTAAAAAACCCAGAAGACAAGTAAACATAAAACAAGAGAACTAACCAGTTTTTGTCTTTAATTGCTGCTGTCCTCTGCTGGGCATATGAGCTCCTCCTCCAAAGATAGCAGACCACATTTTGTTGTTAAGTGGATGAGCCATAATTCTATACAACTCATTGCTAGAATGTGTTGCAAGGCCATGGATGAACAGGCTGAGATAGACCGCAGTTAGAATTTCACAAAGTAGAACTGTGAGACCTGGCTGGGCTTCCTCACCAGCAGAATTCAAGAGACGTATTAGAGCTGTCATTCCTGTTTATGTAAAATAAACATACTCTTTATGAAAGCACTTAAGAAAGCACTGTAACTTAGTAATTTTTAATGTGGAAAAATTCCAAGTTCTACACATTGAAACCTAGGTTGAAAACTTCATAAGAAAGAGGCAAGCTCTTAACTTTTAACAATTTATTAGTTTTATAGCTTCCTGTTTTGGACTAATGGTTAAAGAAATGTCTAACACCTTTTCAATTATTATTGTTGCATTAAAATCCTGTAATTACATCTTCCTACTTTTCAGTGGTAAAACCAATCAAAAATCACGGGTATCAACTTGCAGTACACACTGTCTGTCAAGTGTTCTTTCACCCAAGTACTAAACATCTTGTAGTATTTTTATGCTTTCACAAAAGGCTGTAGTTTCAGATGGGGCTTTAACTGTGACACTGTGCACACAAATGAAAATGCACATAGTCATGGTCAAATAATCCTGCTTTTTCTCATGCTCTCCAGTTTGCACATATAGTATGTGAATTTATCAAAAAATAGAAGTTGGTTCAAGGTGATGTTATTCATGAAAAAAACTGCTAAGAATTCTGTGCCCCACTCATCAGGAATTAATTAAATTAATTAAATTAATTTAATTAATTAATTAATTAACAAGAAATTAATTAAATGCAATTAATTAAATAACAAGAAAACAGATGACAAGCTAACTTTTCTATAAAATCTCTACATTCAGTGACAATGTTTGGCAGAAAAGAAAAAATGGCATAGCATCAAATACAAACACTGCTACAGGCTCTCCAGGAAGATTTTTGAAGTGAAATTTTATGATTTAAGAAACAATTCTCATAATAAGTAAGCACATTTCCTGGCTATGCTTACATTAAGTTAGTGCTGTACACTTAAGCTCATACCTAGATATATTATGTCGATTACACTCCCTCTAATGTAGCTCCCTAGTGTAGTTTCACCACCACTGATCTTAGCACACTCTAAGTTATCACCTAAAAATCTGACATTAATTTGGCAGCTATGGAAAACCAAGATTTATAATAAATGTCTCATTTTTTAGTAGTTTCAAGTTAGTTCAAAAGTTGTCCAAAAGGTAAAACAATTCTTAGTTGGAGCACAAGCTAAGACAGCCCTCCCAGTCTGTCTTAGAAGTCAGGAAGTAGAATACCCAAGGGAGAGCAAGTAGAGCACAGGACATGACTTCACCCTACCTCCTGCTTACTATATCCAGCACTACCACTTTTTAGTTAAGGAAGCAATATAAACCAACTTGACTTAGTGAATAATCAGAAGCACTAATTTAGATGTTCTGAAAAAAAATACAACATTTTAATTAAAGAACTCAACACAGCTGTTACAAATACTACTAGAAATTCATAGCCACATATTCTTACAGTGGATCCAGATCACTCAGTTTTCCTTAAGAGGAAAGAAACAAATCAAGTCTAGATACCTGGCCACTGAGAAGGTGATGTGTTGGGAGTCACTGTTTCTTCTAAGCTTCCTGTTCTTAAAGAATGATGCTGAGTTAACAGGACTGTCTGGTACACTGTCCCAGTGAACTGATTTGCTTGAAATGAGCTGGGAAACAGAGAAGAGGGAAATTATATTTATTTTAAAAAGTTACATTTACAACTATTCAAGTGATAGCACTTTCTGGATGCAGGCAAGTGTCATGACTGTCTTCTGGTGCCCTATGCATTATCACGACTGCAATGAGACAGATGTCTAAACATCACTTCTCAAAGACTTTACCTGTAGCTGTGGCCATCACAGAGACATTGGTAGATGCAAGCAGAGAGCGACGCTGCTAAGGTATGCATTACATATATCTGTAAGACAAAGTTTTACAGAACTTAATACACCCAAAGTGAGCTGTGGTTAGTATCACAGCCTTTCGCTCTGAATACAGACGTGTAACAAACACTGGACATGAAAGGTCTAAGTACTTGTGCACTTACAAAGCCAACCTTTGCTTCAGACAAATTTAGATCACATCACCTTGCCATGAAAAGGATGGGGAAAACTCACTCGCCTCACAATGTTTTAAGCCTGTATACAACAGTCCTACGTAATTACATCCTAAAACAGTGGCAGTTTGCTGCCTCAGAACACAAAGACTTTATTTCAGAATGAAAACTATAATGCAGCTTAGCTTTTGACCAATTTTTATGCAGCTCTTGGACACTCAATTTACTCAGTATCATACTGATCAGTACTTTTAACACAGCTGATACCTTTTTCTTAATGTATCACAAAACACACTAAGATAAAAAGCTAGAGATGTAGCTATTGATCAATAAATCTATTGATCAATAAGGTTCCATTAAAACAAAACCAGATTAAATTTATCTGTTTGTTCCCTCTAAAACAAAGCTAATTAGGAACTAAGCCATCTTTTTAGTGTTCTTTAGAAATCCTTAGTAAAAGGAGAAATGATTTGGGACCTTAAAACGTATAAAACTTCAGGAAAAACTAAGTTTTATTTCCAGTCAAAGGTTAAGTACAGGAGAAATATTTCTGAAACAATTTTTTCACACAATGTGTGAAACACATGCTGTTTCATAAAAAAGTCTGGGTTTACTGAACTTCACTGGCAATTAGTTTTTATACTTCGACATTTAATTTTACTTAGGTCCAAGAATGAAATGCAGAATCTGCTATTAACATAAGTAGTGAACACACTGTCATAAAGACAAATATTATGGTGGTGATGTAGTGTAACATGTTTTCCATAAAAATGTCCTCTTGGACAAATATCCTGTTTTTAGAGAGGCCAACCTACAACAGCTTGTTGAACCAGATGCTCAACACCTCAACAACAAGTAACGATCAGTGGACATTTCTTCTAGCTCAAAGTAAGTACTACATAAAAATGTTTATGTTTCATGGTTTTATTATCTGTCACAGATAGGCACATCATGAAGTTTGCATGCTGTCTGAAAAAAATTTGTGACTTCAGCAAACTAGATGATAACAACAACAAAACAACTGTTAAAAAATACGTACCTTGCTGTTCTGAGTATCTGGATGAGGTGGCGAATCAAGGTTTATTATAGCATGTAATATATCATGAGTTAAATTGCCAAGATGTAGCAATGGATTAGCCACTACTGTTTTGGCACTAGCTGTGCAAGCAAATAGGAGAGGTATGGAGCTTTGCTCTGGTGGAGGGCTGGAAGGCATCTGTACTGACTGCTCCTAAAAACAAGCAAGAAACACACACGCAAAAAAATAGTACATATTCTTCTGAATACTTTTGAAAGAGGGAAAAGGATTCTAAAAAACAACAATAAAAAATAAGCAATGTACAAAAAAAACCCTGTTAAAAACAGATTTAGATTTATTAAAAAATAGGTGCATGCTACATTTTTTAGAGGAAAATTTCAAAAGTATTGCAAAACACTTTCAAATAAATCTACAAACCTGACACAGAGAAAACACAACCTAAGCTCTGCCACATACCTGCTGAGACTCCTGCAACAGCAGAATTAATTCCATTCTGACAGACGCCAAGCCTCCACCATGTGAGCCATGAAGTACACAGTAACTAAGGAACATTCTGAGGAGAGACTGGTATTTCAGAAGCCACTGACGTCTTTTCTGAAAGTCTTCTTTCTGCAGCATAGCTTTTTCCCGGGCAGCTAAGTCTTCAGTGTTTTCATGTAATGTAGCTTCTGCTGGCATGCCTCTAACTCCTGACTGTATGTCTTCTACTTCAACACCATAATCACAGGTCTTCTGAAGAGCTACCACTTCTCTCTCAAGCCACTGGTAAAGCTGATACCGCAACTTTCCACCATCTACTTCATAGCCAGTGGACAGTGTACGAAGCTCCACAGTAAGGATTTTCAGGCATGCTCTAAACTTCAGTTGTGCTGAAATGATATCTTCTGATGGACTTAGAATATCTTTGTCATCAACTACACTAAAAGATTCTGTGAAGCTTGAACTTGTTTCATGTAATTTTTCAGTCTTCCTCAGAGGTTTTAGCTCTTTCATTACCAGGGAAGAATCTTCACTCTCATCATTTTCATCACTGTCTGATTGCAGTTGCAATTGCTCATCTTGGAACAGAGCACTTGGCTGGCTCCAGTCAAAGGAAAGAGTTGAACTTGAATGTTTTCCTGATGAACAATCTGAAGATGAACCTAGACCATTGAATACTGGCTGTGACCAGTCAATACTGGAAGCTTGATCTTTTGTTTCAAACTCTTTAACTGGAGAATATGGTGAGAAATCTTTATCAGTATCCACTAAGCTAGGGGATTTACAGAATGACTTTGATCTCTTGACAACTTTGGGCATCTTTGATAACACTTCTAAGGCCAACATAGGACAACCAGCTTTTAGATGAGCATATGCAGTGGTGAAAAATAGCCGTCTTTCACCTAGGTTGATTCTGTCAGCTAATCCATTTTCCACTGTTAGGCAAATGTGTGTGGAAGATGTATCAGAAGAGCCAAAATGACGTCTCAGCAAGAGAGGATGTGTTCTTAGGTAGTTATAGAAGTTAAACACTGCAGGGTTGCAACTTGATGAGCCATCTCCATCATCTGAAAAGACATGGCGGCATGAGGAAAATGTACCACTCTGTATGAAATAACCTATCTGCAAAGTCCTAAGTTCATCAAAAGACTTTTAGGTCTTAGCATCAATCCTACTGTCTACTTCATATTTGTTCTACTGTTTACTTCACTGTACCCTCCTGTGCACCTTTATAATTTCAATATCTCAGTGGGAAGAACATTGGCAAACATAGTAAAAATAACCACAGAGGGGAAGCAGGCATGACAATTTTGTATTAAAACAGCTACCATTTCTTTTCCTTGCAGTCAGACCAGTTTTACTGAAGTCAAACGACTTTTCTGTTAATTTTAGATTTCTGAGGTCTCCATCTTCCATCTCTAAAGAAAATAAGATGCTACATCTTAGAGATATTTTCTTAAAGTCTCTTTTAAAAAATTGGATTAGTATTTTTTATTTTGTCTACATCTTAAAAGAAATGCAACTTAAAATAAAACCAGGAAATTCATAACATCTATACATAATCATAGCAGTAGTACACACAAAACAAATTACACAGCAATGCAACACCAATTTATTCCATTTCCATGTCCACAAGAAGAAAAACCCTGAAGACATATGAGCATCAGCCTAAGATGATTCACACAGTTTTCAAAGGGCTCAGGACAGCTGAAATAAATCCTTACTCTCTATACCAGGAGTTATAGCACAACTGGTGACAGTTAACAGAGAGACCTACATGAAAAAGCACATTGTAGGTAAGAAAATAAGGCAAGACACCACTGAACTGATCAGAGAACAATTAGCAACACTTGAAAATTATTTTACACAGAAAGATGGGACCAAGATAGCAAGAACCAAACACTATATTCCTCATTTGCTCAAAATCTCCTGAGGCATGTAACTTCTCCTGAAATCAGTTTCACAAATTACTTACGCAATTCTAAGTATTTGAGCCTTTATTTCAATTTCTCTCAGTAGTCAGGACTGAAACCAGCTAACTACCAAGGACCTGAAGCATTTAACTTCAATGAAAACACTACCTTTAGGAAATAATACAATTAATTCCTAGAAGGCCTATCAAGCCAGCAAGTGAACATAGAAATGAATTGCTCTAGGAGACTTACGTGCTGTTTCAGGCCACACATGGGCCTCCTCGTACCAGTTCAAGTATCAAAATCTTTCTGTTAGTAGTCTATTATTGTAGTCAGCTGTTACCAAGGACTAAAAGCTACAAAACACCATGTCTTCCAGACTCTCCTATGTAAGTAGGCTATCAGAAATTTTGTCTTAGGCTGTGATGGAGTTGGATTAATTTAAGTTAGTTAATTAGTCTCTTCATCTTTAGACTGCTTCTGGAAAACCAGCTACATTACTGCAGGGTCATTCCATTATCCTGATATTCGCATGCTTAAAGGACAACGTATGCATTCATGGGATATAGGATAATAACAATACAGTCACCGTGTTTGCTATTCAAGTCTACATACATTGCTGCAACAACAGTTACATTTAAAAGGATAGTATTTACCAACGATGGTGAGCAACTGTGCGGTACCTGGTTTTGTTCAGATGACACTTTAATAAACCGTGGCTTAAATGAACCATTAGTTAAAACCAACTCAACAGGCCAATAGTCTTACCTCCATCTTCAACAGAATGTTTAATCAAAGTGTCAAGAGCCTTGCTGTAATCTTCCAAAATCCAGTATGCCATACTTCGCAGGAAAGGGTCACAGTGTATGTTTCCTGAGCTCTCTTTTCCAGTAGACACACTTCCCAAAACTCTCTTCTGTAGTACAGATTTGTAAGTACTAGACACTTCAAACTCTGATTCATAAAGTCTTGATATTACAAGAGCCAACTGAATGTCATGCAGTTTTTCAAGGCAGACCTAATTAAAAATAAGCATATTCAAATGATCAAACCCTGTCATTTCTACTTAGTTCAAAATGATTACAGGGCAGGAAGTGGCATAAATCTGCTCAGATTAAAGTAAGTAGGTCTATCAACTCCATAAAAAGTGAGCAGGAACTAAGCAGAACAGGTGTAGCCAAGTATTGCATGCAGGATTTGCATTTCTTCAGTTTAAGTATGGCATGACACAGATCTTTGAAATCAACCAGCTTCAATAGATGATTGCCAGTATGCACATGCCACCTTTGGATTCGGTTTGTTTTAGCTACAGAGGTTTACAAAGCAAATCCTTCATTATCATAGAGATTAATTTCCTCACAATTTTGTAATTCAAACAGACACAGGAAATAATTTTGGTTTGTTTTGTTTTTTGTAAAGGGATTCTAGGAGCTAATCCACATCACTGCCAAAACACCAGGTCTCGAAATTCATAATGAAAAATTGTGCTGTCTTCCTATAGGACTGGGTAGACAATCAGAAAGGAAGTTAATCACAGGTAGGCCCCTTAGTATTAGAGCAGAGAAATTACCCATGTCACTTTTCAGTATCAGTAATAGGACAGCTAAAAAGGAATCAGAATGTAAAGACAAAGGTTTTGGATTTTTCACTCATTTGGCATGGGAAAGAAGAGCACAAAGGGAAAGCGTAAGAAGCTTCAGGGGTCATACTAATGTAAAATGCAAACTGCATTCAATATATTTGTACATTTGGGACAATATAACAATTAAAACACTGTAAACAATTAAACAATGTAAACATTATTTATTATACAATTATTTATTATACAATTAATACATTATTTATTAAACAATGTAAACAAATTTATTACCTCCACTGCATCTTTTAAATGTCCTGCCAACAAGAAAAATGCTGCAGAATGTTCAAAACGCTGTTTGCCAAGCAAAGAAAAAGCATTCTTTAATGCTGCTTTACGCCATCTGTCCTCAGTAAAGTTATTTCCAAAAAATTGCGTCATTTTAGTATCTTTTTGGGACCTGCATATTGAACATAATTGATAAAAACATTTTACTTTTTATTACTTGCATTATGGTTCTTAATTCCTCCAGATGTCAGTATAATTTTACACAGATCTTTAGATCAGGAAATGCAGAGGCATTTCCTTCTCACCACACTGGGAATTGAGAAGGCTACATATTTTAAAATAGCAGAAACTTCAGTAAATACAAAACTCAATGGTATTTTCAATAACCTGATCCAAATACATAAAATCTCTTTTTCTTCAGGTGAGCTCTTAAGTGGCAATGCAAGGTTGGCAACACTGAATGCTGTATTATGAAACACCAGTTAGAAAGACTTAAGTCAGTCCCCTGAACTGAAGATAAAACTTTTAACAACAAACACTTATGTAAAGGATAGGCATGACATTTCATACACTACACTGCTAGTCCTCAAAAGAATTAAGCAGTAACTGAAATTACAGGAGATTTGAGACTAAAACTTGCAGCATCTTCAGAAACAGCAACTAAATTCCTTCAGTAAATATAAGGTTAGAAACCACTAATTCAATGTAATGACTAGTTTATAAATAAAACCTCAGCTTTCAATGGAAATATTTGTGCTTCCTTTGGATTACCATCGCATTCAATTTTTTCCCCCAAAATTATACTTAACAGTGTAAAATTCCATGTAAGAGCTTGAATACCTGTATAATCCCCAGATAACAGCCTTCTTCTTCATCGCAAGGTAAAAAATAGCAGCATCAAGTGGATCATTGTTTCGCTGGAAAGCTGCTTTAGCCACCTGAGAAGACAGTTCAAAGGCAGGAAAACAAACACAATTTAAATTCATCTTAAATGAGATTCTGGTTGCTTCTGGCATCCCATACCCCATAGCGCCCTGAAGTTCTCTTTAATATAGGAGCCCTCCTGTCATTATGAGTCTAATGTAAGAACATGAGAAGATAAAACAGCCCATTTTAGCTCATGCTCTTGCAGTTCTAGAAGCTGTTTTTCAGATCAAATGGGAATCCCTATATCTAGAATCAGTTTTTAGTATCATAGCAAAATTAATTTACTAGTTGTTCTGGTAATTAATTAAGGACAGATGGAATCTTGAAAAACAGGATGGGACGAGTGACAAACAGGAGAAAAATTGGTTATAGATTATTTTTGGAGGTTTGAAAGAAAAAAGGGTAAGTGGCAGCAAGAATAGTCCAACTCCCATGTAAGATAATCTTAAACTCAGGCCCAGAATACATGGATTTTTTTTTCAATGCAAGGCAGTAAAGTTTAATAAAGTGATGATTAATTACTGAAGTAAAAGTAGAGACATGCATTTTACCATTTCGTGCTTTGTAGTCAAAGTATATTGTGCATGCCATTTTCTAGCTCAACACACTTGGCTTTTCAAGCGCTTAAAACAAGTGATAATGAGGTGATAATGAGGTTAGGCTTTTTGCCACAACTGTGATGATTAAAATATTTAATATAAAAACCCAACAAAACCCTCAAAAAACCAAAAAAAAAAAACCACCAAGCCAAAACAAAACAATAGAAGGGCTT
The DNA here is from genome assembly GCF_049639895.1 of Pseudopodoces humilis. Lineage (NCBI taxonomy): Eukaryota > Metazoa > Chordata > Aves > Passeriformes > Paridae > Pseudopodoces > Pseudopodoces humilis. The sequence goes on along the minus strand of NC_142203.1, from coordinate 20,697,011 downwards.
TTTTATCATGGGAAATAATCAGTCTGCATGACAGATGTACATATAACGTCTAAGTTGTTTCCACATCTGACAAGTTTCTATGAAGAAGCTTGTTTCTCAATTTTGCTATAAAAAACAACTATATGCTCCAACTGTATCTTGAGCATCCACAATAAGCACTGTACAATGTTACCTTTAAGATGGAGAGCAAATAAATTTTAAGAGCAAAAAATATACCCCACAATGGAATTTGGAGTCTAAAGTACTAAAAAACACCTAAATACAGAAGTTCATTTTGATACAGAAAAGTATAGATACAAAAAAATACAGCACGAAACATTCAGGAAAACTTCATTATCTAAAAAATTAAAACTACATAAATAGAAGGTAAACACTGGAGAAGAGCTGAATGCTGTTTCTACCTTCTCTATGCATTTTCGCAGGCTGTGGATGTTTCGAACCCACCATCCTACACCCATAGCTCTGAGCTCTGACCATGTTGGATCTCCCTTCTGCATTGCAGGGAGCATACTCAGGAGTTCTTCCTCTGCTACAGAATGGAATGCCCAGGCAAAGTGACTCGTAGATAAGCCTATACAATAAACATTAAAAAAAAAAAAAAAAAATCAGAAGAAATTCATTATTAATCCAGAACCTGAAGACAAGGGGATGGGAAGTATTTCTGTTTATTTTGAGCTTTTCAGTCCATTGCTGATGAGGCAACAGAAATTTAAGAGTATTTGTTAGGACTGCACATCAAATATTACAGAAAAATCATACAACTGGAAACAATTTTTCATCTGCAAACTCCCTATGTGAGTTTGCAAAGAACAGAGTTTCTCTATGAAGCTCTATATCTCTTACTATATGCATAGTAAGTGGCGCTAAGATTAGCCATGATGCAGTGTATTTTTCAAAATTTTTTGAGATATTTGAAAGATTGAAGAATTTTGACTTGGATTAGAAAATGCACAAGTTTCACATAATCAGAGGAAAAAAACATCTTTGCGAATAAACATACAAAAGAAAACTTGAAATTAAAACATCTCACGAGGAAGACAGCAACTATTAAGCCACAACATAGCTGGCTATGGATAATTGCAACTCTAGTGAGGGCCAGATGGTACCTTGTAGAAAGACACTCCTGCATGTGCCCCAGAAGCACTTCTCACTCTCACCAATTTCTGAGCTCACCAGAAGCAGAAGTATCTCAACTAAAATTACTCCATCAGAAGGCTAACTCTGCAATACTCTTCTGTGCAGCCCTGGCAAATTCCAACCTCTGATTCAGCTAAGGGGTGACAAACCATGTGATTGAAAATTCTATCACCTGTCATGACAGCTAAAGGAGTAATCACTGCCACTCCTTTAGATCTGAATATGACTAATCAAATCCATCTCACTGTCATCTGCAATATCAGGATGGAACTAGTTAAATTATACAAAAAACACTTCCTATATTAAATAGTTGAGTGTATAATTACAGTAAGCATATAGAAAAATTTAAAGTCCCAGTAGTAATTTTTTTCCCAAATATGTACCAAACTCCTACATAAATAGGTACAGTTTTGTGTTACATTATTCCTGCAGAAAGTTACTGGAAAAACATGGTACTAGAAAGCCATTTAATTTGGGTAAACAGGAACACTCCCTCACCAACTAAAAACTTGTTAGAAAAAAAATCAGTTCCAAGACCTTCACCAAAAACCAAGTAAGATATTTTCCGCTCTAGCCTTCATTCATATTGGACAATATTTTCTTAAAAAAACCCAATGAATTAAATCACTGAGGCATGTCAACAGCACACCACTTATAAGTGCAGCTACGTCACTAAAACTCATCTAAGGAAACACATCAGTTACCTTGGTGAAGCAGCTGGGCTCGATGCACAGGAGGAAGTGCAGTTATCAGAAAGGTGTGAAGCCGGATAGCCAATAAAAATTTTAAACCACACTCATCAAGAGTCTCTCCACCTGGAGATAAATATTTTAAGACACATTTTACAGCAATTACTCCAAGTAAGTATCATGGGTCTTATCAGAAGAAATACAATTTTGTGACTACTAACACTTTAATTATGTAAACAATAGCTTAGTTCGTAATTCTTCCCTTCAAGAAAAGTGAAAGAAAAAAATTTCAAATATAAAAACTCTTGAAGTTTATTTGTTGTGCTTAATGCAAGAAACAAAAAGTGTTATATATTAAAAAAACCAAACCAAATTATTTCTCAATTTCTCTACACAGTGCAACAAATATTTGTTATTACTGTCTCTTCAAAAGTGGATTAAAAATAACTAGTACAAATTTATATAATTAATATATATAAATATAATATAAAAAAACAATATAAATAGCATGTGGACTGATGGACTCACAGTACCATTACCAGGTAGCAAAAGAAAATTTTATTTTTATCAAAGCATTAGGTCTTGAAACAATTATTCTTTGAAATGAAGTTGCATCATCATCTTACAAGGCACAAAAATATTCTAAAAGAGTAAAAAGTCCCAGGAAAGGTTGGGAAGCACAGTAGTATATTTATCTTGGAAGAGACAACTTACCCTGACTTCTATCTCTGCTTTCTCCAATGTCAGTACTGGTAGTAGCAATTGTATCTGCCAAGGCCATCAATGACATTTGCTCCATCCTAGTCAGACCTGGCAAGCTTGAATGAAGCAAGTGACGAGAGAGAACTTGAGCATGTTCTGGTCCAAAGTAAGTTGGGCTGTACTGAGAAAGATCAATTACTTTTGGTTTTGAATTGTCTTCATCTGCCTCAAATGTGACAAGGTCATCTGTACTTATAGCAGTATTTTGGAAGAGATTTTCGTAACTGTCATTGGGCAGATCCTTTTTATTTTGACTACTCTGATTATTTGACTTCTCTGAACAGGAATAAGATGAATCATCATCCGCAGCAAGCAGAGCATACAGTGGCAGTGGTGGAACAGAGTCTATTTCAACATAGTCTGTAGTATCTGTTTTGCTGAACATTTTTGGATCTCTTGCAGTACTTCCACTAGCACTGATCGTCAGAGATCTGAGCCTCTTGTCATGATTAGGCTCAGACTCATTTACAGCAACAACTTCTCCAGCAATGCACTTCACCAAATGGGACAGAATGGCTTTTGCTCTGCGTACTTTACCAAGATCCATGAGTTCCAACAGTTGATATGGATGGTACTGAGGTAAAGTTGGAGATAATGTATGAGCTGCTTCAAAAAGACCAGAATCTTCCATTTCCACAGACAGATCAGAGGCAGACCTTTTCCCACTAAGTTTCTGTGCAAGGCTGGTCAGAGATCTGGTCAAGGTTCTCTTTGGTGGATGCAGACCTGAGGCAGCTGACTGGCTTTGTTTCATTAAGCTAGTTATGCATGGCATACTTCCACTGTAGGAATCTGTACTAACTAGTTCCTGCTTAGGAGATTGCCACTGGGAATAAACATGCATTTCACAATCCATTCCAACTACCAGAATGCCATCACGTACCCAAGACAAGGATACAGGAAAAGGAGGTGACCCCTCCACAGATGAAACCAAGTCAACACAACGCAGCAAAACAAACCCAGAAAGGGTTGCAGCCTTAGGACTGCCACTGTGGGAGATTGCTACAATCTCGTTACCATTTTGCTCTTGCCTCTTCCCAGACAGCTGACCAAACATATAAAGTTTTGATCCAATTCCCACTGTCAGAATATGTGAGCCATCTTCCCTAGACATCCAATCTAAGTGTACCAAGTGCTTGGTGTTGAGAAGAGAAGTATCTTGCTGGCTATCTGCCACTAAATCGCTATCAACACTAGAGTCCAACATGGTGCCTACCTCATCTAAATTAAGTGTCTGTTCTAAAATCCAAGAAGAACCCCCTGTAGATTCACATTCAAAAATACTAACATGCATCACAAAATCTTGAGAAAGATGGCTATTTCTAGATGCTGCCTGCTTGTACGCTACTGCTAATCTGTTTGTGTGTGCACAGCTGACATCAGCTGGCCTCCCTGGAACATGAATAGCACTGCTACTAGGAAGTCCATCCTCAATCAGTAATGGCCATTCTTCCCATATATATTTAACATCACTCTCTGTGCCATATTGTGGCATGGAGGTAGCTGATGATTCAGTGACAACCCTGCATCTCCAGAATCGAACTTTTCCATCAGAGCAGGAAGTAGCCAGCAGATAAGGTGCACGACAAACAGGATATATGGAAGAAGAACTGAGATGTCCTAAAATGAAATAAAATACACTTTTACAGGAGGAAATACTAAAAAAGCAAAAATTTTATTCAGCCACTGTTCTATTACTCCAAATTAAAAAAAGTACTACTGCTTCCTCACAAAGAAGTCATTTACAGGGCCTCACAAAGGAGACAAAATGTCAAAAATACATTTGGTTGCATTCTGTGCTCTAGAGAGGAGTCAAATTATACTATTTAAACAGGAATATTAATATATATTCTATTCTGTCAAACAAACATTTCTCTACTGAAAAATCTAAAACTGTGTTTTAGAAAGACTACTGATGAAAACCTTCACATTTAAGAACAGATCCTACAAAAAATTTCATTAATGAATGCAAAACAAAATTTGTGTTTCTAGTACTCTATTTTTTGCAAGAATCTGAAATATAGTAAAAATTATACCTTAAGTAGGAGCTTTATTCTAGTGTTAGTTCCAGGATTGAGATATTAAGTCAGGGGAAGCACATTTCAGCAAACCTTTTGGATTCACCTATACATACTCAACTCTAACAACAAATCCAAAACTTACTATTATTTCATTTCTATTTTAAAACCAAAGTCAGAAAGTCAAGAGATTCCCTACTTTAGTCCTTTAAAAAAAGATGACAAACCTGCTGATGGCTTTACACTAATAATTTCTACTCCTTCTGGCATACTCAACTCTTGACTATAAACCATTTTGGAAGACAGAGTAAGCCAGCTTGTGCTCTGAAGGTTTGCTCTACAGGCCCGGTACTTCTGAGTGAAAGGTGATTGGATCTTCTCTGGATCTGGTGAAGAATATGATTCTTCTGTTTGTGTTGCTTCTTCAGGAGCATTTGAACCTATCTTTTCATCTAAAAAAAAAAGTTTGTATTGTTAATTTTAAAAGATAAGTGATTTCTTTTAATGTCAGAAGTAATTTTACTCACTTTAATAGCTCCAGAAGAGACAGACAAACCTGACTTAAAATTTTACATTCATTTTAATGAAATGCATTCTTGTAATCAGATTTAAAGAGAAATGCTAGGACATCTCACATTAAATACTTCTGAGATTCTAGAGCCGTTGAGATCAAAGCATGACCTAAAAGGCCAAGACTGCAGTCAGAGACAAGTATGTGGCTATCCACTGAAAATGAGGTTTCAGTAAGCATAGAATACCTGCCGCTAGGGAGGATTAAATTAAGACCTTCATGTCTTTGCTTACAAATTGGTAAAAGTTATTTTTCAGAAAAGTTTTAATAACTGCTTTAATTTATTCCTTAAAACACAGGCTCTCAGATAACGTGAACCAAATGTTTCCCTCTTTTAATAAAACTTAATAGCTGAAGTATGAAACTGATGGAAATGGAACATGAAAATTTCCAAGTGATTTGCTGAAAAGCCTTGTCAGTAATTTCATCCTCACATAAGTACATGAGAAAATTTAGATCTTTATTATTCTCACTAACTTACAAACTAATTGCAATAACACTTTTTCTCTCATCTGAAATCAACAGTAAGAAATGATAATTTAGTTTAAATGACAGAAACATGCATTATAACAGATTTGTCTGATAAGTGGTATCAGATTTGTGTTTCTTAAAATCTTTCAATGTCAACAGAAAACTACCAAAGCTTATCTTACCTTTCTTTAAAACTTTATAGTTTTAGAGGCAGTTTGGTAGTTTGAAAGAGAACCAGCAGGTTTCAGACCATCAAAACTGTTTAGAACTGTAATGGCGTCACTGATGGTTAGGTGCTTCGGACTACAGTCCTATTCAAAACGTGTGCATAAACTCAAAAATTGCAGAACAAAAACTTCCAAAAAGCAAAACATCTTAACTGTTCAACTGTATTAAAGCCAGTTAAGCATATCTGGCCTCAGAATGCACAAAAAATACCAAACTCCAGGCTCAACTGAAGAGTTTCAGAATCAGAAGATTAGGTATTCAATAAAGAATGGTTGTGATAAAATCTTGTAATTAAATACAGAATTTTTTCAAAAAGATTAAACATTTTAGATTACACTGAACAGCAGATATTCACTAGACATCAGCTTTTTTTAAAAGAAAACTACAAGAAAGAGGGCTTACCTATTGAGACAGGAATTGCCTTCAAATGTAAATGCCACATATGTAGTAATGAATGGTTTTGTGTATACTCTATCACTATTAAGTAGAATTTTTCAGAGAATCCATTCTGCTGGTTTCCTGGTGAAATTGAGAACAGGAAGATCTTAAGGGTTATTCACCAGAAAGCAGAACTAAATTTTAATGGCTAGCAAATAATCACATTAAGCTAACATGGCCTACTACTGGAATACAATGGTCTGACTATATTTAAGTGTTACATTAGCTTTCTAAGTTTTCTACCACAACCAACAAACACTTCAATTACAGGTACACTCATATTAAGAACTGCCAATGTTTTCTTGCAGACATGACAATATAGTTGCCTGGCTTTGCTATGTTTAAAGTCAGATCCCAGAATATACTATCAGTACAGTGCAGTCTAGAATACAAGAGATACTATGCTTCTTCCTAGGAATTTACTTGCTCTAGTTTTATGCAAAAACAAGACAATGTACTATCAATACAATAGTTGTACTATCAATAGGTGCCCATTTCTGGAGGGTTCACCCAGGTATTCCCTTCCCTTCGTATTGAAGTCAACTCATTAGGACCAAGAAGGAATAGTTAATTTAGGGACTCTTTTTCCTCCATGATTCCTCTGATCCTTTAGGTGTATGTATACATAAAACATTATCAAGAATAAGCTGTATTGCCCTGTGCTTTTCATATTGCAGTGCTTATGGTACCACAGAAAAATGTAAAGTGAATTTTTGATCTTTTTAAAAACATGAGATAACTACTTTCATGCATTATTAAAGAGGAAGGAAGAAAGTACTAGAAAATAATTTCAAATTAGAACACATGCAAATGATACAGTTCTAATTTAACAGTTTTTCAAAGGGTTCATTTAGCCCAATGCCTTACATGGATGGCATGCAGCCATCTATTACAGGCTTTCAGAACACATACACATGTATACAGTTACCTAAGATCAAATATTTCCATATTTCTTCTAAAATTATTTCTGTGTATCATACTCAAGATGTAAACATTCAATTATGCTGTAGAGTAACACTTTTTGTGTTGTCTGTTTTCTTTCTTATTTTCAACATCTCAATTGCATTTTTTAAATTCCTCTGAGGGCAGAGATTATCTCCACAACACCAAATCTCTTCCACAAGTAGAAACAGACAGTTCCCAAATAATCACTATGTATATCCAGGTCATTTAATATTTCCCTAGGTTCCTCTGACAGTTTTTCACAACTCTGCTTCCTTTCATTCAGCAGTCCATCTAGTACTGCAGATAACCTGGTATCATAAACTTTACTCTGACCCCTTTTCCCCCGCACATTATTTCACTGGAATAGAACAATGTGGTGCCTATATAACGGAATAACTGAGGGACTCCACCAAGGAAAACGGATCATTTTTTCCAGACCAATTCAGATCTGCCCAAGGACCTAAAAATCCATACACTACTTCACAGTACTATAGTGAGAAGGAATTGTTTGGCTTGCTGTTTGTTGTACCATGCAAGGCCTGAGGAGCAATTGTTAGCTGATGTAAAAGAAAAGCATCCACCATGAAAGGATACAATAAGTTTTGTGTATTCCCTACAAGTACAGGCTTCCAATTTAAAACTCTTTCACCATTCATGTAAGGGGCTGCCTAACACAGGACACAACGGGTATCTCGTGATTTAAACTACTCAATCTGAAATTTGGTTGTACACATCTCAAAGGAAGTAAAACACCTATGATTTTCATTAGACTAGATGTTCTTCTTAAGATCTCAAATTAAGGTATTTGATATGAAAATGATAAAGCCATTTAACAAGTTCTTCTTCTCCTATGTAATGAAAAATAAAACACTGTATTCAATGTTCTATGAAAAAATATTCTTTACCGGAGTCTAATAAACTGTTCTTCTTTGAAGGCATTTCCTTCTCCTGGTTATTTAAAATAAAGTCTTCTTGAAAAACATGGAATAACTGTGTTTTCCGGCCATGCTAAGGAAGTAAAAATACACAACAACTGAACATCCTGGCATATACTTTTCAAGATTGCTCTCTAACACGGGAGCTTATTTCTTGCTAAATTACACATCAACAGAAGACTCCTTATGAAAACACACCTTCATTACTCACATTCTTTTCATTTACAGGTACTGTTAAAAACAAGTACAAGAACATGTCAATATCAGTCTAAGGACTCCAAATTTACCTATTGGACAGCTACAGGTATTGCCTTTATTATTAACACATTTTAAAAAGCTATTTATGGCACAAAATGAGTATAGCAAAAGATCTTACAAGCTCTGTGATGGCATCCAGTTCAATGATACATCCTGGGCGAGCCGTAGATTGCTGACTTATGATGTTAAAAACTTCACCAACATATTTCTGTTTGAGAAGAATCAGGGGGATGATTTTGTTAACTCCTGTGCATTTCTGTGGCACAACCTGCTAGATAGGTGCAACACCACTATGCAGATGTTAACTAAAGCATTAAATATACACTGGTTGTGATTCAGTGAAAACACAGGTAACATTCCCTGTTTAATGAAGAGCATTTGGTTTTGATGGCTGAGAGGTGACAAGAGTATCTGGAAAGCTCCAAATACAGTAATTTATTGTCCTTTCCCCAAAAGCTGCACTGTTGTCTCAACGCTTCCTTAGGATGGCAGTGCACCCACACAGTTATTATTCCTTGTGGTGCAAGCACTTCACAGATATTTCCCAATCAAACCTTGGCCTGCCTCAATATGCACAGTTTGAGATTAAATGAAATACAGTATGGCTAAAAAAAGCTTTACCTAATCTGTTTTTACAAGCAGAATAATCTGTAAAATCCTTAGTTACTAAGTGTGAGCCTAATGCAACTGAACAAAGTTGTAACATACAAAAACTTGAGATGGCTTTTCACTTACAGAAATTTCTGGATTGGAGAGCTCACAAAGAAGTTTCTTAGCATCTATTACAGCTTGATATAATCTCAAATGTTGTCCGTCACTAGCCACAAAGCAGGCACTTGGAGAATTACAGTATGCACCTGAAAAGCAGGAAGGTAGAAAGTGCTCAAATATTCAAACACCATATGGATTCCTTTTTAGTTTTTTGACAACAGGTATTTTCAAAGTTATGATGAAAAACAATACAGCAAAAAGAAAATCTCCTGTTAACTTCTATTCACAGAGAATAGCAAGAACTACAAAGTTGAAAGCTGTGTTTAGCAACCAAATCAAAGTATATGAATGGAAATAAGAATTCCATTTGCAAACCAGAGCTAAATCTCCCTCAGCTTTTAAATCTTCAGCATGCTATGATGTATGCACTAGTATCTAAAAATTTCCCTGCATAAGCTCCTAAAATATCAAATACAAAAAATAAAACAGTAGATCAGAAACCTTTTACACAGGAATAAAGAATTCCCAAGTACCAGCAGCTTGAAGATTTGTGAAATAAAGGACCCATGCTTAACATTTTTTCCAGTATATTCAAATATATCTGTATTATCTATTTAAGAGCATTATTAGGTTATATTAATTTTATTCTAGAACATTTCACTAACCAGAAAATGAAACTCACCAAGGCAATAGCTGGGTATAAGTGTGGGCAGCCATGCAACATTAGAAAAAGCTGAAACATGTAGAGAATTGATCCGAGCAAGTTCAGAAACTCCACCAGAAAAGGACAAAGGCCCAACAGGATCTACTCTCCAGAGAATAAGTTCACTGTAAACAGCATTGGGATCCTGGGATGTCACATTTGCATTGCCTCTACTCTGAGGTCTTACTGGTGACTCCTGAGACTTAAAAGAATCATTTGCCTGTATTGCTTTCTCAACATCTGGTGAAATTAGAGCATTGTGATGTGAGGTTGTAAGCAGCAGTGGCAACACTGAGTGGCAAGCCAAGTCGTTAAGATGAAAACGGTGACCACAATATCGGGATTTGTGTGAAATACTGAGTACAGTTGAAAAAGCAGATTCTTCAGCAAAACTCACTAGCCATTGGTTTAGTGATCCATCTGCATGTTTGGAAATCATCATAACATTAGGTGTGAAGATACTTAGTTTTAAGCTGTTGGTTGATTTACTGTGTCCAGAAGAGATAAGCATAGATGAAGATCGTGTAAGGCCAGGAGGCTTTTGTTTGCCTTGTTGAATAGCTAAGTCAACATTTTTGGTACAAGCATACATCACTATACTTCTGCAAAGAGAGTTTGCATCACCCGTTGGAAATGCAACAGGAATTCTTGAGACAAATGACACCTGCAATTTTAAGAAAGAAAGAGTAAGTACTAGAGTTTCCATCATTCTTCTCACTGAACACCAACGTAAAAAGGAGGGGGAATAAAGTACCTGCACCTGGCGAAACATGCCAGGCTGGTATTCATCTAGCCAGTCCACATGCCACACCAGCAGGGAGCCATCCATAGGATGTATACTGAAGAGCATGTCAGCATTTTTACTCCATTCAGAAAGTAGAACTTCAATTTCATGATCAAAAATAGCAGAGGATAAAGGAACAAGGCTTGAATATGGAGCAGCTTTCTCCTCACTCAGTTCCTTCTTCTCTTGGTTTCCTTTTTGTTCATCTCCATTTACATCAGCTTCTAGAATACACAGATATACATAAATATATATATTCAGAACTAGAAGTATAACAAGCAGGGTTATTCAGGCATTGGAGCTAATTTCAGGCCTTTTATAAGCTACTCATATGAGAACTAATTTAAAACAATGAAGATGATAACCATAAACCCTCTAATGGAGCTCAGTGTCCAACAAACCAAAATAGTTTATGTTGCACCTTAATTTGAAACATTTTTCTCTTCCCTATTTTATACAAATTTTTGCATGCATAGCCAGAACAAAGGAAATAATCTCTACAGTGTATATATTAAAATTAATTGACTGTATTATATTATAGAATAAAGCTACTTAAATTAGCTGTACATTAATGTCTAAAAAAAGAAAGCTAATTCTAAAGTTGCTACTGCTTCCTTAATATTAAAGTAACATTTTCATGCAAAGGCCTTCACACAAGCCTAATTAAATAGTACTGTTTTCAGCATATATAACTCAAAATTTCTGGAATAGCTATAAAAAGAGAAATCAGAACTTCTAGATACATTTTTAAAGTCACTAAGATACTTTCAGTGTAAGGGAAGAAAATGCGTTGAAATGCCACTGTATTCTGTCTGTATCCTTACATGTCAAGCTGCCAATCTCTTACTTCGCCCCAGGGGAACATTACAAATTACTTTATAAACCAAAAACCATTTCTCCATATGACATATGTCTATATGACTTTTACCTTCTTCTGATCTGCCATCCATTTGATTAGAATCCTCAGTATTAGTCTCAGGAGAATGATGTTCAAAACTCCTTTTAAGTTGTTGCAAAAACACTTCCATAGACAAGGTAAAATGAAGTTCTTTGTTGTTTAGCCAGTGTACAACAAAAGGCCCACTTTTTTCTTCATTTTCACCAAGACTTAGAGATGTGATAGAAGGCAGTAGAGGAATATCTACCAGAAAAAGATACTGATTGACATTTTTGAGAAGTAAGTTTGGTCAAAAAATAATTTTAGAGAAGTGGTTTTTAAGCAGAAATCCCACAATGAAAAAAATAAATCTAAGTGTATTGCCACTTGTCATTCCTTGCACCAACATTATCTGCTTTGAGACTTGCTCCACACAGAGGTTCTTTGGTACGCTTATATTAGTGTTAGGATAAGAGTAGAGTCCTGCAATGTTGTATCTCCTTGATGTAACACTGTGCATACAGGTTAATTTACCTTTTTTTTTTTTCCTACTACTTTCAGTATGAAACAAACAATTTAAGCATAATTTCCCAACATTTAGTCCACAATGGATGCTGCAGTAGATATACAATGTAACCAAAGACCATGGGCTCACACTAGAAAAAACTGTGCACAGATCAGACAATGCCCTCTGTAACACCATCACAAAAACCCCAGGAGTACTGGTTTCGATATATTATGTTAATTCACATTGCTGTTTGGTGGTATTTGGTGTCCCACGTTGGTGTGAAAAATAAAGCAGTAATCACAAAGCGTGTGACAGAAGCAAGGATCAAATTTATGTGGAGTAACAATCTAAATCAATCAAGGCTAAAAAGCAGATAGGCGATTTACTACAGTTTCCTCAAATGTGTGATACAGCAACATGTTAAAATCTCAAACTGCATGTAATTCCCACCTACAAGTCTCTATGTACAGTCTCATCTCCTCCTGCTCCCTATTTATGCAGCATTACTTAAATTCCACATCCTAGGAGACAGAATACTTTAATTAAAACAACAGATTTTGACTGAAAAATCAGCAATAGCCAAAGAAAATTGTAACTGCGAGCACAGAGATAAAAGAAAGGAGCACAACGACAATTAGCAATTTTGTTGTGGGGAGAGGATACAGCAGGGGAAGGGGACAAAAGTAGCACAGCTCATTTAAGAAATACAGTCTATCTTCCCACAGGGGCCAATGCCAGTCTCAAAAGTATCATTATACATTTGTTAAGTAACAGAACCTGAAGAAAAAAATTCTGTTGATGCCCTTTGAAAGATGAAGCTACAGAAAACGTGAATAAGGTGAACCAGAAAGATTACTTTTCAGATGAGATTATAAATCTATGTGCTTTTTGAGTATTCATCAAAGTCACTAAAGAAATCACTTATTCTCAAATTTCCATCTAAAACTATCAGCTCCTAAATGATGTTCCACTCTGGACATTATTCTTAGTGAATTTCTATTTGCTTCATAAGTCACAGTCACTCTTTCCAGAGAACTTCTGAAGTCTTTGAATTCAGTAACTTTTTCTGAAATTGCCTAGAGACAATTTTGTCCTAGCAACCACTGCTTGCTCCTTTCACTGAATTCCATCCAGGTTGAACACCAGAAAAAGTAAAATTGCAGTATAAAAGTAGGTCTCAAGGATTTTTGTTTCATAATACATTTATTCTTATATAAATATATATAACAACAGTCTCCAAAATACAAAGTGAATGAGAAATAAAGCAGCTCTGGCTTTAGTTTTTATCAAATACTTTAAAATGCTGTAGTAACAGCAAATTTTTAAGTATGTGATCACAAACCAATTTGCTTTAAATCAAATGAAAGTAAATACAATCAGGTTTTTGGACTGAATTTAATTTCAAAAGGGCAAACGAAAAAGCCTACTGAAAAAATTTGATTAGACTGAGGTAGTTAAAGACTTGACTGTAAGGCAGAACATATTTCTTCAAATTAAGATTTAAAATGTGGAAGTAACTTCAGAAGTTCTACAATGAAGAACAACCTATTATCCTTCAATCTACTGAGTCAAAAGCAATCAAAAGACATAATTAAAACAGAGAGTGATTAATATAGGTAACATAAAAATAATACAAGATTAGAAAAGACAAGTTTTAAGTACCTTTCTAATATTTTTCAAAATTATTTTTATTCTCATTCTGTGAGTTTGCTGCTTGGCATATTAATACTGCAGAGTCTATCAAAAGCAAAATTAAAGTTTGCATAGTTGTGCTGATTTTGGCTGGGCTAGAGTTAACTTTCTTCACAGTGTCTGGTACTGGGCTGTGTTTTAGATTTGTGCTAATCAGAGGGTTGATAATACAGAGATGTTTTCATTGCTCCTGGACAGGACTTATACAGAGCCAAGACCTCTTCTGGTTTTTGTCCTGCTGCACAGGCGAGGAACTTGGGGCTGCACTGGACGCTGGGAGAAGACACAGCCAGGACAGGTGACTGAAAGTGACCAAAGGGATACTCCAGACCATATGACATCTTGGTCAGTGCTTAAAGTGGGAGCAGGAAGGAAGATGGGAAAAGTTTGAAATGATGGTGCTTATTATCACAAGTGACCACTAAGGCTCTGCTTTCCTGGAGATTGCTGAAGATCCCTCCCTGTCCACAGGAAGCACTGAAGTCATTCCTTGTGTCTCTTTGGTTATGTGCACAGCTTTTGTTTTCCCTATTAAATCAGTTTCCTCTCAACCCAGGAGTTTTCTAGTTTTTATCCTTCTGAATCTCTCCCCAGTCCCGCAGGAAGTGAGCAAACGACTGCCTGGGGCTTGGCTGATGGCTGGGTTAAACCATGACATTAATTATTCTGTATGAAAAATAAGAAATGCTTTAAAAGTGAAAAAAAAACATGGTCAAAGGTTATGTGCTACCTACACAGAAAGATTATATAGCTCACTTTGCAATCTGAAGAGGAAAAGAGGAGATATACAAATCTCCAAGAAGCTTTCAAGAAACTTTCCTGTGTGACATTGGGTAGCAAGCAATGACTGGAGACTTTTCCTATAGAAATACAATAGCACTGATGGTACAGCACAAAACTGCAGGAAGTTTCCTTCTGGTAGGCTAGATGTGATTCTAGTCCTGTCTGTTAAAATATGAACCAATCAAGCACTATTCAAAGTGCTGAAGAATAATCAAGGAGAAAGTGTTTAGAGCTTTGCTTAGCACAGCAGCATTAATGCAAACCACTTGTTCTTTCCAGTCATACCAGACTGTACAGCTAGAAACATGAACTAATCATAAATGCTCTTAGATAAAAATTGGCCTTTCAAACAAGGTTCAGTAGGAACAGAAAAACAATACCATAAAGAAGAGCTTAACTAGTTTAACAAGAGTTACATAGTACGTTTGTTCATTATGTCTAGACACAGAAAAGCACATCAGAACCTTCACGAAAGGCCATTCCATATTGCATTTCTATTCAGTTTTTCAATGAGCATGCTTCATTTTCAGCATACACAAAGATAATGAACACAGAAGTATCATCAGCTACAGGATCAATATATTGCTCCAGTGCAAGGCAGTATCAAAGTTTATGGAATGCAGGGTGAAGGCATGTTTTGTTTGGTTCAGAGAGAGAAGTACAGGAATGCGTGTTTGTTTCAATACTTAAGTGTCAGGTGCTCGCTTTAAGAAGCTTATACACTTTTTATTTTATCAGCATGTTCCCAGTATCATACCCAATCCACAGAAAATTTTTACTCCAGTTAAAAATACTTAGCTTTCTGCATTTTCCACGCTATCAATCTCACTTAAAAGATGAGTAAAATGAAAGACAGGATTACTACAGTGGAAATATTCAAATATTTTCAAATATTCAGAAATCAAATAATTTCATTACTGCAGAAAGTGCTTTCATGCAAAAATGAAACCAACATACTAGCAATTTTGCTTGATCTTATAAATACCATACAAATACATTTGCTAAGTTTCCAGAGAGAACACATACCTAACAGCAACTGGAGTTCACTTCGTAACAAGGTTTACATTTCTTACCTGTGGCTGGATTGATACTGGCAGCAATATGGAAGTGGCAAAGCGCATTTGCATGAGGAGGAATGTTCCTGTGAACTTCATGAGGATCTTGCTGATGCAGAGCATATCCAGTATGTGCTACAACAGCACCCGACCTCCTCCTTCCTCGTCGGAAGTGCCTCAGGTTTAACTGCAAGAAGAATAAAGTATCATTTTAAATACTTTCAAAAAGAAAAAGCAGATTTAATCAGTAAGTGGTCTTCTAGGCACTAAAGAATGATATTTTTCAGCTTAAAAGCTAATTTAAAGAATCAGTGGAGTTTCTTGCAAAATTATTTATGTTGAGTCTGCAGTAGAGAGAAACCAGCACCTTTGGATTTATTTATGAAGGCCCATAAAATACCTTCACGTAGTAACTACTTTGTACTTCAATGCACAATGTTCATACAGTTTTTATACTTACAAAGAGAAGTTTCATAAATACACACCATGCTTATTCCAGATTCTGAACAAAGCAGCAATACTGAGTAATCTCATTTCAGACAGAAAAACTGGATCTGTACTTGGATCTAATTAGATCAGCACTTCAATGCTCCTGAAAAGGCTCCCGTGAGTTTTAAGGTCTTCCTCTTTTATACAAACACTTGTTTCCATGGGAAAGAATAATATTCAGTTTTTAAGACTTCCACAGTTCAAGTCTTTTGTACTATAGACATCTATATAGGCACCCAAAGGCACACAGAGGTACACAATTTGTGTTATAGATGGTGTTACACTCTTGGCATTCCTTTCCATTTGCTGTGCTTTTCATCTTTACACAGCATGCTCATGTCAAACAGTCTTTTCTCAATTCTCACATAATTGCTGTTTCTGATTTCTAATGTTGCCTCTTATTTTCCACAGGAACACAGAATTTTCTCCAGCTTCCTTTTTTCTCCTCTCTTTGACTATTTCCTTTGCTCTGTTGAGCCTTTCAGCCTGCCATATTTTTCAGATATGCTATACTATTTTTCAGGTACAGCATGTACTATGAGCATGCTAAATACATCACTCCATTGAGATAAAAGCACAATGCCCACATATGCTCTACACATCTTTGAAGCAGACCACTAATGGTACACTTTCTTCCTCATTCCCACTGGTTAGAAAACACTGTCTGGTAATGCTTACGAGCAGTCTGCTCTGAGGACTACAGCAGAAAGGCTATTTTTCTTCCCTTCATATTGCTGTTTTTCCAGTTGCAGAAGTCAGAGAACATCCCACAACTTCAGAAGCAACCAGTGAGCCCCTACCATATGTTCTAAGGCACCATAAGCCCTGGGTTTCACATAACCTATATATAATGTGTGCTCCATACTGTTCCTAACCCTTTGAACTAAATACTGCAAAGCATTCTTCTTCAGTCACCAGATAAAAATAGGCAGTTGTGACTTCAGAACAGTGTGTCTTCAATGTGAGAAGCTCAGCAGAAGAGCCGTCAGCCTGCCCAAGGAAGATTTCAAGGAAATTCACCCTCTCATAACATTTTATGCACATCTCTAGTATAAAGGATTTCAGCTTGTGATACATGTCTAAGGTACAAATTACAAACTTGTCTAAAATCACAAGTTGGTATGTGTGTTTATTCTCACTGTTCAATTTCAATTCTTACCTCTAATGCACTCTGCACTTTTTCTTTACTTGAAATATTTCTCTTGAAGTTATTTGTGAAGTTTGCTGCTTCACTCCAATTGCTGTATCCTCCCCCGTACAGCAGACTGTCATTGGGTAACAAAGTCTCTGCCCAGAGACGACAAACATTATCCTTACAGCAAGTCAGGAGTACATTGCAGACAGCACCACTAATGAAAGAAAATTTAAGGAGTGAAGAAGCTGATAACTATTACACAGCATCAAAATAAGCTGACATTTCAGAACAGTTTTCCACTACCAGTTTTTGGAATTGCACCAACTTACAGATACCAGCACAAGAACACTCATCAA
Organism: Pseudopodoces humilis; assembly: GCF_049639895.1. Taxonomy (NCBI): domain Eukaryota; kingdom Metazoa; phylum Chordata; class Aves; order Passeriformes; family Paridae; genus Pseudopodoces; species Pseudopodoces humilis. The sequence continues at coordinate 20,679,466 of NC_142203.1, read as the reverse complement.
CACACTGTTAGGAAAATAAATGATGTAGGAAAGGCCTTGCCTTCTGTTCAAGTATCTGACTATAAATTACCTCAAACATCATCGCACAACAGCAAATTGTGGACTTCAATTTAAAGAAAAATTCATACCTACAATAGCAAAATGTGTATTTTCATCTTTTAAAGTCAAACACATAAAAAGATAATAATATTCTGGATACCTGATCTTACTTTCAGATCTTACTGGTATCTACCACTTATAAAATCACATATCCAGAAGAGGCAAACTCGGGTAATACCAGGGATACAACAGACAAGTCAAATCTACGAGTTTTTCTTAATTATTATTTCTTCAAGTGTAACTTGTGTTAAATATATAGCCAAAAAATCCAATTACCCTAAACTAGGTCCTGGTAAAAATTACATAGATCGTCAGGTTTCCAGGTCATGTAAGTTCACAGTTTATTGTGAATTTTTGAGCCTCTAACTAAGGCTTGAAAGCTATGACCAAACTGTCCAGCAGCAAACTCCCTTAGGAATCATGGAGCAGGTAGATTTTCAAAAGTGATCTACATAGTAAGAACTATACTAATGGATTTATGAAGAGTTTTAAAGGCTGGTATAAAGAGCAACACAAAGTTGCTCAATACAAAGGTATGAGAATTTGTTTACTATTTGGAATAACATGGCAAAAAGATAGTTGCAGGCCACAAAACTGCTAACACCACTTCAATATTGAAAATACTGGTGAAAACTAGAGACAGGTCATTTTGGAATCATCTGAACACAACCCTAACACCTCAAACTTCAGTTTTGTATCAGTTACAAATGATGGAATTCAATTTCCAGATACTACTTCTGACAGAGGTCTAGCTTTGTTCTAGGTAGAGAAACAAATAAAAAGACATGAAAATATTTGAATGTTTGGGAAAGAGGGCTTCAAGTCACAGGACTTTTGCTCTGATTCCATCAGGGTACAAGAAGTCAGGATTAAATGCATGAGTGGCCACTTAATGCAATAAAAAAAATGCAAAGAGACGACTTTTCAAGAGCTGATTTTGTATTTAGTTCAATGCCTATGTCAGTCTGTGAGACTCCTATCTTTTCAGTTCTTGCCCAGGTAACGGGATACTTACCATCCTCTCTAGAGCAGAAACACTATAAAAGGTGAGTACACTCAATAACTGAAGTAAACCATACAGTTATATGACTTGATTGTAGAGAGAGGCAGACTGTATAGTTTGGGGGTTTTTTTGGGGCAATTTATGAACTACTTATTAGAACTACTGACCGTGGCATGAATTTACTGGTCTTTCTCCATGAAAATGCATTTACTGATCGAGGATGAGCCAAATAAACAAATGAAAAATCAAGTTCTTTTGCTTGGTTTTCTGGACTGGCACCAGGTGGTGTTATGGCTGACCGCCAGCTCTCTGTGTTGTACCATACTTTCACAAGGCAGTCATCCTGTGGAAAGACAAAAAAGGACAGTAAATGATTACCTTGCATAAGAATATGATGCACTTCAAGTGCTTTTGGTTACATCTCTTGAGGTTTCATTTCTCTTAAAAGTAAAATGCTTTTCTGAGCAGAGAGGAACAGTTCTGTAAATACAACTTCAAAACCTGATCTTAAAGAAAACACAGCAGCAGAGCTTTCATTAAATTCCTGCCAATACTAACTTGGATTTCATATTAGTCCTTCCGATCAGCTGCGAATTTTTAATCCCAAAAACACATCTTGCACTGGCCTAAGATGGTATTCAAATGTTAATATAACTAATTCTACCTTGTCAGAAAACCACCCAAACCCCCTGCACAAATTTAACTGGTAGGAAAACAAAGGTCATAGACAACATCTCAAAAACCAAGCTCAGTACTGCTCAGCCTGCTTTTTTCAGATACATACATAAATTGATTATGCCTTCAAGGACTAGATAAATTACTCTGGACCCAGTTGTTGATATGTGAATGACACTAAAATATTTAAATAACCTGAGTAGGCAAAAGATAACCCTACCCCATGGGGGAGGACGGGTTGGTCTTGCTGATCAGCCTTGTCCCTCACAAAAAGTTAAGTAAAGGAGAAGAATATAGAAACAAAGATGTACTTTAAAGATTCTCCAGGCAGGTAACTAATTTAGGCATCTATGGTAAAAAATATGTCGTTAATTTTCCTACTTATTAATTTTCTTACTTGTTCAGTAATTTGCTCTACAGGAATTTATAACTTAAGATAACAGGACATAAGCCATTAGAGTCAAAAAACTCTGCAATAATATTAACCTTATATAAGCTATTTGCAGATTAATTTATTTTTTCACCATTCCATCGAACTGTAACATTAGAAACTATTAAATAATTTACATCTGACTTACAAAATAAACATTAACTCCTAGCCATCAAAAAAAGGTGGAGTACATATATTATATATATATATAGATGACAATAACAAAACACTTGCTTTTTACATAAAACATATATTCAAAGAATTTACTTATCTGAAACATGGCTAGAATGGCTCTCCTTTCTGTGACGGTTAAAGGCATCACAGAACATACAGCAAGCAATACAACATTTAAATAAGCACAAAAAGAATGGAGCATGAAAACTTATTGTTTTATTTTTATACAGATAATAATCTGTCAAGAAAGCCTAGTATTTCACTTCATATGTAGGAGTATAGTTTCCCTAGCAAAGGAAATCTAGGCAATTTTACAGATTTGTTACATCTTCATCTCTTCTTTAAAGATAGCAAATATCTTAAAAGTTTTTCTTCCAATCAAGCATGATGACCTGAAATATGGCAAGCTTTAAAGGAAAAACAAAAACATATAACTAATAAAGATGTGCATTACTCATCTGTTCCTGATGCACATAACTGAATCACAAAAATATGCATGACAACTACCTTTCAAAAGCAAGATTTATTTGCAGACTGAATCATCTTCAACTCTTTGTTTTTCAAGTGTGTGTCAAGGCATATTATGACTCCAACAGCCAAGTTCCAAATTATTACTAAATCAAACGCTTTTCTAACTGCATTTTACGTGTACACACTAATTTTTCACTCACATGTCCAAGACAGACTAGAGCAAATTGCAAAACTGCCTTTTACTCTTCAGTCTGAAACACATTCTATCAGGTTATTACTGCTCAGGATTCTGTGACACTTAAACCAGGTGTGCAGTAATATCAGCAATTGATATTAACCTTACATACTTCCATTTTGTTTTGTATCTAGTAACTCCGCAGCCTCTCGTAGATTCTTTAGCTGGTTGCAGAAACTTGATGCAGAAAACAACTACTTCTCTCACTCAAATTCCTTAGCAAGTAATATAAAGTCTTGTAAGGGTTTGTCACATTTGTTCACTGGATCCTCTACATGGTCTTGATGATTTTTTTTTTCTGATTTGACTTGTAGGGATATGATTCTCCTACAAAACCTGAACAAGTTTTGGAGTATAAGTAAAATATAACAATTAGTTTGTTTCAGGAGAACAACAGACTGACATTTTGCTTTAATTTTTTGCTTATTTTGCCAAGGAGTTCTGCTTTTGCTGATAAACTGCTCAATGTTGAGCAGACAGAACTAATTAGTGAGACTGGCCACAAACACTGTCATGAGCCATGTGTCAATACACCTATGGAGAGGAATGTGAATTCTTTTCTAAGACCACAAAAAGGCATACAGATATGTTTACACAAAAACATATGAAAGAACTATTTTTTTTTAATTTGTTGGTATTTTGATTGTATTTCCTCACTAATATCTAGCACTGATCTCATCCACAGATTTCCCCCATTCCCCAAAACTCTCCCTGATGTCTTACAATTTGGTACAATTCTGAAAAAACTCCTTTAACTCATGACAGAGTATTTTGGGAGGAATGGAGTATTTCAATGTATAGATCTAATCAAATAGTGAAGTAGTTGTGATCCTATGAGATGCTGGAACAGAAACAGAGAGTTGTTGATTTGTGAGAGTTGAAGATTTGTGGCCCTTAAGAGGCAAAGAGAAAACTTCTGTTTCCAGAGAGGCTCACAGAGACAGATGAAGAGAACTTTTGCCTTTGAATAACTCATCCTTAAAATGACACTCCTGGACTTATGACCTCACACACCTCAGAGTGATGTGAAATGGGAGGAGTGAACTCTGATGACAGAGTTTTCCGGGTGGCTGGCATCAGAAAAATAGAAAACCATGAGAAAATGGCTTTCTTGTGAAAAACTCCATAGATTGACAAAAGAGGACTTCTTTTTTTTCTCTACAAAGACTGATAAAAAGACTATAACAAAGTTGAGACTGTTTTAACCACTAGGGGTTTTTTTGTCTCTATGTTGTCATGTGAACAAGGAGAATGGTTGGGTAGTGGGGAAAAAGGGTTTCTGGAGATTTTATTCTGGTTTCTTATTCTTGTAGTTTTGTTAATAAACTTTATTTATTCCTTTTAAGTTTTAAGCCTGTTTTACTCTTATTCTAATCCATATCTCACAGCAAGAAATAAGTAAGTTTTCTAGTGATTTTTTAGCTAATGCTTTAAAACCACAACACTACCTTTCTACCAAATTCATGTTTAACAAAATATAAAGACACAGACAGACATAATAAAAATTATGAAAAAAAAATTAAGTATTTTTTTTAAAATGCGTTTTTGTTGATTTGGTTTAATAGCTTATCTGAATTAGTACAAAGCTATAAGGAAAAAGAAATGCTTACCTTTCCAGCAGTAGCAAAAAATTCCCCATCTGGTGAGAATTTCATTAAACAAACTTGAGAAGCAGTTCTATGGAATAAAGGTAATTAAAAAGAGAAAACAAATTTTAACAACTTTCATAGAATTCTAAATTTTCTTTTCCTTGAATGCATAAAAGTTTTTTAATTCTTATATACAAGTGTGTATTGTGTTGTGTGAAACAGTTACATTTCAACATAGTCCAAAATACTAAGATGTAAACTCATGTACAACACATGTAGTGAAACAGAAAACCTAAATCTTGTAGCTTAATATCCAGTATGCAAAAATATCGTATCAGAAAAGCAGCTGCTAATAGATTAAACAGCTCTACTTCCACCCCCGATGATATGGATCTCAAACTGGTCCCTGTTGTACCATATTATCTTTCCTCTTCTCTGATAGACAGCTCAACTTCTCATATTTCATACAATTACAACTCAAGAAAATGAAACTGTGAAAGAAACAATCTAGTTAAAAAGTATCTGAAAGCAGCTTTTACATAAATGGTCACCCTGTTATAAAATGCTACACCAAAATATGCTAAACCTAATTGTGTGGTTAACTTTTGAGCACTTTTAATTTGATGTACTAATAAATGAGCTTCTTTTACAGGGTTTGAAGCACTCAGTTATTGATTAAGTAACAAAGCTTATTAATAGCAACAAGAACATACAAAAATTTAATTGCACAGAGTGTACATTTTCATCTTGAAATTAATACACGTGTAACAAATTGTTGAGGCCTAACTTCCAAAAGGGATTAAGTTAAATTAAGATCATCAACAGCAGGATGCACTTACATGCAGTAACAAGAGAAAGGCAATTACAAGAGCCCTGTATCAAAGAAGTCTACCCAGATTTAAGCAAAATTCTCCTGCGGGGCAAATATGAAAACATTTGGGAATGTTTCCTTCAGGCATTAAAAAAGGGTATTCGCACATGCAAAATAACTTTCTTGCATACTTCTCTACAAGAAAAACCTATTCTAAATCTAATTGCAGTACAAATGCCAGAAGACATACAGGCATAAAAGGTAAAAAGCAAGTTCTGTTGACCCTTTCCAGGACCTACTCATTCAAAGAAGGCAACATTCAGCTTTGCCTCCAACAAAGAGAGCTTAAAAGGGGAAAAACAGGTGGAGAGCTGAGAAGACTTCTGTAAGTCTTTATACATGATACAAATGCAAAACCTGTTACAGAAGGGACAGAGGAAAAGTACTATCTGTATGATCTTGCCTACTGTTACCAGACCCTCAGACTCTAAAGCCATACTCAATGGCATTCTGTCTAAAGGCTGACTTCTCTTATTAGGCTGAGAGATGAGCATCCAAAGACACCTCAAAATATAGAGTAAGTCTTCAGCTTCTTGTATTTAGAAAGTTTTTCAGTTGTCATTTGGATGATACTGGGTTTTTAAACACATTGATAAGAGTTCAAGTACAGAGAAAAAGGAACAACTGAAGGATAATAAAACATGTTTTTCTGGTATATCTAGAAAACTACCTATAGAACTATCTACTAGAATTCTAAATGCTTCACAAGGAGTAACTTCAGGGAGGTCTGTCCAGTCAGCCACTTTGGGAAACCTCTATGGGAGATGGCCATATGGTACATTGCTCACACATAAACAATGCACCCCACTGTACTAGAAAAGCCTGCCTATGGCAGAAGGATTTAAATTGTCTTATAAACTTAAGTACAAAAATAAAACTCTTCTGAATGTACAACACATAAATTCAAATATCAAAATCAATACAAATACAAGAAGAGAATTCAGAGACGCAGAAAAGAGAATGTACCAACCTTGACTGTTCCAAATGCCCAGATTAAACCCAGAAAAAGTAAGAGTGAAAGGGGCAGGGGGATGTGTGAGAAGGAGCAATGGAGTACACTGAACATAGAAACACGCTTATTTTAATCAGTTCTGCCAGCACAATAGTTTTCAATTACACAGCTTTCACCTTATTCCTTCTACAGGGAAGAGTACCTATTGGAGAGGTTCAATATTAGCCTTTCCTCAGTATTTTACTAGTGTTCTCTGCAACTGAAGAACTACCCCAAAACCAACTGCAACTGATCTTGTATGAGGAAAGAATGTCACATAGTCAAGAGAAATGTGATTGAAGTTTATCTCACATCAATAATCTTTATCAAATAACAGTATGCAATAGCATTTCACTCAACTAAGTATCTAAACTCAAAGCCATGAATCAGTAAAGGAAAGGGAATTACTTGTCTTTAAATTGGTTTCTTACTTGCATTGCCAGATACATCTCCACTCCCCAAGTCCAGCAGCTGTTCTTTCAGTACTGTCATTTTCAGCAGCATTTTCCAAAGAAACATTGGACCAAAGTTGAAGAAAATTGGAACCAGTCAGAAGGCGAGTACCTGGAACAAGTATTGATGATATTGATAAATCTAACTGCAATCAAGTAGCAAACTACAGACTTTCGTAAAGAGACAGAAAAAAAGTTCAGCAAAGCTGAAACTGCAGAAAAAAAATCTGCCAGATAAACATTTTCTAGATTTTTTGGGGAGATCTGAGCATCTACAGTTCAAACCATGAAAATTAATCAAATTTTAGTTATTCCTAAAAGAAATGCCTAGGTCTACTTCAGACTTTCCTCTTCTCAACAAATATTTACAATTCAAGCCATATTTCTTTATCTACTCATATAAGAATTGAGTCAAACCATACAGATGCACTTAGTATGTTAATTCTCCTGTAATAAGTAACAAAAGGTGTATTTCACTCAACTTTGTCCTACCTACCATGGTAAGACAGAATAAAAACCTTTTTATTGTCTGCAAGCAAAGAAAAAATTTAAATTATAAAATTAGGTGCAAATAGAAAAGTGTTTCTTTTAATCTGTTCGTACCTGTGGGATCCCATGTTAGATTATGTGCTGTGGCATCCAGTGAGATTTGAGCATTCTTCTGCCACTGGTAATGTAACATCTGAAATTTTAAGTTTTTACAAGCATTAGCATGAAAACACTTCATTCTCCTCTGTCCTCTTTTTACAATATAAACAGCACAACTTCACTGCATTCTCCAAATTTTAGGAAGATGTTTAACATAAGTTACTGCTTGTTTAATAAAAAAATATTCATTCTGAGGTTTAAACAAAATAGCTTTTCACTAATACGACCATACTTACAGAAGTTTTTAATTCCTTATTTTAAAAGTTTAGATTGAAAAAAAAAAAATAAATAAGTATATCAAATTTCTACTGGATTTTGAGAATTTTTAAATTCTTTTAGGAGGAAGGAAGACTTTATTTTTTGGAACAAAATAAAAATATCAAAAATCATGCAAGTTAAATGCACCTGGTGTTTGATATCTGTACCACTGCTGAATTAGGAATTTAGAAAGGTCAATATAACACGTCATACTTCCACCTCCACTCTTTTTTTTTTCTCAATATACAACAGGACAATCAAATATCTTTAGCTTTTGTATCACTACTTCCTTCTCTAGAATAAGTTGAGGATTGAGCTCACAAAATATTTATATTGTCTGTTTCTGTAATAGACCACAAGGTTTGATGCTTTGATTTATAGAAGAAACTGAAAACATTTCTGGAAAGAATATCAGGAGCCAACAGGTTTCTTCTTTAAGTCTCAGATTCTTTTTAAAAATAGTCACCCCCCACCACAGAAATATCACACAAAATAGAAGTGAAGTTAAAATATGACAACTCAGTCTTTCATAAGTTTGGCAAAAGACAGTAAGAAGCAGCTGCAGATAAGGATCTAAACAGAGCATTTGCAAAGCTGGGTTTTTTTGGTTTTTTTTTAGACCCTGAACATTGCAGTAGATGCAAGACAGAATATTACAATAACTGTGAACAATATGCTGGAAACCACTGCATAAAAGTCAACTGAAAGAACGAAGCAACAGAGTATTTCTTCAACTATAAACACTTGAAAGCAAATCATGGGTGATGAGTGCTTACTCTGCTGCTTACAGCTACTAGTCCAACTCCGAAGTTCCAAACTAAGTGTACTGTTTACCAGTATAAAAAAACATTCAGGACAGATTGAAAAATGAGGTGGATGGACCAAAAACAAGAGCAGTATATCCTAAGTGTTCATAGGAGCCTGAGAACTCACATCTTACTGTAATTTTATTCCTCTGCTTTCCAGTGATGTAAATTATTACACAGGTGTTTATTTCCAGCTATTTAATTAGGATATAACATACCACAAGTTTACATGTACACCAAGAATCTGGTTGGTTAGAACAAAGAGGAGAATCCACTAGATGGTCATATAAACAATCTGTTAATACAAATGGAGACCAAACCCCTAAAAAGGGAGACAGAAGTTCCTTGAGCAATTGCTGTCAAAGTTCTCATATCAACAAACTGACTTTAATTAGACTCTAATGCTTCTATTTATAGCCATATGCCTCTTCATGTAAGAAGAACGGTTAAGTAACTTGCCCTAAATCATATTATTATTCAGAAATTAATATTCTGGATGTTAATCACTAAACCACTGTCACCAAAAGTAGACCCCTAGAGAATAAATATTGTTCACCATTATAACACTGAAGTATAATCATTCCGTCAGATATTCTAAATAAGCCACAGATTTCTGAAATATTACAATTTGGCCAAGGGCATGTCATTTCATAAGCAAAAGTCAAAGCAAGAACTGTAAAAGACATCAAAACATAAAGGCTACACAGGAGGTTTCAAAAAGGAATTCCTATTTTAATGGCTACACTCATGGCAGAATGGCACTGTGTACATCTTTTTGCATTCTGGAATATTTTGGTTTTGAACTGCAGGGTTACATAAGCAAGTAATATAAAGCATTATAGTAAAGCCTATCTGCCTCAAAACTATTTCAAATTACTGTCTTTACCCCACCATTTTCACTTTCCAAGGACCACCTTTATCTCTTAACTTTATTCTAGTATTAAAAGACATCAAAAAAACTCCGGCTTTAAAGCAAACCAGTAAAATCAGTCAGGCTTTGAAACTGCTTAAATAAATTAAGGAATGGTGAAATACTTACATTATGATGACTGCTGTTCTGCTTCAAGGTGCTAACTGGCTCAAAGATATAAATCACCTTTCCGTAAGAAGCTGCAATCTAAAGTAATATATATTTATATTTATATAAACACACACAAAAGAAACAACCTGAACAAAAAAAAGCAAGATGAAAATTTGATTTGATTTTACCCTTTTAACCCTGCTTGCAGATAAATTTGACGTTCATGTCCATATTTCCTTTTGAAAACAGAAATGATATTTACCAAAAATCACTGAGCTAGTGTTGTCAATAAAAATGCAGTTCTCCATTTACTCATTAATCACAATGAACTACTGAGAGTATAGCTGGACAAGTATTTTTTTTTTTTTAATAAAAAAATCAGACTATTAGCAATATTATTTCAATATTAAGTTACATAAATACTCAAAACAGTCTGCAGAGTTCACATTCTCAGACATGGAACCAGTATACAGAGTACTTCCCTAGCATTAGAACAGGCTACCTTTCAGAAAGTTATTTCAAAAGATTCCAAGCTATGCAAGGAAAACACCCAGAAAACTGCAAATAAAACTACTACTAAAAGCAAACATTAAACAGCTCAAAAAGAGTTACAACACTGTCAGTTTTAAGACAGTGCTTGAAAGTCTTATTTCACCACAGATTATCACCCATCTCAACCTTGCATTAAGACAAAATTAATAGTATTTGATCTCAAGTTATCTATATAAAAGCAAGTCTAGAAGATTTGCTAGGAAGAGCCAAAACAAGCCAAATGCATGTTAAAGACCTCAGGCAGAGAGCCTGAGAGAGCTGTCATATGGCGATGTTGCCAAAAAGTATTCTGCATATTATATATATATATATACATATATAGATAGATATATAGATATAGAGATATATATATATATATATATATATGACCTTTTTTTTTACAAAAATGAAGGAGTCTGCATAGGTCAAATGAGCAATGAACATCCTGCATTCTGAAGTGATGGTTTTTAAAAGGAGAACATCTACATATATGATATGCTGTAATAATCAATTTTCTATTTCTGCAAAATTCTGACTTAGAATGTATTCAGTTTTCCTTTAACAATAATAAAGGAAGTTTGATTCACTTTATAAGATCTATTTTGATTCCAGTATCAGCCACAAAAGCTTGAAAACCAAACTAAACTGTCATACCTAAAATCTATACAATCGTAGATTCATACAGATCCTAAAATCCACAGATCCACAGCTTTAAGAGAAACCCTGTACATTAGAAGTACAGATAGTTAAATAAATTTCTATCCTACTAACATCAGCCTGACCCAAAAATGCCAAGAATAATTTTGTCACATTTGCAAGGAAGAAGTTTCTTCAGGCATTTTGCATCTCAGACTAATATCTGCCCTCTCTAATTCATCTTTAGCTACCTCACGTATTGTTGTATTCTCTAATAATTTCATTCTGCATCCAACAGCAAAAATCTATATAAACTCATACTGATTAGTTTTTCCTTTTCTTCTGTTTCTCCAGATGTGGAGACCTAAAACCCTATTTTATTGTTTAGTGGGTTTTAAAGATAAAAAAAGTTAGCATTCCAAAATGCTCAGCTTGTAGTGTCCAGAGTAGCTGCTGCCCCCTGAAACCTTCCACAAGCTTCCACAGCCACTCAGCCTGCATTTTCACTGAGCTGCACTCCACCAAAAAGAATAATGGTGGGATCAAGAGTGCCTCCAGCAAGTTCCCTGACAACACCAGGCTGTGTGGGGCAGGCAACAGGCTGTAGGGAAGGGATGCCATTCAGAGGGACCCTGGCAGGCTAGAGAGGTATGACCATGTGAACATCACCTACTTCAACAACTCCAAGGGCAAGGTCCTGCACCTGAGTCAGACAGAATCGATACTATCAATACAGACTAGGCAATTAACAGATTGAGAGCAATCCTGTGGACATGGATTTGGGGGTATGGGTGGACAAAAATACTGTACATGAGTTGGCAGCACATGCTTGTAGCCCAGAAAGCCAACTGTGTCCTGGCACCAAAAGGACCTTGGCCAGTAAGGTGAGGGGGGTGATTTCCGTACCCTAGCAAGACATCACCTGGAGAACCACACCCAGTGTTCCCAGCACCAGGCAGATATGGACATATCAGGTCCAAAAAAGGGACACAAAAATGGTCAGCTGCAGTATTTCTCATATGAAGACACAGTGAGAGCATTGGAATTGTACGTTTTCACAAACCAAAGTGGAATCTGTGTCAGTACTGATGAAGAATGTCTAAGAAAAAATTCCATCCTTTTAGGAATGACCTGAAAAGGCATTGATCAGTCTGGTCAATAAGCAAATTCCTAGCTATCCACTGCTAAGTACTTTAGCACTTTAGAAACATATCCAGCTTCCTTACAGCAAGCAATACCAACTTGAAGACTCTAAGTGACCTCACAGGTCTACTTAAGAAATTAAAAAATTCTGAAATTTAGTAAGCCTTCAGTGTAATATATTTGTCTGTGTTCATTTACAATTCAAGGACAATTTGTCATTTAAATGCATACAGAATTGGTATCATGCATTCCAGATGACCTTGCAAATTTAGAGAAATAATGCTCAGTGAACTCAAAAAAACACTTCTAGTTACCAGCAGCCAGCAGAGAAACCTAGGTAGACTATGGCTGTGAGGCCATAGAGACACAGAGGAAAACATTTTGTCATTTTCATTTGTGTTCCTTCACTACCACTGCAAGAGTTTATCACTCAAAAGCTAAAAAGCAGGAACAGGGTGTGGCTGGGGTTTCATCAGCACAGTGCTCACAGTAAACACAAACTGGTTTCCATCATAGGTCTTATCTCAAGATGGACACCAGAATATAAGCCAAGCTCTCATCAGCTCATAAGGCTTGTAGTAATGAGCAGAAAGCTGACAAACCCCTCTTACATGAGCAAATAGTTATGCAGACAGAGTTCCTATTGAACTGGTCAACAGTTTAATCCCAATGGGGCGTTACATGACTCTGACATCCCAGTGAACAGTTACCTGGTTATTTCTTTTTCATTCTGACAAGAAAATTAAAAAAAAAACCTCTGGTAAAAAGACTTAAAACCCAATGTTGTCTAAAATACACCATTTCTGTTGCAGGCCTACCTACAAAAAATAAAAGCTAAGAATTCAAGAAAGCAAACCCTATCCAAGAGAAGCTTTATGAATTGCTTGAAAAGATGTCATTTTCCTGGATGATATGAAAGTGATTTTTGTGGAAGCACTCATCTCCTGCCAGCCACTATCATGTCAAAGTATGTCAATGACATGCCCAGTAGTGCAAAGCCATAGTGAATAAATTACTTTTGCTTCCAACTTAGTCATCTTTTAGTCAAATTCTTGCTCTGAATGTAGCCCCGAATCCAGAGCCTTCTGTGCAGTCCTACCTATCTTCTACAACCATCTATCATATCTATAGTTACTATTTCACATTTAGTGGGCTGCTTACAAGTAAAGACAGAAAGCAAGCAGCCATTTTACCACTCATTGTAGTATATTTGCCCTAACTTGCAAGTATCCACATTCCTAAGAAGGTGCTTAATGTGACATTGCTGGAACATTATTGGAAACACTGCTCTACATACCTTGCCCTGTTGCATTGAACAGTCCACACATCCCACTTGAATGTTTCCGTGTTTGGCTCCAGGGATTATCTGTAATCTTTCAAAGTCAGTCCCCAGTATCACAATATCACATCCTGATGCATATGCCTAAAGCATATAAAAAAAAAAAATAAATTAAAAACACCCCAAAGAAAACAAAAAAAAACATTCCAAAATAATGTAAAGCTCCATCAACTTACAACGTATCAGTGAAGTATGAAACAGTACAGTCCATGCATCCTATCCATGTAAAACACTATGTAGTGAGAACGGGTATTTGCAGAGAACATACAGATGTCTGCAATTTAAAACTGAGCAACGGAAGTGGGAAATTGCTCTTTCTCCATGCTTACAAGTGCATCATAAGACTTGTATAACAAGTAAACAGTGGTTTGTGATAGAAGAACCAAAAAAATATGGAGATACAAAAACATCTGAAAGAAAAGTAAAAGCATAAAAACCAAAGTTCCTGCAAAGTAGGAAAAAGTATTATGATTCTTAGACTGGAGACAGAGACTTTAGAAGTTTTTCTTTTAATTTTTTTAATTTCTGAAAAGTGGGAATAAAATTGAGGAGACAAAATTTTTCTAAAACTTTCAGTAAGGACTTTGTACAGGCAAAAATCAAATGGGTAACAACATGAAGCTTAGTTATACAGAAGCAAAATTGTCCTTTCAGACTTGTCAAGTCTCCTGTTCTTTGTATTAATTCTATTCTCTCAAGTTTATGTTTTCACTAAGTATTTTGATATATCTAACACATTGACAGAGTCAGCCATTACAATGATCAAGTCAAAATTTCTTCCAATCTTCTTGGAAGTTCTATTAGATACTGAGTACAGATGAAAACAGGAAAAGATTAAACACTGGAGAAACTTGTGGAAACAGCAGTGAGGAGCATCATCCAATTAGCATAAGAAAGCAGCATTCAAGGATGAAAGTCTTAGAATAAAGAATGAACACTCAATTAAAAAGTTAGTCAGAAAGATAGCAAAATTAAGAGCACAAACAAGTGTTCTGCTAGCATGAGAAGGATTAAAAGGATCAAAACCATACCATTTTAATTGACTAAAAGTTTCAAGAGCAGATTAGTGTCACAGAAACAGGTGATGGAACATTTCCATACACTGACAAAAATGATCATACCTTATATTTGATCATGCATTACCATTTCTAATATATTAAATAAAAACTGTGGACTTGAAAACAAAAGCAGAATAACTGAAGCCTAGATATATAAATTTGAAATCAGATGATCATGTTTTCAGGTGTTTTACATGAAAGAGTATTTTTACCAAGACTGGCCTAGACTATCATGCCATTACACACCTTAAAATGAACAAATAAAATGAGAAATATCAAGATTTTGCTCCAAAGACATTTTTCCCAACAAAGAATTGTGATGCTTCATAAGAGTCTCACCCAGAAGACTGTACTCGCCACTCTCAGACAATATTCAGTTATCACATGGCAACCAGCAGAACCAGGCATCATCTCATAACTGAAAATGCTGTTTATAATTCTCCAGACTAAATATAACTATATGTTTATTTATGATCACCTATTACTAGTAGGCTTTTGTGCCCATTCCTGTCCAGTTCCCCCTTCAGCTTCAAGACATTGAAGTAGTGTAATTCCTCTTGTCAAAAGTGCAGCATTTATTACTAATTGGCATACTGAGCTGGAGGTTCCAAAGCAATCTAAGTGAAAAGTCACTCCAAAAGAGGACACTGAGTAGTAATTTTTGTTCAAATGTTTAAGTAATTATTTTGATGTGATGGCATGAATCACAGACCTGTTTGCCATAGAAGGCGTTTTTATTCAGTTAAAGACTATCTCACCTGGTGACTAACTGGTTAAGTCCACAGCTCACCAGAAAAAGTTTATTCAGAAATATTGTATGTACAATTTTTCCCAAAGCCATTTTTTAGAATTTAGAGTTCTGTACAGAACCAGCTTTAAGGAAAATGAAAACAAACAAAAAGAAGTGTTTCCATGTAAAGACGTAACACACAAGCCTTAACATAACATAACTTTATTAAAAACTTATTTAAGATTGAAGTGTCAAAGGCTGTATGAAGCCCACCTGCTGCATGCGTATGCCCCCCTAAGCCACATCAGCACTTCAAAGACTTACTATGCTTCTCCCATCTGGTTCTCTCCATTTCTAGCTCCACAGACAAGCCTGAAATCACCTCATGCCACCACAATCATAGGATAGAACAAAGAATGGCTTGGATTGGAAGGGACCATAAAGATTGTCTGGTTCCAACTCCTTTGAAACAGGCAGGAACATCTTTAACTAGACCAGGTTGCTCAGAATCCCATCCAGCCTGGCCTTGAACACTTCCAGAGGTGATGCACCCACAGCTTCTCTGGACAACTATTCCAGTGCCTCATTAGTAAGTAAAGAATTTCTTTCCAACATCTAATCTAAACCTACTCTCAATCTGAAGCCATTTCCCCTCATCTTGTCACTTCATGTTATTGCAAACAGCCTCTCTCAATCTTTCTTTTCTTTGTTCCTGAAGGCTCCCTTCAGGAACAGGAAGACCATGATAAGGTAATCCTTAAGCCCTCTCTTTTTCAGACTGAACTTCTCTCAGTCCTTCCTCATGGAAAGGTGCTCCATCCTTCTAATTATTCATGGCCCTCCTCCAGATTTGCTTGTGCCTTTCCTGTGCTGGGGACCCCAGAGCTGGATGCAGTGTTCCAGGTGGGTCTCACCAGAGCAGAGCAGAGGGGCACAATCCCCTCCCTCCCCTGCTGCCCACACTGCTTTGGATGCAGCCCAGGACAGTTTGGCTCTCTGGGCTGTGAGTGTTCATGGCTGGTCATGTCCAGACTCTCATCCACCACCACCACCAAGCCCTTCTTGGGGTGCTCTCAAAACATTCATTCCCAGCCTGGACTGATACTGGGGGTTGTCCAAACCCACTTGCAGCACCTTGTGCTTGGCCTTGTTCAACCTCATATAAAGCTCCATACTTACATCATAGTGAGTAGGGGCCAACATATGCAGTATCACATACCATTAGTAGAAATCATGCATCAGTTCATAAACTAACTATTTTAATGAGATCAATAACCCCATCAGATTTAAGTCCTCAGCACACTTGGCCTTTTGCACTGAAAGAACTCTGTTAGTAACTATCAAACATTATACACTGGGGACTTGAGGAATCTGCATAATTCATCAATGCATCAGGAAAAAAGATTTAAAACAGTTATTATAGGATATCCTGAGCTGGAAGGGAACTACAAAGATCATCACACTCCAACTCCCAGCCCTACACAGGAAGCTCTAAGAACCACACCACATGGCCAAGTGCAGTGTCAAAACACTCCTTGAACTCTGTCAGACTGGTGCTGTGACCACTTCCCTGGGGAGCCTGTTGCAGTGCCCACCACCTCTGAGAGAGTAACCTTTTCCATAATATCCAGCCTATAACTGCCTTGACACAACTTCAGGCCGTTCCCTAGAGTCCTCTCCCTGGTCCCCAGAGAGAAGGGATCAGTCCTGTGCCTTCATTTTCCTTCATAAGGAAGCTGCAGGTTGTCATGAGGTGTCCTCTTAGCCAGGCTGTCACTGCTGATATGGCTTTCCTTCCAGACTCTTCACTGTCTCCTTTGGATGCTCTCTCACATCTTTACATCCTTCTTATACTGTGCTGCTCAAAACTCAGAGCCCAGGCTAGCTCCTGCTAACCCAGACCATAATGGAGCAGAGCAGCTTAAAGAAGTATTAAAGCATCCTAGACTTGCTGTTTCCAGAAGGTGCCCCCTTTATGAATATGAAACAAGAACTATACCTCCTCCTCTCTTCTTATGTTTAAACATGGCTATTATTTTATGTTTAATAATAATAACAACAATTTAATATGCCATGTGTTTAAAATAAAAGTTTGTCAGACTGGGGGTGAACTTTCTGATAAAAACATGGGTAGTATCTTCTCACCCTAGCAGTTCTAACAATCAATTGTATGTGCACTTGTATGAAGGTGAGGATATGATGAGTGCCCTTTCAAAATCTTGTTTTTAGAAGAAAAATATAATCATTCTACCCTTATGTTGTGGTATTTCTCCACACTATTTGAACAGACTGACATTTGGGGGAAAAAAGGGAATCACTTCAGGTTCTATCTGGAAAGTCTGTTCAGACAGATTAGGTCATACTTGGTCACACCAGCTTCCTAATGTCCAATAAGCTGCAGAACCACTGCCTAGCTCCTAGGCTTATGGAGCTGATCTGTTCCCAAAGAGATAGAAAGGGGGAAAAAAGGCCTTTTCAAAGAGCTTCCAAATATAACTGCAGCCAAGCAGAAGGATGATGACTTGGAGGTTATTTTTGATGTTTAGTTAACCTTTGTCTGCAGGAGAACCACAATTTCAAAGACAAAAGGCAAGGGATGCAGAGGGTAGGGAAGTTTTATGGAAAAAGTGTCTGAAGAAGAAGGTGACTAAGTTTTCTGGCAAATAAAACTGCAACTGGCTCCCTTTTCTGCTGTTGCCTACTGTTCTCATTATTCCTCACGCTGACCAGACACCTTAGGAGGGAAGCTTGCATACTCCCCTCCTCCAAAGGTGTCCTTCCTTTGGTTCTTTGTTGTCCCCACTGCAACCCATCCATTAGACCATATCTGTGCAGAGATGTCAGATCCTCTTACACATTCATTGGGGCCCATACTCCAGCTGCAAATGAGGTTCCTAAAGCAGCAGTATCTTACCAAGACTTTTTCTCTAAACAAAGTGCATAAAATTAACTGCTGGACTAATTTTACACTTAGATTTTATTCTCTAGAGAGGTATTTTTGTGTAGCATAACAGACAACTATACTCAGGAGTGAAAAACATCTTCTATATCATAAGAGTGTCTCAGATACTACAAGAATGAATTCTGCCTACTAGTCACTTTATCTTTTATTGACAGACTTGTCCATAACAGTTCATCTTCATTTTATGAGGAGCAATAAGAGTGTGTTTTTGTAAGCAATACTAACTCAGAAAAAAGGTAATTCCAGTCTTTTCTTAAGCAAAGTGCAAGTGATTACAGGATAAGAACTTCCTGTATACGCGTGTGTATATATATATATATACACACACACAAACATGTATCTTTTCATATATATATATATTCACTTACCTATATTACTTGGCCCTTGGTGGGGTGGAGAGGAAAGGGAGGGAGGGGCATGGCACAAAATGCTGTCATACAGTTGAATGGCAAAAAAATCCTAAATATATACTAATTTTTAAAAAGAATAACATTAAAACCCTAAGACAAATTTTTGAAGCAAGCAGAGCCTCACATCTCACGTTGGCAGGCCACAAAAGCCTTTCACCTTAAGAATGCCCTAGAACATTTACAAGAAAGTTGTCTAAGACAAGCAGATAACGTGATATTATCATGTACTTGGAATGTTTAATAAACAGTGCTTTGTTCTTCTGTTACAGAAATAAACAAGATAGAACTAGTTCAAGCTGCAGGACCATGGATCTCACTTGCTGCTGACATAGCAAACAAGTCTGAAACCAGGGAATGAAAGATGTTCCAGGCCTGTAAAAATAAATGTGATTTTGCACTGCAAAAGTGGGCTTTCACAAAAATTCTGCCCTTTTAGTCCAATCCAATGATGTCTCTTAGTTCTAAATCAATACTTGTTTGAAGAAGACTAACAGATATTTTGACTACAACAGCGCTTTAAAAGCATGGGAAATAGTACAAAGAATTACATTAACTATTCTGATTTCTTTCTAAAGTGGAAGTCTGACATAGACAACTCACAATCTGAAACTGGTATTGGGAAATAACTCTCAACAGAAGGAAAGCAAACAATTTGGGGCCTCAACCTCTCATGCAGTACAGCACCTCTAACACATTTAATCCCCTTATAATCAACCTTCTTGGCCTATCTCTTCTCTGTTCTGACATAAAAAGTTCTTGCTATAGTTTCTGCTACAGCTACGTAATGGCCAACACACTACCTTAAAATAACAAATTGTACAAACTTTATTTAACCTACATGGCTTACGTGAAGGGCAGCTATTATCCATAGCTAAGTGCAGCAGAACATGTGTGCACACATGCATATTTATAAAGATACATATTTATAAACACATTCAAGCACATATGGGATGAACATACACTAGAAAGACAATGCAGAACTCAGTAGAAGTCAAGATAAAAACTAAAGACAAATCTATGGAGCAGATGATGCCACCATAATTGCTATCTTTTTCTGCCCTGTGCACAGAATGGTCAAAATCAAAGCAGTCACCATAGCCACATGGTATCTTGCTGAATTATTTTATTCTATTTTAGTATGGTCTATCTCCATCCCCACTTCTGCACCAGAACTTATGCTAGTCTAAGTATTCCACCTAAATGTCTTATTTAAAATAATTAAATTCTTCTATTAGAATGCAAATTAAATTTTAAGCAATATTATTTCATCATATTTGGGGAAAAAAACCCCAACTTTCTAATTTAACAAAAATACTTTGCTATTATACCCAATTGTATTATAGTATATTATAGTATGTATAAATACAAATTGATTGGCCATGCACTTCATGAATCATGTTTCACTGAAACTGCACTTTTCATTGATGTGCAAAGAAATTTTATTTTTTTAAGATTAATTCAGCTAAGAAACAATTAATTTCTTAAAAAAAATAAATGGAACTTTTTAAAAGGTTCGTTACTAAATCCCTTCCCTTTACTAAATACCAAGCAAGAAGTGGTGTAAACAGTGTAATTTCTTGACTGACTCTTATGATAACTCAATTGTCAGGACTACAGATATCCAGGGAGTTCCAAGTGTAAATATTAAGTATTTTCTAGACAGAAAAGTAACAATATCATTGAGTCATAGAAGTTACTTTTTATTTATCAAAAAACTTTGCAGAACAGGAAGCATTATTCTACTGCAACTCAGTACCTTTAGAAAACTCAGTGTGGCCTTGATCAAGCTATGAAACCCCACCTAAGTCCCAATTTTCCAAGCGCCTTTCAACTTTAGATATTTAGTTCCCAGTTCTGTCAATTGTACATAGCAAGTCTCAAGTCCAGAATTAGTTTAACCACACACAGAGGAAATCTGTCAAGGAAATATTTTGGTTCCATTGAAATAATCCATGTAATTAATCTTTCCTTCACATATTTTTACCCCTACAAACAATCACTCTTTTGTAACTTTCATTATCAGTCTTGGGACTCGCACTTGCAAACTTGCTATTGCCCACAGAGATTCCCTCCCCATCCCCCCCTCCCAATCTTCTGCTACTTTGGTGGGGGAAAATAATAATGATTAAAAAAAATTTAAAGAATCAGAACTAAATAAACAAAAAAACTGTATGAGTGGTGGTTACACACTTAATAACTTAAAAACAAATTCAGTAATAACTAGTTCATAAGAATCCTATGTGATAAACTCCATGAGTCTTTTAAACTCCTACTCAAATATTTCATATCTTATGTGAACAAAAGAAAGCAAAGTGGAAGCACTGTGACAAGTACACAGAAAATAAAATAATTCAGTATCAGGAGAAGCACATAAAGAATAAACAGGTAACTTCTGACATCTGAGGGCCAGATTCTCATTGATTTAGTGTGCTATACATTACTATCACCTGCCTTCAGCAGAGAAACAACAGGCATGCTTCTTATGGTATCTTGATGTTTATGAGCCTTTTTCTACACATAAATAAAAGATGGGCTAAAAACTTTATCACTGCTCTCTCCAAGGAAGCTCATGCTCCACTTTACACTTCACATCCTAAAAGAAAAAAAAAAAGTCAGAACAACAAACCTGCCTCCCATTAGAATAAATATCTGAAATACCTCCTTAAAACATAACTGCACATGTTCAAAAAGGTGTATATAATTTGGTGGATACAGGATTTTTTATACTAATTTTGCTTAATTTTTTTCAGCTTTTAAGAGAAGATCTTGGTATTTTTAGCTTAAAACGGTAATATTTTAGAATACTTCCCTTCAAATATTCAGAGCTGTCTATGAGAAAATAACCTGAAGCATACCGCATCTGAAATAAATAAAAAATTACAGACCAAATTCTGCTGTTGGACAAGGACAACTTGTCTCTCCTTTATAGTCCATAACCCTGAAATATCAACTGCTATGTTCTCAGCCACTAAAAATGAAAGCACAGAAGTTTGACATGTTTGGGTTTTTCTCCATTTCTAAAATACAGTTCAATAGTATTTATACTTAATAATGCTTATATCATAATTTCAGACAGGGAAAAACTGTGGTACTTTTCTTTTGCTTGGATTTTCTAAAGGTTGAGTCCATCATCATTTTCCAAAAAAGCAGAAATTAGCTTCAGCACCTTTCACTTCTTAATCCTTCTGAGCAATCTCATTAACTTAACACAGCCTTACAGAATCAGTAACAACAAAAACAGCCCTGAAGCAGTCGAGGATATTTCTGTTAGCCATTTTAATCTAAGGAAAATAAATCCATTAATAACGTTCCAGGGAAATGGACAACGAAAGGAAGATGAATGCAGCTATAGGAAATTTTGTTACTACTTTTATGTCAAGAAGGAACAGGTTAGGAAACAATGTTACACTATACTTACAGTGTAGAAAACAGCTCCTCCGAAGGAGAGACCACAGTAATGAATAACAAAAATTACACTTCCCAATTATTTCATTCTCCTCAAGAAGAGATTCCTACTCATCCACTGGGGACCTCCAAAACTTTATGTAAGTTTGGCTGTGACAATGATTCTAGTAATACGAATGACTCGAATTATTTCCCTCAAAAAAGAATGTCATCAAAATGGCAAACTTATGATAACATATTTTGAACGCTTACTAGCATTTCTCTGTAAAGTAAACCTCCTCGTCTCTTACTAAACAGTTTCTCACTACAGGTGGGTCTGTGACGTTTTTGGATATGTAAAATTAGAGAGTTTGGTACAATTTGGTGCCTGAAGTCGCAGTCCCTGTAGTTTAAGATATCCATTAACTTGGTTATAGGAAGCAAAGGCATGGCCGGGCAACGGTGCAGACAGACTGCACAGAGCCAGGCTAACCTTGGGGGAGCACCTCTGCTCCACTGCACCAGAGCGAAGCTGCAAGTAGCCAGACGAATTTAACTGCGTACACCAGATGGGACAGCAAACAAGTTTTCATCCCTACAATTCCATCTATCATTCCCTTATCAAACTGGAGAGCACACCAGGCTGAAGCTGGGGGCAGCCATAAAAGGTAAGGTTAAAAATATCCCAGCGTGGTGCCCTGAGAAACTTCGCTGCGTCTGATTTCATTCCCCTTCAGCCCCACGCGGAAGGAGGATGGGAAGAAGAGCACAACAGAAGTCTGTTTACAAAACACAAGCAAAAGGAAGGGAAACGCACGCTAATAAAGACTTTGGCCTTTACAACGCACTCAAGTGTTTTCTATCTACTCTAAGAGCAAACATCGACAGGGAGTTCAAACAGGCTTTGAAAACCTCAAGAACACTAGGGCTGGGTATTCCAAGGTCTTCTTCAGCTATGCCCAGGAGAGGATTTCAGCCACCTTCCTGACTGCAAGGCAGCGCTGAAACTCCCTTCCAGAGCAAGCCGCGCGTCCCTGCTGCCGTTTATGTAATCTTTTATCACCGCCACCACAGCCCCGCGTCCCCGGACCGCCGCTGCCTGCACGTCCCCGCCGGCTCCGCGCCCGCCCGGGCCGCCCCCGGCATCGGGGCCGCCGCCCGGGACATGTTTTCGGCCCCCCCGCCCCCGCCGGGCCGGGGCCCCGCGGTCCCCTCGGGCGGTGCCGCCGCCGCCGGACGGCGCTGCCGGGGCGTGCCCCGCGCCCGGGGGCGCCCCGGGCCCCCCCGGGCCGCCGCGCCTGACGCAGCCGCTTTCGGCGCCGGGCCCTGCGGAGGCGCCGCGGCGGCGGCGGGGGACGCTCACCGTGAAGGGCTGGTCGTGCAGGCTGCCCACGGAGAAGCAGCTGTCCCCGGGGTTCACGGCGCCCGTCAGCACCTGGTGCAGGTTCATGGTGGAGGGTGCGGCCGCTCGGCCACCGCCGCTTGTCCCCCCGCGCCCGGCGGCGGCGGAGGCGGCGCTTCCCGGGGGCGGAGCGGGCGCCGCGCATGCCCGGCCTGGCCGCCGTCCCTGGGGCGGGCTGAGGGCTCCATCCGCGCCGCGGGGAACCCGACTTTCCTGTTAAAATAACCTGACTTTCCTGCCAAGACAGCACTGGAAAACGCTGCCGCCGCTCCGGAACTAGGCGGCGGTGACGGAACGGACTCGAAACCTGCCGAGCCGCTGCGCCTCCCGCCTGCCGGGGCCGAGAGCCGTGACCTCAAGCGCATCCCTTCCCAGCCCCTTTCACAAGGGCAGGGGCTCGGCCGCAGCCCGGCCACCGGGCAATGACAAGAGGAAGCACGTGGTAACAGAAGAGTTGGGTCCCCGAGGCTTAGGAAGCAAAAGGTTTTTGCTTACACCTCAGATTGCCCGTAGGCAGTAGGACTTTTCACAGTCCTGATAAAATGAGGTCAAATGGGAACCGCCTAGGATAGGCACTGCAGCTCACGAGCGGGGTTGGTGCGGGCCGGTGTGGCCCGACGAGAGCAGGCAAGGTCGAGCCAGGCCCGAGCTCAGCAGGCAGTGTGCCCTCCGGCCCTGCGCGCCCGTCCGAGCAGGGCACCTCACCATGTCACTGCCTCTTCACCACCAAAGGTACGGAAAAGTCGAGGTGTCTCCCAGCTGCGAGGCAGCGTGGCCATTCTCTCTGCTACACTGAAATAACTTTATAATATTTCTTTCCACTGTAACTAGTTTTTAGTCTTCCATCAATTTCTCATAGGAACTTCATCATTACAAGTGTTTTCTCCTATAAATTACAGGTCCCACATCAATTTTCATTCTTATATTATCCCCGTATCAAATATTAGATCCTCTTTCTGCCCACCAGCTCTTCCAAGAAATAATGCAACAGTAACTTGACGGTATTAGGCATAACTGTGTACCACATCCCAGGATACTTAAAAAGTGATACTGTGTATCTGTAGATGGCGATGCCAGCGTTTCAAGTTTTTGCATACGCAAGGGCAATCTCATACACTTTTAGGCATTATGTCTTACACACCATTTTAGTAAATGTAAGCCTTGCATCCTTTAAAAAGAAGACTGACAACCATGTCACCATAAAACAGTTTTCTTATGATAATTCATGCATATTAAAGAAATATTTCTCTTATTTTTAAAGTCTGATATGAGAAAAAAATCATCAGGTCTGGCACTCTATTATAGTTGTTAGATGTTACTCCAAAGAAAGGTATAAACTGTAACCCTAATCACTTTTGTTTGGCAAAAGATCAAAAAGCTTATCAAAGTATCCTGTCAATGAATAGTGACATCAAATGTCAATGAATAGTGATCCTCTTGCAAGGATTGCTGATCACTGATAAATTATCTTAATTCTCCTGCCAGCTGCAAAATCTCAAAAATCAACCTTACTGAATTTTTAAGGTAACAAAAATTCTGTTCATTGGGTTCTTGGTAAGAAAGTGAATTATCACTGAAAACAGTAAGAGATCTGCATTTTTCAGCACAACCAGCTACTTCTGGGCTCACACTGTGAACTGCTCTGACTTTGCTTACAGCCAGCTGGGACTTCTTCCTACAAGGACTGATCTGGAATACACTGGACAGAAGAGGTCAGAGGTGCTGCAGATCTATATTGGTTCTTCAAGTCCACAGATGTAAAGCTCATAGGATTTGCAATATAACAAAAGAAAGAGCAAGCTAACAGTACACAGCAATCCCAGACCCTTGTCTGAGGAAGGTGGAGAAATCAGGAAGGTGGGAAAACTCAGGACACCAACAAAAATAGTGAAAGGAAAAGTTTTACTCTGCAGTTGATAACTGCTTTTTAATCTATATCTATTTACAGCACTGTGTGACATTTATAACTGCAACACTCTAACATGCTGATATGCTAAGAAAATACAAAAGTTCTCATTTCCTTTCTAAGTGAATTTGACCTTTGTCACTACTCAGATTAATATGTTTGGCTTACTTCATAAAAGAAAGGAATGTTAACTTGTGTTCTCACTGCTGTGGATAGAGAGCCTATGCAGTGGCCTGTCAGGTATATAAATCCATATCAGGGCTCCCATCCCCACAGGAATGGGCACTACGTCCTCCTCCCACATTTGCTGTCAGCAACATGCAATAGCGTAGGACCTCTCACACTTCACCTCTCTGCTGATCCCCGACACTGCTGCTGTGCTTCTTCCACTTCTCAGCCTGGGGAATGACAAGGACAGCCACCAGCCATGTATCCTGCAGTTTCATTGATTCCCCTTCTCACTTCTGCAACATCTGTGAATTCAGCTGCAGACAAATTGTGTACTGTATATTTTATTATAATGTCAAAGTGAAGGCATTGTAGGACACTGGCATTTAAAAAGAAAAGCTTTAAACGCTTTAATACAATTTAAAGGGTATTTATATGTTGCCTTGTTGATAAAAGCATGTAAGTTGGTTTAGCTCAGTTTTAAAACTTGACAGTTTCTCAAAGGTAAGGAAAAAAAGCTCAAAAAGCTAACAGCTACAACAGTTTTTTCATGTAGTTTTTGTTCATTTTGCATATTTCCTCAACTACTCAGTAAACACTTTTTCTTCTTTTAAGATCTTTGTTTCGCCTTTCACTCAAAAGAATTAAAAAACCAGAACAGGCATTGAGTCCAATCTACAGTATTATAAAGTACCATCATAAACTTCTTTTCATTGTTTTCCCCCCTAACCACAGTAAATCTTCTCTGTTTGAGTCCTTCAGGATCTACCATTCTTCTCACAAGCTGATGACTCATGTCAGTCACAATTGCTAATGAGTATGCTCACTCAATCCTTGACTTCATTTTTTTAAAGGTGCACTGTATGAAATAATATCTTTATCAGGAAGGTCAGAAAGGAAAAACCCAAATTTCCCAATATTTTGACATACAGTGGCTGTTTTGTAAACCTGACAGAACTGCAGCATTTGTGCATGTACAAAAGAGTTTGGAAGTGACATTTTCCATAATGTACTGCTTTTTGATTATTGAGAAAAGTATTTATTTTTCAGTAACAATGAGGCCCTTAAATGCTCCAAAAGCAATGCCAACTATATGCATACACATTTTTCATTAGTAAATCCTGCATATATTTTCCTAACAGTATCCAAGGAAAGTCTAAATGAGAATCTTAAATCATACTCCCACGAGTCTCTTCTAAATTCAAAATTGCACATCTGCACAGCAAATCCACACTGACAATATTCTTCAGTGTAATGCAGTACAAAATTGATATATATATGTAAATTCTTTTCTTGCAGAATTACAATGACATATTTGTGTTCTTTCTGTACAAGAAACATCCATGAGTCACTCATTAACAGCGGTGAGGCCGCTTATGTCAATGATATACAGGCAGTTTTGAAAGAAGCTGGAATTTTAAGTGGCATATTTGGAGTTTGTCTATGGTACTAGAAAATGTTATATTCTTCCTGTATTTCCTAATAATTATCTACAGGAAGGTAAGATACCATTTTACATTTAGATTTTACCTTTCATGTTAAAAAGCCAGTGCAGTTGGGAATAACTGGGAATAACTGTCCCACCGCATACACTGTTTGACCTTGTCTTTGCTGCCCTTGATCTTTCTGCAGGGTTTCTTTGGTTTGTGAATACACAAGGCGAAAGCTGGACCTTAGTGAGGTTAAGACTGAAATGTCCCTACTGATCTCCTTAAGATCTGGTGTTCTCCCTGCTGGGAATCACTTGAAGTTCTTGATTCTCCTCTTGAGCTTTTGTGTCTTTTAACAGTGTAAAGAGTAAAAACACACTACAGAATCTTGGGAAAATGTGAAATGCAAAAATACATAAATATTGGCATTTAGTAGTGAGATTCTAAACAGATGACCACTTTGTGCAACCTTTTGTTTCAAAAAAGCTTGCTTTATTCATGTCTTCAGTACCCTGAGTTTCATTATTTGTAGCTTGAAGGTTAGATATTTGGTTTTCTATTTTTCTTTTTTTCCTTTTTTGGTACAGTTTTCATTTGGTGAAAGACATTTTGTGACAGCTAATGTTGCTGTCACATCTCCTGTACAGTGCAGAACATTGCCTTTCACTTCAGTGATCTGATATAACCTCTTACTTGGTGAGGGAAATATATACTGACAGTATATATCCTTTTTCACAAGATATTAGTAGAGATGTTTTCATTTATTAAATTCAGGTTTTATTTGGCTTTTGGTGTTATTTTGGTTCCAGCTGAAAGTATCATAACTAGTTGATTCTAAAGTAAAAGTCAACTGTTATTAGATCCTTCAGGTTTGCAAATTAACAATGAACAGACTTTTAAAATTTCCATTCAATTACAGGGTTTTACATTCATTTCACGTAACTGAGTGTCGTGGTTTTAAACCAATAACTAAGAAAATTACTTATTTCTTGCTGTGAGATATGGATTAGAACAAGAGCAAAACAGGCATAAAACTTAAAAGGGAAAAAAAAGAAAGTTTATTGACAAACTACAATAAGAACACCAGAATAAACTTCCAGAAAAACCTTTTAATCCCCTGTCTACCCACTATTCCCTTGTTCACATGACAAAAGAGACAAAACCTTTGGAACTTTGATGGTTAAAACAGTCCCAATTCTTGCTACAGTCTTTTCACCAGTCTTTATAGAGAAACAGAAGTTTCTTCCTGTTAATTTATGGAGTTTCTCACAAGAAAAACTATTTTTGTTATAGTTTTCCATTGCTCTAATGTTAGCTGCCCAGAGCTGCTGTTATTAGAGCCCACTCCTCCCATTTTCACATCACTCTCAAGTGTGTATGGGCCATGAGTCTAGGGATGGGATTTTTAAGGATAAGTTATTCAAAGGCAAAAAGTCTTCTTCATCTGTTTCTGTGAGCATCACTAGAAAACAGTTTTCTCATTGCCTCTCAAGGCTTCAAATCTTCCAGCACTTCACTGTACCATAATTACTCTACTTTTTTACTCAAAATTTACACTTTGAACACTCTATTCCTCCCTATTTACTGTCATGAATTAAAGGAGTGTTTTCAAGACCTTATTGTCCATTTCCATAGTTTTAACAGAAAGATATTTCAGCTTAATTAAAGCATCTTCTTAATTCTCTACCTTTTCTGAAGCTCCTTTTCTTTCCTGTCACTGGTAGTTTATAAAGTCTCTTTTCATGTTGATCACTCTCTTTTCTCTGTCTGGATAAAAAGATTAATCCGCAAGTCTCATCTGGGAAATGAAAGAGTTAAAATCTTGCCCAGGCTGTTGTAGGTAGTTCTGTGGCCTCGGCCGGTGCAGGAGCTGGAGCCGTCTGCGATGGAAAGCTCCTCATGGCTGCTCTGAAGAGTGTAGTCGCCGCGCCCAGCCCGCTGCAGGTCCAGAGCCCCTCTCCTTCTTCACTCAGCAGTCTCCAGTGAATCCAGCCACAGCAAAAAACCTGCAGCCGAGCCAGAGATCGGCTCGGCCCGGCCCGGCCGGAGCCCGGAGAAAACCCCCTCCACAGGGCCCGCATCCCCCGGCCGGGAGACGCTGGGCCCAGCCCAGTCCCCGCCCGGCCGCATGGGCTGGGCAGGGAACGGGAGGCCTGAAGCTCTGCCGCCCTTCCCAGCCAGGAAACAAAGAGAACCAAGAGAGCTCTGGTTTTACACTTTAAGGTAGGGTTCACAAGTTGATCCCACTTTTCAATGGCCTAAACTGCTGTCAATTCTCAGCAATGACCGATAATTGGTCAGGAGAAAAGACGCCAGGCAGATCCCAGCAACTTAAACTTTCTTAAAGGTAAAGTAACTCCATGACACTGAGATTAAAGTTACTTTTGAAGAAAATTATGAAAGGGCTGCTAGATAGTACATTAACTTTCCTCTCCTTCCCCATGTGTTTATAAAATACTCTGTGATCCCTGATGCCTGAGGATGCTGAGCTGGACTCTTATCTCTTGAGAGAGACAGGCAGGTCTGCCCATCACTTTCCAGCAGGTTGCTCTCAGGATACAGCACCACAGGAGAGCTGGGAGAGCCAGAAGGGCTGCTCTGGCATGGAGCTGCTGTGCAAAATATCCACTGGTGGATTCCACAGTGCATGGCTGAGAGTGATCTTGTTTGGCAAGTAGAAGTCCTGTCCTGCTGCAAATGCTAAATAGTGATGGTTTCCAGATGCATGAGTCAGTTTTCACATGTCATCAGTTTCATGTGCACAGGGTACTTTTTGTGACACGGTGCAGAAGTCAATATCCTGGAAATGAGCAAGCCTGGCTCTCTCCACTGGTACAAAGATGCCGTCTGGTTGGTCAGTTCTTTGTGTAGACATGGGAAACTCCATCTGGCCTTGGAGAAGTTCTGCTGACAGCTCACCTGCTGGCACTGAACTCTGACTGGGCTGCTGATGCAGCCTATATTTCAAGCCTGTTACTTATAATTCACATGACCAGCTGTTGCAAAATTCATTATGCAGTATTATCTACCAGAATGTATTTGTCCTTTATATGTAAATTCTGAATTATTTAGTAAGCTTATTTATTCTTTATAAACTGTGAATTTCATGTTGAGCATAAAAACACATGCTATTCTTCTTTAGTTTACTCTGAAATGTAAAGTCACATGTAAATAAATATGCAGACTCCATATTTACATAATGAATTGTAATACTGCCAGTCTATTCCAATAAAGAATATTCTTTTATAAGCTTTGAACTCTCTGGGGTATTTCAGATGGCATGTGGTTTCCATACCAAGCTTAAAAGGGTGACACTCTATACATGTCCCTAAGACACTTATCTGAGGTATAATGAAATCACTTTACTTTTCATGTTTATATCAAGAGCTTGGATATGTATGTTACCAAATTCAGTATCAACATATCTTCATAAATCTATTGCATACAGACATTCATATTTAGGCCTTTAAAATGGCCTGAGATACTCAAGGGCTAGCCTAGGGAGAAAAAAAAAAAAAAAAAAAAAAAAAGTGCTTTTATGCTATTATTTCAACCTCTTACCTCTTTAAGGTTGCACATGGCTAGGTTTTAACCTCTTAGGAGGATGATTGAGCTTTTGACAGAGGATTGGTTTTTCCTTATGCCTGTACACAGACTTAAGCAGATGGCCTTTCAAGTGTTGGGAGAGAAAACCACAAAACACAAAAGCCCATTGTTCTTTCCAGTTGCAGTGGAACTAACAATTTTATTCTCGAATGCATACACCCCTCCTTATCTCACAGCAATTTTGTAAGGTAGTCCTGTATTTTGTTCTTTTGCCAGAGTTTTCATGATATGCAACTGACAAGTTGTTTCTTTTTCTGGTTGCTACATTTCATTATCAGAGTTCGCATTCATACATAGAAATGCAGGGTTTCTGAACTGTCAGGCATACTTGCATTTACAGTATTAATATTAGCTTTTTTTTATAATGTTTTTATTCCACAAGTCGGGAAGAGATATAAAGAGCAATCAAATGAAGGAGTGTTCATCTGTGTGTTAATGCACATCCATTCTGCCATTCAATGGCATATTCATAATGTTCTAGAAACATAAAATTTAACAATTTTTTTAAAAAAGGTGCTAAGACAAATGAAGTGTTTCAGCCTGATGGTAGATTCTCTGTTGGCTGTTATATGCTGAGTAGAAATGGCATTCCAGTTATTGATTTTGAGTGGAACAAACAAACAAAAAAACAAGGCTTGAAAAAAGCTATTAAAATTGCTGTCTTTCTCATCACTTGAACACCTGTATGTCAGCTATTTTTTCTTTATAGGGTAATAAAGTGTGTTTTTATAGGAGAGAATGGTCTTGAAATGACCTCCATTTTATAAACAAAAAATCGTAAGATTTTTTAACATAGTTGTGAACAGGAAATAAAATGTACACACGCACATTTCAAAACATATTAAAGGGTGCTGGTTGTTCCAGCACCAGACTTCATCTGTTTTGCAACTAAAGAAAATAGTTTTTTACCAGATTTAAAAACAAAGCACACACAATTTCCTTGTTTAAAGATTGTTAAGAGTGTAAAGTGTCACTGTGTTTTATGAACACTGTGACTTTCCTGAAACAGCATGTGGGTTTGTAGTGTACACTGTTTAATCTGCCCAAGAGCAATATTGCTTTCTCGTGACTCTTCTTCTACCACATATTGTACACTCCACCTCAATGGACTGATTTTATTTACTGCTGAGTCAATATTTACCACTCTGCTACTGCATGCAGTAGTTTTAATCCCTGTCTGAGCAACTGAATGGTACCAGGAGCTTTTTAAAGCTTTAGGCTTTAATCCTGTCACAATCATCGAGTTGCTAGTGAAAGTTAAGGATGCTCAACACCCCAAAGTACTAGAATGCCTTGGTTATTATTGTTTATTACTTGTATTGCAATAGCACTGGAGGACTTGATTAAGCAACGGGGAAATACTTTGAGGCAGGGTATATATAAAACCTAGAAGCTGCTTTTTTTCCACAGTGTTTTTCTAAACCCATGGAACAAGTTGTTGGATTATTTTTTTCACTGCATGTGTGAACAGACGGGGTCCAGTTATACCAGATGCATACACCTGAGAAGGAGCCAAACGAAAGAGGAAATATGAGGGAAATGACATTAAAACAGCCATCAAGAAGCTGGTGTCCTCTGCTTTGATAAGCTAAATAATTTTATATATAGAGACTCCAGACAGGCCTGTTTCAGTCTTTCTTCTGCAAATCAGTATATGGCTTCTTAAGCAGTTTATTCTGACAAGTTCTCAGCAGTGATTTAAAAGCACAAAACCTGCTTCAGCTATATAGATATTAAAATACCAACAGGACAAATGAAAAACAGCTGTTCAAGTCTTTCTTCTGTAAATACAGGTAGCTCACATGTAAAAAATTTTATCACCTTGGAGTAGACTGTCAGCTGTGCTGTAAAGACACTGTCCTTAAACACATTTTGGAAGAAGAGAAAAAAATTTAACTTCTGCAATTCCAGTGTCTTATTCTGTATGTTAACTGCAGAATTTCCATTGCAAAGACCACTGTGACTCAGTAGCACTGCTAAATAAATAGTAGTGCTGTAATTAATCTAATGTATAGGAATTGTTGCTTGCATTTAATATCAAGTACATCATATCTATTTTTTCTGGGGGACTTTGCAAAGAAAAAAGGTAACAAATACAGTCATGTGGTAAGATAGAAGCATGGTATATATTCTGGTTTGCATTTTCAGCTTACTCTATATTCTTTCTAAATAAAAATAGAGAGCCCCAGTCTTGCCCCAGGAAGAGAGAGAAATAAAATTGATAGCAATCCTATACAATCTATAATTAGAGCCTGTGTTTAAATATACTATTCTAGAGAGGAAAATAATTAATCAGGCAACTAAATAAATAAATAATCAGCATTAGAAAGCCTAAAACTGGCAGTTCCATCTGGAAAATTGTTTCCTGCTCTTGAGGTCCACAGAAACATCAACCAGTCCTATTTACCTCATTGCAAGTAAATGTGTGCCTCTGTCTGTATGGCTTTTTGTGTAAGAGAAACAGACCATGAATCCCCACCAATGCATGCTATTTGGCATGTTTTCAGCATGCATAGCGATCAGCAACGATTACTTGAAATATGGAGAGATGTGAATGCTTAATTATGTAACTGCTAGATGATTCAAACAATGCATGAACCCTTGGATGACAAGATTTTCATCATTCTAAGAATTCAGAGTACTTTTATATTACATAAAAAATACTATCTAACATAAAATATAATTTTTCACAAGATGCAGCGCTACAGTTTTTGCATTAATACCAAGTGACTATTTGACAGAACAATATTTAATTACTTTAATGTGCTATATAATAAGCAACAGAAAATGCAAAACAAAATGTGAAAACTGTTAAAATCATCAATTTAGGTTTTACCATAGGTAAGATTCATTGTGACAAAGGTAATTTTCCATTGAATGATTGATGTACATGTAAATAAAAATAACTGTTCTCAGGAAAGTTCCAGTTAGTATTATGTCTTGGTTTCTGTACTGCTTGTGCAGTTTTAAAACTGTCATCTTCAATAACTTACAAAACTGTTAGGAAAAGCAAGGTTCCAACCAAAAACATTAAAACCCCCAAGAACTCTTTAACAGAGGACATAAATATTTCTTGGGGAAAAAAAACCCCAACAAATTAATTTCTCACATTTCATTATCTGTGACTTCCATGTTAATTCTAAACTTGTTTTATATCTGACTTTCAATTTATGGACCTCCAAATTCAATGCTATCACAGAACTCTTTTTTTATGAAGCTCCTTTTCACAAGGACCATAAAACCATTTTAAATTTGGGAAAAAGTAATTGTTATCAGGGTGTTTTGCATAATATTCTACCAAAAATAATCTGAATTTGAAGAAATTTAAAGTTTCATAAAAGAGAGAAAAATTACTAGATATGCTGCCCAATTTTATATTGCTTACTTGTCCAACAACAGGAAGGAAAATGGAAAGTAAGGAGTAATGCAAATCATTAACTAAATATATCAGCTGTCAGTTTTATTACATTTTGAGAAATCTAATAAGAAAAATATCTACAAATAGCTTCATTTGTTCCCAAGACAAGTGATCTAATTTTGGCCAAGTGTGCATTTTATTCATCGATGGCAAAAAGTGGGAGATGGATCTGGAAATTTTTCAAACCCTTTCATAGATACTAAATATACAAAAAATAAGAACCTGATCATCTTTTATGTAAATTGGAAAAGTGATGTCTGATTTGGTGTGTGAAATTGATGGATATAGAAGTACATAAATATTGGTGGAACAATTTACCCCTCAATATATCTGTGCATTTGCTAATGGAGTGTTTTCAGAAGCTCACTTGTGCCCTCTGAAGATGTTATTTGGTTGCCCGTTAATTGCAAATATTTAGCAAAAGCTGCCCTAAGAGCATCTCGCAAGAGAAAGCAGACAGGACTAAATTAACTAAGCAGAGATCGAAGTGTGTCATTTCTCACTCATTACCACTGTTAAGTGAAATATGTGGGCCCATGGCCCAAGATGCTTGGGACACTAAATTTATTCACAGGTGCCCTTATTAGGATGTAAGTTTTTACAGACTTACCTTCTAGTGCTTTTTTGATAGGTGCCACTGCAGCAGGAGGCAGCTGCATAACCTGCCTGTCATGTCTGTTCAGGCTCATGTGCAGCTTCATTTGTTGCTTCTTTCAATCTCTTTACAAATGTGCCTTGGGCACAGGACAAATCTGGTGGTCTGTAGACTGATACAAGTCAGATTATTTTACAGTTAGCGGCTCTCCATTAAAAGATGCCTTTTAACACTTCCCTGCCTCTACATAAAAGAGTGCAAATGCACATGCTGAGCACCTGAAGATTGTGTAAATACATGTCTCCAGTAATGTCATTGCTCATTCATACACTTCTCTGACTTTGCAGTAAATGCATCACACAATAAAATGTCTGTTGTGCTGTAGTAAACAAGCTGTGTGCAAATCAGGGTAATCTGAGGATAAACCTTTACAAGCTACCTATGGACTCATCACCTTTGCTCATATCAGCACACACTTTTTCACATACACTGTTTTCATAATTTTACGCCTGAGAAGGACACACAAAATCGACACACATAGCTACTTTTTCTCTGCTTCATAGTTTTGGGTAGCAGCACCATAATAAAGACCTCTGCTATACATGATCACACAGATACACAACAGGAAAATCAGTGTCAGATGCAGCTCAATCTACCAAAAATTCTAAAATGTGCAACATTGTGTAATATGGTGCAGCTGAAACCTATATTAACTGCAGTATTTGTGTTGTTTGCCTGTTACGTGGCTTTTCTACCACCATTGAATAGACACAGTACTGCTGCTTTTGTCATTTTTTCTTTTCATGAGGATGTCACCTCAGTTGGCCTGAACCTGCATGAGATAAATTCCTTCCAGCCTATTTCCCACTCTTCACTGAAGTGAATGCTGATTTTTTTACTGTTCTCAGTAGGAAGTCTATTGAGACATCTTTTTGTTTTATCTCACAGAAGTTCTTATATAGTCTTTGGGTTGCAGTGTTGCAACATGGAACATCAAATTCCTCTGTGCTTCAGATGATACTAGTAATGGGAAATTACAGGGTGTGATTATTTTAGGTCTGTTCAGCAAGGTACTTCCAAGTCCTCAAATACAAGTTCTGCTGGTTTCAGCAGTTAAACCATGACACAAGTTTATATATGCACAGAATTACTACTATTACAAAAATACAATTTTCTATATTAGTTTTATATTTTAGATTTTATTATTTTTCTCCACTGAATTTTCAGTCTTTACAAGAGGAATATGGGTATCTTTTAAGTTCCTGAGGAAGCAGGGCCATAGCTGGACTCACAGTTCAAATGGGACTCCACAGCAGATGGGAGAGACTTGGATGTCATCCAGGGAGGATAGGCCATCGGCTCCCAGACTGTTCCACTGTGCTTCATACTTCAGGGCTGGTTCAGCCTGGGCAAGGGGGGCCCTTGGGAGCAACCTAAGAGCAACTGTTAGTGCCTATGAGGGACTGTCAGAAACAGGGATCTTCTCAGTGGGGCACAGTGAACAGGTGAGGGGCAGGAGAGGCTGAGACTGGCCATTTGGAAACCTTTCCTCAGGAGGGCAGATGAGCAGCAGCTCAGACTATCCAGGGGTTTGCAGGCTCCCTCCCTCCCTGTGCAGCTTGTTCTGGCCCCGTACCTGACACTGCCAGCAGCAATGCTGGGCACCTCCTGAGCTCTCTCCTCATCTGGATTATCTTGTGGTACTGTGGTCCTTTGAACCTAGTTGTTGTTCACTCCTAACATTGGTGAGCCTATCCTTGACATCAAAAGAAAAATATTTAACTTTGCATTTTCATATTATGGTCTTCTATTTGGCAAGCATTTTCTATATTTACCAACTTGAAAACGCTGAAGAACCCATCCAACAGTGTGTTTGATGGATCAGATCCCCAAGGGGTACTTCTCTATTCTGCTTCTCTCGTCTTCTTCTCTCTTCTCACTTCTTATCTTTTCTGATCACTGCAGTTGCTGACTCCTTTTTCTATGTGAGAGCTAGTAGAAACAGATTTCTACCCTTGTTCCACCTACTGTTTACTTTGCTGTTAGATGTTCTTCCTTCATATTGCCCATGAAGGAAAGGGAAGAAATGCAGTTTTTTCCTGAAAGACTTCAATTAAAAAGCTTGTGTTCCTCTGTAACAGTACCACACAGTGTTGTGCACTTAAATTTAATCTCAATGTTTTTAATTAAATTGGCTCAATTTTTTACTTTTTTTTTTTTTTTGCCGTCTTTTTAAAATAAATCTTTCTGGCTACTATTTGATGTAGCAATGTGTCTGATCAACTTAGGCCATAGTGTGCTCCAGCCAAACCATCTGTAGAATTTCTTATCAGACCCTCTGGAATTTGTCAAGGTTGCTGAGACATAAATTGTTCTAAAATAAGAAAGAAGAGGCTGAGAAACAGAAAAACATAACCAGATAACAGGGCGGTAAGACACCTGGACTGTGACCAATCATATAGCCTGAGAATTGCGTGCTGAACGCATGGACATGATAGAGGCACCAATCAAGTAGTGCATGATCATGTGAACAGTAGTTTTAGAATCTAGAAATAAGTGCATAATGTGGCTTCTGTAAAATCATATTTGTTCATTCAGAGGTCCTGAGCTCCCACAATGTGATGTTAATTAACAGCTCTCCTGGAGATGGTCTATATTTTAAGGCACAGCTCTGCATAGCCAAGCTATGATCCTTTGACAAAGGCTAAACTCAAAGGAAAAGCTGCTTGTTCTTTTATTATTGCACTTCCCAGAAAACAGTGTAGTGGTTAGTGTCTGTGAATATATGTTTCTCAATTAACTCTTCTAACCTCCACTTTATTTTAAGAATCATGACCAACTATGATGAGCTGTTAGTAGACACATCTATTATAATATTTTATCTATGACAAATGCAGATTTATGGTATGCTGTGATATGATTCATTATTAGAATTTCTGCCAATGTAATTTCATCCTAATGACACAATATCATAACATCATCTTTGCTGGAATGTACACACTTCAGGGTTCAGCTTCAGCATGTCCAGAAATTCATTTGTCCACTTTATTAATTTTTACAGGTTCATACTTCACATATTTTTCTTCCCTCTTTTAAAATTGGTTGTACCATGTGACCTCCATAGATTTTTATCAAGCCTGCTGTAATACTTGCACCGACATAATTTTATTACCTTGAGTAGAAAGTCATCAGTGATATGTATGTCGAATTGAGCTGGTAATAAGAGGCCCATTGTATACT
The DNA here is from genome assembly GCF_049639895.1 of Pseudopodoces humilis. Lineage (NCBI taxonomy): Eukaryota > Metazoa > Chordata > Aves > Passeriformes > Paridae > Pseudopodoces > Pseudopodoces humilis. The sequence continues at coordinate 20,641,785 of NC_142203.1, read as the reverse complement.
TTCCTGGCTGGTTACTGGGACTTAAAGAGTTTCTGCAATGTCCTATCTTTTGCTGCAAATTCATTCCTCATTCTTTCTGAGACTGGATGATCTAGGGAAATTACTTAGGTATAAGTAATCTATTTGACAATTGTCGAATACTTTTCAAAGAATTCATCTTATTAGATGCCTCACCAATCTTTAATTCCAAGTTTGTATCCTATTATTGAATCACAGAGTACTACCTGGGAGAAAAAGACCCAGTCCCTGTAATTTGGGAGGCATACCCACTTATGCCACCTTTCAAATGGATACTGTGAATTTCTAATTTGCTTCTGTCATGAAGAATATCTCAAAAGGAATTTAATTTTATTATCTCCAAGCACCACAGTGTACTTACTGTACTTGTTGTATCTTTTCTCTCTAACATTTCTAGCCAACTTCATTATTTCAGCTAAGACTCCCAGAAAGCTTAATACATGTTAGTCTGTATCTTCTACCTGTCTTTTCCGCACTTTGAATTCTTGATTTCAATTGCAGTATAATATAAAGTAGTATAATTAATATAAATATGATGAAAATAATGAAGTGTGTTTGAATAATTATTTTAAATTCAGTTTTAAAAGAATTGTCAGAGAACTCCCCTCCTTGTTGCAGTCTGGTGTGAAATCTTTTTTTTCAAAAGAAGGTTTCCCTAGGAATGTAGTTATCCTTATGTTCTGCTTACTGTCTATAAAGCCTCACTGATTGCATTCTCATCCTTGTTTGTTAAAAACTCCAGAAATATTCAAGAAAATGGATAGCTTCTGTGAGTTTTCTTTCTCCTTGGATCCAGCTTGTTTAAAACCTTGTGGCCTTTTCCCCACAATTTTGCAGCATTTTAAGTTTCAAGCCTTCTAATTCAGAATCACAGAATAGTTAGGGTTGTAATGGTCCTTTAGAGACCATTACATTAGGTTGTAATGTAACCTTTAGAGATCAACTAGTCTGACCCTCACAAATTTCATTACTTTTCATCCCATCCCAGAGAATCATCAGGTTGGAAAAGAACTTTGAGATCATCAAGTTCAACCCATGACCTAACTACCAGGTCTTGGTCTTGGAAAGAAAATTATGCCAGCAGGTCCTTTGGGATTCACTGCTCCCACTGATATCAAAGCTGCCTCTGATTCTCCAGAGAATATTCTCATTCCTGAAGTGTCTGTCCAACACCACGTTCTGATTTACCAGACAATGCTGTAAAATGCAAACACACGTCCAGGGTGTTCCTTAAGCAGTGAATTACCCTACAGTAGTGACATAGTCCCTGCCTCCTCTGTCCTTATGATATTTTTAATTGTTTTGCTGTCCTGGCATCTACAGTACTGTATAATACACCCTCCTTTCCTCTTCCCTATCCCTCTTACACAGCCTCATGACTAAAATCAGCTACACTAAAATCACTACTACATTTGGTGTCCACATAAAGACAGCTCTATTTAGGTGTGTAAGTACAATCCATCACACCATTTAGCCTCTGCACGGTTTGATGTCTATACAGGAATCCATCATTCTTCTAAGAAAATCCCTGTTGTTACTTGTTGCAAAGCAAGAGGGTTTTTGTAGACTGGCTGAAATCATGTTAAAGTTGCAGGTGAAAGATAATAGATGCCATGTCCTTGCCCTAGGAAGTACATTGCAGGGCCATCATATCTACATTATGTCAAGGCTTCTACTGACATAAATATGTTAGGCATTGATCTTGCCTACTACATTATCTATCAAGCAGATGGTAAAGTAACACAAATACATTGACACTACCACAACAATTTACTGTGCAAGGCAATGAACTACACATTTCGGTTATTTAGAACTGCTCAAAACTTTTGCTAGAATGCAAAATTTCTTGAAGAAAAAAGAAACCAGTCCAATCTAAGGAAAATAATTTGATCAGGGTCTGGAAAAGCATTAAAATCAGGGTATTAAGAAGGAAACTGTCTGCTCAGCAAAATAATAATATTCCTAAAATTAATAAGGGAGTTTATTTTTATTTCCTCTGATTGCCAGCTACTGGAAGAAAGTATGTTTTACCTGACAGTACTTTCTTTTATGTAAAACAATCCTTTGTAGGGGACAGAAATCCATGGACTTCAATTTTAACTTGTTTAAATGTCTGCTGCCATTAAGGATATTGCTGGCATTATGAAAGGTTAGCAAGTATATGCCAGAGTAAGCACAATGATCAGAACCAAAGCAAAAACAGAATTCCAGGACCCAAGATGCAGAGGTAACTAAGGGGAATATTTATGCGTTATGCACCATTGCTAACATTTTGTCTAAAAAATATCCTAGTTGTTTATGTGGATCCATTTAACAATTCAGCCTTAACCAGTAGAATAAATACAAACTATCAGAATGGCCATGATAGATGCTGTATATCATGGAGTGTAAGACAGGGACAAGAAGCAGTAACTAATAGCAGGTTTGAGACATCTACACAGTTAGATGCAAAGCAAGAGAAGTGAGTTGGAGCATCCAAGAAAGGTCCTGTCCAGGACCAGGAAGCACCCTGACTCAATCCACTTACTGCACCCTTGCTAGCACAGAGGCAAAAATTATCTCCTTTGCTGTACACTGTGCTAAGGCACAGTTTTGTTCAAAGTTCCTTCTGCTGGAAATGAATGTCTCATTAATGCAGCTTTCTTTCCATGTCATATACTATTGTCTTCTCTTACTACACAGGATGAACTGTTGTTTCCTCAATTGGCCCTCTAACATTTTACTGTGATACGTCTCCAACTATAGGATACATATCACAGTAGGACATGTTGTCTAGTCTAGTCTTAGAGTAGCATGGCAGATATTCAGATACACTATTTAATACTAGTTTAGTGTTTGATCTATAGATCAAATCCAGGAAAACAGCGCTGCATGAATGCTGCTTTGGAAGAAGAAAGCTTTTCTGACTTACTGTATTCTTCCACATCTTTCAATCATTTTCTTAAACAGTCTAAAGAGGAAAAATCCTCACATTTTATGGAATAATTTTGTTACTTTCTTGTTCTTTACAAGAAGACTCAGCTGAATCTCCTGTGCTATTGCTGTCACCTGAGGCTTTTACTCCACCTGCTGCAGTCATGTCTGGAAGACTGTATTTGTAGAACCAGAAAAAACAAATCCTATAGAATATATTGTACATCCAGTCTGTGAAACTGCCCAACCTGAGCAGTGGCAAGATTTTGCAAAGCACATGGACATGAGTAAAGTTGCCTGACATTTCCCCTTTGCATTGTCGTATTTTCCAAATGACCAAAACATCTTGGATTTAAAGAGAGAGGTACTTCTGCTCTTCTTGAGAGGTGCATTCTTTTAACCAATAAATCATCTCTGTTAGTTCCATATGCCCTTCTGATAGAAGAAAAAAGAGCACAAGCTGAATGTTATATTGCAGGACAGGTACAGTTTAGACTTCTTTCATCCATCCTTAAAAGCTTCTTAATTCACTGTTCATTAAGGGCAGAAGTAATTCAGTGATTTTACTGGGGGAGTTAAAGAACAGGCAACCGTTTCTAGACAAGTGGAACCTGTCTCCTTTGACCACCTAGGGTAGGGCATACAATTACTGACAATGGAACAAGAAACACTAAAAAATACTGTAATTATGGCATTTGACCAGCTTTCCAACCAGAGATCTGTGAAACTTGGCACCCAAGTCATAATTTTCTTATGGCTTTGAAATGATTTGCTGAATGCAAAGCTTTAAAATTGAGTGGAAAAGGAGGTTCATTCTGACATCTCTAAATGCCCTGTAAAGGTACAGCTGATTGGAACATTGACTTCTAGAGGTCTTAAATAAAAACTCAAAGATTTCCATCAGTATTCTGAATAGTGCACCTTTTTCTCTCCCTGTAACAAGCCACATCTACATCAGCAGCACAAGCAGAGAAAGTGAATTCTCTGAATTCCAAGAGACACGTAACGTACAGGAGTCTCCACTGGGTAGTCCTGGAAACAGAAGCTTTATGGTTTAATTCTAAAGCTATAAAGCTCTGGAGAACACATTGACCCTTGCCTACCTTTACTACTTCATAGGCAATCTCTCATCTACCTATTTCAATCTCCATCACTGAAGTTGACCTGTTTTGTTTTACATCTGCTCTTTGTATTTCCAACTGCATTTTACAGTTTGTCCTGGGGTGACTTTATGATACTGGTATCCCCAATCGTCTGGTTTATGTTATATATTAAGTTCTGCACCTTTAAGACTGGCTTTGAGAGCAAGAGAGGGGGAAGAAGAAGCGCGCAGTTTGTGTTAAGGAAAAACATCACTCCCACACATCTCGCTCCTGGACTGTGGTGTCTGCAGCACGGACAGACAGCGGGACAGAGCTTCTCTCTGGCTTTTAGTTAGTTTTAGCTAGCTGAGGCAGAGGAGTTCACTGGACCTTTGTTTGTTTTTTTCCCAATTTTCTTGGATCTGTGCAAGCCTGCTCTGGACTCAACACCCAGCCAAACCCCGGGAGCTCACGCCTGTGGCCCACCGGGGCCTGGGCCTCGGCACTTTCCAGCGCCGGAGGGACTGATAAGGGACTGAGCGAGCCGAGCTACACCACATGAAAAGGACTTTTCTTCCTAGACTTGCCATCCCATCGAACAGCAAGAGGTTTTATTATTTAATATTACTCAATTTCTGTTAAATAAACAGCTTTTTCCACTTCTCTCTAAGGAATTTTTTTTCTTTTCCCGGACCAGTTAGTGGGGAGGGGCATTTCCCTGGGGAAATCCCCATTTGGAGTTTTCCTTCCTAATTTGCCCTAAACTAAGACACAGTTACAAAATATACACAGCATAACAAGATTATACAATTACAACTACACTTGTCTCTATACAGTGCATAGGTTTTAATTTTTGAATATGACTTTAGTTAAGGACTTTGAAATTTGTATGAAGGTCTCAGTTACCTCTTACTGTAATGTGCTCCAAGTCATCTGAGTTGCAATTACAGGCTGCAACTACAGGCTTAGTGATTGGAATTAACTGTTATTAGCCCTGTGTCATGAGTGAAGCCATGATGTCAGAAGCCATTTGAAGTTACCAAACTTTCAAATCAGTGAAGTAATGACTGTTTGAAAATGTGTTTACACCTTAAAAATATTTGGTTTTTTCTTCTATGAAAAAAGCAAATGAACGTGAGTGATCTGTCACATGATTTATTTCACTTACCTCAGATGTTCAGTCTAAGCTGTTTCAAAAGAAGATGACTCATGTGACCTCATGGAATAACTTTATGAAGTTCCATGTGACTTTCTTATGCAACATGAGAGATCTACTTGCAACAGACAAAACCAAAAGGAACTGAGAAGGCAGTTTTTACAAGCATAAAAGCAACCAGACTCATTAGCTGAATTTGGCTACCAAACTATAATTCAGTGTATTTTTCCAGACTGATTTCTTCACATCTTTTGCAACCTGCCCATAACAGTGAAACAAAGAATTGAGTATGCAAAGGTTTTCCAACTCAGCAAAGCCTTGTGAGTTTTGTGCTGGCAGGGAGCACAGCCCAAGCAGCAGCCTGGCAGGTTATTTCACAGCACACTGTGGCACAGGTGAGATGAACACTGCAGCAGCAGAGCAACGGGAAAGCAAGAGTGGCAGCTTGCAAAAGGAAGGGTGACAGGAAAAAAACACAAGTGAAGCTGCCATGAAGAGTTATTTTTAGCTGGCAATACCTGCATATATTGTCATATGCTCTTCCAGTATATTAGGACTGTACTCATCCCAGGGCTGGCCCACACCAAGACAGCAACTGGTGACCAAGGCCAACATCTGCATTTTTTCTGGTCTTTCACTTTTTCATTGACAATAGAGAGCTGAATGGAAAGCTGGACATTTTCCCCCTCCTCATTTTTTCCATCAGCATTCTTATGCCAGCATCAGTGTCTGGCTGGTCACAGGGTAAACCTAGTCTATCTATCTGAGAGGAAAACAGAGAAAGGAAAATGCAGAGTGGCTGTGTGGGCACATGGGGACTTGTGTTAGCACCAGGCAAGATGGGGAGCATGGGAAGGTGGGCAAGATCATCACCTTCACCAGCTCTGACAATTTATGTGCACCTTCAAGTTGTTTGTTGCATTTAGAAATATGCTGCAATTTTTAAAGTTTGCCGAATATATGCAGGCTTGAACAACACGCTCATTTGAGCTTGATGGAAATTGGCTGGAGGCAGCCTGCAGCAGCATTGTCTAACACCTGCTACCCTGCCAGCACTCACCAATTTCTGAGCTGGAACAAGTGAACATTGTTTCATGAGAATCAAATATGTCCATGTTTGTTTACAGTTCTCGCTAGGAGAAGGAATTGTTAATCCACCAGTAAAACTGACTACTTGATCAGGGACTAATATCTGCAGAGCCATTGGCTTCTACCCACCAAATGCAGAATGCTGAACTCCCAGCACAGGTAGACTGCAAACAGCCATACAAGCACTACAGTTTTTATTAAATTCATTTGCAAGTGGATATCTTTCTGTATAATTAGAAACATTTTATAGTAACAAATGCAACCAAAATGTTCAAAAGCTGCCTCTCAATAATGTCTGCTGGCATAACTGTATTTGTGCCAAAGGCTTAGGGCTCTGCTAGTTTATCTGTGTGAAGTAAACACTGTAAAATGCACTTGCAAGTGATGAATGGTAACACAATTACCACAAGTGTGCAGCTGCAGACCAACTTTTGGCCTCCTCAAGGTTTCTCTCTTCAAAGTGAGGCTAACATAAGCCACCTAGGCTAACCTGGGTGAAACTTGAAAAGCAATGTTCCAGTTTGTAGTGTTACTTGTCCTAGTCCAGTACTTCCCATATTCCTAGAAGAAAAATATAACAGTATAAGTACCTTTGTATAACTTCACTGAAATTAATTCCAATGCAGATTCGCTAGAAGGTTTCAACGTTTTAAGACCAAGTAAAGCAATAAGGTCCTACCCATATTATTCTCTTCACTATTATTTTTTTCAAAATGGCTGGTAATCATCCTGAAGGGAGAAAGAGACAGAACACTTCCTGGTATTAACAATGTGTGAAAACATGTAAGCCAGTGGTTTTGAGATGCAGTAGTTACCTTGCAAAGTCACACCCTGATTATTTCATTGTAACTCATCTGTGCTGTTATGCCAAAAAAGAAAAGTGTATGTTCAGGAGACAGCATGAGACAGCTGGGATGGAATGTTATTTTGAGCTATTTTCTCACACAAAAATAGTTCCTTACTGCACATTCTTATAGGGTATCTGCAAGTTGTGGGGGCAAATTTCAATGGAAAAACATTATTATCTCCTAAATCCTGTGATTCTGGTAAATAAATAAGGCTATGGAAAGTAACTCTTTCATTGGCAAATACGTAGAAGAGAGGTGCTAAAGAACAAGCTCTGCAGAGGACTTTTCATCAAGAAGAATAAAGGCATAATACTGCTGCAAAGAATTTTGGACAAGATTGCACAGATTTTAATTCTTAGTTCAACAGAAAAAAAACACAAAGGAAGAATAAGCAACAAACTGTGTTTCTATTGCTGCTGCTGTTTCTTTATTTTATATAAAGGATATTTCCAAACCCCTTGTGGGAGGAGAAGGATAGAGATAGTGCTGAAGGTGGTCTTGTCCTGATAAATTGCAGCTGTGTTGATTACCAAAGAGTGGGAACAGCCTTGTCCTCACAGCTGTGTCCAACAAGGATGGGAGTTATGGAAGAGTGGGTTAGTTGGTCAGGAGTTGGAGTCAGTTGGCCATGCTGTGAGGAGGACCAAGTGTGTTGGATGCCATAGCAGGGCTGAGATGCGTGCCGAGAGTCCATCTACCACCCCAGTCCTGCTTTAGGATTTATCTGTAGCACGGATTTTTGGGGATACTGTTTCAAAACAGTGCTTCCAGTTCCAAAACTGATCTGTTAGACTCTTATAATTTGGCTTCAAGCATTTGATCTTGCTCAGTCTGAGTCTGTGCCAAAACCAAAGAATCCCACCTGGCCTGTAACTCTGAGTTATTAAAAGGTTCAGTGCCCATCTAGGTATCAACTCCCACCGCAAGACAGGGGTCTTGCTGTGAGCGTTGCGCACCTAGGGCAACTCTCACATCTAATTACCATTTTCCTATAACCAACAGCTCACCTGGATAAATGTTCCAGATATCAGAAGCTTCGCCAGTCTACATTTCCTGTGGCTTACCTGGAGCATCAGCTCTGGGTGCCAAATTCGGGTCCAGACCCCTTCTGCGGCTTCCCTTGCTGCTCTCTAGTCCTGCAGAGCTCTGCTCCCCCCATCCATTGCCCAATGGGTTTGTTACACACACATCGAGGTCTAGCAGATGTCATTGCTGGAGCAGATACAATACAAAGCATATCCTTAAAAAACTTCATCCTAGTATTTTTACTGTACCCATACCTAGCATATTTAAACACTTCTGATTCCATAGTGCACTTCATCTTATTGGCCATCATCATACTACCTTTAAAGTCCATCAGTGGAAGCACTGTTTTGAGACAGCATCCCCAAAAATCCATGCTACAGATAAATCCTAAAGCAGGACTGGGGTAGCAGACCATCTCAGCCCAACTACAGCATCCAGCACACTTGGTCCTCCTCACAGCACGGCCAACTGACTCCAACTCCTCCTTGACCAACTAACCCTACTCTTCTATAACTCTATAACTTCTATAACACAGCTGTGAGGACAAGGCTGTTCCCATTCTTTGGTAATCAACACAGCTGCAATTTATCAGGGGCAAGACTACCTTCAGCACTATATCCTTCTCCTCCCACAGCCCCCAGTAGTAATTAAAATAGCTGAAATGAATTATCCTTTTCTCAAGTCATTTGCTGTCAGTATTTACAAAGCAGTGACTTATGAATGACAGACAAATCCGAAGACTTTAAACATGATGAGTAATGTCTGAAGCACATAGGTTCAGCAGATTGGGAGACAACATTATGCACCGTATATAATTGCTACACTGTTCTTGCCATGTAATCAGATTTTTAGTACTGGATGGTTAAATCCTTGTCACTGTTTTTTTTTGATTCCTTCGTTCTATTCTTTTCTTTTGGTTTTTTTTGGTTGTGGTTTTTTTTTTTTTGTGTGTGTTCTGTTTCAGTTTTTTGTTTGTTTGTTTTGTTTTGCTTGTTTTAGTTTCTATTTTTTGTTCCCTGAAATGCAATCCTTAGCTGCCCAAGCAAACAGCTAAGATGGGGTACTTTACTCCCATCCTTTGTGTTGCAAATCTGTTATAGTACAGCATCTTCTAGAATAGAGACAGTCAAGGCAATTTTTTCCCTTAAGTCTCACAGTATCTCTGTGCATGTGTAAAAATACAGTACCTCCAGCAATAGTCACCAAGTCCTTGGTGGGAAGTTGGGGAAGATTATTCTGGGCAGCTTTCTTATCTCACTAAAACATTCTTTTTCCTTCAAAAAGGCCTGTCTTGGGAAACAAGTGGGCTGACAAATCAGGTTGGTATATGCTTAGGTCAAACAAAAAGCAAGCTCTTCCCCAAAACTCAACAGTTCCTGGTTTTGAGACGCCTCCACACTTCTCCTACACTGAGCTCTATTTCCACCCTGAGTGGTATTTACCAACATTGCTCTGCAGCCCCCATATCTAACATACTGTCTTCCATATTGCACGTGGGCACATGTGTTCGCACATGTTGCCGGCTTAGAAGGTGCTTTGTGGGTACCATTCTGCTATACAAACACCAAGATGTTTGTCTGTCTTCTGTTGTGAGGCAATGAGGCAGAATCACACAACAAACATAAGCATCATCCTTCTTTTTCATGGCAGCCTTTGTACAAGCATCTCTCAGCTCACCTGTCTCCAAACTTGCTCCCCCTGGTGTTGCCGCTGAAGATGAATAGATCACACGGACACAGGTCGAGGTGTGGTGAAAGGAAGAGAGAGTTTATTTTTCCTCCCAGGATTTATAGACTTCTTACCATGGCCAGGGATTGGATGGTCAGGGTAACACTTTCTCACTGCACTGGCCATGAGAAATGGCCATCACAAGACGTGTAACAGAAAGAATGTACACATATCTATGTTTACAGTTACTGTCCTGGGAAAGTCCTTAGAAAACTATGTTAGCAAGCTCAGAAGCTGAGTTTTCAGGGCGACACCCTGGCTCACATTTCTCAGTGCCAGTCAGCTCTGCAGGTCCATCTGTGGTGCCCTGAGGCAGCAGTTTAGCTCAGCATGGCTTCCAAACTCCCAGATCCCACCACAGTTATGCAGACTGTGCCCCTCGCTGACACCACTGACTGTGCAGTAAGACAGCTCAGGCAGCCCCTCCAGCTTGGACAAGGACAGGGATGGACAGGAAACATGAACCACAGATACCTGAATTCAACATTTGTGAGCTGCCATGGAAGAACATTCTATACGAGGACACAAAGAAAACAAAAGAAAAAATATAATGTATCCAGCAGGATTTCAAATTACTTATGCTGGTATTTGAAACTCTGAGTCAAACCAGGCAGTAGAAACATGTGACTTGGAATTAAACTGGGTAAAGCTGCCTGGAAACTACACCTGCTATTTGAATATGCTTCTTTGAGAACTGCTATCCTGACAGCTTTTTCATATCTCTCAAAATAAATGTATATTAAATTTGAAGTTCTTGGCAGGTAAGTGATTTTTGGTGACTTGTAGCAGTGGGAAATTTAATTTGTTCTTACTCAGTAAGGGCTAGCCCTAAAATAAAATAAATACTAAATCCTAGAATAAAAGAGAAACAGTTTATATAAAGATGCAGAAATTGGAAATGCAGAAGAATGGTACTTTCCACAAAATTTAATGGATTTTCCACACTAAGTGAGTCACTAGACACGTGACCATTTATTATCCCAAAAAGGGAACAGTGCAGTACATCAAATGTATTAAGTGCAAGCAAGAAGCTCCCAGTCACACCATCATTCAGGTCTGTGAATTTACAAATTGCAAACATTGGTCCAAGGAGATGCTGCAAATTTCTCAGGTTTCTAATATGATGGTGGATGTGTTAATTTGCACTCAAGTCTGCACATTAAATACTCAAGCTATTCATGCATTAAAAAGACAGTGTGAACATAAATACCTATTAGCCCGCAAAGGATTATCAAGATCTGCCATAAAATGTATTTTACTTTTCATCTTAGACTTAAATACTCAGTCATTTTTCCTCTTAAATGCCTCTTTATTCAAACAAGATGTTTTGGCTAAAAAATAATGCTTCCGATATTTAAAAATTAGTATTTAGTCTCAGATTTGTAGTTCTTTGGCCCTTAGTGGGAGAAGATGCTTTGAAACAACACAGGTATAGCAAACGCTAGCTCTGTTTAAAAAAATTAAAATGCTAAGGCTCAGCTGGCTTTTAATCCCTTCTACTGTTGTTGGTGGTTCAGAACAGCAGTGTTTTGCTAACAGGAACCCTCTGCCCTCAAGCCTAGCTTTTAGTCATGGTCAGGTTATCCTAGTCTGACTTCGTGTTTCCATTTTCCTTCAGTTTCACCTGACTCATTTTGCTCTTCAGATATACACATATGGAGAAAAGCATCCTCTCTCTGCTGAACCTCTCCACATTCACTGCCACATTCACCCCCTTCCTTGGCAACAAAACTACTTCACACCAAGTTACTGTTACATTTATTTTAGGCACCTATATGCAGACCTATTTTCTTCTTTTGTGTGGTCCAGAACAGATTACAATGGTTTACTTTTTTTTGTAAGCTGATTATACTTAGCAGAGCAGATAAAAAATTCAAGTCTTTGAAGACATGTGGAAAGCTGTGAAGGCATATCCAGGCTGCTGCTGGTAGCCCTGCCTGGGGATCCTTCCCAGTAATATGGAACCAGGAAAGTAGTAATTAATACTTCTTGTCCTGCCCACTACAGCTGTGATCCTTCTAATAATAGGCCTAAATAAGCTGTTTGTAGGTTATAACAATTTACCTCATGATGTGGCTTTCAGTTTAATAAAAAATTTTCAGCCTTCCCCACCACCCACATTAGTATCCCTGTCCTAAATTAGGTGGCCTGTAATACCAAGAAATAGATAGCTTTATAATTTAGAATTTGCATAGTGGCATTTTCCCTTTTACCTAGGATTTTTTTTCCTGTTTCTCTGGTTTTTTTTTTGTTTGTTTGTTTTGTTTAATTTACAATGCATAAGTATATAGCCAGCTTCAGAATCAGTGGTCTCTGATTTTGTTTTTCATATCTTGTGAGGAAAATGTATTTTAATAGCTACACAAGAAAATTAGTGTATGTGTACCTTGAGCTACAAATATAAAAGTACAGTACAAAAACATACAACTTAAAAGCAAAACTACGCAAATATTTTGCATGAATCTAATACCAGGAGGCCTGAATTACATCAAATGGCCCTGATGATTGTAAATACGCAAACACAATACAGTTTATTTTGGATACAGAACAGAAAACAGGAAATAATACAACCGGCCCACTCATCTGCTGATGCTAATTTCAGGAGAGGATCTCATTTGTGGAAATTTACTGGCTGCTGTATTTCAATAGATTTCTAATGTAAACTGCAACAACTTTGGAGCTGAATTTCATTGTACTGTGTAGTGAACTCCAACAGATTCAGCTTATTAACATATCTACCTTAATGATCACAGTATGACTTCCATTTTGTCTTGTGCTGCAGAAACTCTCCTGGAGTTGTGTAAGCCCAGGAGAGGGCATAAGGAATCTATAGCATGGGAAGTCCTGAACACCTACTCTGCAGCACTTGGAATAAAACATCAATTTAAGTGGTAAGACGATTACTTAACAACCATAAGTTTGACGCAGAGCGGGGCGCTGTCCCCTCCAGGCCTGAGCTATTTGTCGGTCTCTCGGCGGTGCCGGTACCCTTGAGGTGAGAGCGGTGGCAGGGGCGAGCAGGAGTTCCCGGTTCCTGGTTCCCCGTTCCCGGTTCCCCGTTCCCGGTTCCCGGTTCCCCGTTCCTGGCGGGATGAGGCTCACCCTGTCCCGGTCTCGGTCCCGGTTCTGGTCCCGGTCCCGGTCCCGGCACTGCCCGGGAAGGCCCAGCGGCTCCGCGCGACCGCCGCGTGCCGGCAGCGCCGCCTGCCGGTCGCTCCTCGCTGCGCAGCGCGAGCGGCTGGCATTGGCACCGCCCCAGTGGGCGGGGCTCCACCTGCGTTTCGGGCGCTCCCATTGGATGAGTCCCGGGAAGGGGCGGTGGCGCTTCCTCACGTGAGCGGGGCCGCGCTCTCTCCTCCCCGCTGGTGCCCCCTGGCGGTGGGCGGCCTCGCGGTCTCGCCACGCCGGCATGGAGGGGAGCAGCGGCGGGGCGGATCCGGGCCCAGCCACGGCCCCGGGCGGGGAGGGCGAGGGCTGCGAGGGGCTGTGGGAGCTGCCGGTGGAGCGCTGCGAGAGGCGGCCCGTGTGCGGGCGCTGCAGGTGACGCGGGCGTGGGGCCGCGGAGGTGCCGTGGGGCCAGTGGGTCCCGCCCCGCTCGCTGTGAGGCGGCGCTGAGGCCCCTGGCGGGCGCGGGTCGGTGTCTCGGTAGGGACTGGGTCGTCCTCAGTGACCCCCTCACGGAGCGAGTCGGTGTGAGCTGGGTTGCGCTCGCCCTGTGCGCCTTCCAGCGCATCTCACAGTCATGGAACGGGTCAGGCTGGGAGGGATGGCAAGGGGTCGGTCATCTGGTCCTGTGGCCGTGCTGCAGCAGGGCCATCCCACACGGCAAAGGATTGCACCTAGATGGTTCTTGGATATTCCCAGTGACGGAGACTCCACAACCTCTCTGGACAATCCGTGCCAGACAAAGTAGAGATGTTCTTCCTCGTGTTCAGGTGGAACTTCATGTGCATCAGTTTGTGCCTGTTGTCCTGCAGCCGTCATATCCTAAAGGCGTGTACACACCTCTTGTGTAGCAAAACCACGACTTAACTCTGAATTAACTTAACATGAATTAACTCTGTTGTCCGAGGAGTGGGTAAATATGGTGGGGAATACCTAGAGGCTCAACTTAAAGAGGGTGCTACACCTTTTCTCTGTATGGTCACCTTCGAAAAGCAAAGAGGATGGGGGAGATTTGTCCCCTCAGTGCCATGCAGTGAGGCATGTGGGGCTTCAGTATGGCAGTATTTGGTGCTTTGTCAAAAGTAAATGAGAAACTTCAGCTAGTTTTGAAATCCATTCAAGCGCTGGTTAATACAACTTGTTAATTCAGGTATCTTTTTGAAGCAGGCAGTGACTTACAGAAATACCTCACAACCTGATTTTATGCTTATGTAGGTATGTCCTTTTAGTGAAGTGAGTGCAGGTTCCTGAACTGAAATGTCTGTGCATAACTGTCAAGGAAAAAAGGCTTCTCAGCACCTCTACTCATTCATCTGTTCCTGGTCATTGTGTGAATTGAGTGGAAAGGCATGTGATTTTGCTAACTGTGTAGTTGTAGTGTCTTTCAAGGGTCAGAGTTTGGGAGCTTATTGCGGGTGAGTTTCCTCTATGTAAGTTGTAATAAAAAGTATGTATTGTGCATGTCATATTTTTTGTAAGTGATCACTATTGGAAAAAGTAGTCATAAGCAATAGTTGATGCTCAGAAATGAAAACCAAGCAGATGAGTGACACTTGCCTTTTGTTGCGCTCTTTTTCTCCAGTGACTTACAGCCCAAAAAACTTCTCGAGCTGGATGTGGTTTTGTATCTAATGCCCCCTAGTAAATATAGGGTTTTTTTTGGGATGTGAATTTCTCCAGTCTTGCTTAAACCCATGTAAATTCCATGTATCAGCAACATCTGACTAGTAAAGACACAGCATAGGCCTACAAACCACAGTGGGGAAGAATTGCCTTTTAGTTTATTTTGTCTGTGGCTTTCACCTTCCTCCCTTGCACATTCCAGGTGTGAGCAAGCCAGCTGGAGATTTATACCTTGGTTTATGTCATTCCTTACTGAGCATTTTAATGTTGAGTTATTTTAAAATGCCTGTTGAGTACTGCTGTTATTGTATGTTTTGTTAGTGTGCTTCACAATATCTACTTTAGTTCCTTCAATTTTGAACAGATTCTCAGATGAGTCCTGTACAAAAATGGTTTCTAGAATAGGTATCTCTCTGTTTTCTTTCATAGTAAACGTGATGCAAAGTATTTATTCAGCTTTTCATTACCATGAGGAGTATTACAACACCAGCTTTCTAAAGAGCTGTGGATGAATTATGTCTCTTGTGAGGAGCATGGGAACAGTGAGCACAGAAACGGAAAGAAATGTAGGGGCAGAGAAACCAAGGAGGTGAAAAGACCACAGAGCTACTTTTTAAGAAAATTGTTGTTTTGGTTTTTTTTTGTGGTGGTGACAATGCAAGAATAAATTGTAGTACATTCAGTGCATTTTTTTGCACTATATCCCCTCCATGGTATTCTTCAGGATTATAGCTAAATTTTGCTTTTCATTGATCATTGCATTCTATGTAATGTGACTTGGAGTCAAAGTGGGTAAGGCTAAGGTGCCTCCTGGGAAACAATATTACTCTTAACAGTATCATATTGGTTGGGGCCAGGTATATTTAATTGACTTCCTCAATTTTCTGCACTCCAGATTTTTGTTGTAAGGTACCTTAATGGATGTGATTTAGGTCTTAATTCAGTACAAAAGCATGGAAGATTGGGTTCTCTTTAGTATCATTTGGTGATTCCTCAGAGGAGCTGACTGCAGGTTCTGATTTTTTTTTAGATATGCCAAGATAGCTGATTGACAACTTGCTAACAAGTGCTCAGTCAGTCAAGATGTGAAATAGAAATGTGGGAGTAAGGTACATAAATTTCCCTTTTGGATAATGTGAATGACACTTGAGTGTCCTGAAGGAACAGGATGTTTCTAAGTGTTACATGTTTGAGACTTTATATTGCCTGTGGGGCTGATGGGGAAAACATTAGCATTTGGAATAGCTTGTGATGGAGAATTTGAATGAAATAATGTAATACAATTTTACATTTTGAAGGTTTGTTTATGTAAGTGCCAGTTAAAAGGAAAAGTGTAAAATGATCCTGCTTATGTTTGGTGTTTGAGATGGCAAGGAGCTGATGCAAATGAGGTATGTGCAGTTGACTGTTTTATTATTTGGGGGAGAATTTAATACATAGTCTGTTTGCCTAAACCAAAAGGTTAATGATGATAAACTTTGAATTGATAACTTCTTAAGGTTTGCATAGCTAACTAAAGTATTCTACTTGCTTTCAGAAGTTCAAGCCCCACACCCAAACATTTAAATAGGAGAATAGCTTAATATAGTTTCCAAGTTGCTGTTAGCTAGAAAAACAAAATAAGCAGGCCCCACAACTGAAGTAACGTAGGACAACAATTCGATTTTGTGGTGTGACACTGATAGCAATTTAACATTTTGAAATTGTGTCTTTCTGTGGGTCAAATTTCACTGTTTTCTAGATACATGGTGTTCTGTTAGGGAAAAAGCTTTTCAGTAGTTCAAGGCCCATGAATACACAATTGACTTCTTGCCACAAATCTTGACTGTACATGTGTGGAAAATTCCATTGTTATAGGAGAACTTCTGGGAAATATTTTCAGGAGAAATTATGACTTTAAACTGTGAGTATTATGTGTCATCTCTGGACATTGCTAGGTCTCTTGTAGGCCATCACAAATATGCACTGGTAACAGTCCTGTATATTTGCAGGACAGGTTTATGTTGTGAAGTTGGGTTAACAACAACTGGTTTCTCAGTTCTACTATTATATATACTGTGTTGCTGTATATGTATTTCAAGGGTGGGGGGCCTCTTGAGATCATCTTGAGTCCAGACCCCTGCTGAAGCAGAGCCAGCTAGAGAAGGTTGCCCAGGACTGTGTCCAGATGGGTTTTGAATATCTCCAAGGATGGAGACTCCACAACCGTTCTGGGAATTTCTTCCAGTGTTTGACTCCATTTGTGTTTAGATGGAGTTTCATAGTTTAGTTGTGTGTTTTGCCTCCTGCCCTGATACTGGGTGCTCTTCAGAAGAGCCTGGCTTCATCTTCATTCCCTCCCATCAGTCATTTATATATAGGTATAACATCCTCCTTAGCCTTCTCTTTTCCAGGACAAAGAGTCCAAGTTCTCAGCCTCTTCTCATACAAAAAGCTCCAGTCCCTTAGTCATCTTTAGCTGTGTGCTGGACCTACTCCAGTAAGCTTGTTATTTTCTGGGAAGCTCAGATTTGGACCCAACACTCCAGATGTGTCCTTAGTAGTGTCGAGTAGAGAGGAAGGATCACCTCTCTTGACCTCCAGGCAGTGGTGTTAAATGCAGCCCAGTTTCCTATTGATGGCCTTTGTGTCCAGGGCAGGGACAGTTTGCTGGCTCATGATTAGCCTTTCTGCCATTTCCTTCTCTACAGAGTTGTTTTCCAGCTAGCTCTTCGGTTCCAAAGAGTGTATTGGTGCCTGGGGCTTTTACTCTTATGCAGGACTTTGCATTTACCTGTGTTGAAACTTCATGAGGTTCCTTCAAGCCCATTTCTCCAGCCTGTAAAGGTCTGTCCTGCCAGAAGCCAATATTCGCAGATAGGGTTCTTCTAGATATGTACTGTCTAAGTTACCCTAGAAGGGAACACGTGGGTTGAACCCAGCTCAAACCTTTTGCACTTTTTGAAGTTAATTTTGTGTTTGTTCAGCTTTTGTACTATGCTAAGACGTGTGAATATTTTTTCCATGCTGGTCTGGCTGGGTCAGGGAGATAATAGTCTCTATTGATTTTCTTAGTGGAGGCCATTTACACAAACAATTGATCTACAGAGCAGTTTATCTAAAGCAAAGGCCACCCTCCAGTCCCCTTTGTGTTGAAATAAGTCCAGCTTCCTTTGTGATAGCCAGGGTAACTTCCTACATTTTTTTCTGAACTTTTTCCTGAAAGGGTTCATTTATTATCTTTCACACCTTTGGATGGCCACACTGCCATGTATTAGCCACCCCTATAAGCTATGAGCTTACTGAGGGTGCCAGCATACAGGTCAGTTATGAAGAGCTTAAATGGTGTTGGCCTCAGTGTCAATGTCTGGGCTACTTCACTAGCAGCTTGCCTCCCTCCAGCTGGACTTTATCCCACTGGTCATGTCCTCAGCACCTGGCTGTTGAGCCAGTTCTTCTCACTATCACTTTATTCAGATGGTACTTTATCAGCTTGTCTAGGAGGATGAGATACTATTAAAAACGAGATTCACTTAATAAATTATAAAAAGTTTAATATAAACAAAAGACAATTAGGAGACAAAAGAAATAAAGCAAAGGGTTAAAATGGCCTGGTGCCCTGGCGGGTTGCCAGGAACACACCTGGTATCTTGGGAATACTCTTTTTATCCCCTCCTGCTGTAAAGGTTTAATGCATATTCAAAGCATGTCCCCTGCCTAGTTCTGCCTTCTTAGAATACGCTTTTGCACAATTTTTATTTTCTGCTGGTCAGCACTATTTTTGCTGGTCATCATTATTCTTGCTGATGAGCATTATTTTGGAGTTTGGTTTCCTTTCTTCTGCAAAGGAAGGTTTCCTTTCTTCTGGTCATTGTTGATAACAGTCCGGGCCCGTCATCCTTCCTTTGAGGGCGGCTGGGCTTCATATCTTCCGCTGATAACAGTTTGGGCTCTATTGTTCTCCTGATAACAGCTTGGGCCCCACTGTCTTTGCCCTCTGGGGTTTTTTTGCTTTGTACCTAGGAAATTCTTCTAAGCTTCAAACTTGTTAACAAGAAAAAAAGTACATACATAGCTAAAAAGTATTTAACATATAATATTCATCTTAATACTTGCGAAAGCCAATATCACAATATAATTTATAACAATACTGTCAGAAGAATTACCAAAGCTGAGGTGAGCATTTACTGCTTTCCTCTCATCCACCAAGGTAGTCACCTCATTATAGAGGACCATCAAAGTTGATCAAATAGGATTTTTCCCTTTGTAGATACATCCAACTACTCTCAATACCCTTTTTTTCTTTTGTTTGTTTAAAAATTATTTCCATGAGGATTTTCTCATCTTTCTCCCCAGGGTTTGATGTAAGGCTGACTGACCTACACTTGCCTGGACCTTTTTGCAAAGAGGAGTGACATTTGCCTTTTTTCAGACCTCAGCAACCTCTCTTGTTATCTGGATATCATCGAAACTGTCCTTGTAATAGTGTCAATCAGCTCCCTTAACGTGCAAGAATGCTCCAAAAAGGATCCATCGCATGGCAAGACTGAGTGACGGTAGCAGCACTGCTGTGATTCCCCTGCAGATCATGGTGAAGCCATGTGAAGTGGGCTGTCCACCCACAGCTCATGGAAATCCGTGGTGGAGCAGTGCTCCATCTGCAGTTCTTGGAGAACTCCACACCAGAGCAGGTGGATGCCCAAAGGAGGCTGTGGTCTTGTGGGAAGTATGGCTGGAGTAGACCCCTGGTAGGACCTGTGGACCCATAGGGCAAGGAACCTGCATGGGAGCAGGTTTGTTGGTACGACTTGAGACCTTGTGGAAGGGACCTACACTGGTTCCAGTTCATGAAAAACTGCAGCCAGGGGTAGGAGTTGTGTTGGAGAAGTTCATGGAGGACTGTCTCCTGTGGGAAGGGACACTGGATCGAGGGAAGACTGTGAGGAGTCCTCCCCTGACAACACTGCTGGGGAAGAGTGGGTGGAGAAACGGAGTGAAGTTGAGGCTGGGAAGAAAGGAGGTGTGAGGGGAAGGTGCTTTTAGGATTTGTGTTTTGTTCTTGTTACTCTACTCTGATTAATAATAAATTAAACCCATTTCTCTAAGTTGGGTGTTCGCCTGCTAAGGTAGTTGGTGAGTAATCTCTCCCTGTCCTTGTCTCGTCCCATTAATCTTTCATTATATTTTCTCCCCTGTTCAGCTGAGGAGGGAAGTGCTAGAGACTTTGGGGGGCATGTGGCACCTATCCAGGGTCAATCCACCGCAGATAGTAAAGAGACAATGACAAATATGAGATCTGTCAGAAGAGCACAAGTAGCTGGTGATAAAATTTAGTTCTGAGATGAGGCAGTAACTGCTAGAGATAGTAATCTTTTGTAAGCATGAATCTGGCCTTTCAGTTCTTAATCACAGTCAAAGGTAGTGTTACAAAGATGTTATGTAGTACAGTTTATATGGCTATCTCTAGATTGTCTGCAGCATCAGCATTTGTGGAGAAAGATGTTTTGGTAAGTAGTTGTATTTTGCAGATACGTCTAACAGAGTATATGTGAAAAGTGATTCTGTTGATGAAATTAAGTCTTATATTTGCTTTTAGATTTTTGTGGAAGGACTTCTAAGTAGCACAGCTCCAGTCTGAGGCTAGGGAAGAAGGGATTGCCTAGAAGGGAAGCATGGAAGAGAGGAGCTAGTTTTTTTAAAGGAGTTGTCTTTTAACAGGAGAGCAGGTGAATTGTTCTGTGTATGGCACTATAGCTGAAGGGATCAGAAATTACTTACCTCTTAATAGATTTTTGGCCTATGGAACTAAATTTTCTTTCTTGTAACCATTTATTACTTTTCAAAAAATACGGTGCCTTTGCAAGTCTGTTGTATCCTTGTGTTGACCCAGTAATTGCTTGCATAGGTTTTCCAAAGTGTCCAAGTGTATTTTCATTAGAAGATGCTCAAGAAGATTTGAGGAATGTTAAGAGGGTGTCCTGAAATTAGTTTATGGTAAAAAAGATGCAGAATTTACCAATTATAGATTAAGATGTAACTTGTTTGAAATTGATCAACTACAATCTGGTGATCTGTACCACATTTTAAGCAGAATAGCTACAGGTAAGTGGAAAAATTATCAATGATTAGATTGGAAGTTCAATGACTTTTATAATCTTAATAAGCTTCTGGTAATGTTCCTTTAAATGATTGTAGTTTGCTTTCTAAATTCTGTATCTTCTATTGGGTAGACTTATAAATATCAAGCTAAACATTGTTTATTTTTGTTCTGTGTTTAACAGTTACTGTATATGCAGTAGTTTCTCATGCTGCTGTTTCTTTGGTCCGTATTGCCAATAATGAACGGTGCCAGGGGTGTTGGTGAATTCAAGATTTTGTGACTTCACTGTTACTTATTTCTGCTGCACTAAATTTCAAGGCATTTATTAATTTCCTTCTATATTGTGAGCAGCTTAATGAGTAGAGACTTTTTTAGGCTGCTTTTGTGCCTCAGCTGACTTGGTTAGCATACTTTTTGATCTGTTATCATTAAAAAAAGGAAAAAGAATTTGTCAGGACAGCCACTTCGGGCTGTGGATAACTATGGGCTAATAGAAGCACATCCAAAGACAAGAACTACAGCAGAGAATAATCTTGTTAATTAAAACAATGTAGTACCTTTGATTGGCTTCTGTTCAGTAATTACAACAAGTACACCTTTTCCTTGGAGATGATAGTGTATTGTAAAAGAGGTCAAAAAATGTTTCAACATTGATCAAGCCTCCCAAGTTTAATTGTAAGGAATACTAAAAATACCAGTGGTTATTTTCCTAGATTTGGTTTTGATTTTTGTAAACAGGACAAAGCAAAAACTTAAAAAAAGGTGAATTTTACTTTCCATTCAGTGGAAGTTACAAAAGTAGCTGAAGACTGTTATCCATATAGCCAAATAAGAATTAGTT
This sequence comes from Pseudopodoces humilis, assembly GCF_049639895.1. Taxonomy (NCBI): domain Eukaryota; kingdom Metazoa; phylum Chordata; class Aves; order Passeriformes; family Paridae; genus Pseudopodoces; species Pseudopodoces humilis. The sequence goes on along the minus strand of NC_142203.1, from coordinate 20,620,217 downwards.
TAAGTGCAGCAAACCCAGTGATTTTTTATGTAATTTCTGTGGCTCGTGTCTGATATTGGCATAGATAAATTTTGGCACAGTGCTGTTTCTTTTGAGGAGAGCCAGCCCTGACATATCCCTGAGTTTTTTATTATGTAATGTATTCAAGAGGTTGTGTGAGCATCCTGTTACTAATTGGTCTTACTTCAGTCAGATTATTTTCAGTTACCTGTTGTTTGTTTTTACTTTTTTTTTCCTTTTTTTCCATTTTCCGTCAGTTTCAGATTTGTTTTTAAAAAGCTTTCCTATCATTTCAGGTGTATCACTCAAATCTTGCTTTGTTGAAACATGATGCCTAGAATTTTTTTTAATTTATTATTAAATACTATTTTATTTAATATTCTTAATAATATTATTATTTATTATTTTTAGTTTTAAAATTAATATTATTTTATTATTCCTTTCAGCTGTGGTGTTTGTTGGAGTCTTCTCTCTTCCTTTTAGTGACTGTATGTCATTCCACCTCCCAAATCTCCCATTCACATTTATCTCTTGCAATGCACCTGCATGTCCCTTCCTAGTTTTTTTTAATATCAAATATTGTTCTGAGCACTGGATTCAGTTTTCACTTGGCACTTTTATAACTTTACCAGAGTTGTACTTTTGCTGTGCAAGCTCTGCTGAAGTGTTCTTCATCAAAGTCTGTAATGCTTTTTGCTTGGAATAAATAATCCCAGTTAAGACTCGTAGATCTCTCAGCCTACTAGTTGTCTGTGTTGCTACTGGAAGCATACCTCTCTTTTGGCTTGCAAGACATAGTTAACAGATTTTTCTTCCCTCCAACTTTCTACATACAATTTCTGAGTTACACCAATTATGCCTATGATATATAGTAAAAATTTATTTTAAAATTCTTATGCTCAGTTCTTAAATCTATTTAGTACATCAATATGGAAGACTGCAAACTGTCTCTAACATATGATTTTTAATCTCAAATTTAGTTTCATGGAAATGTCCAGCTGTATTAGTTATGTGAAGGGAAACGTGTCCTTGCAGTTCTTGATTTTTGTTTCCCCATGAACACGTAAAGAAAATGTACCAAATGAGTCCTGGAGGCCTCATCCTGTGGTTCTTCCAGCACAAAGTAGTAAACAGAAGGTCATGAACTTTTTTACCTAGTGAATAGTCAAATACTTACTGTGGCTTATCTTTATTTCTTTCCACATGTTTTCCTTAGTTTTTATATATTAATAATTGATAATGCAATTTTTTGAGAGTTTTTTCTTTCTTTTTTTTCCTTTTTTAAAGCACTCAATCAACTAGAAGTATTAAATAAAATTGAGTATGCATGCATACTATATTGGAAGAAGCACCTTTTAGTGCACACTTTTGTGTGAATTGGCAGTATCAGCTTATACAACCTTACAATATTTATTATAAAATACTTTTATTTTCTTATGGTATTATGGAAATTCTTGCTTGTGTTTCTGTTCAGCATTTTAGCATTTCTGTTTATTCCAAAAGAACAGTTTAATGAAATTGAAACTAGGTGAATTGTACACTAGGGAGAGAATAAGTGGGTTTAATTGGAATGAATATGAAATGTTCAGGAATTCAATATTTTGATGCTTATGTCATATAGTGGAAAGAAAATGTTCCTTATCTAAAAAGCACCTAGAGTTTATAGGTTAATTAAGGATGCCAAACAGTCTGAGGAAATCTACTGCCGGAAAAGTTAGTAAGTTCTAAGGCTAGTTTTGTTAACAGTGGGTTATTTTCTTAACAGCTGTAAGAAGGTAAATCAAGACAGTGATAATTTATAAAAGGATGATCGAAGAAAAAGTGATTTAGTGGTTCTTAGGATTTGCTGTGTGTATGAAACAGTAGCAGTCCAACTCAGTTTTACAATGTGTGGAACTTGTTTTTCCTGGTGTTTTTGAATTCAATATTACACTTAAGCAATTTAAGAACAAGCCCCCTTTCCCCCCTCCTCCCCCCTCCCCTTGCCCCTCGGTTTATTAGAATTTTTGGTTAGAACCTTTAGAAATTCTGTTAGAATTTTCAACAGATGAAGTTGTGAGGCTCTAAAATCATTAGAGTTTAAATTTATTTGTTGTTTTTCATAGAAGGGCTTGTTAATTGTACTTTCTAATAGGAAATTACTTCATTAAAATACCAAAGAAGGATCAGTGAATTCCAATTGTGCTGATTCTTCTGGAGATCAAAGTCAAATTCTCCTTGAGCATCAAAGTTCCTTTAAAAGCCTTAATGCATGAAAAGCAGGCAGCTAATACTGTAATATTCAGTTGATTTTAAGTGCCTTTTAGAATATGTCATCGCCAAGTAGGTTAAAAAGTAACCTCTATTGTACAACAAGCCTAGTTACACCTATAGCTGCTTCATGCCTTACAAAACAAACAGGGATGTTGATGAATATGTGCTTTAAATTCAAGTAGTTTTAAAGATAAAGATATCTAGGCACCCAAATGTCTTGGATCTTAGGTCTTTAAAACTGCTTCACTAATGTCTTTGGTGTTTATAGCGGTACAGTGGATATAATCTGTCAAACTCTATAACTAAAGTTGGTTACGCTTTAATGTAATTCTGTTCTGAGCCACTGCTTTAATTTTGTATTCTGTTCATATTGGCAAATGCAGATTTTGTAACTGTTGGGAGAAGGGCTGGGGAGAAATTTTTTTAGGGCACTATCAGAGGACTAATGAAGTTGGGTACCACTAAAACAAATGCGGGTGGGGGACAAATGGAAGAGCAGCACACCCACCTTCTTTGACAGACTGGTTAATGAATTTAAGAATATCTAACCATGATGACATGTTCTGGTTCTGGTGTAAGAGGTGGTTATATTTGTCTGAATGTAAGAATATTAAGGGAGCGTTTGAGAGTTTGCTACAAAAGTCAGACTGGGAAGATAGAGACTTGGGAATGGGTCTACAAAATAAACAAAATAAAGAGAGCTTCCTGGGCTGTTGAGCTCCAGCAATTTATAGTTCAAAGTAGGAGAAATCTTTGGTGTGAGTTTATGCTGTGGGCAGAGCTATTGAACATGCTCCCAGTGCCCAGGTGGGTGGTGTGGAAGGCATGCACAGCCAGCTTGCAGGTGTCAGCCATGTGGAGGGAGCAATTGCTGTAATGCAGGAGGTTAAAGCTGCCATTTAGAGAAACACTGACAGCTGTCTATTTACAAGGAACCTCACAAAATTCAGCACATTCAAATCTCAGTGCTGAACAAGCCCTTGTATCACTGTCAGCCCTGGCCTGCAAGGGAGCCACTCTGCATCAGAGGTGGGCAGCAGGGTAAGTGTGGGCCAGTAGCATCCCCAGGTGCGAGAAGAGGCCCTGTCCTGTTTGTTTCAATCAGAATGTAACTGTGTCTCAGCTTCACAAAAAACCAAATTACGCGTTTTGAGAGTGGTTAAATGCTAGAGCTGGTTGCCTGGTGAGACTCTGGTAGGCTAAGATCAGTTGGCTCAAGGCCTTTGAAATTATGCCTACTTTGAGTCCAAAGCTGTTCAATTCTGAATTATTTTATGAGTCTGTTTATGGCTTTGTACTGCTATGCTCTGTTTAAATTAATACCAGTGGCCTCCTAGACCAAGCTATAATATTTTATGAGTGCAAAATAAGCTATTTTCTATTGTGATCCTTCTTGTTCCTGTCAATCTCTTAATGAGGTACTCAAGTACAGTCTTGTTTTTTGTTAACTTTCATAAGCATGCTTGCTAAATATATGTTACATGAGTAATAAAATAGTGTTTCCAAGGTACATAAGAAAGTTTCATCTATGCAATGGACTTCCAACTTTCTTATTTGAAGGAAAGCATTATTGTGTATTTTTTCCTATGACATGAAGCCTGTAAAGCACTTTGAGTGGTCAAAATCAGTGTGGTTGTGAGGTTTGGTGTGGTGACTGCTATATTAAGCGTTAAAAAGCACTTGTGCTGAATTGATTGTTTACCTTAAAAGCAGCATCTCCCGGTATCTGGAAGAAGCTTTAGAGTGGCTTAATTCGATGACTGGTTAAATAAATGTTCTGTGTTCAGTAAAAATCAAGTGAAGTTGATTTTTATTTAAAAAAAAAAAGACTTTTTACTGGTAAATTACAGGTACACTGTTTTAAAATACATTATTCTGTTGCTTTATACCAGGAAACTGACTGATTGATTAGTATGATGCTCGATCAGAATCAGTGTATTTGAAGGGCTGCTATTCAGAAAAAGGACACTAGAGCGCAGTGTAGCATTTAAAATGCTCTTACAGCAGAGCGGCATCAGCAGTCTGAACAGAACATTGTTGCACACGGCCTTTTTTGTATGGTTTTGTAATGTTGAGTTATACTGAAGTTTTCTGAGTGTATAAACACAACTCCATTCTTCTACCATCTATGGCAGAAATTAATATTATACTCGAATACTTTAATTGAAGATTGTATTTCATATTTAACTATTTTCCTAATAGAGGTTATTCATCATATAAAGCTCCATTAACTGCATTTTTTCTTGCATTCAGTTGAATATAAACGAAATAATCTTTCTTTTAACAGGAGAATATATTTTTTAAAGGAGTTTTGTCTGATAGAAATTACCTACTTTTATGTTTACGCTAAAGATAACTTAGGGAATTCTGCTGTGTGTTCTGTTTTACCATAATAAATTATAATAATACCTTCATTTAATAGTTTGGTTATTTTTTAGTTTTTGAAAGGAATGAAGGTTAAATTCATAGCTGGAAGTGACAGGATATAGCATTGTTGTGTGGATTGAGAGACACAAGAACTTAGCTGTTTTAACTTCTGAAAGATGTGTGGGCACTGAACCTGCTTTTATTAAAAACCAATGATAGAATTTCCTTGATTTCATTTGGTGCAGAAGGGAGCTTTTAATTTTAACTCCCTTTTCATCTGCTTGTTTCAAACTAGGATTCAGACTTGGTGTTGTTATTAAAAAATAAAGTATACATTTCAATAGTTTCTGTGTTTAAAGCACTATATGATGAAGTTGCACAGGAGACTTAAATTTCAAATGTGAAAAGACCTATTGCTTTTGTGGTGATAGAAAGGGTGGCTTTATTGAAATTTGATCGGTGCTTTTTAAAGACATTGTTTGTTGCTCATATTATTCAAACTTAGAACTGAATAAACCCTATAAGCTGTTATATAGAAATTTGCTGTTAGAAGTTTTTATTCTTACCTGCATAGGGTTTTGCAATGTTACCCATAATGACAAGTTGTAATCATCCTTTTTTGATCAAGAAACAAACAACAACAACAAAACACAGTGCAGGAAGATTTTAGGTAAATTTAACTTGAGATTTATAGACTGCATTTACACAGCTTCAGTTGCTGTTTGAACCCTCACTGCAACTGAAATGTACTGTCAGTGGCTCCTGTTAGCAGTGTCTTAATCTCAGTTTCCCTGTCTCACTGCAGTGTTAATTATGAACCTCTATTATACATGGGGTGCTAAAGAACCTGTGTTCCCTGACACCAAGCTACCAGACTGAGAAGAGGGTGAGTCAGCCACAGTTTCTGAGAGTCATCTGTGGAGGAGCTATTTGTGCAGGCATGCAAGGGATTACCAGTCCTACCAGACCCAAGGTGCTGGTGCTGTATTGTTGGGATTTTTTTATTTTTATTTTTTTGCCCTCTTTCTTGCTTGGATTGGTGGGTTCCTCTTTTCCCTGTGAAATTCTGAACTTTTTCATGAGACATTTTCGTTACATTTTTCAGCTTTTTTCTTTTCTTGTGGTAGCATCTAAACTTGTGAAACAGATTGGGAATTATAAGATGGCAATGTAAAATGTGAGTTTAACTTCTTAATGTCTTAATGGCACACTTTAAATGCCATTACAGCTTCACCTTCTTCAACAAATTTAAAGCTCTGCTAGCTGTCTGGCATCAAGCTTGTCAGGGTGCCAGGTATTTTGCCAGAGTGTGGAGCCAAGATGCATGAAAATGTCAACAATCTCAGGCTCATTAGTTTTTGGCTTTCCTGGCCTTTCTGTAATGACTGCTGTGCTGCATAAGCTAAATGCTATTTTATTTATTTACTCCTATTAGTTCCAGTGGAAACCACAGCCAACTTTAATGTAAACAGTTAAGCTGTTGAAAGAATGTTCTCCTATTGGTTTGTTAATTTAAGTTATTTACAAAGAAAGCTGCCTGCCAAAGTCTGCTTCCCTGTAATAAGTTCAGAAAATGATACAGTGTGGATATTTTGTTCTTTTCTTCTTTGTACCTTTTCTCTTCTAAAGCACTATAAGGTGTTTGTTGTATTGGATATGTTTTGATTAGGCTTGTAAAGCTGCCATGAACATTCCAGGCTGAAAAAAAAAAAAATCCCCCATCTAACTTGTTTGTCCTTTATTTGTGATTTAATTGGTCAGGCAGAAAGGTTATTTGCCTTGGGAAATGGACACATGAGAACAGAGCACAACTTAAAAACCTCTAATAAGGTTCACGCTGCCTTTGTCCACATTTTTGAATGTATTGATTTTTGTCTGTATATCTTCAGCATAAAAATATGCAAAAGATCACTCATTAAGGATAGTATGCTCTTATAGAATCCATATGCATGCTCTACTAAAGAACCTGCTAATTTTGTTGGGTAACCTGTTGCTTCCTGTTGTAGTGTTAAAGTCTAAAGGAAATGTCCTAATTAGTTTAAAATTCTTCCAATGTAATTGCATGTCACTGCAGTGTTATAAACATGAAAGCCACTTCACCCATAATTGGTAATTCTCTAGATACTATGTCTTCGATATGTGCTGCTACTCATCGTCCTGATGGTGAGGATAAAATCTCTTGTACTATTCATTTAGTATTGAGAACCACTGTGAAAAATACGGTAATACAAAATAATAGAAGTTTGTAATGGTACATAAGCTATCAGATACTTGGAAGGAAAGATACTTTTCTTCAGTAATTTTAGATATTTTTATAAATACACATTTTCTAAAGACAAATATATGTATGTTTATTTGCCTGATTTTTGAAGAACTGCACTAACTAATACAATTTTTCAAAACATAAGAAGGTGTTCCTTAATGAGAAGTCAGAGCTTGTCATGAGCTAAGTGACTGCTTCTGTCCCTTACTTCTGAAAAGTTGCCCTTTACATCTTAAATCTAGGAAGAATAAGATCTTGTAATCTTTGTTAGTGAGGCTTTTCAAATGTATTTCTACAGTTGTTCAAATCCAGACCAGTTGAACTTCAGTGGAAATCATTACAAGCTGATAGTTGTTTGGTGCTAAAAGAAGAAATGAGTTGATAATGTAAATCCCATTTCTAGTAGCTGGCTGTCAACTGCTGAAAACTCAGCTGTTTTTGAGATAGGTTTGTTGCCTTTTTTTTTCCCAGTAAGAGCTCAGGATATAATCTCTGAAATATATTAGGTTGCTCTGAAAGTAAATGTTAAAATGGAAGCACATATAGCCTCTACTCTTGTTTTCAACACTTGAGCTTTATGTTCTCCTGCTGAGTGTAGAAGCTAGATAATGGTCTATTGCTTCTTTTTTTTAGTGATTTGTGCCAGTAAACGATACTCAGAGCAAATGGGTCAAACATGAGGTTCTATGGTGGAGAGCTAAACAATGAATAACAAGTGCCTGGGGATCATCATTAATTCAGGGCACCTGTAGATGATGTTTATGGCTGATAGAAATAGTAGTTTTGTGATTTTCTGAACGAAAAAGCGTATCTTCATGCTTTAGTAGCTTTTGACGATGGACAGCTTTTTTACTGCTGTGAATTTCTCCCCCACCCATTAAGTGATGCAACATAACTGTTCATGAAACAGATGTAAATAGGTGTTTCTTTTTGTCCTTAGTCTCTGCTGGTATTCCTTGATAGCTCTGTGAATTAGCTACCTTAACCTTTGTTCAGGCTTTCTGAAATCCAGTGCTCTGGCAGAGGCCCAAGATTGTTTCAAATTTAAAAGAAAGCAAAGTTTTCAAATTGATTGACTATGACAGAAAATCAGGGTTTTGCATGAGAGGCTGTAGTTAGAGTGGAAAACAGGAAGAAGGGCAAGGGATCTATCTTCTCACCATACCATATCGGAGAAGGAGAACTGCTGAGAGTTGGTGCCAAGAAATCTGAGTGCTGAGAAATAGTTCTGTGATCTCCTAACTGCTTACTAGTAGTGCATGCTTTGTTGAGAGGCAGGGAGATGACTCTGTCTCCCTGTCCCCCTTCTGTACCTCTTAAGGTATCTTTCTGTGCCTCTTCTCTGAAGTGTCTCTGATCCTATCCCATTGCCTTCTGCCATTGCTGCATCCCTTGACCCTGTTAGTTCCAGTGGGATACTAGGTTGGCTCAAAGACAGTTTTTGTTTAAAAATACTGCATTGCTTTTTGAATACCTCTGTTGTATATCATGCCTCTTTATGCTGTGACCACGTTTGCTGTGTTGATAGTACCTCATGGCAAAAAGAACAGATGCTATGTTTTATCAACCACAGAACTATCAGGAAAGTGCCCTGAAAATGAACTTGTTGAACACAATGGTAACCTCTATTTAATTGGTTGATTTTATGGTCTTGTTGGTTTTGAAATTTGTGATACTGCCTTAAATGTCTTCTGGTACAAAATGCTAAATTTAATCTGGCATATTTTAATGAATTTAATATTTACTACTCTAGTGGCTTTCTCTGGAGCTAGATGGAAAATTTTGGAACCTGTACCAGAATACATTACAGATTTAATGTGTAAAAGGAGAAAGATCTATAAGTTAAAACAGATAAAATTAGGTTTAAATTAGATTTTAGGAATAAATTCTTTGCTGTAAGGGTAGTGAGGCACTGGAAGGGTTGTCCCAGAGGAGCTGTGGGTGACCTGTCTCTGGAAGTGTTCAAAGCCAGAACCTGATCTACTGGAAGGTGTTCCTAACCATGTTTGGGGAGGTGGAATGAGATAATCTTGAAAATCTTTTCCAATTTGGGCCACTCTGCTGTTGTTCCATTGATACTGTTGATCTAAATTAGTGTTTCTAGGAGGACGGGTTTTTTTCCTGGCTGGTACTCTGGAGCAGTAGAAGGAAGAAGTTGATAGTGGTATGGTATTATATGAAGTCCTGATATTCAAACTCAGGGCCTCAAGCTCTTTAGCACAGTGCACATTTGATGCGTATTGGAAAATTATCTGCAAAATGGAGAGACACCAAATGACTCCACAGCTCTCTCATGATAGCATGAGAGCTCTGGTAGAACTTTTTCTGTGAATTAGAACAAGCATTCTAGATTCCTGATCAGCTGAGTTAGTTTATTTCTGTGTTCTGTTGCTTGAAGTTGCTGACTTTATTAAGTTGAAAAGGTTACAAAAGCTTTTGTGCATGATAACTAAATTCTCTTTAAATAGTTGCCTTTTTATGCCTTTATAAAGGCAATTTGTTTGCAAAATAGATGCTTTTTATTGTTGGGTAACATGCAAACAAGTTTTTTTCCCATTATTGTGTGTAATCTTTTCTTTGAAAAGAAGATTTTTCACTGTGATTTGTATTAGATGTTTTTCCTGTGCATACACATTTAAGTGTATATTTTTATTCAGGGATCAAAGATATGTTCCATTAAATTCACTGGTTGCACCATTAAGAAGCTAAAATTCTGAAACAAACCCTTACACCTCTTTGATTTATTTATAACTTTTTGTGGGAAGAAAAACTTTTGCAATATGCTTTTTGTTTTGTTTGTTTTTTTCTTTGCCAGGAAGCTGGTGTTACACAGATTACCAAGTGGAAAGGGAAGTGCTCTATTGTTGTTCTTGATACTCCCTTCACCTGTGTTTCTGATACTGTGTTTTATGTGGCTATTGACTCTTAATGAAATTTATAAGGATTTAATTTTAAATTTTTATGCCTCATGACCAGTGAGTTTCTAAGTCTTTTGAGAGAGATGGGAGCTGGAACACAGTAAAGTCAGAGTAGTCTTCTATGCCTGATTTTTCTCAGGAAACCTCATTACAACTGAGGCTTGAAATTTTGCTTGAGTAATGAGTGTCCAAAATAAGAATCCTAGACAGTGCCAATGACATGAGAAATTACTCCAGGTATTTTTGACTGGCTTCTCCAGCACTCAGAGTGCGTGCCAGAGGTTTGTGTAGTGTCATAATAATGTTCCATGTTTAATTTCATCCATTCTTAGGGATACTTTTCAACTGATCTGTGTTTTTACTACCCTGCATTAAACTGCTGTTTTCACAGGACTGCTTATTGAAAGTTTGTACCATTGAATGTTTTGTCACATTAAGGTCAGAGTGTGTTTTTTTTCTAAATGTTGAGTTAGGATTATTTCTTCCTAAATACATAACTTTATATGTACCTATGTATAAGATCTACTTATATATAGTATAATTTACTCTTTCTTTTATGTTCCTTCTATAGCTATAGTGGTTAAGGTGGAGAATGCAAAATGTCATCTTAAATCAATTTTTAGTTTGTGTTTGTCCTCTTAACATAAATGTAGCAAAAATAACATTAGTTTTCAAATTTTTAAGCATAAATGGGATTCTCCTTTTAAACTTCACACACACAGCTTTGTAAAACTCCTGAATGTTGTTTTAATGCAGGGGTGTAATGGACTTGTGTCAGTATAAGACATACTTAAAAGCCTTAGTATAAAATAAACATATCGTAACTTTGTGGCTTTTCTTCAGATTTCTCTGGTGGGTTTTGACCTTGAAACCCTTGGTGTTTTGATAAAAACAGTAGAGAAATATAATTTACTTGAAGCAGCCATTACTGTTTTGGCAGGCATGTTTCTTTGAAAATACAGTCTGAGGCCTGACCTTGGCAATACGTGTTTGAACATGAGTATGTTGCTACAAGTGTTAGTAGTTAAAAAATATCAGCTTTTTCCTTATTTAAGTATTGGAAGCATTGTTTCTAAATGTGTGCTTGGCACACTCAACTTCTGTATGTTTCCATACAAATGTCTACAAATGCTGAGCATAAAACTGTAACTGTTAGTTTTTGCTTACTCATGGTTTAAATCCTTGAATAACCTACCTGTAGTTTTCTGAGTATGGGTGTACAATTACACTCACTTGCATTCACAGAATGATGCTTGTTCTCAGAAGAAGGCTTTGGACATATAGCAAGGTAAAATTTAGTTCTGAAGCAAGTGAGAACATGTTTGCAGTAAAATAATATAGAGACTTGGAAAGAGTTTCAGAATTAGCTCACTCTTTTCCAGACTACAACATATTTACTTTTAGATTATCTCTGCCCAGTAACTGGTAATCACAGTAAACCTGACACCACAGTCCGCTGTCCAAATTCAGTTCTGCTGGGAAAGATAGACCTAATGTTATTCTGAGTATCATTAATTTTGATATAAATAATGGAAGGAAAGCTATAAAGTCAGTACATGTACATGGATGTCTTTCGTATGGAGCACTCTTGCAAGATATGGAATGATGATTTTTTTCTTTTAGTTATGCCATTGTGATGGGTTACTTCATCATAAGTTTTTAGACTAGGAAAGCTTTATTGGAAAACAGGTAAGAATCCACTGGATAGCTTTGAGTTGTACTGGAATTGCATACCAGATGAATAATGCAACAAAAATTATCCTCCTTAAAATCCTAATCCCCACCCACAAACCTTTTCATTAATATTCTGAACACTACTGCTCCTGCCAAGAGCTGATTGCTACTTTGATATCCAGAAATGAGAAAGCTGATGTTCAGTGTTAAAGAAATTCCTGGTCCTGCCCCTTCTCTTCTGTAGCATCAGTATCAGTAGAGCAATACTAAAGCAGTATCTTTAAACAAAAGAAAATGCCTTTTCTGGCCAGGTGGCCTTTCTCAGAGCAAAGCCAGCTTTTGTAGGGGTGGAACAGTATTTGGTTTATTCTGCAGTGCTTCCAGTCCCACAGATGTAGACTGGTAATGGTTTCATGAAGGAATAATGTTGTTTTTTTTTTGTCTCACATATAACTGTTAGGTTCCAAAGTAAAATTACAGAAGTAAGTCTTGTGCCCTCAGGATGGGTTTGTAAAAGTATGTATTCAACATAATTAGGTACCTAATTGGGTGCTTGAAGTTAGGTGATGTATATGCATATGTAAGTAATAAAATTACATTGGAAAATTCTTTATTTATCATAGTCTGTGCTTTTCTCCCTACAGCTCAAATTATAGGCAGAATTTATTTTGCAGCTATTTGAAAATACTTACTTTCCAGGTAATTTCCTTCTTTTGTTTGGATTTGCTTATTTTATTCTCTGTGAGATTAACAAAGCTTAAAAAACTATCTGTGAAAAATCCAAACCACTATGGAAAATACAAAATACATATACCAAAGGGAGACTTGAAAGTAAGTAAGTTATACCTAGTGAAATTTGTTATAATTAAACACCCTGAGGTCAGAAATCACTGGAAGCTGTTTTTGTGTGCTTATAAGAGGTAATGAGCAGTGTGGCTTATGCAATTGAAGTCAACAGCTAACTTTTGGAACTGCTTGCTTTAGTAGATTTTCATGCCTTCATCTCTCTTCAACAGAAAATGCCAGTATGGGGAGAACTTTAACAACTTACCTTGTAAGTGAAACCAGCTGTTGGAGTGAACCAGCTATTGGGGAGAAACCAAGGAATCACACTTGGTACACACGCTTGAGTTTCTGATAAACCTGATGATCAAAAAGAGGATGAAGTTTGACTTAACAATCAGGGCACAGCTAACAAATAGCCTCCATGCTATTTGCTGCTTCTAGGTTGTTATCAAAACAGAGATTTCTGTTTACTCACATGTGAGTAACACTACTCCATGTTTTGGAAAAGGTAAAGGGATTGCACTGGAGAACAACCCATTGGACCTGGAAGTGAGGTTGTTTTCAGTTCATTCATGGTGGAGGTCTCTTGGGTAGCCCACTGAATAGTCAGGTTACTGAGTGCTTAATTTTAGGCCCAATGCCTGGCCATTAATACAGCAGAATGTGCCAAATTTATGCAGCATTAGCAACAGGAAAATGCCAGTACTAGAAGGAAAAACAGACAGCATGCTACTCAAACAGTACATCAAAAGAGTGTATCAGAATAATTTCCTGTTTGTTATTCAGCCAATTTATTGTCTGTGAGCCTTTTAGTCTAAATATTTAACATTAGTTTTTCTGGTGCTTATTTTGAGAAGTACCAATTCCTTGTCTTGCATCAATATTCCCTCCATCCTCACTTTGTATTTAGACTGGTGTTGGGTAACCATTAACTCTATATCCTGCGCAGACGGGAATAGCCTCTGTGCCTCAGTAGTTGACGCTTGAAGTACAGGTTTTAAATTAGCACAGCCTGTCAACTGATAAAGAGGAGCTTATCAGTTCTTACTGCCTTTTTATAATGCTGCCATTTACTATTAAATACTAGTGTTTGAATGGGGAACAGTTGTATTAGTGTGGATCACTGTAACATTACTTAGTCCACCTGTGCATGCTCTTGTGAACAAGCAAATTCATTCTCAGTCAGGCTCTTAATGAATTTAATCCGAACCTTTCTTCAGAATTCACTTATTTGAATCACATCTGCTGCCGTGATTCATTGCTTACTGTCTCTCCTATGTGGTCAATGTATGTAACAATGTAACAATATAAATAAATGTAACAATAAAGATTACAGGGAGGATTCAGGTGAGATTCTGCTGCAAGTCCCTATCACTGCTGAAAATACTGATTTTGTGTTTTTTAAGTGTATAGACTTTTGTTTGCAGAGATGGTGTGCTTTTTAATTGGTGAATACAGGTAGTTTCACTGTTAAGAAAATTCTTCATTTTTCTGAGTAGTTGAATAACATGCAAGGATGTAGAGTGACATCTGCGTGTGCATGTGCACGTGAATGTGTTTTTCTGGAGTGACAGTCCAATTTTTTTGTGAATAACTTCAAACTTCTATTTATTCTTGCTCATTCAGCACATCAGTTTCATAATAATGAAGCAATAAAATCACGGACAAAGGACTCCTGAACTATTTAAAGTTAAGGAGGATATGTTTATTATGGCCGGGTGACATGCTGGAGTCATTTCCCAAAGATGTGTGCGCCCCTCACTGCCCGTTATTCTCAATTTATTCCCCAAAGTATTATGTATGCATGGCATTGTGCAGTATGCCTATACATATTCGTTGCCTGACTCCGCCTGCTCTCATCTCATATGGTAATAAGCTCCACACCCCTCTGGGCATGCTCAATTCTTCTTTTAATATGGGTCTGGGTCTGGGTTTTTAATGAAATATTTATTTTTCCTTGGGCTTGAACTTTTTGACCGTGTCCTGCTGGCAGTTTTCTTGGACACAGTTCAGATCCCTTGCTTGCAGGTGTAGACGTGTTCTTTTCCACAATAGTCCATCCTTCCTGTCTCCTACAAATACAGCTTAAGACAAGCAGAATATATGTCCTTGGGCTATTCATATCATTTTGGCAATCATTGACTACTTTACATTTTTCCTACAAGCGAAAGATATGTAACCTTGCTTTTAATGAACTACACCTAATAATCATTACCTACCTATATCGCTCCTACCTTAAATTTTCTTATGATTCTTTTACCTTGAATTTTTAAAGTTGCTCCTATTCTAGTTAAAATCTTAATTTCCTTATTTTCTTAACTCACTAAGCATAAGTTAATTTCTTTAGATACTGTTCTTCAGCTAGTCATTTCAAAAGCTTGAGGCAGTACACCAAAGAATTTTAAATATTTTTTTCTGACTTAGGTTAAATGTTCCTGATAAGGATTTTTCTGTTTTCATTCTACATGTCTGTTACATATTTCATCATAGATGGAATTATAAAAAATTAAAATACAGCATGTCTGGGGTTTATTGTGTGTACTTCTAAAATGTTATATTCCAATAAATTATTATAAATATTATCTAAATTGTAAATACTGTATGTTTTCTTATAGCTCATCATATTGTTGAAACTAACTTGTTAGGAAAGCAGTAACAGACTTATCTAATGAGGGTATGGATACTAGTAAACTGCTTATCTTGAAGATGACAGAAGAATTTTTAGAGTGCTTTAACCCTATTATCTGGAATTATCCAAACACTATTCTCAAAATACTGTTTCAATGAAAGCCTTGCCTCTTTATTTTTAAAAGTGAAAGGAGTTTCAAACATAAAATTATGTGATGTTTAATGCAATGTGGTTGGGGAAGTTCTTGGGGAATGTGATATGAATTTGTGCAATGCATTTATATCTTCTTTCACAAACTGCTGATTGTTTTTATTGTTCTTTTACTCCCTTTTTCCATGTAGCCGTCCTCAGAAGGTGTGTTTGTGTCCTTTCCTGCCTGTACATCCGCTAAAGGTCTCCACCTGCTTGTATATAATTCAGCATCCAGCAGAGGTGAGTAAGGCTGTGGTAACTGTGCGATTTGAGCTCAAATCCTAATGCAGCAAGTGGCAGGCAGGAGAAAACAGCTGTGCTGACAACTGATTGTCATGCTCTGACCCCAGCCATCAGCTGAATACCACAGTACTTGCTGAGGGATGAGAAGCAGAGGGAGAAAAGGTAAAACTTTCTGTGAGAGAGATAAGAACAGTTTAATAAATTAAACAAAGTGAAATATAGTAGTAGTAGTACTACTACTACTAGTCCTACTACTGCTGCTGTTAATAATAATAATAGCAAGTGATGCACGATACAGTGCTCACCAGCCGCTGGTGCCCAGCCCATCCCTGAGCTGCAATTGACAGGTCCTGAACATACCCAGTTTAAATACTGGGCATGGTATTCTATGGTGTGAAATATCCACGTTTAGCCAGTTGGAGTTGTCTGACCTGGACATGCTCCCTCAAGATTTCTTGAGCAGCTCCTCCCTGGTTGAGCGTGAGACACTTGAGAAGTCCTTGGCTTAGGGTAAATGCTACTTAACACACTGATGTTTTCATTGTTGCTATCAACATTATTCTCATCCTGGATGCAAAGCACAGCATTTTATCAGCTACTGGGAAAAATTAATTATATCCCAGCCAAAACCGGTGGAGTAATGATTTTTCCTTTTAAACTTTGTGACTGAATGCCAGTTCATCTGAGTTGCTATATTTATTGTTCAATTTTTCTGAATTATTGTATCTTCTGAAATCACACCTTATTTCTGTAATTTCATGTATGTAAGGTGTCTCAACTCTATAGTGCTACTAGAATTGAAATCTACTTGCTTTTGTATAAATTGTAAGAATGAAATAACATTATTTAATAACATTAAATAAAGACAAAGAGTGTGATTTGTGGGGTATCCTGTGCAAGGCCAGGAGTTGGACTCTAAGATCCTTATAGGTCCCTTCCAACTCAGTATATTCTGTGATTCTGTAATTCTATGAACACAATGTCTCACAGACATGCTTAGACTTGATCCATAGAGAAATGTATTTTGATTAAAGCAGTGATCTTTAATTGATGTTAATGTTCTGTTAAAAATATGAATTAAGCTATTCATCTTAGTAATGACCATAGCTATTTCCCCAATGAAAAACTACAGTTCAGCTTCAGAACAATATGTTTTGGTTTACCAATAAGAGAACATATATTGATGTTTTTCTCTTTGGTTGACAGTGGCCTATGGAGGTGGACCATAAGGTGTTTAAGGTGTTTGAAAATTGTACCACAGTTAGACAGATCTGGGTAGATGGTGGGTCTACAAATTATAGACTGTGGAATTCAGAAAACTGTACTCTCATGTTCCTCTGTTTGCTTGACATTACGCAGTTTCTCAGTCAACATACAAAGAGTCATTTCCTGAAGGAATTGCTGAATACAAAAAAATACAATTAAAAAAAATAAATTTATATTGCCAGGAAATAAAACAGAAGCCATGACATATTTGGGGCCTAAATGGGAAAACTGATTTTTAACGGACTGTGTATAATAGGAATACTCTTCCATGTTAGTTCTTATTTCAAAAGAACCTAAACATATGCTGAAGTCACTTTCTGTGAAAAAGAGGTTTAAAAATGTACCAGAGAGATTGAATTGGCATTTCGATTGTGTTGAATGTGAGGAAAAAGACACAACTTTGGGGGTTCAAATAAACTAGGGTGTTTATTAAGGGAAAAGAACAAGGGGAGAAAGGGATAATGGGTGAGGGAGAAAAAAGAAAAGAAATTAAAAAAAGTCCCGGGTCTGAGGATTGAGGAATCCTCTGGCCGAACCGGCGTTTTTGGTCCCAAAGCAAGAACTCAGCGGCACTGCAGTGAATGCAGCTAATCTGCACTCAAATTTATATAAGAAGTCTCTAAAAGAGATGTAGACCGAAGTCTGCAGTGTCGGGTCCTCAGCTGCAGCTAATCCACAGTTAAAGGGCACTTCTTCGAACTTCACAGGTCCTTTTATAATCTCTGTCCCCTCAGCTTGTTGCTGGCAGTCCCACCCCTATAGCTGATTGGTGCCGGTAACATCTTCTCCTCCAACAGTTTGCTGTTGTTGGGGTAACTGAGGTTTTGGAGGGAAAGTTCCTCATTAGTATTCACCGTTGCCGTGGTGTCAAGTTACAAGTCTTCTGGGGCAGGTTAAAATTCTTTGTAAGATGCTGCTGGTGAGGGGGTTTGCTTTGAAAACCTTGAAAGTAACTAACTTAAAAGGGATTATTAAACTTACAAACAATGCATCAATAGCAACAAACAAATGAGTAAGGGTCTACAAAAATAGGGATAATGCTTATTACAGTTAAACATTCAACTGGAACACACAAAAAACACAACCAGTACAATTCTGCAATGAACAACTTCTAAACAACAACAACAAACAATTCCACATGCAAAAGCCAATCTAAGGTTTTATAGATAACAATTCCCCCCTTTTTGTCTTATTTCAATCATTGGCTTTTGCATTCAGGTAAATGTAGATAACTCTTCTTTGTTGGTATTCAATTGTTTAAATTTGGTGTAAACTTGCTGAACCTTTATATTCTTTCTTTCTTTCCTTTTTAATTGGTGGAGATTCATAATTTTCTGGGCAGTCTGGGTAGATGGTTGATTTATTTGAAGATTTTGAATAGTGGGTATACTTTGTACAACTGAGATAATTAAACGAGTAAAACATGGGATTAAGCAGGGGAGAAACAAGAGACTAACTAGGGATATTCCAAAAATAATTAAGGCTTTCTTCCACCACTCTCCAGAGAACATATTTTTCCACCATTCAGATGTGGTGAGTGGATACCATTTTTGAACCGGGACATGCGTAAGCTTTCTGATGTTTTGGGTGATTTTGGTAATAGCTTCTCCATCTTCCTCAGTGTATCTTTTTCCTTTTCTCCAAATACATTCTTCTCCAAGAACAGTGTCTTTCAATAGCCAATCCTCTTGATCTCTAGGAGTTTGGGAGGGAGGATTGTTTAGTTTAAGTAGTTCGAGGGGTCCAATAGTGATCCCTCGCCAAGGCCAGGTTTCTGATGTTAAAGTCCCTCCACAAACCCAACAATTTGTTATATTTAGATTTCTGCTAATTCGTTCTGCTAAATCAATAAATAAATTTTTATCAGTAACTAATGGGTTGTCTTCCTTTTGGTTTTCCTTTTCAGTTATCACAACTTCTTGGATCAAATCAAGTTCATAAGTTCTTCTTTTCAACAAATCTTCCTTTTTGGTTATATAATTAAAATTGAAACATAGCCAATTTTCTTGATCAGGGCATTCTCCATTTCTTTTCTGTTTCGAATTTCCAATATTTCTGCCAATCCAGTATTTTTTGCCTGATTCTGAGCACGTACTCAGTGCTGTTATATTATAACAAGAGGGATTTACATAAGTATGTGCCCGGAATGAGTGCTTAATAAAGTAGGAGTTTCCTTTTGTCAGGTACACTGTATGATAGCACGGATAGCATTTTACGCTGGCTCTGACAAGGGGGAACCACAGGATCCAGAGGAAGAGTATGAGGAATAGGGCGCACTTACTCTTCCCTTGCTCAGGGGTCCACGGGAAGGTCGAAGTGCCGTGGTAATCTTTGATGGACTTCACAGGTTCTCTGGTCCTTCTTCTGGGTTCAGACCCCACGGTGGTTATGGGAGTGTACTTAGACGCAGGAAAGTCCCACCTGAAGCTGGCCTTGGTTTTATTAATATTGTTTTCCTTAGATGAATTTAGAAAAGAGACAGTTACTGGAGAGGAAAGTTTGTTACACTGGGAAATGATACTTTTACTGATAGAGAAATTAAATTCTGGAATTTTTAATAACTCTTTAAATAATAAGTACAACAACTGTTAGATACTCTTACAAAACAATAAGAGAATGACAATTGATACGATAACTACAAGGATAACAAAAGGTTAATAGAGGAGCCTTATTGAAGAGAGTGGTTCATGGTGGTTTTTCATCATCCTGCGGTGGTGTTACTGGACCTTTCACTCGTTTGGCGTGGGTCCAACCTTTCTCTTGCGTCCGGATGGCTGTCTCTGTAGTCAACTGAACTTGGAATGGACCTTCCCATAATGGAGTTAAGGACTTTTCTTTCCATGTTTTGATAAGTACCCAGTCTCCGGGGGAGATGTTATGTAGACTGAAGTCTAAAGGAGGATTCTGGGATAAGAGACCTCTTTCCCTTAAGTCTTTTAGATTCTGGGCAATCACCTGAACATATTTTTGCACGTTCACATTCCCACATTCTTTAGCAGTGACTTCATTTGGGGTGATTAAGTAGGGTAATCCATATAACATTTCATAAGGCGAGCAGCCTAAGTCTGCTCTGGGTTAGGTTCGGATTCTAAGAAGGGCAAGAGGTAAGCACTTTGTCCAAGTCCACTTAGTCTCTAACATTAATTTGGTTAATGTTGTTTTGATGGTCTGGTTCATGCGCTCTACCCTCCCCGAACTTTGAGGATGCCAGGGTGTATGTAATTTCCAAGTTATTCCTAATTGCTGAGCCAATTGCTGCAATACTAATGATGTAAAATGGGTACCTCGATCAGAATCAATTTTATTTATAATTCCATATCTTGGGACTATCTGTTCTAGGATTACCTTACTCACTGTTTGAGCAGTAGCATTGACAGTTGGAAATGCTTCAACCCAGTGGGTAAGGTGATCTACAATTACTAATAAATACTTCCATCTTTGGACCTGGGGCATTTCTGTGAAATCAATTTGAATACATTGGAAGGGTCTAACTGCAATTTCGATTCCCCCAGGTCTCGTTTTCCTCATTAATTTCCTATTGACTTTTTGGCATGTTATACAACCTTTGGTGACTTGGTTAGCTAATTCATAGATTCCCTGACATCCAAAAGTTCGAAGAAAGTGGTCTGCCAAAGCTTTAGATCCCCAATGTGTGGATTGGTGGAGATTCCATAGTATTTCTCGAGTAAGTTCTTTATTTAACATCTGGCGGCCATCAGGGAGATGCCACCGTCCCTCTGGATCTTCTTTCCCACCCAGGGATAAGAGCTTTTGTTTTTCACTGTCTTTAAAAATAGGGATAGGAAGGGTGTTTGGTATGCTCTTAGATGTATCTTTTTGATGGAAACTGTATACTTCCACTTCTCCTTCAAGAGCAGCCTCTTTCGCAGCGTGGTCTGCCAGGATGTTTCCTCTGGCTTCTTTAGAATTCCCTCTTTGATGACCTGGAACATGCACTATTGCAATTTCTTCAGGTAACTTAAGTGCTTCTAGAATTTTTAATATGAGTTCTTTGTGTAGAATGTCTTTGCCTTTTGATGTCAAAAACCCTCTTTCAGCCCAAATTTTCCCAAACGTGTGGGCTACTCCATATGCATATTTAGAATCTGTATAAATGGTCCCAGTAGCTCCGTCCAGTCTGCGCAATGCCTTTTCTAAGGCATATAACTCGCATACCTGGGCAGACCAGGAAGGTGGTAATTTTCCTTTTTCTAACACACATAGCTGTTTTCCATTTATTATGGAGTAGCCAGAGCACCTCTTTCCATTTACTACTCTGGATGATCCATCGATAAACAGGATTTCTCCTTTATCTAATGGACTCTCCAGGAGATCTTCTCGAATTTTTGTTTGTAAATTTATAATATCTATACAATTGTGCATGAGATCCTGTTTTTGGGGAGTTCCATATAAAAACTGTGCAGGATTGGTATGTGTGGTTGTTTTCAAGGTCACATTGGTGGTATGAATGAGTGTGCTCTCATATTGTATGATACGGGAGTCTGTTAGCCATTCGGCTGCTCATTGTTTAAGAATAGTCTGGATGGAATGTGGAGTGTATACTATCAGATTTCCCCCAAAAGTAAGTTTTTGGCTCTCTGTTACCAGGATGGCTGCTGCAGCAATTGACTGAATGCATGTTGGCCATCCTCGGGACACAGGGTCCATTAATTTGGACAAGTAGGCTACCGGTTTACGGATTCCCGCACACTCTTGGGCCAAGACTCCGTAGGCAATTCCTTTCTCCACATTAACATACAGGTGAAAATCCTTTTCTAGAGAAGGAAGGGATAAAACTGGGGCTCGAATCAATTTTTGCTTCAAATTCTCTAAATTTTTATTATCTTTTTGAGTCCAACTAATAGGTTCTGATTCAGTTAACTTTTCATATAAAAATTTGACACTTTGGGTATATTCCTCAATCCATAATCTACAATATCCAATTAAGCCTAATAATTGTCTGACCTCCCTCTTTGTTTGTGGAGGTTGTAAATTTAGAATTCCTTCTATCCTTTCGGTACTCAATTTTCTGGTACCGTGACTAATTATGTGTCCTAAATATTTTACTTCTTGTTGAACAAATTGAAGTTTAGATTTGGACACTCTTAGTCCATTCCTTCCTAGAAAATTCAGTAATTGAATAGTGCTCAATTTCACAGTGGACTCTTGCTCTCCAGAGAGTAGCAAGTCATCTACATACTGTGTTACCTGTATTCCTGAAGGTGGAGAAAAGGAACTTAACAGGCTCTCCAAGGCTTGACCGAAGAGTGTGGGAGATTCCGTATACCCTTGGGGTAGCCGGGTCCAGGTGAGCTGCTGTTTCCTCCCTGTGTCTGGATCTTCCCAGGTGAAGGCAAACAGGTGTCTGTAACGAGAATCTAAAGGGCATGACCAAAATGCATCTTTCAGATCAATTACTGAGAACCAAGAGTGCGAAGGGGGTAACTTACTCAACAAAGTGTAAGGGTTTTGAACTAATGGGTATGCAGCTTGCACTCTTTTATTTACTTCACGTAAATCTTGAACTAGCCTGTAGGTATTGTCAGGCTTTTTGATGGCTAGAATGGGGGTATTGTATGCGGAAGTGCATGGTTCTAATATATTATCATGCAATAGTTCAATTATGATGGGTTTTAGCCCATATCTTTTGGTCTTGGAAAGAGGATACTGGGGTACTTTTACTGGTTTAATGTCTGGAAGGAGATTAATTACAATGGGTGTAATATCCATTTTACCTCTGTTACCTGGTCGGGCCCACACTATAGGATTGATCAGTTCTTCATCTTGTGTGGATAAAGTAAACAATTTGACTTTCATCTGTCCCGCTTGGGGAACCACTCCAACTTTCAAAGGTATCTGGAGATCCCGGCCAAGTAAGTTGTTACCTGCTTGAGGTAAAAAGAGCAGATCTCCTTCTCTGGTTAATCCGTTGCCTTTTATAGTAACATTCTTAATGATGGGAACAGGGAAGGATTCTCCTTTAGCACCACAAATATTTAAAGTGTCTTTGCTTATTGTACATCCATTTGGTTTCTCAACCACACAAGTTCTCTCTGCTCCTGTGTCCACTAAAAATTCCATCAATTGCTCTTGGGGTCCTATTCTTAATTTTATCAAGGGCTCTTGGAGATGATTCTTGTGCCCCAAGAGGAAGAGCCCCTGACCTCTTCAGTCTTCCAAGGGTTGATTCTCCACTTGGAGAATCTCTAGGTCTTTCAATTTCTTGAAACAGCGGGATTGTGTATGACCTTCTTTCTTACAATAAAAACAAATGGGTTTCTTTAATTGAATATTCTCTCCATCCTGCTTAGTTTGTTTAGGAGTTTGGACAGCAGCCATAATCTTAGCTTTAGCTTTCATTTTCTCTTCATCTCGCCGGACATAAACTTTCTGTGCTTCAGCCAGTAACTCATCTAAATCTTTCTCTGGCCATCGATCTAATTTCTCTAATTTTCGTTTTATGTCAGGCCAGGAATGCAACACAAAGTGGACTTTTAGCATTGTCTTTCCCCCTTCACTGTTTAGATCTATTTCTGAATACAATTGGATGTTATTCCTCAAGCGAGTCATCCAAGCACTTGGGCTTTCATCTTTTTCTTGTTCACCACAAAAGGCTTTTCTCATATTATTAACTCTGGGGACTGCTTCTTTTATTCCTCTTACAATTAAGGTTCTGTAATCTGCCATGCTTCTCCTTCCTTGATCTGAATTTGGGTCCCAATCTGGATCTATTAATGGTAATTTGTTCTCTCCAATTGGTCCTACATTATTTTCTCTATCCCATATATTAATTCCTGCAGTCCGAATCATTTTTCTCTCCTCTGGAGAGAAAAGGGTTTGCATGATTGAATTTAATTCCTTCCAAGTGTAAATATTAGGGCCTAAGAACTGGTCGAATTGTTCTGATAGACCCACTGGATCACTTAATAGCACCTTCATTTCCTTTTTAAAATCCCTTACTTCTGAAGAGGTGAGAGGTACATTCACATACCCTATTCCACCTTGCACTCCCCCCATTGGAACTTCCCTGAGGGGTAGCATCTTCGGTTCAGCTCTACTACCAAAACAGGTGGAACATTCCTGTGTTGTAAGAGTTTTTCTTCGAGTGAAGAAGGCTGGTCCTTCCTGACTGGAAGGAATTTCTGATACAGTTGCATTTTTACTTTGGTTGGAGAAGGATGGTAGATCACAGGTCCCTTCTACTATCTTACTTTCATTTTCAATTTCTACAGTCCTCCTGGTTGGATGAGTGGTTGAAGCTTCTAATGACTCAGCTGCAATTGCAGCTGATTCATTAGAAGGTGCAGTAGGAGGGAGGAAATTTAATGGGTCCCACTTAGGTTGGTTGAATTTCTTTTTAGTGTCTTTATCATTGGTCATTACAGGGAGGATTTGGTTTGTTTTATCTGTCTCTTTTTCTTTGTCTACATTCCAATATTTATACCAAATTTCTGCATATTGTAATTCAATTGAATTTACATTTGATTTATTTAGAATATAATTGTAAAGTTCTTTACAAATCCACATCTCGGTAGAGCCATGTTTCTGCCAACGAAGACCTCCCTGTTTCAATTTTTTCTTTGGCCATTTAAACATGCAATATTCAATCATAAGCTGTGGATCTTTATCTTTAGTAAGTTGGTGTTCCTCCCATTGCTTTAACATGATTCCCAGGGGACTCTCAGGGAAGATATTGTATTTTTGTAACTGCTT
Source organism: Pseudopodoces humilis (assembly GCF_049639895.1). Classification (NCBI taxonomy): domain Eukaryota; kingdom Metazoa; phylum Chordata; class Aves; order Passeriformes; family Paridae; genus Pseudopodoces; species Pseudopodoces humilis. Next base: position 20,595,913 of record NC_142203.1, on the reverse strand, counting down.
GTTCTTACTATTCTTTTGTCCCATTTTGATATTAAGAGGAACAAAAGAATTAAATATATATTTATCAAGAAATATTGAATTAACTTAAGTATATATATAATAAACTAAATAGAAAAGCTGTATATAACAATAGTGAGAAATATTAAACTTTGGGAATCAATATGGAGTACTGTGGGAATAACAAAAACTCAGAACAGCTGACTTCTTGTGAGAGGAAATATGGTCCCCTCTTCACAGAAGCTGGGAGAAACCAATATAACCCTCTAGAGAAACAGCTGACAATTCAAAGGAAAATAGTGGCCACACCCACTACAATAAACAAAATAAGTCTCCCGTGCGTACTGATTTAAAATGGTGGCTCTGCCCACCTAAGATACTGGACACTCCAAATGATTAAAATATAAATATTAAAAGAAAAATAATCAATAATATTACAAAATACAAAATTGGTATTTTAGTATTAAAAAGAACAGCGCACAATAATACAATAGTCCAATAAATGATACTATTTGTAGCAACTGAAAGAATAAAGGTACTGGCTAACACTGACCATAAAAGTCCAATTAAAAATAGATCACACATATACAACTTTCAAGTTACTTACAATAGTGGCACTGCCCACCAGTAATTAACAACTGTCTAAATAAAATATACTTTAAATAATTAAATAAATGGTTCAAGTAAATAATATAAATAAATAAAATCTAATACTCCACAATAATATTTATAATATAATATATAATATCCGCAATACTCTAATAGTAGTGAGCAAGTTCTAGACTTCGCACATTTCGGGGCACAATCATAACCTTAAAATAGGGCTCACACCGCCCCCCTCAAAATGGTCCCTCCTCCCGTTGAAGAGTGACAGCCTTTGATCCCCTCTCCCTCTCAGAGCCCCATGGGGAGGAATGGATCTCTCACTGCACTCTCCACTTCATGAACCTGTCACTCGCTCCTCACTCACACTGAGGTTGGCCACCCCTCACACTCACACTCTGCACACAGGTCCCACTGGGAGTTCACCCTTTAAAACTTAACCAAAAGGAAGTAGCCCTTTAAAAAGGGTTTTCCCTAACTTAAGGTCCCTTATATAAGGGATTCGGTCTCACTTACCTGAGTTCCTGCGTTGGGGAAGGTCCTCTCTTCCTCAGTGTAATCCGATTATGGCCCAAAATTCCAAAACCAAAAAGAAAAAGGTAGAATGGCCAAAAGGATTTCCCGGCCAACGCACCAAAAAGTTGTGAGGAAAAAGACACAACTTTGGGGGTTCAAATAAACTAGGGTGTTTATTAAGGGAAAAGAACAAGGGGAGAAAGGGATAATGGGTGAGGGAGAAAAAAGAAAAGAAATTAAAAAAAGTCCCGGGTCTGAGGATTGAGGAATCCTCTGGCCGAACCGGCGTTTTTGGTCCCAAAGCAAGAACTCAGCGGCACTGCAGTGAATGCAGCTAATCTGCACTCAAATTTATATAAGAAGTCTCTAAAAGAGATGTAGACCGAAGTCTGCAGTGTCGGGTCCTCAGCTGCAGCTAATCCACAGTTAAAGGGCACTTCTTCGAACTTCACAGGTCCTTTTATAATCTCTGTCCCCTCAGCTTGTTGCTGGCAGTCCCACCCCTATAGCTGATTGGTGCCGGTAACATCTTCTCCTCCAACAGTTTGCTGTTGTTGGGGTAACTGAGGTTTTGGAGGGAAAGTTCCTCATTAGTATTCACCGTTGCCGTGGTGTCAAGTTACAAGTCTTCTGGGGCAGGTTAAAATTCTTTGTAAGATGCTGCTGGTGAGGGGGTTTGCTTTGAAAACCTTGAAAGTAACTAACTTAAAAGGGATTATTAAACTTACAAACAATGCATCAATAGCAACAAACAAATGAGTAAGGGTCTACAAAAATAGGGATAATGCTTATTACAGTTAAACATTCAACTGGAACACACAAAAAACACAACCAGTACAATTCTGCAATGAACAACTTCTAAACAACAACAACAAACAATTCCACATGCAAAAGCCAATCTAAGGTTTTATAGATAACATTGAATTTCCTGTTTCATGGTGGAGGGTATTAGAAAAAGTTTGCAGATGTTTCTAGATTTAATACACCACTCCTGTGTCTGTCTGGAAGGCTATCTACAATTTTTTATTATTTAGCGATCACAACAGCTGTCTGTCAAAATGGGATGCAAATTTTTCCATTACTCTGTATTTCATAATGATAATTCATACAATAAACTACCATTGGAAGACCACTATGATAACTATCCAACCATATGAGGGCCCTTGGCTTAACAGAGATGAGTCCTATTAAATGGTGAGAAGCTAAGAACACCATACAATGATCTTATCTTAGATGGTCACAGGTGGTTCTTTTGCATAACTGCAGAGGCATAGGTGACAAAAGGTAAATTCCTTTTGCTTCTAGCTGTTCATATTAAAAACCTAATCAGTCTTGAAGGCAGATGAACCTTCTGGACTGTGTCTGATCATTGCATTACAGATACGCTCTAACAGTACATTTCAAAAATATCCTTTTAAACTAACCATGTAGAGAATGTGTTTCCCCTGCTGCACATCAGTGCTAACTGTCATCCCCCATGTGCTTCATTATTGTCTTTGGAAGTCTGCAGAGCACTGAAGTAAGCCTTCTTACTATAGTCAAATGGTGCTCTTGAGGCAAGATAGTAATGTAGAAGGTCAGGAGAAACATTTCCTGCACTCTGATTAATGTGACTAATGTCTTCACATTCACACTATCCAGAGGCCAAGCTGCCAGATATACCTGTGCACGTATCAGGTATTGTGAAGGGGAGAGGAATCACTTACTGCAGAACAGCGGATCAGATGTGAGAAATAGTGCTGTCAAACTTCCATTTTGTTTAATAGCTGCATGAATTACTTAAATTTTTATTTTTGAAGGAATCCAAGGATAATACAGCATTCCATGTCAGGGTGTAAATACTTGTTTTCTGATTGGTGTTATTATACCATTGCTCATCATGAGAATAATTGAAAAGCTAAAAATATAGAAACCCAGCATCAGGATTAGTGCAAAGGTGATGAAGTTATTTGCTCAGTCTGATTAATTTTTCTTCTTTTCATATAGGTAAATATATATATAAGTAAATAAAATAATTTTGTCATTTTTCCTTTTTCATTCCTGCTGTTATGATCCATAGGTCAGTGGCATAGCTAGGTTTTTGTTTTCTTTGCCTTTGATTATTCTTGAAGTGATTGCAAGTAGGATGTAGGCCATTATGTACTTTTCAAAACCTGAGTGATGTGTGTAACTCAGAGCCCCAAAGCGTAGCAGAGGGTATGTGTTAAACTTTCTTGTTCCCTGCCTTTCTTTCTGAATTTTCTGTGTTAACCATCTGAGAAGAAAATTTAGCAAAAGAGGACTGTGTGTATTTAATGATTCTGTATATTGATCTAATGCAAGTAATTTGCTTTGAGTTGCTCATTATAATACCTATTCCATATAGTACTTCTTAGTGAACAGTAAGAAACGTGAGGGGGAAATTCTTTCTGCTTGCCCTAAAAATTCATAGGCAAACATGAAAGAAATATATACTCGCTGGCTTTAATAAATATTTTTATTTGTTTGACCTGTTATTTCATTGTAGATGGATAATGCTTTGGTAACCAAAATTACCATAAACTGCCAGAAAACAGAAAAACACAATGGAAAAGTAAATTGCCTTGAGTCTGGCAGGAAGTTAGGTTTTCACGCTGCAGCTCTCAGAGATCTGTGCCTCCAGTGTTTGGACTACTGCTGAGCAGTGCTCACACAGCAGCAGAGCTGTGCCTCCAAGACTGCCTTGAAACGCCAGAAGCCTGGGGATGGGCAAGAGATTGGAGGGAATTTAGCCAGACTAGCTGAGTCTGGATGACCCAGGGGGATATTCCATACCATATGACAATACAGTAAGAGCTGGGGGAGGTGGGTGGCATCTCTCTCTGAGGCTTGTGTAGGAACTGCTACATGTGCTGAGGCCCCATTTCTCATGAAGTGGCTGCACTTTGCCTGTTAATAGGAAATGGAGAATTAAAATATATTTATTTTCCTTTGCTTCTGCCCATGGCCTTTTCAACCCACAAGTTCATTTACATTTATTTCCCCACCCTGTTCCACTGAGAATGGAGAGTGGCTGGTGGGTGCCAGGAAGCAAACCAGGGTCAGCCCACCATGTAAGTCCTTTAGTCCTATTTCTAGCTATGTACTTCAGTGTTCAAGTAATGAATAAACAAAGAAATACAAATGACTGTTAGGACACTGAGAAGAACAAAGGAGAGTAACTCCTTGCTTTCAAACCGAAAATTGCTGGTATGATAATGTTACCTATAGAATGGATAAATATAAATGTTTTAATGAGGAAAATTATAAACAAATAAAACCTTTTTAACTTAAGTTTGACTTAGAACTTTTCAAAATTCTGTTCTCAATTCCTTTCAGCTTTGCAGTTTATGCTGTAGCTTATTTTTTTTTTAGATTGGAAAATTCCATTTTCTATGTTGGTAAGAGAATGTATTTCTTTGGATATGAAAGATAATTTTCAAGTACGGATATGACATTGGAGGGAGCAGTTGAATAACTCTCTCCTGACTGATGACAGCTCTTTTGGTTTTGCTTATCAGAGACAAATAGCTGATTTTCTTCCAGGTCCTTTATTACCACTTCTTAAATTCTTATGAAGAATTTGACTACTGAATTGGAATGTTATTTAATTATGATAAAATAAAGACAAGCAATATTGTACCACTGACAATGGCTTATTTGCTGAGGTAGAAGAAATTGATGGCAATTTGAAGGATATTTCTCCCTCCCATTGCTGGCACTTCACTCCCAAATTACTTTGATCATCATCTGTCTGTTGAAGATACCATGCTGCTGCCATGAAAAATGGTGGTGGATGTAGCAGCACAACTGCTCCTTCAACTCCATGACGTTTTATTTACAGAGGATCAGGAGATAAGGTTCAGAAAAAACAAAATTAATAAAAAGTTTAGGCAACAGTAATAAGTGTTCAGAAAACTAATAGTACTAATTAATAGTACTTTGGGAGCAAGACAATGTGAGAGTGCAGGTAGCTGCACATTGATATTTATGGAAGTAACATATACCAAGAATGAGTTAATCAGGGCCTCACAAGTTCACAAACACTGTATTGTTCAGATACGACTCTTAAATCAAAAGGCAGACCAAACCCTTCCTCCTTACCCCTGCATCTCATTAATTAATCCTGTGGTTTAGGGACTGATGTTTGGATGTTCATTGTCTGAATCATGAGGCATTCAGGTTGAGAATATTGTAAGAACTCATTTATTTTACTGTGTTTAGAGTTTTCATGATGCTTACTTGACATGTAGTGTCTTACCTCCCGCTAGATTCAGCTAATAACCTTCCTTTGCTCATCTTATGAGAAGTAAAGAAACTGAAACTTCCATTTTTTGTGCTGGCTTGCTGTCATCATTAAGTGCAAGATAAAACCATGCTGCTTCCTTGATGGGAAAACAAAATTTGACATCCCACAAACTGAAGCTTAAATTGTACTAATTATTGTCTAGACAAAAGTTCATTGCCAGCTCTGCTAAATGAAGCACGGAAATACATTGCTCTGAGGAGTAGATGTTTTGTTTCAGCTGTCATTACTTCCTTCTTTCTCCATTTTCTGAAGTCCTGCTTCAACACAGCTCTCTTTAATGCTCTTTGAAGAATGAAGAGCCCCCTGCTCCCCACCCAGGTGTGGTGGCCACCTTCCTCATCTGTGGCACAAAGAAGTATACAGGTGTCTGATTACTCTGAAATGAAATGACAGCAGAATGTTTGTGTTTCACACTCTCTGTTCTCATGCAGCCCACGCTCTTTTTAATCATCTATTTGTAGAAATCGAGCCCTTCTCTAGTTTTCTAATGATCCTAATACTATTACGTTAATGCTAATGCATTCTTTTGCCCACTGTTTATTATTCTGTGATTTTTCTCTGAAAATTTTCTTTGTTACCGCTTTTTTATACTGATAGCCTATTTTTTATTATGATGATCATAGATTGGTTGAGACTAAATTCAGTATTGTCAATCAAAACAATACAACTTGAATCATCAAGATTGTTTTTTTCCCCTGAAGGTTTTTTGTCCTGTTACCTGCTAAAATTTTTTCTCTATTTGTAGTCAACAGAATTTGATAGAAAATAAAAACATTAACAATTCATAGAAGCTTTTCTTGAATTTGTTTAAAAGTAACTTTTCTTTTTTTACAGGAAAGTCGAGTGTTAAGAACAGTACCTTTGCTAGCGGCTTGTCTCCCTCCAGATAAATGTAAAATTTTGGTTGGTCGACGTTTTAATGAAGGCAGGTGAGCAGGATTGCTTGTGCATTTTCTGGTTCTCTGTGCGTTATAGGAATATATCTTTCAGTGTCTTTTTTAATAGCCAACAGTGTTCTTAATTTTTATTTAAAATGTGTACACTCACTTTGATATAACCTTCTGATTTCCAGAGGTAGTCAGAAACACTTGATACTGTTTGTTTAGGTTATATTCTCAGTTCTGTGCTCTTGCAGTGTTCAGATGGCTACTTTCAGACTCTTAGCTGTTTCCAGTTATGGAAATTCTTTCCTAGTACTAGGTCTATCTTGCTATTCTGTTTTGTTCTTTTTTGATTTACTTTATCTGACTAACCATTTGGTGTCACTGAAGTAAAACTAATAATTTTTACTCAAGTGTGGGAATTTAAGAAAGCAGCCTTGTGGTGAGAAACTCTTAAAATTTGAGAAAAATATATCACTTTCTTCTTCCTCTTAAAATTAATCATAAGAAAGTATAGTTTTCAAAAATTTTTGTATTTTTTTTTTTTTTTTTAATATTCTGAGACCTTGGAAAATATTGCTTTCCCATACAGCATCTTTAATCTTCATTAGATGAAGCTAAATCTTAGAAACCAGGACTTGGTACAAATGCCAATGAAGTTTTAGTACATACATTTTCAGTAAAGCAAATAGAAATTGTGAATACTTACGAAGGAAATTGTATTATCAAACTGAGTCGAATCCGTAGAGGAAACTCTCTGTAGAGTTCAGTGTACAAAAATGTTGAAAGGTAATACAGAATGAGGCTTGCAAACTAGAAAACATTAAAAATACATTGCTTTTCTTTCAGTCTTCTGTGACAGTATCTCTAATAATTACCTTAAAGGTTATAGGCTGCATGGAAATTTTACTCCCTTCATGTTAACCCTGAAAATGAGGCTGATACACATCAGGTAGAACAGTCAATACAGTCTGTGCCTAGTAAATTTTTGAATTCTTTTAGAATTGATGATTACAGTATTAAAGCTGCTTCAACATCCAGATATATTTCTCTAAACTGGAAGATCCTCTTTAGGTCAAAACCTGTTGTAGAATATTGCAGCTTCAGATTCTGTTAGATTTTTTTGCTATGAACCATGCTGGATGTGGTGATAGAAATGAACATTTTCATTATGTTAATATGAATTTTGGTGATCTGTCTTACTCAGGTGTGGGGCTAAAACTTAACACTTCGAGCATCTACAGTGTGTCTTGTACTGTGGATGTGAGACTGTAGAAATTGGAAGTGCTCAGCCATTGAGCCCACCTTCTTGGGAAGAGGAAGGAAGAGTGTTGGAGAAGAGTTATGTTCCAGCTTTGCAATGTGTTATTTCTACATGTTTTTTCTTCTTAGCTATAAATGCATTTTGTCAGCGTTTTAGCAATATTCCTTCCTTGTAAAACAAAGGAACAGGCATTTTTTAGACCTGTAGAAACATCTCAGTGTTTACTGTAAATGAGAAGGGCTGTACTGGTCCCTGATCTTCTATTAGGGTGAAAGTCTCTGCTGCTGAGACTTCTAAAGCCTCACAAATTGCAGTGCTTCATCTTACATTTTATGACATATTAAACTATACAGGACTTGTTTGTGTTCTGGATTTCTTAAAAGCTATGCTGTCTATAAGCAGTTTGGTACCTATTGTACGGGCAGCTTAATCAACCTTGCCCCCTGTGGGGCAAGACTTCTGTCTTTGCTATTTTGAATGCTTGAATGTTACAGAATGCTTGCTGATACATTTTAGAAGTATCATTGTTTTGAAGCACATTAAGGCCATGCCTTTGCTTTTTGTTGACGTTGTCTGATACTATTTGTGTCCTTTGCTGCTGCCACCAGAAGGGCGTGGTTTGGAAGGGTATAAACCAGTATAACTCAAAATCTGTGCTGTCACTGACCTTGTGTGTATACACTGCCTGCAGATGGAGGAATGATGTGGTGTACACATTCTTTCTCTGCATACATGTAGAACCCTACCATGTGGCAGACCTGGCTAAGTGATAATCTGGATGATTGCCCGTACTCTTATAAATAGTCAATAGAATGGTAGTGGAAATATTTGTATTATTGGGGGATCCAGCAGCTCTTGGCAACAGCTCTGAAAACTTAGTACAGTTCAAGGGAACCTTTGTGAGCATAAGTAATTGTCATTATGGATTTGAGTGAAAGCTAAGCCATATGCAGCAGCTGATTTTCTTTGGAAGTTTCCATCACAGCAGCTCTAGCAGTGGCATGCCAACCACCAGACTGACAGCTGTGTAGCTGGCAGAGGCCTGCTTTTAAGGGGACGTGTACATAACATCTGTTCTTATTAGGGTAAATTTTGGGAGGAAACCTCTGAATGGGGTCCCTCTAGAAAAGCAAATTCAAGTGGCCCCTCCCCTAACTGGTTCAGGAAAATATTTTCTTGCAGAAAACTGGAAAAAACTGTTTATTTAACAAGCAAAGTATATACAAGCATTAAAAAAAAAAAAATGTTGAACAATTAAACCTCTCACAGTTCTGAAGAGATGGAAAATTCAGAAATTCCTTGTTGTGGGATGTTGGCTCGCTCAGTCTCTTATCAGTCACTCCAGCGCTGGGATGCAGCATCCCAGCCCTGGTGGGACCCACGTGAGAGCTCCTGGTGTTTGTCTGGGTTTTCAGTTCAGAGCAGGTTTGAACAGTTCCAAGAAAAAGAAGAACCACTGTCCAGGGAACTTCTCTGCCTCAGCTAGCTAAAAACTAACTAAAAGCACAGGAGAGCTCTGTCCCACTGTCTGTCTGTGCTGCAGACAGCACAATGCAGGAGCAGCATGTGGGGGAGTGAGTGCAATTTCTGAAAAGAAACTCCACACTTCTTCTTTCTCCTCTTTGCTCTCTGAACCATCTTAAAGGTGCAGCACTTAATATCCAGTATAAACAGAATAGACAACTGGGGATACAAGCATCAAGTCACCCCAGGACACCATCTCAGCTGGGTAGCTCTCAGTGCCCATCGCTTGAAGGGGAAGGCAAGTTTGCTGTCGAAGTGCATCTTGGTTATTTTTCCTATGGTTTGTAATTGGCATCCAAAATGTATGAGGAGAACAAAGGGATTTTATAAGGACCTCCAGAACTGCATCCTACAGAATAACTGGCTTGACCTGAATGAAAGTGTAACATTTAGATGTCCAGTGGTTATGACAGTAAGACTGAAAATCAGGATTTTAACTTTCTTTGGTGTCTGGATAAAAGAGTAAACATAAAGCACTTTTTTTGTTTTGTTTAGAATTTCTTTAGTCACTTCCTTCTTGGGTACACTTTTTTCATGTGGTTTAAAACTGACACACAAATTGTGCAGATTACATTTACCTTATTCTTGGTTTGCCTATTTTGCAAAAATGTTAAAGAAACAACTTTGGAAAATCATGCCAGAACTAGAGATCTTCAACATATAATTGGCTCTGTAAATGTAAAGATGAGAAGGGATTAATCCAATTTTTTTGAGAGCTAATATGTGATTTTTCTTAGTCTTTGCAATTCTTCCTGCAGTCTGGCATTTTAATTCTACTGGAAATATGAGGTGTTTGCATGGTAACTTTGCTTATCAGATAGCATTTCTCAAATAAAAGACCAATTCCATTGGTTATCTGGGTATTTTACCCCAAATACTTAGACTTTAACTCTGACTTTCTTTTTCGGTATTGATTACATTAATGTCAGACATTGGGATTTCTTTGATGTATTAAAATGATTAAGCTAGAAGTGAACAGTTTGGCATGAGTACTTAGAGCATGGTGGTATTGTACAAGTAACACTTTTGTGAGTTGTTATTATTTGCTATTTTCCTTCAATGATAGTTGAAAGTTATTAGTACATGTGATATGGTGAGCAGGGGCAGTTGAAATATGCAGAAGTGCTGGGGAGAACAGAGTGGTAGCTAGGGCATCTGTTGTCTCAATTCAGTGAAGTGATTACTTACTCCTGAACACAGAGTTAAGGTATAATTTATATAGCTGGATATATACTATGCAGTATGGTTTTTTGAAACTGCAATTACCAAAGTGTTCACATTTGAAAGATGTCTATTAAAATGCTCTCTACAAAGATACAGAACTTCAAAAAAGTGGAATGTAGCAGGGGGGGCAAAAAAAAAGTGCTAATGTCTTTTCCCTGCAGTGTTTGTAGACTTCTATCTAACAACTGCAGTATATTTGAGCACAGAATCACAGAATGACTAGATTGGAAGAGACCTTCAAGATCATCAAGTCCAACTGATGCCCTTATACCTCAAATAAACTATGGCATCAAGTGCCATATCCAGTCTTTTTTTAAACACATCCAGGGATGGTGACTCTACCACCTCCCAGGCAGACCATTCCAGTATTTTGTCACTCTTTCAATGAAGAACTTTTTCCTAATGTCCAACCTAAATTTCCCCTGGTGCAACTTAAGGCTGTGTCCTCTCGTTCTGTAAGTTGCTGTCTGGTGAAAGAGACTGACCCCTACCTGACTGCAACCTCCTTTCAGGGAGTTGTAGAGAGTGATGAGGTCACCTCTGAGTCTCCTTTTCTCCAGGCTAAAAAACCCCAGCTCCCTCAGCTGTTCCTCACAGGGCTTGTGTTCCCAGCCCCTCACCAGCCTCGTTGCCTCCTCTGGATGTGCTCAAGTGTCTCAACGTCCTTTCCAAACTGAGGGGCCAGGACTGGACACAGCACTGCAGGTGTGGCCTCACCAGTGCCCAGTACAGGAGGAGAATGACCTCCCTGCTCCTGCTGGCCACACCATTCCTGATATAGGCCAGGGGCCATTGGCCTTCTTGGCCACCTGGGCACAGGGCTGGCTTGTGTTCAGCTGCTGTCACCAGCACCCCCAGGTCCCTTTCTGCCTGGGCAATGTCCAGCCACACCATCTCCAGCCTGTAGCACTGCAGGGGGTTGTGGCCAAAATGCAGGACTCAGCACTTGGACTTACTAAACTTCATCCCATTGGACTCTGCCCATATATCCAACCATTCCAGGTCTCTCTACAGAGCCCTCCTCTCTACTAACAGATCAACACATGCTCTCAGCTTAGTGTCATCTGCAAATTTACTAATGAAAGACTCAATATCCTCATCAATACAAATATTGAACAGAACAGGCCCCAGCACAGACCCCTGAGGGACACCACTGGTGACTGTCCACAGCTGGATGCAGCACCACTCACCACCACTCTCTGGGCTCAGCCAGTTCTTAACCCAGCAAAGCATGCTCCTGTCCAAGCTGTGGTCTGCCAGCTTCTCCAGGAGTTTACCGTGGGAGACAGTGTCAAAGGCCTTGCTGAAGTCCAAATAGACAACACCCACAGCCTTTCCTGCATCCACCAGGAGGGTCACCTGGTCATAAAAGGAGATCAGGTTGGTCAAACATGACCTACCCCTCCTAAACCGGTGCTGGCTGGGTCTGATACCCTGGCCAGCCTGTAAGTGCTGCATGATGACACTCAGTATAAACTGTTCCATAACCTCACCAGGTACTGAGGTCAGGCTGACTGGCCTATAATTACCAGGATCCTCCTTCCCACCATTTTTGTGCATGGGTTTGTGTCCAGTCATCTGGAACCTCACCAGTGAGCTAGGGCTGTTGGTAAATGATGGAAAGCCACTTTGCAAGCTCATCTGCCAGCTGCCTTATCACCCTGGGGCCATAGATTTATGAACACCCAAGAGGCTCAGCAGTTCTTTGACTGCCTCCTCCATATTAACAGGGGGACCGTTCTGTTCCCTGACACCATCTACCAACCCAGGAGGACAACTGTCCTGAAGGCAAGTTGCTTTTCCTATAAAGACTGAGGCAAAGAAGGCATTAAGCACTTCTTTCTCCTCATCTGCAGCTACTAAGTTCCCTCCGTTTTTCCAGTAAAGAGCAAAGGTTGGTCTTACCCTTTCTTTTACCATTAATATATTTATAAAAACATTTTTTATTGTATTTTACAGCAGTATATTTGCTATTCACTATGAATTTGTTAGGGCAAAACCAGCTATAGTTGTTATGCAACAGAGTCTCTTATTCATGAATAAAATACAATTTATTGAATTCATGCTTGTTTTGGGCTACAAATAAAACGTCCCTAATTGTTCTTGTATAATAATACTGTTTCACTCAGTGGTAATTTTGGGCATATATTGAACAGAGATAACAACTGTGTCTAATATCTAATATGTAAAAAAATTCAATTATTTTGATGCTACAGTTTTATAAACAACCTTGACACTACAGTTTTTAAGTTCCATTTTATATTTTGTGACTGGATGGGGTGATTTTGCCTTTATTCTGCTTTTCTGAAAAGGTAATCTAATCCTCAAGCCTTACCTCCTTGCAAATATTGACATGTTGGTGATTCTGGATGCTATGATAAATTTTTAGATTCTAATGAAGGAACACTTACAAGACAACAGACGCAAATATTTCTACATTCACCACCCTCTTATTTAGGACAATGTGGGGACAATTGCAAATTTATCTGTATTGCTCCCTAAAATCAAACCACAGAAAGTACTGGATTCTGCACCTGGGATGGGACAACTCTGTCATCAGACAACATCTGGGCTGTGTGTACACTGGGGAATACACTGGGGAATGAGATGCTGGAGAGCAGCACCACGAAAGGGGACTTGGGGGTCCTGGTTGATGGTGAATTGTGTATGAGTCAGCAGTGCCATGGCAGCCAGGACGGCCACCATGTCCTGGGGTCCATTAGGCACAGTGTCACAGCCAGGCGAGGGAGGGGATTGTCCTGCTCTGCTCTGCACTGGGGTGGCCTCACTTTGAATATTTTGTGAAGTGCTGGTCACAGTATAAATGACATTGATCTGTTAGTGAGTGTTCAAAGGAGAGCAATGAAGGTGGTGAAGGACTTCAAGGGGAAGCCATGTGAGGAGTGGCTGAGGTCACTTGGTCTGTTCAGCTTGGAGAAGAGGAGACTGAGGGGAGACTTCACTGCAGTTACAACTTCTTGTGAGGGAAAGAGGAGGGGCAGATCCCTATCTCTCCTTTCTTGTAACCAGCAACAGGACCCAGGGGAATTACCTGAAGTTGTGCCAGGGGATGTTTAGGTTAGATACCAGGTTAAGGTTTTTCACCCTGAAGGTGCTTGTATGCTGGAACAGGCTCCCTAGGGAAGTGGTCACAGCACCAAGCCTGTCTGAGTTCAATAAGCATTTGGTCAGTACTCTCAGGCACATGGTGTGACTCTTGGGGTGTCCTGGACAAGGACAGGAATTGAGTCAATGATACTTGCAATTCAGCATATTCTATTATTTTATGGTTCTATGATTCCATGAAATCTCAAAATATTTTCCAGCCTTCCTGCAGTTCAGTAGTTTAGATCAAAAATTAAATGGACCGCTTGTGAAAATTTGTAACTTTACTTTCAAAGTAACAAAATGCAGCTTATTTATTTTGATTTTATAAAGCTGTTTAAGGTAATTGTATACAATAGATAGGGCACTTTCTAGTGCTTGTTCACAAAGAAGAGTTCTTACTATGTCAAGTATCAACTAATTGAGTTTTGCCACTTACCAAATGTGAAACTGTTTACAGGTAATGGTTCTTTATTCAGGTAACATTTTTTGTGCTTTTTTTTGTGTGCTTTGGTGTCATTATGCTATCAAACTAAATTCACACATTTTTGCCCCTTACCTCAAGCAAGAATGACTAGATGCAGGCAGAGATCATCAGCCTGTCACAGCTTTTGTTCTGTGTGTGAGAGTAATTAGTGCTGGTTAACTGAATATGTGCTAATTTTCAACTGAAACTGTACTTCACCATATCAAATTTCAGATTTCTGAATGTAATTTAGATAACATTCTCTCTGAATGTTATAGACTTAAGCTTTGCAGTGAGTCCATAGCAGCTCCTTTCTGCCACTCCATCCTACTCACACTTTCCCTCAGTGTGTGTTCTCTCCACATGCTGCAGTGCCTTTCTAGGCATATTCACAGGGAACAGACAGTAACTCTTGTAGCTTTCTCTCTACCAAAACCTTGACATGAGCCCAACATGGCATATGCTACGTATGGGAAGACCACCTCACTTGCTACAACTGCCTGAAATGAGGTTATAGTGAGGTGGCTGTTGGTTTCTTCTCTGAACTAACAAGCAACAGACAGAACAAGAAGAAATGGATCTCAAGATGTGCTTCAGTGGGAGATTTAGATTGGACAATTCCTTCACCAAAAGGACTATCAGGCAGTGGAGCAGGCTGCCCAAGAAAGTGGTTGAGTCACCATCCTGGGAGGTGTTTAAAAGACATGTAGATAGGGAGTTTGGAGATACGGTTTAGTGGTGGACTTGGCAGTGTAAGTGTCCAGTTGGACTTGATTTTTGAGGTCCTTTCCAATGTAAACAGTTCTATGATGGTCCTTGTGCTAACATTTCTGTTCTAAAAGATTACACTTTACTTACAGAAAAAGTAGATAAGTGATAAAGAAGTAGGATAAAACAGGCACTCTTGCTGGATATCTCTTATGCTTCAGTCCTGATCCTAAGAGCCTCTTTCTGAATGTGGAAATGACAGAGGGTAGTTACCTTTATTTTTTATCTGTTTTATTACCTGACGAGAATTACTGCCTTACAGGAATTACAGCAGTCCACAGTCTTCCAAGCATAGAAGTTCTGACAGAGGCAAAGGCACCTACCTATAACTAAGGTGAAATAGTAAAAATGATAAGAAAAACTGAGAAGTCCTCATTATCCTAATGGTTTTCTACAAGTAGAATGTTACATCTGTTCTTTATTAGTAGTATTGTTTGCTACTGAATGGCAGTGTTGTATTTTTAAAATTTGAATGCTTGCCTTTCACAGTGGATCCATGTTGGATTAAAATCACTTAGAGAGTTTGAGAGCAACTGAGTACACGTGTAATGAAAATGTTTATACCATAGTACAAAAATGGTATTATGTTTAAATTAAATTAAATTTCAAGAGCATACATCCCAGAAATAATGATATGCTTCTTAAGTACGATCATGAGAATGTATAAATCTTCTGTGACAAAGTGTTTGGGTATTCAGACATGAATGAAACATCTGAATAGTTTTGCTTAGCAGAGATTGTTGTTACGCTAAATGGATTATAAAGGCCTGCAATACCTACTGCATACCCAAACTAAAGCTGATTTATATGAGAAGCAGGTAATGCAAGTATTTCTCTTATGGAGCTCAAGACTGTAGTTGTATCTTACAGCCTAACATTTAAATTGTGTCATCTGTTTGAGCTTTACATTAGCTGCTGGCCATGTCAAGCAGATAAAAAAAGGAAATTATTGTCTTCAGACTGATCTTACTTTTCATTACTGCAATAAAAATCTTACCTGGATTGAAGTAAATTCCTGCAACAGTAAATGATACAACTTGCTTTCTCTTGGGAATTCCAGCATTTTCTGAAGTCTCCAAGTCTTGAAGTATTGCAAAGGGGCAATGAAAGAATTAGATATGTCATAGTGTCCATATAAAGGATTTTTTTTTTCAGTGTTTCTAGAGGATATTCCTTCCATTACTTGAAATCATTCTGTTTTGAGGATAAGAGCAGCTGAAGGCCATCATTGGCTCTTGATATTCATTACATATGTATTATAGAATTACAGAATACCAGCATGGAAGAAGACTTCAAGGATCATTTGGTCCAATTTTTTTTAGCAAAAACACGGTCTAGACAAGATGGCTAAACCTGTTCAGCCAAATCTTAGGTGTCCAGTGTTGGGGCAGTCATGGGAGTAACACTTGGTGGGAATTAAAGGGATGAAAGGACTAGGAAGAGGAAAGACTAGGAGAGTTGATATTGTTAATCCTGGAAAAGAGATGAGCTAATTGCAGCCTTCTAGTACAGAAAGGGAGCCTACCAGACAGTAGTGGCAGTAGTGACAGAATGGGGGGGAGTGGATTCAAACTGAAAGAAGGTAAGTTTAGATTAAATATTAAGAAGAAATTCTTTACTTTGAGGGTGGTGCAGCACTGGGACAGATTGCTCAGAGAAGCCGTGGATGCCCCATCTCTGGATATGCTCAAGGCCAGGTTGGATGGGGCTCTGAGCAACCTGGTGTAGTGGGAGGTGTCCCAGCTTGTGGCAAAGAGGTTGGAATAGGATGATGTTTAAGGTCCCTTCCAACCCAAGCCATTCTGTGATTTTGTGATGATTCTATGATCCTTGGATTGGTATGCCCTGAATTGGTTTTCATCTGAATTGTACTTTGAAGACTAAAATGTCAGTTGTGGTTCATAATATGAACTTAAAGTGCTTCATAATCAATATGGGTTTGGATTAGTTTTAAGAATTCATTTTTTTAATCTTCTAAAAGTGTTAATGATTTAAAATCTGTCTCAGAATAGTTTGGTCTTTGAAGACTTGGGTTCTCAAGGCAAACATGAAAATAATGACTAGGTTTAAGCCTTGAGTACTAGATACCATGAAATGAGATGGCACCTTGCTTTTGATTTTATGTAGCAAGATTATTTTTAATAACTAAACTGCTACCAAATTACTATAGTGTAAGTAAGACTTAAAAAAATAGTGGACAGAGAAGTTTCCATGCACTTCTATTTGCCCTAGGCAAGCGCAGGCTTATTTTACAGATTTCTGGTTTCTATTTACAATTCTTTTCCTGTTCGTTTTGGAAAAATGGATCATTATGTTTTGGTTTTGTTTGTTTGTTTGTGTGTTTGTTCTTTGTACTAAGTGATGTTGACAGTAATGAAACACATAATGTTGAATCAGTCTGGACTGTTTGCTGGAGGGAGGAAGCTGGCAGTGAGGGAGGTCAGATGGTGGAATACTATCTCCAGGCTTATTGGTACACTGAATTCCATTTCACTTTGATTTCACATACATCCTCTATGGTCCCATTTGAGTCTTAATCTCAGGATCAAAATGTCTTGCACAGGAGTGCCTGCCTGAGCTTGACATTCTTAAAACTGTATTTTCACATGCTTCCTTGGAGAGTGATAATGGAGCGCAGGTTTAGGTACACCTTGTATATATCAACTCAAAATCCATTATGAACCATTTATTTCTTCCCTAGTCCTCCCTACTCCTACCACTGCTTCCCCCTACAAATACACATAATTCTTGCTTGATGTTTGGAGAAGTAGTGCAGATGCCCTGTTTCTGGAATTAAAAAGCTCCAGGTGACAGTGACAACAGGAATTCCTGGGTATGAGCTTACATATTTACAGTGTGCCTATGTCTGTGTCCATAATATTGCACCTAGTGGATCTTCATTGGTATCATGAAGAGCCCACTTTATTTGCTGGCTGTTGTTAATCCCATCCAGAGACACCTAAGATGTACTGGCTTCTGTTTCCACTTCACACGCTGTTTCAACTACGTGTAGCTCTTCTCATTTTACAGAACCCGATACTCCTTATAACCACTGAGCTAATATGTAGAATTAATTTCTTATTTGATGTCACATGCTTTGGACAGTCAGCCCTTGCTTTATATTTCTTTATGCTTTCTGATTGAATCAGTTCTGAAGACTCTGTGATGATACTGCTGAAATGAGTTCCAGACAAGTAGTGCAGTCTTCGTTAAAAGACTAGCCTTTTTGTGGGTTCTACCCTACTAGTCTGCTTGACTGCTACACTCTGGTGAGACCCCATCTGGAGTACTGTGTCCAGCTCTGGAGCCCTTAACACAGTAAAGATATGACCATGGACATGTTGGAATGAGTCCAGAGGAAGGCCTTGAAGATGATCAGAGGGCTGGACACACCTCTTACGGGAAAGGCTGAGAACTGAAATTGTTCGGTCTGGAGAAGAGAAGGCTCCAAAGGAGACCTTACTGAAACTTTTCTGTATCTAAAGGGGGTTTCAAGAAAGATAGAGAGGGGCTTTCACAAGGTCTAGGACAAGGGAGATGGTTTTAAACTGGAAGAGTAGTAGGTTTAGGTTGGATACTAGGAATAAATTCTTCACCCTGGTGGGGGTGAGGCATGGAAACAGGTTGACTACAGAAGCTGTGGCTGCCCCATCTCTGGAGTGTTCAAGGCTGTAGCGCTAAATGGGGTACAAAGAGACCCCCTTTATGTGTCCAAAGGAGATCACTTTATTGCAGAAATCACTCCCTTTTATACCTTTAATCTCAACCAGACAGAACCAGAATTTACCAGAGGAAGGGCACCCATTGGCTGGCTCAGCTGCAGTGCTGCTGTCCACGAGTCATAGCCACCTCTCACCCCCCAAACCAACTTCCAACCTCCTGCCTGCAGCTGTGCCTTCCCACAGGGCCTTCTGGTGAGCATAAGCCTTAACAACTTCAGCAAATATATAACCTCATATTCCACACAATGCAGACTAGTTTAGGCTTGGTTTTTGAGACCTGGAATACTATTTAAGTGATAATGTCTTTCACAGACTTTTATAGACTTAAGACAGTGATGTCCTGCAAAAACGTCAGGAGTTTCCATGTACATTAACTGTACACTTAATAGACAGTAGTTACTCCTTTGTTACCACTGACAAATGTGGATGCCTACAGGAAGGAAGCAGAGATAAAAGTATGGGAATTATAACTGTAGCAGTTAGTATAAGTAGTAATTAAAAAAAAACAAACAAAAAACCCAAAAAGCAGTGGAAATGATAACATTTTCAAAAGTTTCTGGTAGGTGTGGGCCATGAATTGCTAATATTCTCTATATATAGAAGGTTAAAAATGGGATAATTGTAGTAATTTTATGCCAAGTGCTTGAACAATTTTTTTAGAATACATATATTAAAATTTTTGTAAACAATTCCAGATGTCTTTGGCTCCAGTCGAGATTAGAATAGTGATTGAGCATTGGAAAATATATGATACATTGCTTTATGCAGCTTTCATTGATTACTTCTGTGGTTGTTTTTCGAATGTCCCCACTTAGGAGCTGGGGGAAAACCAACAACTTCGGAGGTGTTGGAAGGAGAAAGTGATAGATGAGAGAGGGACATTTTAAGTAAAATTTGGTGGAGATGGGTGGGAGATATCTGGAAGTATGTGTATGCCATGAAAACTTTCAATAATTAATTTAATTTTATGTTTCTGTGCCTTGAAGGTATCCTGAATTAGCAACTGTGTGCAGAAATCCCAATACTCTAATTTTGTATCCTGGAGCTGAAGCAACCAATTTGGAAGAAGTTGCAGTGATGTCTTCTAGTCCATCTGTTATGATCATCATCGATGGAACATGGAGTCAGGCTAAAGATATATTTTACAAAAATTCTCTCTTCCGCCTTCCCAAGCAGGTGAGTTATAAATTGTAAAATAAAAATTCTGAATTTGTCTAATAGATGCTTGCTTCTGGTGTGTCAGATGGGAATGGTTTTCTGAGGATGCAACCAGCTAACAAGAGAAAGACAGCTTTAGCAATTATTTAAGTCATCTGTTAGATTTAAGAAAGATGATTGTGAATATTGAGGGTTTCCACTTTTTCAATTATTTGTTTTTGAGTTAGTGTATGTAACTTCTTAGTGAATCATTCTTTTGCTAAATTGAAAAGTAATTTGTGTAGAAAATTTTAGTGCCTTAAGATGTTCGAATACATAGATTGAAATAAGTGCTTCTTGATTAAAATAAGCATTTCTTTCCCCCTGCATAAATATTTTACATTGCAGAAATAGGAAAGCTGAAAGTTGAGTTTTGTATCCTCTTAGGAAAGGGTCACACTCTTCTCATATGTGTTCTCCACCATATTTAAAACTCTGTCTCAGGTAGCATGTGATAAATACTGTCCATTTGATTGTATGAACAATAATTTTGTATCTATATCTTAAGTATTTTCATCAGACTAGGATTGTTTGTCTACGTTTCTTTTTTTGGCAAAACTGCCATTTTTATTCAGGGATATTACTGAAAGTGTATTTTAGAAAAAGTATTAATACCAGCAGTTTTACTAATGTAAAAAATAATTCCTTTCATCATCGGATCATAATTGGCATCCCTAAGGCTGTTAAAATGTTTATTTTATTAAAGTAGTGGAAAGCAAACTTATGGATCATTTTATACACAAGTAATACTTTTAAAATTATTAAATCCTGCCTAAGGCAAATTTGAACTGATAAAGACTTTGAAGTGATAGAACAAGTAAAAATATACTAAGATACTACACCAAAAAACTCTAGGAAAATTGAAAATTGAACAATAGTATTGACTATGATGCATGAAGCCTTATTTAAGAAAATTAATAAATATATAAATAATGTATATTTTAAAAAATCCATAATAACCAGTTTTTTACTTACTTTTGATTTATTTTACTATTGCATTAAATTTCACCAAGATATGAAAATGTATCTGTGCACTACAAGAAATTAAAAAAACATTTCATATTTACAAAAGAATGTGTTTCTACCATAGGAGGTTATTACACCACAAAGACTAGATATAAATCACATCTACATGAGATTTTATAGAAACCTAATTTGCCCATAATTATTTTCTGTATGCGAAGATGTTTTGTACAGAATTTCATAGCTGTAGGAGCAAATACTGGTGTGGGATGTTAACCCTCTGTACATGAACATATGTAAAAACATGTAAAGACATGACAGCCCAGAGAGATAGTTTTCTGGATTGAAGTTGATAACTTCTGTAACTGTGTACCTTCCCCCCCTGCAAGTGGGCACATCTGTACAGGGTGTAAGACTTTGTAGAAGGGAACAACTGGATATGGTTTGTCATGAGGGTGAGTCACAGACTTCTTTTCTGAGAAAGTTCAGGGGTATTGAATTATGAAACAGTGATGCAAAGGATAATAATTGAAGCTCTAGGGAAAATCATCAGCAGACAGCAGGAATATAAAAAACATTATTGGGAGACTTGCTTCTTTGTGCATATTGTAATTCTGTATTGCATCAATTGTAATCTTTAAGGGTTGCAGTTATTAATCGACACTCTACTTCTTATCTGGTCCTTTTTTTCAAGGGAAGATGTATTCTGCCATCCCTACCCTATTTTTTTATTAATTTTTTCTTAAACTGTGGTAGATGGTTTCATCCATCTGCTAAACATACCAGAGCTAAAATCAATGGTTGTTTTTTTTTTTTGTTTTATATGCCACTTGATGCTTTCTATTATTCAAATCACATGGACATGTTATAATGACATTGTTGAGTTCCCAAATACGAAAATAGCTTCCTGCAGGAAAAAACGTTTTCCCATGTTGAAGTGTGACCTGGCTGACTCCAGTCTCTTAGATCAAGTTTAAAGGTTACATTCAGTGGTTTGACTGTTACTTCAGCTTTATTTGTGCTGGCCTGTGCTAAGTCAGAACTTGTGCTGTAGCTGCAAGCAGTCACCTGTGAGACAGGTAAGGCTCAGTGAAGGCACCGGCTGAGTGCAGAGCAGTGCAAAGGCTGTGTTGGAGCACTGTGTGCATGTTCTACTAAGTGCATGTTCTACTAAGTGTGGTCATTTTGTGTTGAAATGAGCTTGAGGCACCTGTGCAACCCCCTAGAATTTCGAAATGGTTACAATTATCAGTAATGTAGGAGAAGGTTATTATAAAACTGTCTGTGAGTAAACACCAGCACTGTTAGGGGCTAAACTTTATTCACCCTGTGAGTGTTCTGTTTCATCTCTCTCACTGAGCTAGACATCATGGCCAACACTGTAGGGTTCTTATGGCTTTTCAGTATTCCTATATTATTTCTTGTTTTCTACATCATAGTGCATATTTAAATACTCTGTAAATGGTTCTCTATTTGGAAAGAGTTTTTGCTGATCGTGTCTTGAAACTTTGGATTGATATTGCAGTTTTGTGAGATGGAAGTGAGTAGAATATCCCTGTATTTGAAATTCAAGAAGGTGGGCTTTGGCCCCAGACAGTGAGGTGGATATGACAAAAGCTATATAGAGGGGATGTTAAATGTGAAAAGGATGTGATACCTGCGGGCATATGTGTAATATAAAAAGAAACTGGAATTACTCAATGAATGGTGATTTAAGCTCTTAATCAATATTCTGGAGGCAGAAAAGAGCTATTTTAGTAATGACAAGGTTAGCAATTTTTAATTGCAAGACATACTACAAAGACATAATAGATTGGAGTCATTGAAAGGAATATTTAATTGTATTACTTTACAGCTTTGCTGATTTTGGGCTATACAAACTGCTGTGTTGAATGATTTTCAAGATACTGTGGGATGTTTTAATAAACTTAGCTGTTGTTTTAAATTACTATTAAAATATTGAGATCTCCAATCAAAGCTCTTTTAATTAACAGCTCAGTCAGCAGAGCATTTTTCTTTGAAAAAAATGTTAAAAGAAATTTAAATTGTGCTCTTTGAGAAAGCCCCAGAGGAAATATAGATATATGAATAACATATTTAACTTAATCAGAAAGATGTAAATTTATGTCTTGATCCAGAATCATTCTTACTATCTGGATATTTTTCATAAATTGCAAAGCATGAGCTTGGATAAACTTTATAGCAGAAACATATAAGGCACTGGGCTTAAGGTGACTTTAGAGAATCACAGAATCAATGACCTTTGAGGTCATTGAGTCCAACCTAGGACAGAACACCACCATGATAACTTGGTGGCACTGATACCAAACACCACATCCAGTATTTCTTTGAAAGTCTTTTCACCTTCAGGGACAGGGACTCCACTGCATCTCTGAGCAGCCCATTCCAGTGCCCAATCACCCATTCTGTAAAAAAATTCCTCCTAATGTTCAGCCTAAACCTCCCATAGAGCAGCTTAAACTTAAACTTAACTAGAGCAACTTAAACTGTGTCCTCTTGTCCTATTTTTAATTGTGTGGGAGAAGAAACTGCACCCCACCTGGCTACAATCTCCTTTCAGGGAGTTATACAGGGTAATAAGGTCTCCCTTGAGCTGCATCTTCTCCAGGCTAAATGCGCCCAGTTCCCTCAGCTGTTCCTCATATGACTTTAATAACCTTTAATATGATTATTACATTGATTAAGTAGGGTACTTCCTGAACTGGCACCCTCTGGAGAAGCACATTATCCCAGAATGTTTTGCATAGCCACAGCTGAGGGAGAGGTCACACTCCGCAGGCTTTCCTGCAACAGTTGCTGTTGCAGAAGAAATATAGAGAAGGTATTCAGTTACCTTGGAGGAGCTGATGCAATTAATTGGAAGAACTAGCCATTTGGCACAGTTCTTGTGGTGATGTATTGTTTGAAGTTTGATTGTGTGAAGCAATCATAGGCCACTGTGGGTGAAGCTGCTTCTGTTTATGAGGAGATAAGTAGAGCATAGTGGGGAGAGATTACTGAACCCCCTCTTTTGGCCTTCTACTCCTTCAGCACCAAATAAGTATTGAAAAATTACTTACGGTGTATGGTATGTTATATATGGTGTTTTCATGCCATGAAAGCCGCATAAAAAGTCAGCAATCTATCCCAAGTGCTTACTGTTGTATTGGAAGTAGGTAATACAGAAATCATTTTTATGGATAAGTATTTCTGGATCACTATTGTCAGTCCAGGAATCTGCTATCCCAAACCTGAGTGAATTATTTTTATCACCTGATACTGTTTTCCTTTTTTAAAAACCCAGTGAAAATCTTTAGGTCATCATGCTTATGCTGAATAATTGTAGAAAATAAATATCAATCTCTTTAAAGTATTGCAAAGTGCTACACAGTTGGTTGTTGGCTTTGTTGGCTGTTTTTTGGAAGGGATGAGAAGTAAAGTTTACAGGCACTTTCTGGATAGTGTGGTTTACTTATTTCTTATTATTTTTGCATCTTCCTGGTTTATGGCTGCCCAAGGTTCAGCCAGGTCAGGACAGGAGGGTCCCTGCCTGGCCTGCATCTTCCTCCTTCCCCACTCTTGGGGTGGGTTGAGGTTATCTTGCTGTGGCACTGAGGGAGAGCTGGGTTCCAGGGCTAAATGTTGTGGGACTTGAGGAAGCATGTAATTGTTCTGACGCTTTGATAGGCTTTGCACTGAGTTCTGTGCCCACTGGAGGGGAGATTGGTCATCTTTTAGATGCAGGCTTTGAACCCCTTGTTTGTTGTATGTGTTTGTCCCCACCCGGGACCTCCAAGATCTCTGCTTGTCTCAGGGTACTGTGCTTTTTTTCTGTGTGAAGCCATATCCATGAGTCCTGCTGGCATGCATCTGTCCTTGCTCACCAGTCATCTCATCTGGCTCACCCCTGTGGGGGGGACAGCAGACCCTTGTCTTGTCTGCCCTGCTGGCCGTGACTCAGCCCTTGGGGTAGCCCGGTGCCCTTTGGGCTCACTGGCTCTGATTCAGGGCTCAGCAGAGGTTTTGCAGTTCTTGGATCCTGTTTTTTTTCTGGTGTCCCATGCTCCCTCCTCAGAGGAGAGGGGTTTTGGATCAAGAACAATGCATATCAATGTGCACAGTGACACTGAGCAGTGGCGGCACTGGGAGCTGCACCATGCCATGTTGAAGCCAAGGGGACTGTCCCTGTCTGGGTTCTGGAGCAGCTCTCACCACCTCAGTGTCATCACATTTCATTTTGAGAATTTTGAGGGGTGGGGAGAATTCATATTCTGGTATTCAGGTAACAATAAATAGTTTTAAGTGAATGTGGAATGGTGCATGAAAACTGTATCTCCCTGTAATTTTAAGCTAAGGCATCATCATCAATTTAGCCAACAGTCAAGAAAAATTCAATTTTAGACAGTCAGGAACGGGGCATAAAGTGTAGTTCACTGTTAATTTTTTTGCTTTTTCTTCCTATGTTGTGTGTAACATTTACAACTAATAATCTGTAATGCCTTGACATTTTGTAGTGACAAACTACTTTGTAAACTCAGAAAACTATAAAATCTAGAAATTTTTGTAGAAAATACAGAAAACTATAAAATATTTTCATCAAGTTAGTGTTCCAGTTTTAATGTTACCATTTGCACAGATTGTTTAACTTTTTGTTTCTGCCTTAACTCACTATTAGAATGAATGGGGTATCTGCTTGTGCAGGAGTGGGCTTGGTTTAAGATTGGGGGAACCTTTATATTCATTGTGACTTTTTAATTCTTTGTTGATGCACTCTTCTGCTAATTAACGGGCATAATTATGTCAACAGCATTGTGCCAACATATCATCCTATTTATGCATTAATCACAGAATTGCTGTTATTCGTATATTCCATAACTTATTTTCTTTTCCCATCATGCCTTCACAATTTCTGACACATCTGTTTTGTTTTCCTTATACTTAGTTTGTTACATGAAAATTGGTATCATCAGCTGAAATCTGTCTTCTTACAGCAAATTTTTAACCTTTTGGCTTTACTGTTCAGTTCAGTTTGCACTGTATGCTTAAATCTGCTTGACTAGTCATGAGCATTTGTGAATGTATGCTTGTATTGTCAAGCACTCGTTCTGAAGCAAGTTGATATTTTCCTATCCAGTTTAAGGTTATGCTTGGGATCTCTCTTCTCTCTCCTTTCTTACTCTTCTCTCCCTGAGGTGGAATTTATTTTCTAACCGGCTTTCTTGGAGCCCAAGATGTCATTTTTAAAGAGTTTAACTGATCTGTCTGCAGTCTTGCTTGAGCTTTTCAAAAATAAGAGGCAGCTTTGAGATCGAGAAATCATCAGTAAATCTGACTTACTGTAACTTCTCTTCTCTAAGAGAAGTTATATAACTGTATATTTCTGTATATTTCTTGTCCTGCAAGAGAATTCAGAGTTCCAAATACCATATTGAGAATATATGGCAGAACCATCCAGAAATTGCAAGAATGTATGTGTACAGACTTTGATTGTTTTTCAGAGGTTTTGACAAACACTATCTATACCATCATTTTAGTGAATATTTGGAGGATTTGAAGGGTAGAGTTTTTTCTCAATATCAAGAGCATCTATTAGCAGTAACCCTTGTAGAAAAACAACCTTTAATAGTCAGAAATTATTTCAACTGATGCAAAGCAGGCTTTCTATATGAGCATTTTTAGTGAGGGCCTTGTAATTTAAAATTACAATTATAATTTTGTTGATCTATTCACCTGTCTGTCGATCTGTTCACCTATCTGCATCAGAAAAGTGCTAATCTCTTGTGGTAGACTGCATGATGTGCATATAAGGTCATGCATGATTTTTCTAAGGAGGAAAAGTCATTCCTCCAATGCTCTAAACTTCCAGGACAATTGATGCAAAGGAAGTTCTTTAAATAAAGATAAAGTATCCAGAATGATCTTTTGGCCACAAAATTTATGTTCAGCTGTAGAACTGTCAGTTTTCTGAGGACAGTTGTCATGTCAATGCCTTCTTACCCAGTCAACAGTGAAGACTCAGAAAGTCTTAACATCACAGTTTAAGATTATCACAGTCCCTGATCATTGCATGAGTACTGCATATCGTTGGCTTTGTTTATACTTGTCCTTTCACATATCTAGGTACCCTGCAGTAATACCTATACCAAATAACTTGGTGGAAAATCTGATTAAGGAAGTCCAAGGATATACATGCAGTATTGTTCTAGCTCAAAGCAACAGTTGAAAACAAGTAATATATCTTAAAAGTTTACTGAAGCTGGCCACCCACATGCTTCATGGCTCCTTCAGAAGCAATCTGACTGAAGCAGTGTGCAGAGGTCACTTTTTACAGATCCTTCAGCAAATACCCTCAACAGAACTAAATGTCGTAAGAAGAAATGCTGTCTTGTATAAAAAATGCTAAACAAGGCTTCAGTAAGAGGTCTGTTTTCAAAGTAATTGTAATTTTATTTTATGGTTTGTAGATAAATTGTTAGTGGAGCCTGCACGGAATCCATGTTGTTCAGCACATTCTGAAGTAATACTGAAGGTATACTAGTTAAGTGACAAAATGTTATCCTGACATTAAGTTATTGAAAGTGGTAGTGATAACTCTGTGGAGAGTTGTAAAAGGAGTGAAGTTCAGTAACTGGACATTAGTACTGCACAGGAAATTCCCTGTAGATAAAAGTTAATGAAAACATATTATTTTTTTTTAATTTTTTTTTTTAATCTCTTAACTGGGGAATTTACTTGTCAGAAATGAGATTTTGGGATTGTAATAATAAATTTGATGGAAACCTCAATTCAGTGCCCAAGAGCTAGATGGACATCTGCTTGTTTGAATGCATGCATGTTCCCCCAGAGATGCCCTATTAAAAAAAGTGCACAAAAATTCACAAACAACTGAAAGAGAGCTCAGGGATCTTACTGCATGATCTGTGTACCTTTTGGACTTTTCATACACAGAAGACAATATTTCCAATCCTAAACCAGATTTCGAATTGTTAAAATTGTCATCTACTTAGGCAATACCATTGATGATGAGATTTTTTTCTCCTTTGAAATCTGCACCAAATGTACCTTGAACACTTCTTGTACTAATACAGACTGAAAAACATTGTTGGTCCAGTACAGAAATTCTTTTAATTGTTAATTGGACCTGCGATTCCAATTTGTTGACTTTCTGTTTCCTAGTAGTAATCAAATATGATGACAGATTGTACAAGACTCTCTCTTAATGAGCAGTCTTTGTAGGTTTACTTCTATCACATGTAAAGTAATACCTGTAAAGCCCCCCAAAAATGGCTTGACAAGCCTCTTAAAGGGGCTCACAGTTTTTCACCTACTTGGAGTTAGACACATGAGAGAAATGCTGACAAGATATCCTCAAGAAGTTAAAAAACAAAAAAAGCTTTACTGGCGACTTCAGAAAAGCAGAGATCTCAGGCAAAAGTTTAAAGCAACATACAATCAACATAAAACATTTCACATAAAACACAAAGCATTACCCTGATGCCCCATTCAACTTAGCAGGCTGCAAGCCCATCTGATTTTAAGTTTCTCAAAACAAGAAGAGCAAATTAGAAGAAAGACAGAAAAGAACATACACTCCTGGTTTCCATGGTGTTCAACTAATAGGAAGTCCAACAGGAAGTAGAGTCAAGACCTGCTCTTGCCTTGTGTCCTGGCTATACTACATCCTTTCCTGCACCCTTTCCCCAGTTGGGACTTCCCTCATCTGGCCACTCTGGGGCAAGACTGGGGCTCCAGAGGCAGGTGTGGGGTATTGCCTCTGTTGTGCCGGGGACTGGTGGCCACTGTAGGACTGGGACATGAGATTGGGGTGTGGTGTGTGGTTCAGGGCATCACCTCACCAAAGGTAAGGTCCAGCCTGCCCTTTTCTCCATGTGTGCCCAAAACGTTCCAGCCAGCAATCCACCCAGTCTCTTGGATACCCTCTCCAGCATTTATTTGTACGTGAGTTCATTGCAGCTTACCTTACCTGCTTTTTACTGTTTGGTGGTTAGTTCAAATTCTTCTGTAATGTATACAAAAATTTCTCTTGCAAATTTTAGAACCATAGGATGGTTTGAGTTGGAAGCTACCTTAAAAATCATCTAGTTCCAACCGTGTCTACAATGGAGGGACTACGTCAGTGGACAGGGAAAAGGCTGCAGGTGTCGTCTATCTGGACTCTTGTGGAGCTTTTGACAGGGTCCTTCACAACATCCTTCTCTCTAAATTAGAGAGAGATGGATTGGATAGGTAGACTGTTAGATGGATGAGGAAGTGGGTGAATGGTCACATCCAGAGGTTTGCGGCTCAGTGAGGGCCAGTGTCTCAGTGTTCCAGTGGGAATCAGTGGCAAGTGGTGCCCCCAGTGATCTCTACTGGGAGCAGTGTTATTTAATATCTTCAGTAATGACACAGACAAACGGATCCAGTGCACCCACAGCAGATTTGGAGATGACTCCAAGCTGAGTGGTGGGATGACACTCCGGAAGGATGGGACCTGGACGAGCTCAAGAAGTGGACCTGTGGAAGCCTCATGAGGTTCAGCAAGGCCAAGTGGAGGGGGCTGGATTAATGACCCCTAAAAAGTCCCTTCCAATTAAACTATTCTATGATTCTATGAAAATAAATAAATGAAAAACCCTTTTTATGTCTTCCTATATATGATGGGCTTTCAGCTCAGGTATCCTAGCTAATTTTTTCCCAGTGCAGTTAAACATTTTCTTTAATTCAGTTTCCCCCATTTTTCCAATTGTATTTAGGTATTCTTCATTACACAGTTTGATGGGCTTGAAATGAACTAGAAAAAAATGCAATCTGCTAGTAAGTGAGGTAAATGCTACAATATGCTTTCTTAAACATTTTTTTAAAGCTGTTTGTTCATATTTATATGATATCCTAGGAATCTTGTGGTAAAATGCATCATCATAAAGCTGTTAAAATAGGTTGTGCATTCATCGCTGATTAAAGGTAAACATAATGGTTTTGAGGCAAGACCTTCAGGGTGATTTATGAACTTGTTTGTGGAAATAAACTGCAAAGTTTCAAGGTACCACACAAATGTTCTTACTCAGCACTGCATTTGTCAAAGGGTCATTCCTGCTGAGTTTATTTACTCCCTTCTGTCTGACCTTTTTATGACATTCCCTCTCTGTGCATAAGATGGGCACAGTCTGCTAAACATCTATTTGCAAACAATATAATCAGGTTGTTAATAATGCTTACTGTTAAATTAAAATACTGTAGTAGTACAAAAACACCCTCAAAATGCTTCACTGTCTTCAGTACAAAGGGAAAGTGTACAAAAGGTGTTACTGATGACAAGAAACTGTGGTCTTTGACCTCATAAACTGGTTAATAAAAGCACTGCTGCGACTTCATAGTTGATGTGCTGTCTTCTGAAAAGGCCCTATAAATTTGAAATGTCAAGGTTATATGCTGTCTAGAACTCCAGTCAATGGAAGAGAACTTTAGCAATTTGTCAGGCAGGGGGAGCTTTACTTATTCTCAGCTTCTGAGAAATGTGGCCCAAATCTGTTACAGTTTGGAAGATGGTATGATTAAATATTTATGAAACACTTAGGCATTTCTGTTTCTTTTTAATTGTTCACTGGCCATCTTGTAATATGCCTGAGTAGTTGTCAACACAAGCTGGTCTTTGAGATTCCAGAGTTTTGATCTTTTGCCAAAGTCAGTCACATCAACATCTGTTTTAGGAATTCTTTGCCAACTTACCTTGTTGCTCTTGTCAAAACTTCATGCTGTGCAAAGTGAGTAGCACTTACTGGATTGTGTTTGTAGTTTCTGTGTTGCCTCTGCTGGGTGAGTATGGGTTCACAGATGGTATAGGATGCCTGAGAGTAAGTCTTATCAAGTAGCTTGCTTAAAACTCTGTCATCATAGGGATTCTTTGGGAGAGCCTCTTAACCCTCTTCTGCAGGAATTAGTGAAGGGATGTGGCAGCTATTCTCAGGACCTCACTGAGCATTAAGAAAGAAAGGAACTGGAGTATGGAAAGCAAGGTACAAACTCTTGCCACTCTTTTTATTTAAAAGAAAAGAAGTTAAAAACCCCCATTCCTCTAGGGGTCCATCTGGTTTTCAGTTGAAGTGGTGCTACTGGCGTTACTAGGTAGGAGAGTCGCATGGGCTTCCCCTGAAGGGTTACATGCTAGACAGGAAGTCATAAAATGCCACCTGGTTTGAAGCAAATTTTATGGCAGATGTGATGAAATGCAAAAGTGTCAAAAGGTGTAGGACAACGAATTGTAGTTGGCTCTAGGGTCTTCTCTCAGCAATTCAATTTGCAGAAATACCAGAACAATTAATACAAAATTAATGCATAATTTAATTTGCTCAGCTATGCACCATGCATGGCTGGACAAATGCTGAATTTATTTTTTTTTATTTTTATGTTAATGATGGATAAAGTCATGAATGAGTTGGTGGAGAAACCGTAATGGTTTGAGGTGCATTAAATAGTTATATCATGCTTTTTAACAATAAGTGGGGTTTATGATGTAGTCCTCTGGTATATTAAGATAATAGAACTTTATCTGGGAATTTGCCATTTTCAAGCCTAGAATGAGTAGAACTTTGTTTCTGAAAGCATGTTCAAAAATCAAGAATTTCACTGCTGGAGCAAGCGATTACTCTAAAGTGTAATCTGCCATTTGGGTAAATTCCTTCTAGAGAAAGGTAAAACTTCCTTCTAATGTAGTTAGTGCCCATAGACACAAGTCTAATACATTTTATGTTGTATAGCCAACTGTCTTAACACCTTGAGAGTGAATTACAATTAATTTAAGAGCAGAAATATAAAACCATTCATCTTCACACAGAAACCACCCGGATGTGAAGAAAAAGAAAAATTCCAAGTCAGTATTGTCACCTGGCTGTATCTTAGTTGACTCTGATTCTGATTGCTCTCTGAATTAATTTTTTTAATAAATCTCCTATCCAATGAGCTCAGGAGATGCAGAGAAAAATACTTTTCTCTCATCTCCACAGTTATGAGACTTTGGCAGGTGATTTTATGAGGGTCAAATAAGTGGTACAAAGTCATAAATAAATTTTTTTACAGTCTTCTTTTATCGTTATGCTTTCCTTTCTCTGTTTTTATTTGTTACAGTTTGTGATTTGCATGAGAGAAATTCAATACTAAATTTTACCATGGAGCCTAAATAAATGAACAATGCTCAGATTAATTCTGCAAGGGAAAGAAATATGACCATGAATAAAGAGTGCAGGAGGCAAATCAGAATCCAAGGCAACAAGGGCCAGCCACAATGGTTACAGCAGGGAAAACTGTAGTAAGGCTGGTCCTGGAAACTATGCATTCTACCATCCATCTGTACTCATGGAAGAAAGATGCTGAATTTTCACTGACTTGTTCCAAACATATTTCTTATCTGTGTATGACACTGGTGACTATACTAATAATCCCACAGGATAGCCCAGTTATCCTTAGAGTGAAGAAGGCTCTGTGAGCCTTGATAGTAAATTTTTGTTTGTGCATTATATTTGTTTTGTTTTTTTCCAATTGTGCAATTTTTGGTGTAGCAAGAAAACTTCTTTTCATTAAGTAACCTATCTGGTGTATGATGACTTTTAAGATAAATATAATCATTAACAGCTGTTACATGTTGTGAAGTGTTTGATGTGCTCAGTTTTTAGCTTCTGTCTCATTACAACCAAAACATAAAAAAAATCCTTTGAACTCTAGACCACAAAATGTTTATGCTAGGACTGTCAGATATTGCTGTTTAAGAGAACTGTCATGTCAAAGGGGGAGAAATGGGAATTATTTTGGGTCAAGACTGCAGGCACAGTTGAAGTATGGTGCTGAGCAATCAACAGCATTTTGTCCTTCTGACATTTAGGTTAATTTGAATGACATTGGTCATTGACATTTTTCTGGTTATAAGTATCTATTTATTACCTCTCAATACAGTGACATTTTCTTCTTGATTTGAAAGGTGTGAGATGATTTGCAAGATGTCAGAAGTGTATACTTCTTTATTCTTGGTGTCGTGTTCCACTGTGCGGAGCTGCGAGGAGTTCTTTTAATAATGATGGTCAGGAATGAAATTAAGCCAAACAAAGCAAACATTGCATCTAAGAACTGTTTATTGCTAATGAGAGAGAAAGATAAAAGGGACTTACTCTACCAAAGAGGGCTAGAGAAGATAGAGCAAGAGGAAGAAAATGGGATAGAGGAGAGAGGGAGACTGAGGGAGGCAAGTCTCAAAAAGCAAGTCTCCAAAAAGCCCCTTGAATCACCAAGCCTCAAAAACAAAAGCACAGCCCCAAGCCAAAAGCCCACACTCAAAAAACAAGTTCAGAAAGCCCCCAAAGAGTCAAAAGGCAAAGGACAGAACAGACACACAGAGCTTCTGGTGCAGTTACTTTTTATGCTCCTCCCAAAGTCTGCCTGCTGACAGGAGACCACTGGCCCAGTCTGATGTCCCACTGCAGTCCATCAGTAAAGACCTTTTGCCATCTGACTGGAGAGTGTCTCTGGGGTCCAGTGTCTTTGGTGTTCCCATGCTGACTGCCTGTCCCGTGGGAGACATGAACTGGTTGTCATGTCACCCCAGAGACAAGGCTTTCCTGCATCTTTTCCTAGCTGCCTCCTGGACATGGCACATGTGCAACCTCTCCCCCACATGCCTCTGACAGCTATTGTTGAGGCATAACAAAACTGAATTGGCTCCTCACACTTGGGCAGAAGCTCTGCTTTTATTATTTTTCCTTTTCTTTCATAATTGTTGTCAAACCCTTTAACAAATGTCTGAATATCCAGGTGCTAGAACAACTCAGGAGCACTTGAAAATTTTGTACCATTGTATCCATGCTGATATTCTCATGGGATATGAATATTTTGTAAAAAGTAAACTTGAAAAATATTTCATTTGGATTGAATCAGCTTTCAAATAGCTAGATTAATTGAAGACTGTTTTTATTCTTTAACTCTTTCTTTTCATGTTCTCTTCTGCCCTTTCCAAAATTATTCCTGGGAGCTTCTGCTGCTTTTCCCTTGTCCAAGGAAGAGCCTGCTGCTATTCACATACAGTAAGAAAACAAGAAATTACACAAAGCAAAAATAATTAGTAGGTTCCAAAGAACAGTGTCATTGCATTGATGCTTCATTTTGACACTGAAGTATTTAATTTTCATTTTCAATTTTCTGATATTTGCAGGTAATTATAGTTAAATGGCTGTGACAATACATGTAATTAATTTTTCTTCCTTCATTTCATGACCCCATTCTCTACATTCATACTCCGCTCACTGACTGAATTTACTTGCAGCACTTTCCTGTTTTATTAATTATTAAAAGAATAGTGCTGCATAAAATATTGAACTGTTGGCTGACATTAATTTTTTAAATGTAAGCAGAGCAAGAGAGATACTACTGGAAATAATTTCTAGATCTTTTTCTTCTCTAAATACAAAAAAATTAGAATGCCTGGAAATTAACTGGAAATGGGTAGTCATTTTACGAAGTGGTATGAATAGCTTATATTGTTGTGTTTCACAGCTGCAGGATCATGTCTGGGCAGGCTACAGTTACCAGGAACCGACATGGGACGGGCTTCTACTCAGGAAACCATTTATTCAACACAGGAACAAACTCAGCTTAGATCCAGAGACAGACAGCCCCAAACAGAGGCAGGGTGATGGGTTTTGAGGTTGAGAACCAGGGTGGAGTTCCAGGTCAGGGACCACTAGGAACACAGCAAGGGAGAAACCCCAGAGGCTCCAACCCAAGCACAACTCCCTGGACAGCCACCCCATGAGGGGTCTGGGGTGCAATTTCTTCCAGGGCTCACAGGGCACATCCCATGAGGCTGGAATGGGGGTCCTCCAATGAGGATGGAATTATCTCTTGCCCATGCCTCTCACTTTAGCAATGTTTATCTGAAACTGAATCTTTGCCTCCCCTGGGTGGGGGCAACCTCACGTTGTATGACTTGTACTTAAATATAATTATTTTTCCATAACTTAATGGCAGTATTAAATTATTTCATTCCTTAGTTGTAGGTCAAATCATGCAATTTCAGAAACAGAGACCATAACCAGATGGTATTTCAATTATTTTTTGCAGAATGCATAGTCCAGATATTCCTAGGTTAGTCCTATCTTCTGTAGTGTTTTACCTGTGAGGATTTTCCTTTCCTCACACTTCTACCGTTTGTTAGCTCTCAGTTGTTTGGACATTTGGATCTGCCTCATGCTGTGTTCTTTTACGCAAGTTAAAACTGTTCCTTTTAGGTTAGAACTACAGCCCTTGGACTTAGTTTCAGTTACCTGTTTTAACTGAAGGCCAACCTATTCTGCATCCTTTAAGGATAGCAAGGCCTCCTGTTTTTTTGTTTGTTTGTGTTTTTTTTTTTGTTTCATTTTTTGTTTGTTTGGGTTTGTTTAATTTTTTTTAATGGGGTTGTTTTAGGGTTTTTTTTTTCTTCTTGTGCTTGTAAATATTCATACAAGAAACAAAGGAGAATATACATGTCCCTTGGGATTAGTACTGGGGCCACTACGGAGAGGACACTACAAATAGCAGATGTTTATCATTCTGTACCTCACAGAGTGATTGCATATGGCTTCTGTGCTCTTTTCTCTTGAAAACACACTTGCCTGCTTGTCCCTGAATGTCCCTGTCCCACACAGCCTGGTAACACCAGGGAGCTTGCTGAGGCTGCCCTTGATGCTGCGGTCCCTGTCACCAACAGAGGTGTTGAACAGTATTGGCCCCAGTACTGACCCTGGGGGGTCACAGCTGGCCACAGGTCTCCATGAACAAGGAACTGTTTCCCACAACTCTTTCCATGCAGCCATCCAGGCAGTTTTCCACCAAGTGGTCTGTCCATCCAACCCATGTCTCTCCAATTTAGAGACAAGGAGATCATGTGAAACAGTGTCCAAAGCTTTGCATAAGTGGAGGTAGACAATGTCAACTGCTCTGCCCTTATCCACCAGTGCTGTAGCTCCATCACAGAAGGTATGATTTCCCCTCTGTAAAGCCATGCTGGCTCTTTCCAATCACCTCTTTGTCGTCCATGTGCCTTAGCATGGTTTCCAGGAGAATCTGCTTCATAAGCTTGCCTGGCACAGAGATGAGACTTCTCTGTAGATCCCTCCATCTTCTGCTTTCTGTTTTTTCAAAAATGGGGTTTGTGTTTCCCTTTTTCCAGTCATCAAAGTCTTTAAAGTCATGCCCTCATGGACTGAGGGTTTTGTGACAGGTATTTACTTTTGCAGACTGTCCATTTGTGACAGTTGCATGGTAGTTATTCCCTCCAGTATTTTAGAAAGAGAGTGCTCTTAAGATGTCACTTTAAATTAAAGCCAAGGTTTTGAACAAGATAACTTATTTATATTCTTGATTTAAATTTCAGTAGCATGCTGAGACTAAATTTACTCAGCCTGTCTTCTCTGGCACAAAGGTAATTTTGCTTAACTGCATGAAATTTCTGTAAGATACAGAAAACTGTTTTGGCTTACAGGTAAAAGGTGCTTGTGCAAACTAGATACCGAGTGAAAGATCTTCTGTAACTGTCACCCATCTTCTGTCTGAGGCTGTTTTTGCAATAGCTTCCAGAGAATGCTCTTACTGCCCAGCACCTTAAAAGCAATTTTTTTCTTAACTTCTAGAAGGATGGGCAAGATGTGGTTGTACTCTTTCTGAGATTGTTTTGTGCCTTTTGTGTTAAAGAAATGGCTAATTTTTTTTTTTTTTCTGAAAGGTATTTATTAAAGTAGAACATATGACCAGTAAATAGTGTCTGTGTTAAGCAGGAGGGCAGATAGTACTTTCTTCCTTCATTCTTGAAAAGTTAAGCAAATTAATTCCCAAGCTGACGTTAAGATTTTCAAAAGGCACTATCAACATAAAGAGGAAGGGATCTTAAGTATTTTTACAGAAGCTGCAGAAAAATATATTTATTATGCCTCTGCCTGTTTTGAGATGCCTGTAGTGGTATTACAGAAAACGGAACAGGCAAGAATTGTTTCGTGTGCCCTCTGAGACAGATGTACTAACTTTTTTGCCTTCTTGGTGATGCATTTTTTTCCAAGTATAATTTTCCACAGTGTTGGGCTCTGTGTGGAGCATAAGTTGGTGAGTGTAAAGCTGGTAAGAGTAATGATGAAGAAATTGGCATAGGAAAGGTAGAAAGGTATTAAGGAGTAGACTGAGGAGAGCACTTAGAGCTTTCTGCTAGACTTCCAGCTCTATTATTTAAAATAAAAGCAGAAATCAGTTTCTTGTCTTTGCTGACTTAAATTTTTAAAATTTCAAACAGCAAGTCTTTGACCCCATCAAGGCAACATTTTTCCTCCCATCAATTTTGAACAGCTGAACAAGATCAGCTGGGTCTTCAGTTGCTTGAAGCATGTCCAAGGAAGGCTCAGGAAGAAAAACTCTGCCCCAAGAAACACCGATGGGTCACTATTTTTACTGTGGTTCAAATCCTTTGTAGATTCTCAAAGGCTGTAGCATTTGCTAAGGGAATGGTGTGTTGGCAGATAAGCCACTGTTAAGTTTGTGTAACAGTTTGTGAGAATTGCTGAAATTCAGGCTTTTGAAAATGGGAATCTTGAGCTACAGATAGAAATGAAACTTTATTTTATATGTTGCTTCATACTTCTGGTGGCTTAAAAGAAGTCCCCAAATTCCTTCGCACTTACAGAGAATAGATACACTAATTTCAGTGTCTTGGCTGAATTCCAAGACAGTTGGAAGACAGTAATTGCATTCAGTTTATCTAAATTTCTCTGTAGTTGAGTTGATTGAGATAGTTTCCATCTTCTTTCTTACATTATTTTGGTTAGCAGTATTAAACTGGCTGCTGTTTTTTCAACTTGTCATTTCTGTATTTTGTTAGAAACTGATACTATTCTGAAGTGTGCATATGATTTGCAAATTACTTTGAAGCAAAAACAAACAAATTGATGTATTGTGGTATCTATCATTTTATGGGAAGTGCTTATAAAACAATCATGATTGTTGTTTTGAAATGTACTTAAGTGGGGTATTTGTGTATATTCATTCTGAGATTTTGAAATCTGGTGTAAGAGGTAGTGTGATTTTGTTTAAATTAACTGTACATGAATATTTCTGTAAATCTGAACTAAACTTTTTCAGCTGGATTTGAGATACACAGATGACAGATAAAGAATTAATCCATACAGGTAATGCAGAAACTTGGATGAGATTGTGCAAGACACTATCTGAAATTATTAACTGCACAAAAGGCAATGCAGATTTACACCTCTAGGTGAAAAATGAAAGAAGTCTTCTTCCTACCCAATGAAGTCTGAGGACAAGTAAAAATTTCCTCTGTCTAGGCATTTTTTTTCCCAATAAGATATCTTCCTGTTTCTGATGCATTTATTAATTATACTATTTTGTTTTGGTTTCCGTATTGTTTCTGCTTTGTTTTACCATTCAGTTTATGCTCTGAGTGGGTAGAATATTGTGTGTTTT
The DNA here is from genome assembly GCF_049639895.1 of Pseudopodoces humilis. NCBI lineage: Eukaryota > Metazoa > Chordata > Aves > Passeriformes > Paridae > Pseudopodoces > Pseudopodoces humilis. The sequence goes on along the minus strand of NC_142203.1, from coordinate 20,557,890 downwards.
ACTGATTCAGTAAATGTACCTAGTTTCAGATGGGAATTTTGGTGAGACTGTCCAATTTGCAGTAGACAAAGACTACCCTGGCTGTATTTCAGGTGACATTTATATAGATGCTGTGCTGCTTTAAAGGGTAGGATAAAATGCATGATGATAGAAGCCTAAGAGACAAAGTGTAGCCATCAGCTGTATTGATTCTTCCTCTGATCTCCATGGTACCACTCTCTATGGTATTTTAATCTTATCCCAGGGATTATGTAATTTTTCAGAAAAATGGATGGGAACACTTGTTTCCATCCTTTCTTCTCATGAAAGAAGAAACTTCATTGCTATTGCTGCTGTTGCTATTAGTACTAGAAAGTTGCCCTTCTATGCACTGTCTGTAGTTTGAGAGCTGCAGTTACACACGTTTTGGCTCCATAGTTCAGCGGCACAGTGCAAGCCCCTTTTCTTTATAGAGGTTCTCTTGCAATCATTGATAAGTTTTCTTTCTCTGGAATGTTGATTAACTCAAATGTTTTTCAGCATTAATGAAGTCCACAAACCAGCAAACAGAACTGTTCCCAACTCCTAGAAAAAAAGCCTTAAGGTGCTGTCCAAGGAGGGGGAAGTCAGTGGGCCTGCAGGTACTCCATCAGAGCTTTCAGCCTCTGGAGATATATTTCATGATGAATGCAGCTGTCAGCTGTTGAGAAAAAAATGTGAATATATGTCTGCTTTGCTGCTCAGGACATGTGTTGGAGAAGTGAATTTAGAAGAGGACTGAATTTACCCTGTTTTTTGATACCTCTTTAGGAGTTTCTGAGTAGGGACCATAAGTTTCTTCCAGCACAGATTTCTGTATACTTCAGATAACTAAGCTTCCTACTCTGTTATGATGAAGATCTCTACATGTTCACAGAGAAGGCATAAAACTAAACAAAACCTGCAGGAAGAACAAATGAAAATACTATCTTCTTTTTCTTTTCCTTACATATACTGATGTCTAAATTCTACATTTTTTTTCTCCAAAGTTATTTTATTCTCTTCTGGTTTTCCCATTCCAAATTGAAGAGGGTAGTTGAGAAAGGCTTAATTTTTCTGTATTTTCCTATATTTGAGTAAATTGAGTTTTTATACCTAACTTGTCTTTTCCAGAATGCCTTTTTCTCTTTTCTTGTTGACTTATTTTAAATTTTATTATTTTTAATTTCCATTAAATTGGGATAGGTAAGGCAGTGGAATTTCATCTCTATTCATTTATGTCTTTTTAGCAGTCTGGAGTTTTCCTTTTATAAATGAGATACCTTGAACTTTAAAGAATGGGTAATTGTATGTGAGAGAGATGAAGGAAAATGAAATATTTCAAATAAAAGGAAAAATGAGAAAAGTAAAGGAGGAAAGTATTGAATAAAGTGAGGAATGGTGAAAGACTTCAGGCAGGCAAAATAGGAACAGTATTATGGCCATGGAGATCATTCACTCATTTTTCAAGAAGAAGAAAAATAAAAGACAATTGATAGGATGAGTTTTAAAAAAAAAGAAAATAAATTTGTTCTTTTATAAGGATTTATCTGGGCTTTTTGTACTTCACTACAATATTTTTGGAAAAAGAACTGAGAATTTTTGATTAAAAGTTCTGACAATGTCAGTAAAACATTATTTGTTTTGCAAATTACATTTTAGATATATGTGGAGATGGAAATCTTAGGAATAAAGAAAAATACCTGAATTTTCACACAGAGACAAGTAGGGTATATTCTATTTAAAACTACTGTTTAAGAACCTGATAAAAGCTTTTGGAGCTGTTGATTGAATTAAATTTCCTTTTCTTAAAAATTTTTAATTTGCATGATTGTGTAAAGTGTTTATCACTTCAGGCAGAGACAGTAAATTATTTTCAGACATGATTTTGTTAAGCAAATAATTCTAATCAGTGACCTAATACTTTATGTGGATAAATACAGTTTCTGGAAGTGTTACATTCAAAACTTTGACAAATAATATTTTGCCAAGATATAAAGTGTTAATGACTATATGGCCATTGTGTGTGTTTAGAGCATTCAGTAAAAAAAACATAAGTGAATTAATTCTATTTCTGTTATAGTATATCTATGGCAACTGAAATCAGTTGCTAAAATTTCACTTAGTCTTTCTCTAACAAAAAATTGTATTTCCTTTGCATGTTCGTACAGTAACAAACGTGCAGGTTTTGTTTGTGATGGTGATTCATGTGTATTACCCTGAACTAGTAGCATGGGAAACAAAACAGGAAAAAGGAAAGAAGACAAGTGAACACAGAGGGAAAGGGGATGTGTTTTGTTTGGTGTAGAGAATAGCTATCTTCTTTGCTATCCTTTCCAGTTTATTTTACTATAGTTTGCTATTTTTCAGGTGCAGTTAAAACCCAGTATTTCAAGTCAATATGTAATTCGAACACAACCAACAAACACCTGTCTGTCTACTCTTGAATGTGCAGCTGTTGCTCTTTCCATAATGGAAAAAAATAAGAGTATACAAGAGGTATGTAAATTTAAATACCTTAGTTTTTCTTTTATGAATGGCAGAGGGGCAGCAGAGGTACTTAGCCAGTAATGTAAAATTTGATAGTTAAAATCTTAATGACATTTGTAATAGTTTTGTTGCATAGCAAACTAAAACAAGAATGAAGTAATGGAAACCATTTTTCATTTATTAACTCTAGTGTGTTCAGATTACTGTGACTCTTTCATGTTGTGCTCCAAAAATGAACGTGACAAAGTTATCTTTGACTCTCAAAAACCTAATTCATTTTGTGACAGGAGATAAGAGTATGTTACTGCATGAAAATAAGTAAATTGTTTCCTCCAAAAACTAGACAGCAGAGATGCTCTGAATTGCCCCTCATAGCTATCTTGAAGATTAAATGCTTTTTAAAGCCTGGTCCCCTGATCTCCTACACTCCTCAGCCATGGAATGTAACCCACTGGGTTATGTCTGCCTACCAGCCAGCTCACAATTCTCACATGTCACTGGAGGAATTTGGGACTTAATAGTTCTTGAGTTTAAGTTTATCCCAGGTCAGAGAATACTAATTGGACATTAGCCTTTCCTTGTACATTGTGATCCCACTAGTCTGTGATAGAAGAGGTCAGTAAGAAAATGTCCTTTTTAATCTTTTGTTGCTGGCATTAGTAATATCTATTTAATGAGCCCTCTGAAAAACATCTACAAGTACTTTTACACCACAGAGCTAAGTCTGCAGTTTAATTGTGTGCCCAGAATAGGCAAGTGAATGATCTGTGAAAAGAGATTTAAATCTAAATTTTAAGTTTTTAATTTAAATCTACATCAATGTACCCACTACATGATAGTCTTCACCCTGGGATGCTCTTACCACTGTCCATCAGCTAGTTAATATTTTCATACTCAACAGGTGCTCCCCCAAAAAAATTGCCTAGATCAAAAATTGCTCCTGCAGCTGGGATAATATATAGTATGCCACCTCTGTGCCTCTGTGACACTAGATTCACCTTAATATTAAATGAATTGGACTTAAACCCAGACTTGGACAAAGTGTGTGGACACATAAGGAAATACGGCTCAGAAAGTGGAACTCCAAATAAAGATGGTTTTCAAGAAACTTGTGTGTATATGTGAGGTTTTATATTTACCTTTTTCTTTGTTGTGCTAGGACAACGTATTTTTCCTTCACTAGGACTTCTTTCTTACAGTGAATGTTTAGTTAATGTCTGTAGTTACCATCCTATATTCTGATTCACCCCTACCACTGAGAATTGGTCCAGCCTACTTTCCAAAGACAAAAATACGGTTTTCTCTAAGCATTGTAGTAGCCAAGAGCTGCATTCATGCATTTTTTTATTCTCTCTCTGACCTGATACCCAGTATGTCACTTAATTTTCCTTTGTGCTTTTAAGAGTCATATTTTTCTCAGTAGAATCTCAGCTCCTGCTGACTGCAGTTACATACATGATTGCTTTACACATCTGCACATGGGCCCCCTGTGACTCAGTCAGGCAACCTGATAATGAAGAGTGTACAATTAGGAACCACTTGAGATAAATTTGGTTTGTGCGGCTTCATTAATCCTATACAATACCTCTGGGCAGAAGCATGGACATAGTTGAGTCTCCAGGATAGCAGTCCAGATGCCTTGATCATAAGTCCCTCCTTTCTTTCTAAAACCCTGCATCAAGGGATTTTTGTCCAAGCACAAACAGCTTAGTTATTGTGACGTATTTTATTGCAGCTTGTTGACCGAGTCACAGTAATTGATTGTAGTCCACTGCTAAGGTCAAGTCAAAGCCATAACTTAAGTAATGTGGCTAGGGCTAAAGTCAGGATTGAGTGGTTCCAAGAAAGGAGTGAGGGATGGCACCAGGTAGGTGGTGTATGACTGCTCTGTGGTTCTTTTTAGTACATCTTCCATTCAGCTGTGCCCTTTGTGTCTGCAAAGGTTATATTTTAACAACGTTTATCATCAAAATTGTATTTTATTAGCATTTTTAAGTAGTCATTGAATTTAAAACTGCTGTAATAATTGATGTTTCTAAAATACCTTACTAAAAGCTTGTTTTTTTTTTTGTCCCTGACTCTTTCATGTTTCTGCAGACTATACTGCATCCACTTCAAGCTTTGTGCTCTTTCCAACTTCAGCATGGTGCCCAGATCCATCACAGCAAGGAGCATCTTCTCAAAAATGGCTTATATGACAAGCCCATGCCAAAGAATAAGCGCAAACTCAGAAGAATGGAGCTTCTGGTGAATAATGTTAAAATATAAGAAAACTGTACTGATTGTACAGTGGGATTTATTTGCAGCTAGCAAATGAATATGAATCTGGATTTGATCCAAACAGTTGACTATACTGTAGTAAAACAACTTTTAGGCCCTTCATAGGCAAGAGTTTATCTACCAATGTGACAAACAGTAATGGACAAGCTTTTTCATTTTTGCAGTAAGCCAGGTGCCTTTGTTCAGATGATGGAGGAGCATTCTCATTTCCTGTAGAGAAGAGGAAGAAAACTGAACATTATTTAGGCTTATGTTATCACTTGAGTGTCAGATATGATCCTCAATGTGACTGGATGAATTTATTTTGGAGAGACTATTATCAGTACAAAAAGACAAGAAATATGAATATGGATGTGATGGAATGGTAAGGCTTCAGCAGCTAGAATTATGTTGAATTTCTACTGAGCTTTTTAGCTTCAGTATCTAATTACAGTGGGCTTTCAAATGATAACTCCTTATATTCTTTAGTTCAGATGAACATAAGGCATGTTACTTGTACAGTTCTTTCTAACTTGGAGATTTTTATTTCTTATATGATTAGGACTCCTTTTTGTAAATTTACATATATTTTCCAGTGCAGTCAGGTTTCATTTCTCTCAGACTTAATTTTTAAATTAAATATGCATATGTTTTTATGAGAAACTGAACAATTCTGACTTACAAAAAGAAAAGTAGGAAGAGTGATTTTTGGAATTACAACTCAGGTGCTTTGCTTTTCCTTGAGCAAAAAACTAGTCTTCCACAGATGAGGAAATCTCGTAGATGTAAATACATCATACTCATACTCTGACATACAATGATAATGTTGCTGGAGGAATTGAACAAGCCCGGTGTAAATTGCTCTGTAAGAAGTATGATGCAATGACAAATTATTATGTCTGGTCACAAGCAACTAACATAATTATAGATCTTCTAGAATTAATGTGTTTAGTTTTTCACTTCTAACAGTACTTCTTTCTAATGGGAATTGCTAGAAGCAGAAGAATTAGGAATTTTTATGGGCTTTCTGAAATAACATTTTATGATCTGAGGGAAAAGTAAAGTGAAGGTTCTGATAATCCTTTTTTCTACATAAATGCCTCCTGCATTTAAGAGATTAAAATGCTTAATGTTTGTCTTTACTGTGAGTTCCACTGTAGGTAACAACATGAAGCTAATTGGGTACTAATTAGTCTTAGAAAAATAATTTTGTCTTTCATTTATGATCTGTAAGACAAATTACAGAAGTGAGGTGGGGGCGAGATGAGGGGATGTGTAGGCAACTAACCAATATTTTACTGAAAGCTTTTCTGCAATTAATAAGAGGGGTCAAAATGAGGTCAGAGATTAGCTGAGAAGTTTTAGTTAACCCTGAGCTAATAGTGACCTTTTGTTTAGGCATGGATAAACAATATAATTTGGCTATGCTAGCAAAGCTTATATAACCTTTTTCTCTTCTCCCAGTCTAGATAAATCCAGTATCTGTCATTAAATTCAGCAAAGCTGAATTGGTTTTGACAAATCTGAAGCAAACCAGTCTCATATGATTAATGATAGAGTAGATGCACTTTTGTTCACGTTGGAACAGAGAAAGGGCATGTTTATTCCTGTAGCACACCAATCTCCAGGCTAACTTGGAGTCTGAAGTGGCAATCTTTTGCAATTTGTGTGTGCAACCTTGTGTGTGATGCTGTGTCCAGTTCCAGGGTTGATATGGCTCCTGCTGGGCTGGTAATCTTCCTTCCCTCTGCCCTGGGACATGGTCAATAATTCCTTGAGGAAACATGGGTATCAATTAAGCTTTATTGTTAATGTCATATTCACATATATGTTTGATGTTCATGTTTAATGTTGCATATGTTAATTTAATTTACCTTATTTTTAATTCATCTCGAGCAACAGTGTATCTTTTGACCTACATTATGAAATTTATTTTCCTAAGCAGAAGATTAAGTGTGTCTTTAAGTAATATGTGAGTTTATATTATAGAGAACAGAGAGAAATTTGTATTATAGCCTGGGATTCATAGCCATCTGCAAAATGCCTTAGAATTACAGGATCAGAGAAATAGTTGCCTTAATTGAGTTATAATCCTACATTAAATATTCCTGTGCGTGCAGTCTGTGCAGAGTTTTCATGTTTTTCAGCAAAGGACAAATTCTGCACAGCTTACAATAAGCACTTTTTAGCTTGTTGATTCCTCTTGTTCTTTTAATTTTGCTCCTGTGGATAACAGGATTTTGTGGGATTGCATGCTGGATGCATAGAAGCCTTTAATTGCTAATTTCCTCCGCTGTACAATACTAGATCAATCAATATGCAACAGTTACTGAAGAAATTAAAAACAATGCATTGCAAACCTCCAGGCATTTTATTTTTTTGAGTTTTTTGTATGTCCCAGCTCAGCTATAATGTAGTGAACATTTAGGTGAAGCACAGCAGTCAAATGAAATCTGTTTCAGATTTGTTCGAAGCTATTAAACACAAAACAAAATATTTTTTAGGTGGAACTTGCATGATTTAAAAAATATGCACAGTGTAAGAGGAAGAATTTAGAAAGTCTGCTTTCAGGCTTTTAGATTCAGAGTTTTATGATAAATACATTACCTCAAAGAAATTAATACTCTGAAGTCCAAACTCTCTTGACAGAAGCTGTGTGTGATGAAGTAGCACTCTTCGTAAGCAATTTCATTGGAATGATTTTAATTTGCAATTTTACTTTGCTGTAATGGTAAATCTGTTTCATTTTTCCTTTACCAAAAGATTAATGAGTGAAACCTACCAGTCTAACAAGATATTGATTAAAAAGGAAGGAATGTGTTTGCTTCTCATGTTTGGTCCTTTGTCCTTGTCCACTTGTACTTCCAAATACTGCTACCAAAATGAAATCTGCCTTCTATGTGTCCCCATGTCATGTGATGGGACACTGGTGGCATGGATAGCAAGCTTTTGAACAGATGCAAATATTTTTCAAAGGTGAGCATTGTTAATTCACTATATTTTCATAGTCTGTAGGACTAAGTCTATGAAAAAAGACAAAGATGGAAATGTTTTGAAATAAGAACACCTCCCTTTTTGCTTAGAAAGCTTTCATATTAAAGAGATGCTCAGGACAAACATAAAAGTATTTTTCTTCAAGATTCTACTTTTGTTGCCTCATAACCCCATGCTACCAATAAATCACTCTTCTATTAGTTTTTCTTGAGATGAAAAGGAAACTTTTCAACTGACTTCAAAAGAGGCAAAAATTATTTTAAGACCAAGGGCTTTATTCTCAACTGCTACATTAGATAAAAAATTTGCTTATGTTGCATTATTTTCTACAACTTCTTTGCTTCTTTTGAAATTTAATTAAAAACTGGACTTTTAAAAAGGGATAGTTGTTCATGTTTTTCTCTTTATGTTTGTATGTTTTATGTCTATATACAGAATGCATATAAATTATATATTTGTTTCTGCCTCAAAGCAATAAAATACTAATTTACTTGGTGTGTGCCACTGCATCTCTACAGAACTGAATTTGTTCACATGTCCTGATATTACAAACCCTAGTCCTTTTTTGTGTCTTTTTAACATCATTCAATCAATTAATGAAGAGATGTGGCTTTGCGGATGCTATTTGAAGAAAAAGGGTTTTGTTATCCGTTATATTTGTTATCCATTGAAACCTGCATGAAGACTAAATTTCTGTGGCAATTTCTCAAGCCATTTCAGTTTCAGAGCTCTGTTCTCTCTTCCTGCAGTGATAGCTAACTCATGTTCGTTACCACACAAACATGCACATCTTTCCACACTGAAACACCACCGGAGGGCTGCATCTCCAGCTCTGTGTCCTAGTAGGTACAATGAGATAACCATTCTGTTTCTCACCCACACTTTCTCTGTCCCCAAATTGCTATAATCAAGTTAAAAAACAAAACTGAACCAAAACACTAGAACTGTTTCTGTTCTTATGCAGCCGTTTCTTATCTCCCTTCTACAAAAATTGCACTTTAGGGACTTTCATATTGTCTTGCTTATGAGGTTTGCTTCTTGTATTCCAGTTCACAATCCTTCCAGATTCTCAGCCCTGAGAGCTGCAGCTTTTTTCTCATATGGACAGATAACAGAGGAAAATAAAAAGGAGAGAAGAGTCTGTGTTTTAAGTAGGATAAGAGACTATTGTGGTTTAGATCAAGGCAGCAGCCAAGCCCCAGGCAGCCGCTTGTTCACTACCCTACTAGCAGGATCAGGAAGTGAACTGGAAGGGTAAAAGTAAAAAAAAGTCATGGATTGAGGTAAAGACACTTAAATAGGTAAAGCAAAGGTTGTGCACAATAGCAAAGCAAAATACAGTCCTAATTCACTGTTTCCCATGGGCAGGCAAGTGTTCAGCCGTCTCCAGGAGAGCAGGACCTCATCATGTGTAACAGTGACTTAGGAAAACAAATGCCATTACTCTGAGAGTCCCTTTCTTCCTTCTTCCACTAGTTTTATGTGTCAAGCAGAATGCCATGCATTCCTTTTCCCAACTGGGGTCACCTGTCCCAGCTGTGTCTCCTCCCAGCCTCTCAGGTACCACCACCAACCTCACCAGGGTGGAAATACAAAAGCAGAACAGGCCTTGGCTCTGTGTAAGCCCGGCTCAGCAATAACAAAAACATCTCTGTGTTATCAGCCCTGTGTCCAGCACAAATCCCAGACAGAGGCCCATATACTGTGAAGGAAATAAACTCTACTACAGCCAAAAGGAGTACAGAGATTTAGGTAAAAGTTGGTTTTGTTGCTAGGGTATGTCTGCTATAAAGCTTGATACTTGTCACTATGGCTTGGTAATACCCTGATTTCCCCGTTTATGAGGTTAGCTGCATTGCTTAATGGCTTAATATTTATTAAATATTTCTTTGAATCCCATTGTATTTCCTAAAAGATGTTAACTACTTTTGTATGTGAGAAGGTACTTCTGTCTTTGAGCAGCCAAAGAATTGCTGTACCAGTGGGACCATGGAAGCAGTAACTGAGAGCCTCAGAAGCTGTAACAGAAAGATTCTTTAAGACTTGAAAACTACGAGAGAAGAATAAAGAGAGATATCTCCATATAGAGATATCTATCTCTATATATAGAGAGATAGATATCAGTCTATAAAGAGAGATATCAAAGAGAATATACAAAATATTTAAAGCATATAAAGACATACCAACTTTGTGTATTAGTGGAAGAGAATAACAAAAATATTTTGTAAATTAATAATATATAAACCTTTTGCTGCTTATATACATGAATGGAAATATAGATAATGTATTTATAAAATGCATTTTATGGTTAGAAGCTTATCATTTTAAAAATGCATTTTAAAAGGAAAATTAAATTTCTATGAAACAAAAGTCTTGCTTCTAGTTAACTGTTTTCCTTTTATTGCTGACTCATATATATATGTATATGTATATAAAACGCATAGATAAAAGTAATAATAAATTTCTAGTGGGATTTTTGTATGTTCTTTTTAAGATATTTTAAGGTAGATATACTGAGAAATGGGTCATATACTTGTTGTGATTAAGCATTTGCAGAATTGAGGTCAAATACATTACTTTTGATTTTTTCCATAATTACCAGCAGAAGGTAATGAAGAAAAAATTATACTGTTCTATATTAATGCTTCAGTTTATGGTGCTTCATTATACTTGAAGTAGTCCTCTAAGGGATTTTAAGTTCATCCAAAATCAAGTTCCCTATTTTTTCAGGGATTAGATAGGATGTTTTCAGTCAGTGCTAGATGTGCTGGTATATGCCAACTGTGGAGTCAGTATTGTGGGAAATACTGGGTTTAGATGAAAAGTTAATTAATGTAATTTTCTCTAGAAAGATTATGTGGATTTTCTTTTTCACAGCAAATGAAATTCCACAGAGTAGTGCCTGGTTTTTGATGTTTTTATTGTGGGAGTTTAATAGAGCTGTACATAACTGGAATCTTCCTGGTCATTCTGTTTCATTCTGAAATATATCAATAATTGATTAGTTAAAGGTCCTGGTAGTCAGGTATTTGCCAAAAACATTGAAGTTATGGTCTGTGACCCTTGCCTTATCCAAAGACATTTTCTTTCAGTTCTTGGAGTAGGCATTTGTATCAGATAAAATATGTACTTCAGTTATCTTGAAACTGTTGTGAGATTATCATTCTCTTGGCTTTGTTCACCTGTGTCCTGCCAGACAGACAACAGTTCTCCCCTCTGGGGAGCACTTGCCTCCCTGTGATCAGTGAGTTTCTTTAGCCAAGCAGGCTGAACCTACACCTCTGCCTGCAAAACTAAATCTTCCCTGCCTCTCTGTTCAGACAAGAGTCATGTTTCCTTTTGACTCTGTTGTCACTGTGGAATCACAGATGATATTTTGCAGAGCTATTCTGGTATTGCTATTCTGTTGGGGCATAATGTGCTTTTGATATGAGAAAAATGAACATCAGTTTCTGTTGCAGTTACTGTTTACTAGGGTTTTATCCAAAATGGAAAAGATAAAATGTCAGTATTGTCTGATAATAAAGGACAAAGTATGAAAGCAAACTTTTAAGGGCCAGATTTTACACTTTATCTAGGAGCTCCTAACAGGAGGTCCTTGCTTATATGCCCTTCTCAAGATGCAAGGAAAATCACAGCTCTTCTGTTGCAGAGAATAGAAGAACAGTTCTGTCTTTCTATCTGTAGAGGCATGTATCACTTCAAAGCTGGGGGAAAGGGGCATGACTATAGTGTAGCTCAAAACTGTAATGCTGAATATCACTGCTTTAAAAGTGAATCTGCGTGGATGCAGCCTCTTCTTTAGGATATGTCCTCTTTGAAGTTTTTAAGGACATCAAGGGAAATTTAAGTGTACTTAATAATCAAGCCAGAAACATTCACTTACCTGTCAGTGTTGTTGACCTCAGACATAAATTGCTCTAAATTGTAGTTGTTTTCATGTGTATATGATAAGATAGTAGTAAGTCAAAGGGATAATGAAGTTTGAGAAGAAGGAATTGAGTATTTCTGGTTCTGTTTTTAAAGGTAGTTCTAAAATTCAGAAGCAGAGGACAAACTGCTAGAGGAATTGAATTAGATGTATGAGTTACAGAATGAGTTTCTGACTTTTTAATTTGCATCTGCTCTTCCTAGCACCTTGAAATCAGGAAAAATTGTAATGTGAATTTGATAACATTTTAGAGAACTGATTCAGTCTACATCTTTATATTCTGTTGAAATAAATTATTTTCTTTTGAAGGTCTTGTGCTGCCCTTTTCAGAAATACGAATTTTTCCTTCATGAAGTTTTGGATTATATTCTAGTGATTTGGATTAAATTCACTGCAAGTTTTACAGTTAGCAGATTTTTAGTTTATGGGTTTTTTTGCCCATTAAATACTGAATATATTCTGTCTCCAGAATTACTCAAGCAACCACAGAAGCTGGAAACCTAGTTGCATATGTTTTCAGCTTGTATGGTGAAATACTGTTGTCATGAAATAATTGTATAAATTTTGTCTTTCAACAGGTGATTTTCATTATAAGTTCATCTAAAATTACAATCTATTTTGAGACAATTGCTACTTCCAAAAAGCAGATGTTTAGCAAGTAGGTACTTATACCACATTTTATCTATATCAAAATGTTACTAATATTTGCCTATTTGTATTTCTTCACTAATTCTTAGGAACTTTGTCATCTGCCCAACAGATTATTCATCTTTCAGTGTAAGGTTCTATTCCTGATGTGTGGCAGGTAATCCATGAACATAAATAAATTCTTCGTACACTACTTCTTTCTTGGGAGAAAAATGTAGTGCTTTTGATTAACAATGGAATGTAATAAAGGGGAAAAAATAAAATATGACAGGGGTGTTCTTCTGAGTGATTCTTCCAGTTAAGCTGGTGATTTCTACAGGGGAATGCCTCATGAATAATTCAGCTAAGATGGAAGCAAGTGCTTTGCTGGCCAATGACTCAATGAAGAAATCATGTTGGAATCAAAGCATTGTATGTAAAATGCATGATACTCTTAATGCTAATGTTTAAGTATTAATAAGTTTTGTCCTGTAGGATAGCTAGAGTGCAGTAGGGTTGAACCCTAAACAGGATTTGTGTGTATCACTTTTGAAGCTGTCACAAATGCTCTGTTTTAAAATGGAACCAAGTGGCAGGTTGCTTGTTTAACATAGCAGCTGGCTCCAGTTCTCAGGCAAGCTGAACTGGTTTCCAAAAGAGAGCCAAAATTTTACAGATAGCTATGGAAGCTCTAGTGAAGAACTAGGTAGTCCACTCTGTGTTGCTCTGCTTCCTGAAGAGTTAAATTTGTTTGAGTAAACAATCTGAGCAGCAACACAAGCAAGCTTTAATAGAAACATCTTTTAAAAATTATCTATGGTAGCTCATGTAAGAAATGCATAGTAAATACCAACTGTTATGTTTTAATTTTTAATTTAATCTTTAAATAAATATATTTGTAGTGCAAATATGCCTTGTTGTGAATGCAGTCAGCGGATGCTTGAGTTATACAGAGGATAATGACTTTTATCTGAGAATTGAAAGAGGTTTCTTAATTTCTGCATTTTCACTGTGGTGCCAAAACCTGCTAACTTGCTTCTTATGCTTAAAAGGAGTTTTTGAGGAATTAATGGATTGGTTTTGCCACACCTATTTGTTTGTTTCGTTAGTGCTGTTTGGTAAGGCTGGAGTTCATGCTGCAGCAACAGTGTGTGTTGGAGGCCTCCCTGAGGAATGTACGGCTGGAGACTGTGCCTTTTGCTTCTGGTTTACCTTCACTGTAGCATTGCACACTGGCATAAGGACTCCACTGCAGCATGTAAAGTTTGTTCAAACATCCCAGAGCTGAAAATGTGTTATAATGTGCAGTGGCAAACAAAATTTCACTGCAATATCTGGATAGTTACTGAAGAAGCTCTTTTCCCCTTCTTAGCAATGTTATCCCAGAAGTCCTGCCAACATCACTGACGGGCTCAGTCTTGGCCCAGCAGTGGGTCCATCTTGGAGCCAGCTGGAATTGACTGTCTGACATGAGTGGAAGCTTCTGGCACCTTACTTACTACAGAAGCTATCCCTGCTGCATCTCCCTTTTCCCCTCATAAGCTTGTCCCAGAACTGCAGAACTGTGTGCTTGCACTGCTGACAGCATAGCTGCAGGACAAGGTTTCCAGGCCCAGGGCAGCACACACAAGAAACAAAGACCAAGATCAAGGAAAATAATTGCAGCTTTAAGGAGTACAGGGACAGCTGAATAGTGGCAGCTCTGTTGGGGCACCCCTGGTATCTTTGTGCTGCAAGAATGGTGGGCAGACCCTTACTCAAAATAGCCCACAGATGTTCCAGGAAGGATTCCATTATTAGAATTTCAGAGGAAGACACCCCCACAAATCCTGGGACCATGTCAGTGTGACCCAAGAGGAAAAAGACCTTCCTAACTTTCCTAACCTTCCTAACTGCAGACACAGGGCACCAGTTGTGTGGTGCTGCAAGAGGAGCGGGTAGTAAGTTACCCACAATGACCCAGGGGCCATGCTCGGTGCTCCAGAGGAAGATGAAAATCTCCCAGGTGCCTGTCTGCCTCAGTGCAAAATTCCTTCCTAACACCAGAGCTGCCCATTCCCTGAACGTGTGAGCAAGCCCTGACCAGGCCCCTCTCCTGCCAAGCCAGAAGCAGCTGAGTAGCTCATGAGCTGAACACAATGTGCCATCAGCCTGGAGGAGTCTAGCATAGCCCTTCCCCATTGGGACCCCAGGAGAACCCTCAGCACAGGGCTCGGGCATTGCATCCAGCCAGACTTCTTCCCTTGGGCTCATGTGAGCAGAGGGCATCACCCTAGGACTTGCTGTGACTCAATCCTAGCAGTCATCTCCTGGTCTGCTCGTGCTGCGCATAAAGCTAGGGAGTGTGGGAAACAGCCTGTCCAGCCTCGTACCCCTGCAGAGTCACCTGCCCAAACAATGGCCATGGGTTCTGCAGGAGAAGGCAGGCATGCCTCATGCACATGGAGAGCTGCTACCCTTCCATGCAACACTGCAAGCAACAGACCGTGGCACAGGTCACTGCATTCAAGACCAGCGTAAGAAGTATGTGGAATTATTGGAGTGAGTCCAGAGGAGTGCCATGAAAATTACTGGAGAGCTGGAAAACCTCTGCTGTGAAGACAGACTGAGAGCTGGGGCTGTTCGGTCTGAGGAAGGAAAAACCTTCAAGTAAGGTGACGGCATCAGGCACAGCACCAGGCACAGCACCAGGCACAGCATTGCCAGCCAGATGATGGATGGGATTGTGCTGCTCTGGTCTGAGTGGGAGCTGCCTCACTTCAAGTGCTGGGGGCAGCTTTGGGTGCCACAATGTAAAAAAGACATTGAGCTGTTAGAGAGTGTCCCAAGGAGGGCAGCCAAGACTGTCAAAGGTCTCAAGGGCAAGACTTACAAGGAGAAGCTGAGGTCACCTGTCATGTTCAACCTAGAGAAAGCTGCAGGAGATCTCATTGTGTTTTACAACTTCCATAGGGATGGCAGTGGACCGTAGGTGCTGAGGTCTCCTATCAGAGATAGGATAAGATCCTATCAGAGACAGTGATAAGATACAAGGAAATGGAATGAAGCTGCTGGCTGGACTCCAGGGAAAAGTCCTTCCCTGAGAGGGTGGTCAGTCACTGGAACATGTTGCCCAGGGAGGTGGTCATCATGTCAACAAGCCTGACAGACTTCAAAAGGTGCCCGGATGACAGGTTTTCTAAGCGGCCCTGCAAGGCCCAGGTATTTGGACCCAATGATCCTTAAAAGGGTCCCTTCCAACTTCAGGTGTACTACAGTTATATTATTATAGTACACATCTAAGGTAATTGGTTGAAGTACCACTAAAAACTGTTTCCCCCCATTACTTGGCAAAGTAACAGCTTTCTGTTTTTAAACAAAATGACAATTTTTACTTTGCAGCTTTTGTTATGAATAGAATTAATTGTGTGTAGCTCTTGCATACTGTCCTTGTCTTTTGCAGTGTGGCTTCTAGGATATAATAGGTTTAATTAAACCTACTCAGTTTGACAAAACATATATTAATGATGCTCTGAAATGCCAGAGATTTTGCATTTAATGGCACTTACAGCATATTGACACACAAAGCAGTTGTGACATGTTTATATTTCAGTGTTCCTTTAATCAAAACTCTGTTTTAATAAAAAATGACACAGTATTTACGATGCTGTGATACATAGATCATTGATTATTAAGGATGACATCATTTCAGGAAAGTAGATGTACTAGCTCTGAAATGTAATGACAGTTTTAGAAGGATTATCTGTACTTCAGGGTCCCTATGGCTTTTGATTTCCTTTCAGTTAATTAACTTTAAAATATTAATTTCAGATAGCAGGTCAGATTCAACTGAATTTTGCAGCAAACAAACCTCAGAAATATGGGTTAAACCAAAATAGGTCGCTATATTTTGGTCCTTAAATCTCAAATTGTACACGGTTGAGTTGGGGTATCTCACGCAGGGCCAAAAGTTTGGCTCGGTGATCCTGATGGGTCCCTTCCAACTCAACCTATTTTATAATTCTATGATTGTATGATTTTTAGTTAATGATATAGGCAAAAATATTTCAGGAAACATTGTAGAGTAGTGGTATTTCTTGATGAGTGCGATGCAGATGCAGTAACTGGTCAGGTGTGTGCACAAGCTGTGATGTAGTTAATGTTAAACATGGTTACAGTGTAAAGTAAACATGGTTACATCCTGTGGTTGTGCTTTTCAACCCAGTGAGCTGTCCATTTAGCCTCAAATGCTCAGTGGAGCAGCCTTTAAGCTTGCTCCTGCAGTAGTACAACCAGCTAATTTCAGTATTAAAAATGGTATTTTTACTGGTGCTTTTTCGTGTTCACTTAATAGGTTTTTGTCTCTCTTTGAAACAGAAATCAGGTCTGCAGTCTTGCTAGAGGTTTCTCATTCAAGTGACAATTTATCCTTGGCAAAATTGTAATTCTCATAAATTGCAAACATAGTTTATGCTTTACAAAAATGTGAGAAACTACAGATCCCTTCAGGAGCACTTAGATTTTGCAACTCTTTCATATTCCTTTGTTGTCCTTTCCTTGATTTTCAACATCTCCTTTATGCTAGGAATTACATTCTAACCTCCTTTGTGTCTCTCTTGACTTGCCCTCTTCCCAAATTAGAGCATATGCCAAACCACTTGTCTGAAAGGCTGCATTTAAATACATTTCCTTTGGCTTTTGTCTGACAAGTTGCCAAAAAAGGGAGTACTACTTTTCCCCAACTAATAGATTAACATATTCTTTCTCTTGTTTTTATATGCCTAGCTTTTGATTGGCCAGACTCGAGAATTACTTCTCTGAGTCTCTGGAGTTTAATTGCATGTAAATTAGTTCTTTCATTTGCCTGAATGTGCTAACCAATTTCTATTAACATTGCTTTCAAAGATCCATTTTCTTTGCTCCAAAGACCTCATATCTCAATGGAAGTTTACAGTATTTTCTGTTTCATATGACTGTATCTTAAACTAAAACAACACAAAATTGGTGCTGCCATGGCATCAGTTTCGTACAAACTGGTTTGCTTAAATTTGCTCTTGAGGTAGTTCTCACTAATTTTCCCATTTGGGACCTCTTTGGCCTTCATGTATGTTAACTGACAGTTTATCAGAGGGTGATTTTCTGTAAAGCGCTTGCCAGACTATAAAAGAGAAGAGCCAGCTCAAAATTTGTGAAGTGTGTTATAGGTGATGTCTGTGGGTGAGATGGTAAGGTCATGTTAGTGTGTATTTGTCTTATGTAAACTCTGTCCCTTGGTGATCACTGGTACACAGCAGGCCTTGGCTTTGGGCTGTGTCTGCTCTCCTTGGTGAGGAAACTCTAGTGTTGAAAACAAGCTCCACACATGCTGGAACCAAAGCTTCTCTTTTCCAGTGGGACACAACTGGTGCATTCTGCAGGGGCCCATGTCTGCTGTGGTGGAGATGCAGCTGGTGTGCACAGTGCTCAGTGCATTTAGGCAGAGAGGTGTAAATACTCACCAAAGTCCTGCAGAGCTTATCCTGTCTGTTCAGTGTGATCAGAGGAAGCCTAAGCCCTCCTGGTGTCACCTCCCTGAGCTCAGTGAGCTCTGTGCAGGTCACACCCACTGTGGTAGGAAATACCTGATCCTGCTATGTGTGCAACAGGACCCAGGTACTGCAGGGCACAAATGATGTGTGAGGACATGAACTGCTCCCCCTTATTTTCCTCTTGGATCTTTGTAAAGCCTCTTTGACATTGAGACAAAGACTGTGATGGCCCGAGGAAAGATATGTTAAGGCATTCTCTGGAACATAATTTTATTTTAAATAAAATTTTACTGCATCAGAAGTGACTATAGTGTGTCAAAACCAATGTTATTCCTTCTGTGGTAAAGAGTTTAAACACAGTCAATATTTAGTAATTAGTGAGACTGTATTTTTTTTTAATTTGCCTTAGTGTTAATATTCAGTCTAGTACAAACATACCATCTTTCATTGAAAGAAAACTTGGGCTCTGATTTCTCAAAGATCCCAAGGGAAGATCATACTTTTTAGCATTAATCCTGCTAAAAGTAATGTAAACTAGTAATTTGATTTAATTTGTAGCTGTGGGTAATAGACATGCAGCCTTCTGATGTTTGCTTAGTTTTTGTTGATGTTATTGTATAAGCAATTTTTCAGATGAAGGGAAATATTTACCTAAAAGTTGACTATGCATGACAGTGCTAATGTTATCAAACCAGTGCCTGTTGTGAATTCCCTTAAACTTTGTAGGAGTTAGTTCAAGAAAAGCTTAAAAATTTGTGAAAAGTCTCTAAGACCTGTCAGTGGACCTGTCTAAAACTAAATGGATAGAATGTAGTAGAATGTACTAAATCTGATCATCAGGAGATGTAAAGTCTACTTATTTTCCATGTTTCACTATTTGCTTCTAAAATGTTTCTCTTTGTGACAGTTCATTAATGTAATCCGCTCTTGTCAGTGACTAAAGGAATTCCTTTTTCCTTGTCTTTTTTTTTTTTGTAGATCTAGACGGCCTTAAGTGGCAACATAAAGTATTGTTTTAATAGTCTTTGGAAACTGTGGCTACTTGCTTGTGCTTGAGGTATACTCAAGTAAAAAACCCGAGTTCAAGGTGTGTATTTTAAGTGTCCTGCTCATAGGAATGTTGAAAACAAATTTTGATTTTTCAAATGAGTCGCCTGTTGGTAAAAGGAGTGAGAAATAGCAAATGAATTGATTTGCCTCTGAGGGAATGACTCTTTTCTGGTGATAGAATGCATTGTTTAGTCCATATTATTTAGGAAATAGCAGTATGGCACTGGGGAACATAGAGATGTTTGAGAAGCAAAATCAGTTCACGGGAAATACGTTAGTGAGAAATCAGTAAATTTGCAGCTGGGAGGGAAGGAAAATAGCTAGAAAAAGAGAGAACATTGAAAAATGTTGTTAGTGGTTTAGAGAGAGAAAGTACAAATATAACAATGGGAATCTCAATGAATTTGGAAGTTGATTTTCTAAATTGTAGGTTGTATTTGCATATATAAAACTGCATAAACTGTTTTGTGTTTGTGTGAAATATTGTGTGTAGTTACAGAAAGAGAGGAGAATGTTTGTAGTTTGTCACCAAATTGTGCATAAATGAAAACTAAAATTTTGCTTTGAGTTCTCAAGGATGTTTCTTCAGCCTCTAGTTCTATAGTTTTTAGTGTAAGAAAAATCCCTTTACAGGGGCTGTGGTGCACTGTTGGATGAACTTTATTTTTAATATATTTTCAAACACAATGCATTAGTGGAAACCCTAGAGAATTGCTTTGCTCACACCAGAAACTCCTTGATATTGCTGTGAATGCAAAAGGAGTTACACACAGAAAGTACAATTTTGGAGTTTGTCTCAAATGCCATCCTCTTTTTTTTAATAATAATATTTAATTATGTCTGCCTTCTCATTCTGAAAATGATGTAATAGTGGAGTTTGATAGCTGCTTTCCATTTTCTAACTTCAGTGAGGATAATTGGAGGGGAACAGGGTCATAGAGCCTTCACTAAAGGTAAACCTACTGTGCCTTTCATGTCCAGCTACATTTTTCACTGAGCCACGGACAGAAACCTGTGAGGTATCTTCGGGTTTGGGTTCAGATTTTGTTAGATACTAGTTCTTGCAAGGAGATTTGGGTGCCTGGGACTCCTCTGAAAATCCATGTGTCAGACAGTACTGCAACCAGTGTGCAGCTTTATTTCAGCTAAAGCTCAGCAGTGGGGTCTAAACTAAAATGCACACACAAGTGTCTTGGATAAAGGAGGGGGCCACCAAGCAGCAGCAGCTGTTGGAGATACTTATCAGTGGGGAGCAAGGTCTGAGACCATTACTCCAAAGGCCATATGTAGGATAAGTGTGGGAAAAACCCCCCAAACCTTTAAAATCTTGAAGCTATATACACATTTTAAAAATTTCTGAATAGTTATGTAAGATAATAGAGCTATTATCCCCATAGAGGTATTTTCCCCCATAGAGCTAAGGGGGGAAACCATATCTGTAAGGCTGCTTAGGATTTTGAATTACTTTTTGGAATGAATCAGGAAAATTTTGACACCTTGCTATTTCAAGAAAACTAACAATGGTTTTTTTTGTGTCTAATAGAAAGAATACATCTTGTCTGAGGAAAACATTTGTATTTTGGCTTTTGTTTTCTGGTTTTTTTTTAACCTCTGTTTATAATTCAATCCATGTTCTTCACACAAGAGCTATTTTACTGAGGCAACTTTACTAGGACCCGGTAGAGTTCATACATAGCTTGTAAACAACTTTTTTTGTCTTTGTAAACCCTTCAAACTGAAATTTTTTTCATGGTTGGATAGAACTGCACATTGCAGGATCAGCCATTAGACCTGAAGACAGACTAATCAAATGTTTGCCTTTTGCTACATGATATTAAGACTTAAATTCTATCTCACCTAAAGTTCATGCAATTCTAGGCATCAGTCAGTTAGACAAAGGAAAAACAGGTCAATTTTATTAGACCCCCTGACTCAGGCAGTTGATTATACTGAGAAAACACAGGACTCGGTGCTTTAGGGGAGGGTTTGCTTTTGTAATTGACTAACTGCTGCCTCCTGCTCTGTTGACCTTCACTAATTTGTAGTGTTGTCTATCATTCCTTATCTGCAGTCAAATGGGAAGGTTCATATGTAAACATCAACATTGTTAAGGTCATGGGGGACTGCATCTCTCTCTGTAGCCAGTTAATTTTTAATTGTGTATACAGCCAGGCTGCAGGCTTTATGCCACTTGGTTCTGCATATCTGTCTGAAGATCTGCAGCCTTTGTCAGACTGTCACTGTTTTAATAATAAAGAAATGAATAATGTAAACAGCTATGGATCATTTAAAACCTTCAAGAGTGTCTTCTGGTACAGTGTTTGTGCTGCCACAGCATTACAGGAGGGTAGCATCCCCTGGGAATCAGCTCTGTCCAAACTCACAGGACACCCTGGTGTGCCCTGGGTGGTGTGGTGCTTTGTCAGTTATTTATTTATTATTTATCCTGTTGTGGTTGCTGTGGAACTCTTTCCCTTTGAGGTATCAGTGTAGGGACTGA
Source organism: Pseudopodoces humilis (assembly GCF_049639895.1). NCBI lineage: Eukaryota > Metazoa > Chordata > Aves > Passeriformes > Paridae > Pseudopodoces > Pseudopodoces humilis. The sequence goes on along the minus strand of NC_142203.1, from coordinate 20,536,535 downwards.
AACTGAGAAAAAACTTCGCAAAACTTCTCCTTCAAAAGGTTGCATAAATACTCTCATGTGGTTTTTACCAAAGTTTCCCAGTATGTCTACACAAAGTAGAAAAGTGTGCAAATTATTTCAATGGCCTGGCAAGTTTCCGACATTTTTAGAAAAATATTTATTTATTCTTATTACCAATGCAGCATTTACATATTTGCAATTTTTAAATACATTGTCAATCCTATTAGTTAGATATATGGGGACAAAAGTACTCTAGGACCACTGTTGCTTGCTACTTTCCATAGTATCACATTTCTGCTACAGAATTCTTGTATTTTTCTGCCTCTTGTTTTTTTTATTACCTCTAAATTGTTATGAAGTTTCAGTTCTGTTGTGATATATTCCATATTCTGATGTATTTTAACACTAACTATTTTTGGTTGTGACCGTATTAAATGTCCTTATTCTAATTTAATCTCTTTGTTCAACATAGCAAGCTTTCTATTTCAGCAAATGATTCTTCTTCCTTTGATGTTTCTTCCCTTCAGATGTTTGTATCCAATTACTTTCTTTTCCCCTTACTTCACCTTGGCTAAGGTGGCATACATGATAGTCTTTAAGATTGTTTCCCAAATTTGTCCTCAAATTCATCCTCTATGCTCTTATGCTGATACTGCTTAGCCTAAAGATATTTTTTTCAGTTGTCTAGCTAAATACAAGAAGTCTTGCTGATATCATTTTGCTAGCAGATGACTGTTCCTTCTCTGCCTTGTAATGAAATGGAGGACCTATACATAATCTTTTGCTTCCCTGCTGTATGTTCTTGTGAGCTGTCCCATCACAATTTGCATTTAATTATCAGTATTCTGAATTATTTTGTATGCAAAGGTTCTAGTTTGATGGGTTTTTCAGGTTGATTTGCAATGTAATTTGTTTTTATCCCAAAGCTTCCTTGCTTTTGAAACAGTACATGTATGCATACATAACCCCCATAGGCATTGTATTAGTCAGGAATAAAATTGACACATTTTCTTCCTTCTAAAGATTATTAATGAGAATACTAAATAAGTGTGTTATTTCTAACTGAGATTTAAGCAAGAAGTACATAACCAAAGGGAATGGACGCTTCAAGGTCTGGTTGTGAAGCAGTCTTGAACGTTTGGAAAGGTGATGAGTGCATTAATGAACAATCAGCAGATTCACTTTGGCAAAAGTCAGTGAAAGTGTTTTTAATGACAGTGACCTACCTGATCCTCCCTCCAGCACCGCTTCTTCAAAATGATCTTCAGAAAACAGTGCTAACATGTACAGAATGCTGAGAAGCATTAAACCCCCTCCTGCATGTCGTGATGACTAATTGAAAGGAACAGCTTGATGAATTTTCTAGTTCAGTTGTCTGGCTTCTGCAGAGAAACTGCATTTCTGAAACACGGCAAGCTGAGACCAAAAAGTTGTTGCCTCTAGCAGTGGATCTTTGATCTGGCCCTGAGTGATGTTGCATAGCTGTGAATTTCTCAAGGAATGAATGATGAAATAAATGATGAAATGATGAAACATCAGTTTTGGGCTGTATTACTTGCAGGCCAAGATGATGAAGCAGAAAAATTATCAGTGTACATATTTAACCCTGCAGCTGTGTTACATTACATTTCCTTGAGTCCATGCTCATGTTAATTCCTTGCATTGTTTTCTTCAGAACAGTGCTGTATGTGTGTTTGTGAACCCTAAGAGTGATGTGTCTTCTTCAGTGTGACCAAGTGTCACTCCTGCCTGCCAAGCAAGTGTAGATGAAAGAATGGAAACTAACTGGTGCTCTTGGGAAACTTCAGCAAATACTGTCCTCCTGTGTCAAATTTCTACATTGTAAGAGTCCTAAAAAAGAGAAAGCATTCCACAGTTCTCTGTGAGCTCAGGAGGTGGTGGCAAGATCATCAATGAAGGATGGTGTAAATTCCTCATACAGCTAGTGGAGAGAAAGAAAATCCTCCAAATCTTTGTGTCCTGACAGTTGTGTATAAATTGCTTGTACTTTCTTGGATGTTATTTTCCTACAACAGCCAGATATTTATCTCCCTGCCTTAGTAACATTGCTATAGTGATGTGCAGATTAAGAGTGAAAGGAAATGAAAGCAAGGTCAGCCCTCAAATGACAAACCCTTCTGTTACTACAAGCCCTTTTTTTTCCCAGACAGAAGGGAAGGCTTTTTTCCCCTTAAACTATGCTTCATCTTAATGACAAGTGACTGAAACAGAGTGAAGCAGAGAGATGGATAATGGGGGTAGTTCAATTTGGTCTTTATTTCCAAGTTTTGATCAAAAACTGACTAAAAGATCTGAGGGGAAACGGTTTGTTGTTCTGTTTAATTTAACTTTTAAAAAATAGTAATTACAGTTTTTAAGAACCTTGTCATAACACCCTGAACTTAGGAAATATTTTGACAGAACTGGGTACAGTATTAGTTCAGTTTGTAAAGAAATAATAAATTATTTACACAGTTCATATAATCAAGAATAATTTCAAAGTGTTTTGCAAATAACAGTGGCTTGTATACACAGTGCATGGCATAGGCCAAAAGACATAAGACACCATCTTTGAAAATTACTTTGAAATTGCTGATAAACAAAATTGCCTTTATTAGATAGCAGGGCAAAGGTGGCAGAAGCTAGGGGAAGAGCTCAGCTGGAACAGAAGAGTCAGGAGTTTCTCAAGAGACTGGTGTCAGGACTGGGAGGCAGGAGTGACATATACTTCTAGATAAACCTCCTAAGCCCACTTTTCTGATTCTTATCATGTTGATTTATTAATTTCCCCATCTGATGTTGATTGTTGGTGCTGATTTTCCCATCTTACTGTCTAAGATACGAGGAATTTCAGGAGAGAACATTTTAACAATCTTCATGTTTTTGAGCCAGAGATCCCCAGCCTCTTTTACACAGAGACAAACACTGAAGCAGCACACTGGATAAGACATCATCATAACTCAGAAAATAAAAACCTGCAACAACTGAAAATTTGAAGGGAGATTATGAGTGTGAAAGGGAAACTTCAAATGTACAAGCAATTTTTATTGCAATGTGCTGTTTTTATGTAAGTGTTGTCCATCTTGGCTGCAAGTCAGTATAACACAGTACAATGAAATAGTGCCTCTTGTTTATAAACCCAGAGATTAAGTCTACTGCTCTGCTTCTCTGGCCTTCTCATCCATCAGCAGAGGTTTTGAATAGAGAATGCAGCCACAGTCTTATCTGAGGTATTTGGATTTTCTGAGAGTGTGATACTTTTTTTCACAATGCCAGAACATACCGATATGGTGAAGACTTGTGTTGAGGAGGTATTAGATACCTCCTTAGATGGCTGTAGTTATACATGAAATTGTACTTTCCACTCTCCTTGGGCCTGTTATTAACTAAGTATGATGCTTTCTTTAGGTCAAATATTTAACTATGACCTGCTCATTGTCCAACAGAGTCAAGTGGCGCTGATAAGTAGGGTGATTTGTTATCATGTTCTCAGTTTCTGTTGACTTTGGTTGACTTTGAGGGCTGCTTAAAACTTGGTATTTTGGAGGTGCAGGACAGATTTTTTTCTTATTTATTCCAGTTTTATGAGTAGAATCCTACAATTATTAGTTTAAATCTGAGTTAGCAATATAAAATTCCGGTATTTATCCTAAGCATTTTCTCTTCAGTTCAATTTTCATGTTTCAGCAGATAGATAGGTAGAAGCAGCAACCCTACAAATTCCTGTTTAAAAAGGCCCCAAATCCTTTTCATTTCCATCTACTTTAGGGTCATAGTCCCATGTAAACAGGATGCAGAATTTCAAAGGCTTCACCTTCTCTGCTCTAATGTGCTGGTCACCCAAAGACATTTCCTTAATTCTTACCAGCTATCTCCAGAATAAGGATGACTATGGCATGTTAGCTTACTTAGAAGCTGAGGTCATGATAGTAATCAAATGAAAAAATGTGCATGTAAACAACCTTCTCTTCCTCACCACAAACCTGTATCCAGCCTGTGTTGTTTGAATGACCAGTTTTACCCCATAGCGTTGGTAAAATAATCCATGATTTCTTCTTTTAGCTCCTTGACTTCCCCCATGAAGGTTAGACTTTACAGGATGTGGCAGATCTTGGCAGAACAGAGATCCCCCTGGTTCAGTGCTGACATCTTGATGGGGGTGTGCAGTGCCTGTCCCACCCTCCACTGGACCTGGCGCTTTCCTTCTGTGCTCCATCCAAATTCCTGGACTTTTCCTCTGCATCCAAACTGCGGAGATCGAAAATACGAGGTTGTTCTTCAGTCATTACTACTGGTGAAAAACACAATTAGTAAAGTACCTGTTTGGATTGGGATTAAAGGAGAACCTGTTTCCTGTCTGTTTACTGGGTGAGGAGGGCAGATGGGAGCCAGCCCGGTGCAGTGCAGTGGGGTTGATGAGCCAGGAGGTGGCAGCTGAAGCACTCCTTTGCACTTGGAGCAAAATCCAGCAGTAAGAGCGAGAAACGGCCTGTAAATAGCGCAAACCCTGCCTCCCTGCATAGGAAAATGCTGTACTTCATTAACGCTATGCTAAGCAGAAAGGTCCTAATGGATTCTTATGTAAAAGTCCTAGTGTGCTTTTATGCAGTCACCTCAAGCAGTCCTCTCAGCCTTTGCATTAATTCTGAGTATTGTTGTGCAGTGGCATTCACAATTAATTCACAGCTTGGAAAAAAGTGCTTCTTTGCCACTTCATGGCCGTGTCTTTTCTGACTGACTTGAAAATTCCTAGATAAATTCTGAGTTTTGGAGGATGTAGAGCCTGTTTTAATTTCTTTCCAGAGGCCAATATCTAGATTTGTTGCACTTGGAGTGCCACAGGTAGTCAAAATATAATGTTCCAAATGGCAGTGATTTTAATGTTGCCAGTTTGGTTTAAGTGGTGTCAACACATCTTTCACATGACTAGCAATCTAGTCTATATGTAGATAAATAGGCCCAAAATGTCTATTAAATTTGCAAGGTAACATGAGTAAGGAGCAATCAAAACACAATTCCTGAGGTAGCCCCTGGCTCTTTTATCCCTTGCTGAGCAGAGGTTTGATATTAGAGGGTGTTGTCAACCAGCCAGTTGATCTTATAGATCATCTATATAGATCATATAGATGATCTGGTGATGGCTCTTTCAGATGCTTGGGTTAAGTGGTTAGAAAACAACAAGCTACAGCTGGCCTGACTTCTTTTTATGGAAAGAAATTACACAGACAGCTGGAATAATAGTTTTTTAAAGCATTTTTCACTCTTGCTAAGATGCAACAGCTAGCTGGGGATTCCTAGTTTTGACTAAATGTTCATAACAAGCAGTCCTTCAACTTCAGTTTTTTAAGTGACAGGTTTTACAGCAAGTGAAAAATACACTTTTATTCCCTATTAAACTCGAAGTGACCAAAACCAACCAACCCAAGAAAGAAAAATAAACAAGCAATGTCCCCCTCTAAAAACCAAACCAAAACCAGACACCACCCCCTCCCTGCCAAACCCCACCAAAGAACAACCAACCAAAAACCAAGCACCAAACCAAGCAAACAGAAGTCCTGATGTCTGAAATGGAATCTGTGCTTCTCCACTGGTCTGAAGGATGTCACAGTGCTTATAGGGTAAAGGGCTTTTGTCCTTTTTGTCCTGTAAGGTCCTGAGTGCTTGCAGCTTCAGGTCCTGTCCCTGTACACAGATTGAAGATGTGTTTAAATATTTTATATGTTAGAGTAAGATCTCTTTTTGGCATACTTGTGTGCTGATGACACACCTGTGCTGCCTTGTTGTGTACACTGAAATGAATGCAACGACTGCAATGCACATTTGGAGAGTTCTAGCACTCAATCAGGCATCTTTCAACAGCAAAATCTTGGAGGTTACTACAGGAATGATTCAGTTCTGGAATGACGGGGCGGGTGCATAGCAAATGTTATTCACTCCATATTACGTTTCATAATCAACATACTTTTTTAAAGTATTTTTCTACTTGGTGAATATTGGTAACAGAATAAATACTTCTATATGAAACATCTTTTAAAGATATACAGAACAGCACCTGTGTAATACTGCAGAAAATTCGTGAATCTTGCCTTCAGTACATCTTTCTTTGAAGTGTTCTCCCCTCCACTAAGCTCACCCCTTGCTTCCTCCACTCTCGAGTCTAATGGGAAAAAACCCAAAAAAGTCCTTAGCCTAGCTGAGAATGTCCTGATGTCCCAGCAGGATGCGACTTCAGTGCAGCATCCATCAGCTGTGCTTTGTGCAGAAGCTGATTTCCCATCAAAACCACTGGACAGGGAAAGAAAATCCTGCACCGCTCCTCACATCCCATACAGCCTGCTCTTTTCTGGTGCTGAAGTGGGACTTGTATGTGCACCACAGAGTTTCCAGGGATGAACTCTAGCTCCAAGGCACTATTCCTGAGCTGCTGGAGACCGTGTCTGTGCTGTTGCAGCTTTGGTGTGCAAGAGAAGCGGATTGAAACAAGGACGTCACCTGGGGGCACTATTGTAGCCAGATACTCGTGTCTCGTTTCATTTGCATTTGAAAGTTTACAGCAGCAGAGTGTATGTCTGGTAAAGCTGCTCTTTATCAGAAGATTTCTTTTAGCTCGACTTCTGGTTATAATTTTAAATGATCTGTGCCCCTGAGTAGAAAAACAACAGCAAAATTAATAATAAAGAAACTTAATTTCCTAGGTTGCTTACTGTTGAAGTTTAGTTTACTTTATTTGATGAGCCAAACCTTATTTTATCTTTAAAAATTTCCTGCAAAACAGTAACCAGTTCTCTGTGAATTCTGCCAAAGCAAATATTCACATAATTTTATCTTGTGAGGTAAGCTGATATTCCATAACCTTTGTTTCTAAATATGCTTTCTATGTCAAAAAGTCTGTATCCTAGATGAGTTTCCAATATCCATGCCTTGTTGCAAGAGACAAAAAATGCTCTGAGAGCATTTATTCCACTCCTTTCTGGAGCCTACCCTCACACCAAACAGATATATGTATGTAAAACCCTTTTTGGTTTTATTTTGTAGTAGGGAAGGGGAAATAACAGAGAAGAAAAACAGTTCTGCTTACGTTTGTGGCATAAAAATGTGCTGTGATAGATTTGTAATGAAATAGTAAATAGGTAAATTAAAACTGTTGACAAAACAGAACTCATGCTGTTTGTGATATCTCATATGCCTATTGTGAGAGTCACTGAAATTGTGAGAGTCATCTTATACATATCTTATATTTGGAAAAGCCAGGTAATTTTCATGCTAAAATGTATCTATGCAAAAGTCTCATTCTTTTTTCTTCTGTAGAAACGTCCTAAATCAACAATGAAAATATACCAAATAGTATGTCATGGAAGACTACTTTGAAAAGGAAGGTACTGAAAGTGTTAGCTAGGCAGGGGCTTCCACTGTTCCTGCGAGCAATTTTGTCATTCTGCAAAGAAGGATTTTAAGAGTGTTAAATTAGTGAGTAAATTTTTCCTGCATGACTTATTACTTGTGGCCTTTTGTAGTATCCCTTCAGCAACTGCTGCATGACATGACCTTTTCAGCATAATTATCAGTCTTGGACATATGGATGATGCAGAGTTATAAATGTGGTTTCTGGGAGAGAAATGACCAATTCAAGAGGACTGTTCCAAAATCAGGTTTTGATACGGGTGCTTTGGAACACATCTGATATTTGAGCACTGTATTTTCCTTGAAGGACATGCTTATTAAACTTATTACAGTGGTTTTCTGATACTCCCCTGTGACATTTCTGGCATGCATCTATGAAGCTTCAGATATTACAGTAGACCACCATATCATTGAAGTCAGTGACAAAACTTCTGTTAATTTCAATGGTAAAAGGTTAAGACCTGGGTATCTGGGTGAATTTCTGGACTGATTTAGCATTCTGCTTTTTTTACCCTTGAAGGATCATGCACAAAAAAACCCCTGCAAACCAAACCAAATCAAACCAAACCAATTTAATTTCTACCATTCTGCATTAATTGATTTACGTAGAAACTAACAATGTGTCCATGTGAGTTTATGTGTTACATTCCTGGCACTGATTGGCAGATTTTACACTCTCAGATTTTACACTCTCTTCCCAAACTTTCAGGCAGATATGAACAAGCAAAGAAAGATTGCAAATTATGGTCTGATTGGGATGAGACAGGACAACATCATGACCCAGTGTTTGTGATACTGGAAAGAAGAGTAAGATACTTAATGAATCACCTCACTTTAACCTTTGATTTCTAAAAGCACGAGGTTTGTACATGGTAACAGTGACCTAAGTGCTGCTTTTTGAACGTGTTATAAGTAGTTCCTGGATAAATGTGATACATTTCTGATAAATCACATAGTTTCTTGGTGTATTTCTTTTTCTCATTTTCTGCTTTATGACTATCCTGCAGGACTCCAGATTTCCACTGTGACTCAGTTAGTGTCATTAGCACCTGTTTTAGAGCCTGGAACCTGTCCAGGGCAGGATTTTATTTCATAGCAGGTGCTTCATCACATGGCTGTGAAATCTGGGTTGTGAACAGTGAAGAAATTCTCATTGTGTGTGTTCCTAAAACTTTGACTTAGCCATTTGTGTAGACAAATAACACTCCTCTTTACTCATTGACTTCAAATCACTCATCTCAGAGGTCTGTTAAGGCTCTCACTGAACAACAAGATGGTCCCTCAGCTGAGGCCTGTCCCTGCTTGGTGTAGGGACCTGCTGTTTTGGGAAATAAGACTCTCTAAGAAATGAAGTGAGCTTCTTTTGAGAAGCACAGGTTAGGGAATCCAGTGGCTTCTGCCCTAGGTCTAGCTTTTCTGCTGTTGATCTCTGCTGAATGATGTCACCTGTAATTGACTCACTGCTTACAGAAGGGAGTTCCCAGTCAGCTCCTTCTACATTGTGTTATGTAAAAGGATGTGAAAATGAGAAAACCTGCTTTTGATTTTTTTTTTTTTTTGTTTATACACTCTGCCAGTGATGTGAAAAGGAGCAGACCTGCCATGAGTTTGTGTTCTGTTGCCCAAAATACCTGAGACTCCCCAGTCCCAGTTTAAAAGAGAAGTTCAAGTAAAAAAATCAGTGAGTACCTGACAAATTTTCTGGTGTCATGAGGTGAAACCCATAGAGAGGCAGTCATGCATTACTGAAAATGTATAAAATGATCAAGTACAGCATAGGATTTGTTTAAAGAATCACTTGTTATAAACTTTTATTGAAAATTCCTTGATTTGACCAGAACTGCTCCCGGAGGTCACTTTCAAAAATCTTGCCAGAAGTACCAGATTTGAAAGCAGACATCCGATTCAAACATTTTGCAGCTCATAAATGGAGCTATCTCCCTAAGAAGAGAATAATTTCCATAGGGACTTGCTATAGTTTGAGGCACTATTTGAATTTTGGCAATGCTGGGATGCTTGATAGTTTTGGCTCTTCCCTGTTTAAATGATGCATACAGAGCAATTAGTTCTACAGCAACAAATCAACATTTTCACTGGATAGACAGTGGTAGAGATGCACCAGAAATCTAGGAAACTACATCCATTTGAAATCCCTAAATTATGAACTTTTTGGGAACCTGAACTCTAGTTAATCTTATAGGGAGGTTTCCTGCCCATTTTCTCTACCTTTTCTTGTGCTGAAATGAGTTCTGCAGTTCAGATGCTGATGTGGGCTGGTGATAGAAATACTGCTGAAGTCCAGTGAAGAAAGGAGGAGATGCTGGGGAAAGACTAGAGTAAGAGTGAGAGGGGGTTGGATAGAACTGTGCTGCAATATAAAGGGGAATTTGAGGAGAAAGACTAGAGAAAGACATAGAAACAGATAAAGCAAATTGATCTTTGAACTTCAACATGGTGGCAAAACCAGATTCAAACAGATCTATTTAAAAAAAAAAAACAAAAAATGAGAGGAAACAACTCTGCTATTTTTAAAAATTTATCTTTTCTTTAGATTTTCTTTTGTTTTTTCTCTTTTTCATTCTGTTTTTCTCAGAACTATGTGAATATATCATCAGGTTTTGGATTTTGACATTCTAATCCCGCAAATCTATCTCTCAGCTAAGCATTAACTACTCATTGAATTATCTTTAAAGAAATTCACAAGTGTATACAGGACTGTAAAAAAAAAAATCCAGAAGATTTCAAAGTGATAAAACGTTCTACTCTCTAGATCATATTATATGGGAAAGAAAATTGAACACTTGGACAAACTTAAGAATTTATAATGAATTTATGTGTTTTATGACAGCGTTACTAACTTGTTATGAGGTTTTATTTATTTCATGTATATCACATACCACAGAATGAAATCATAGAATATCCTGAGTTAGAGGGGACCCACAAGGACAATTTAATCCAGCACCTGCTTCTCCTTGGGACAGTACAGTCCCAAGAATCAAGTGCCTGAGAGCACTGTCCAAGTGCTTCCTGAGCTCTGTCAGGCTGGTGCTGTGACACTTCCCTGGGGAGCCTGTTCCAGTAACCAGCCACCCTCTGGGTTAAAAACCTTTTCCTGCTATCAAACCTAAACCTCCCCTGACACAACTTCAGGCCATTCCCTCCCATCCTGTCGCTGTCACCACAGAGCAGAGATCAGTGCCTGCCCCTCCTCTTCCCCTCCCAAGGAAGCTGTCACTGCAGTGAGGTCTCCCCTCAGTCTCCTCCAGGCTGAACAGACCAAGTGCCCTCAGCCACTCCTCACACGGCTCCCCCCCAAGGCCCTTCACCATCCTCATGGCCCTCCTTGGACACTCCCTAACACCTCAATGTCTTTTTTGTGTTGTGGCACCCAGACCTGTCCCCAGCACTCGAGGTGAGGCTGCCCCAGCTCAGAGCAGAGCAGGACAATCCCCTCCCTTGCCCGGCTGTGATGCTGGGCCTGATGCACCCCAGGACACCGGGGCCCTCCTGCCTGCCAGGGCACTGCTGGCTCAGGGTCAGCTTGTCATTGACCAGGAAACCCAGGGTCCTTTCCATGCAGTTTCAAGTAATTTAAAATAAAGAGTGCCTCTCCTGTAAGAAATTTGAAAAATAATGTTACATTTATTCACTAACCAGAAAAAAATTGTAGATCATGCTATATTGAAAAACGTGCCTGAGAGCAGCTGTCCTGGTGGTCAGATGCAAATTTTCAACTAGCTTTTTCCCCTTACCATGAGACTGAGAAAGGAGAAATTAAATGAATATAAATTATAATGTGTTCAGTTGAAAACAAATGGTTTAACTACGGACAGAGTACCAGTCAAAAAACTCATTTTTCTACATCCTAAAGCTTCAAAGAAAAATATAAAGCTGGGACCTCTGTATATGTAGATGAAGCTGAAAATGTGGTAAGTGGAAGTAATGAAATTATTCTATCGTGTCCTATAATGCTTAGTGCCAATATGGCCACTGGAATTTTTTTTTAAATGTTTTTAACTTTTTTTGGGTTTAGCTAATTTGTTGTTAACAAGCGTATGTTGTAATCTGTACTTTTAAAGATGGCACAAAGAATGGAAAGGACAAAGAAAGTAATTGAGTTTGAGATGCTTGTGGCTATGGGTTCTGATAGGTGGAGAAGGCTATATAAAATTTTGTTTAAACATGGAGAGGCTACAACATAAAGAGTACAGTGATTTTGTGTGGGTATTTTGAGGAATGTGTGAGACTGAATAGCTCATAGTCCAAACTTTACAGTCTGTTCAAGTGAAGCAACAGTCCAGCTTCAGGAGTGAGGCAATAGAGCTCAGTTTAATGGAGCAGTTGAGTGACTTTCTATTTGAGAAAGGGCTTTGCCAGCATCAGCCTCTTTGATCTAAAACAACATCCAATCCAAACAGTTTCCATGTACCTGAGAATTCTCTGTTATAGTAATAGGACCACTGATGGTTGTACTGCAAGGTACGTCTGGCTGCTTTATATTGTTACTTAAAATAAAGGAAGTCTGAGCAGTTTAAACACTTCACAAACACAAAATTAACAAGGTCTTAATTTCCCCAGTCATAGATGCTGCACTGATTGTACACTGACAGGAAACAACCATCCTTTTTCCACACGGGAAAAGATATCAGGCAGACATGAAGGATCCTCCTCTCAGTCTATGGTACCAAATCTGCATCACAAAATTAAAAATTTTGAGCCTCCCTGCTGCTATTTAATACTTGGACTGTGTTTGTGCTAGGGATGTCACCTTGTGAGGTCTGAAGGGCTTGTGCTCAGGGTTACACATGCAGTCCTTGTGTGCTGCAGAATGCTCCAGACTTGTACACATAAGTCATAAAAAGGCACAGACAGCAAAGCTTAGCACAAGCTAAGCAACCACAACTGTGGTTGCTGTTTTCTCATGCAGAGCCCCGAGAGAGTCTGGGCACAGAATAACTAATTGGCAGAGTGCTCTCCCAAACCTAATACAAGTCTTTTCCCGTGGGTAACTTTGCTGTTTTAGAAGTAGTACCTGAATTCTGCCTGAAAATTTTCATGGGGGCTCCTTTTTGGTGTGGTAACACTTAAAATGACGCATGAGAGAAAAGTTTTGTTTGCTTTATTTCCTGACATCCCTCTGTGGGAACTGCTATGAATGTAGCTCATTCTACTAAGCCAAATTTTCCTGCCCCTGCTGAAACCCTTTGGTAGGAGGTTGCATCTAATATATGATGTGAATACTGCTTTTACCCACATCTCTTTTCAGGTTTCCACTTCATACCACTCCTTCTTTACTGTCTTGTTGGGCTTGCTAACCTTTTTCATTCTTAAGGTAACCTAGATAGAAAGAATTATTTCTGGCTTTGAGCCCTTAGAAAACAATTTCTGAACTTTTCAGCACGAATGTGAGGAAGTGGAACAGCAGCATATGAAATCCTTTATGGGCTAGATCTTGACAGATAGTATTATCTTGCAGAAAGAAATGAGTGTGCTCGCTACCATAATGTGCTGCTGTCTCTGCCCCAAATTCTATTTTTATTTCTGTTCTCCTTAGCAGAACAGAACAATAATAAAACATTAATTTTACTCTTTTTTTAAAATTTTTTTTTATTTGAATTATTTTCTAGCCTAACTCCAAAGAGCAGGCTGCAAGTCGAGAGGAGGTCTTTGTAGAATAGCACCTGCTGATCCTCTGTGAGGCAGCCTTACCTGTCCTGAATCTGCTAGATCTCTTGGCAGTGCTACCTTATTCCTGCCAGGTGAAAAGTGGGCTGTTTGCAATTACATCCTTTTTTACAATTACAGCCAAATTTACTTGTTTCCTGGCCCAAGGTTTTATTTTGCCAAGTCTTCTGTTTCCTTGGTTATAAGCTTGACTCAAGCTTAAAAAAAACTGCATCACAGTTGAATTTTACAGTCAAAAGCACTGAAGAAGCTGCCCCTGGCTGAGCCATGGTCACAGAAAAGGTGGGAGCAGAGCACCTGGGGACACCCTTGCTGCCTCCAGACTGGAAAGGGAAATGGGTGTAGAGGAAGACATCACTGCACAGACACAGCAGTGCTCATTGTGTTGGTGCCTTGCAGCCTGTCCACCTGAGATGACGCGTCACTTGGATGGAGCTGCTGGCTCTGTCCTCAAAATGCCAAGCAGAGAGTACTGTGAACTCCTTTTTGTTTTCACAGTAGGGAAAATGTTTGGAGTGATAAAAGACATCTTCCCACAGCTAGATCACGTGGAGTCACACAGACTTCTACACTCACCCCCTTCAGAGAGCCAGAGAACCACTGGGTGGGTCAGATTGGGCTGGGCTGGGAAGGACCACACGGGGTCATCTGGGCCAACCTCCCTGCTCAAACAGGGTCAAACCAGAGCACATGGCACAGGATTGTGTCCAGGGGGTTTCTGGATTTCCCCAGAGAGAGAGAGAGAGACTCCACACCTCTCTGGGCACTGTTCAGTGGCTGGTGACTCTCACAAGTCTCTGAAGTTTTCCATGAGGTTCTGAGCACTAATGGGCCAAATGCCACTAAACTCCTGTTCATTTAAGCAAAATGCATATCCTTGCACAAATGGATTAAGTTTCTCGGCCTAGTTAAGTTCCAGGAATCATGATAATGTTATCATTATAAAAGATGTAAACCATGAGGAAAATAGGTGGGAAAAGGAGAAGCATTTTTGTGCAAAAATTGGTATGTAGAGGCAAATTTCAGTTGGAAGCTATTCCACTTTATCCACAAGGGAATGAATAGGATAAGTTGCACCTAATATTTTTTTCAAATAAAGATAGTAATTAAATTTTAGCATCAGATAACACCACATTGTATGCACTGAGGAAAACTTGTCTTCCAGTACCAAGTAATGATTTCATTAGAATTGCATTTGGAGAATGTTCATTATCAAGTATTTTCCTTCATGATTTGTGTAAAACATTCTTGCTCTAGAAAGTTTCTTTTCAGATTCAGGCAGGTTTTTTGAAAAGATGTTCTCTTTTTTTTCTTTAATCTGTCCCTATGTGTGTCATCTAGCTAACAGTCTCTACTGAGAAGGTCACAATGTGCAATGGGATCTCCCATAATCAAATACCTGCAGTCCTGTAGCGCTGTGCTAAATGTGGAAAAGAAAAATATAGTAATTTTTTTTATTGCTGTTGGTTTTGGTTTTTTTGGTTTTGTTTCCAGCAAATGATAAATAGTTGCTCTAGGGGTAGTAAAAGCAGGCACAACAGAATAGGAATTTTGTTGGTACTGGAAAAAGACCCAGGAGGCTTTGGGGTGTTTCTTGGAGCAGAGGATGCAATTGCATTAAGGCAGGGCTTCATCAGCTGACCATGATGTGGAGATAACAGATATGTGAGAAAAATCGGAGCTGAATACTCTAAAACTTACCTTGAACTGAACTTCTATTTCTTCTACTTCTTAACCAAAGTGGTTATGATATCTATTGACACTGCATATTAAATTAATCTCCATGAATTTCAGTTATTCTTCATACTATCCTACAATTTGTCCTCAAATTCACAGATTGAATTAGGTTTTTTTTGTCCATACATTTGTCTACATCTTTCTTTCTTCCACAGAAACTTTGCAGGTCAATGCAGCAACTGTGGGATACCTACAAGTAAATAAAAAATAATACAATGCACCAGCTGCTAAGGATCTTTAACAGCTGGTTGGGCCAAAGTGTGATCAGAAAAAGTAACTTAGTTTGAGGTAGTGGGAAAGGGAAAATGTAAGTATTTAGCCAGGATCATACATCAGGATCTTTCTCTCTATTTCTCTATCTCTCTATCTTGCAGAGTTTTGCCTGGCTCAGGATATTGACTGGAGTGATGAAGGAACTATCCTTTAGCCATTCTTTGAATAAAACACTGATTGTGGTTGAACAAGGATGATTTTGATCCAAAATTGTGCTAGAAAATTATACAGCATCTAACATGCTACACTTACATGTTCCTAATCTCTTTCATTGACTTAAATTAAGAGCTGCTTAATTTCCTGACTGATGTCTAATTGTAGTTTGATTCCTTCTTATTTAGGCAGCTTTTGTCCATGTCATTTGTCTATTCCTTTCCACTTGCTCTGTGAAGAATTAAAGAAAAAAGCCCAAACAAACATGAGGGAGAAAACTGTCACTGGCATGGCCTTCCTGTCTTTACTGGGAGCAGCAGGTATTACTGCTACTGATGGGAAAAGGGTGTTCATCAACAGATCCTAGGAGTCTTGAAGAGGAGCCTGTGGTGGACATGTGTCCTCCTTTGGAGACAGACATGCCCTGCCTCTGCTGCCTGCTGCAGCATCAGCTCACATAGTCTGTGTGCAAAAACACTGCTCATCCCTTTGATGTGAGGGAGGGTTGTTCTGAGCCTAGAATGAAATAAAATTGTTTAGAAGGAAATGAAGGGGAAAACAGGAAGAATTAGCTGCGTTGAAGAGTTTTAAATGAGCCCCAGGGCATTGTCACTCCTTTTGTTTACACAGAAGGAGAGGGTGGTGTTGTCTGGAGAGCTGTGCTGTTCACCTCTGAAGGATCTGGTCTCCTGATCTAGAAGATGAAAGGTCTGTGGTTCACTTGGCCCTAAAGACTTTTGCTTCCTGCCTCTGATTTTCTGGCAGCAGAAGGTACAGGGGAGTAAAGCTTTCTGAAGAAGGCTGTTCTCTTCTAGAGAGAAACTTGTAATTGTTTCTGAGGAAAGGATTTAAAAAACTTTCATTATGGGGGACCACTGCAAGAGTGGTTCTGAGTCTTAAGACAGAGGTTACTCTCTGGTGCTCTTTACAATCTTCTGGTTCCTTTCAGTTGTGGTGGTTTTTTATCTGTTTTTTTTTTGTTTGTTTGTTTGTTTGTTTTATTTAGTTTTTGTGTTTGGCTTCTTTGGAAAACTTCAAACAGTGTGGTTTCTCCGAGGAGGAAAGGGAAGTATTTCCTCCTCATGAGGAGCATGTACATGTGAGCATGTATTTCTTTGCTCACAGGCCAGCCCTTTATTTTGAAATAGCTGTGTATAAATACAGGAAAAAGACTTCAAGAACTTCTGCCTTCAGAAAAGAGCTGGTTGTGGAGAAAGAAGCAATCTTCCCTGAGACAATTATTGCTGAGGAGTAATTATTAGCAGCAAGCCCACCAAACTGAAACTGGTGCTGGGATTTCATATCTAGTATAAAACATCTACTGCTGACCGGGTATATCTAATATAAAGTTGGTGTTTAATTCCCATTGAAAAATGTTCCAGACAGACATGTTCTCTCTGAGGGGAAGATAGAAGATGAGTTATATTTTACTCAGCAGATAAAATATTTAATTTTTTCTGAGAGAAAATATTTGTTTCTATAGAAAGAATGGAAGATACTTTTATTTTCCTGTTGTGAAGTAGCTTTACATTAAGGAGAAACCAGTCTGTCCAGCACAGATCACATTGCACACAGAAGGAAAGTTGGTTGTGAGGACTTTGAAAAGCTAAACAAACAAACAAACAGAGCAACAATATGAGTTTTGAAAAAAAAATAGGTATTGCCCCAGTTGCAAATATTCAGCATTATCATCATCATAGTGATCTTTTAAATGAGTGTCTAATATAATTCCATCATTTTTCCAATTCACTGTTTTTGGTCATAAGATAATTCCTTGGGAGTGACCAATGTTTGCACAGCTATACAGACAGTATCATTTTTTATTTGGATTCTCCCTGGGGTAATGCAATATCTTGACCAGAACCATTAGTAATCAATCTAACAGTATTTGTGTCATAATTTTGGCTCACTGCAGAAGTAAAATATTTAAAGAACAATTGTTACAATGGAAACAAATTTAACATCTTCATCAGCGCCCTATTTTAAAATTTATTCTAATTAAAATAATAGAAATATTAAACATGTGAAGGCAAATCTTTATTTTGGATACTATGATCTTTACTCCTTAAGAGTGAGAGAAGATTTTTTTGGATTTATGCCAATGTCACTGAAAGCTGAGCTTGGCTTTGATTGACTCTTCTTTTTTGTCATGTTATAACATTTGTCAAGATTTATAACTTCCTGGTGGAGAGATGAAAGAAGATTGATATTTTTTTCTGATGTCCTCCAGAAGACTGCTTTTACTCTGATTACAAATTTCCCCCCAAAATTCATAATGCTTTGTGAGTTGAAATGGAGCTTCAAATTCTTGGTAATCCAAAATTGTATATTTGGGAGTCAGGGTCCTCAGAATTCCCAGATCTGACTTCCCTGGCAGCAAATTAAGTTGTCCAAGTAGAATATATAACATTTATACATATAAAGTAAGAAGTCTGGGAAAGGCAAAAAAAGTATATAATAAATGACAAAGAGAAATAAAGTCTTGCATGGTCAGTAATTAAAAATAGAAATTACTGCATTTCAATTATTTAAATTATTTAAAACATTCACGATGTTTTAAAGAAATAAGCTAAGCTTTTTAAAATTCTTATTTTAAAGCAACAAAAAGTAGCTTTCTCCCTGCAGACTCAGAAATTTCACCATAACACTCTTGTACAAAACTTGGTACATTGTAGTTTTTATTGGAGGGAATATAAAATTCTCCTTGAAAGAGTTTCAACAAGTCATTTCCTTAGTTGTTCTCTGAAGTATTCTTTATATCTATGAAGATTATTATGAGCCACAAGACTAACATTTTAATTTTTGCCCATTACTGCACCCCTGAGACAAAATGCCATAGCAACAAGGAGAATGGCAGTAAGGTCATACATATGCTCATACCGTGCTTGGCTGGGGGGCTGCTGTTCTATACCAATATTCATTACTAGATCTTACTATTATTTACCTCTGGCATGTGTAGTTCCCTGAGGCCTTGAAACTGAAAAAAAAAAACCTGCTTCTGGCAAGTCTAGTCAATTCACACCTAAGATGTGGTGTTAATAAAGAACTAGCAATTTTTTAAAAAAACTCTATGCAAATTATTCAAATTAGATTTATTTAAAATTATGAGGGAGAGCAGTGAAGTTTTAACGAGCAGCTATGCTGTGTATTATCTGTGCACAAAGCAGATGTAATGATGCATTATAAATGCTGAGAAAATTTAATCAGTGTAGAAAAAAATATAATGAAATGGTTGTTTAAACACTGCAAAGCTAATGCTATAGTAATTAGTTCCCATTGAGCAAGACATGGTGCATATTATCTGGGCTGTGTTTGATTAGTGATCCTACGTATGACATCTTGCCTTTTCTTAACTCTACTTCAATATCATTTAAAAAAAAAATTAATCCAAGCCCCAGTTTAGAATACAAAAACAAGCATGGCAGCACATTCAGTTGTTCTTCCTTTCCTTTTCTGAGACAATCTGCATGAAAGTCTGCTCTGATTTACTGTGGCTATATATGAGGAGGCTGAATGCTGGTGCTTAGAGAAAACATGGTTCTGTGGAGGTCATGTGGGATGTTTTCCCCCTGAAAATAATAGCAGCAATATTACCTGTAATGATACTCATATTTTTCAAAATGTCTTTGTAGAAGGTGGATTGGAATATACTGAAGTTTAGCTATATGTTTTTGCTAAGATTTTTGGATGAGTAAGATATGGATTTCACTACTGGTTTGCCTCTGTTCTTCAGAGCCTGTAGGGACACTCCTTCACTGATAGCTGTATGCCAGTCCCTGAAATGAAAATGTGGAAAATTCTAATCATCAGTTCTTTTACAAACATAAAGCTTAGCTATAAATAAACAAGGGATTCTTATTAATCTTGTCTACTGATAATTATTTTTAGAAGCTGATTAAGGCTTTTGCATTAGGAACTGTCTTAAAGTGATAGTGATTCTGAATTGTGCCTGATGTCTTTTAGTCACATTGGATCATAAATGATAGATGGAACTGAATTATTTTTGTAACCTTCAGTCAATGAGACTTACTCAAGGTTTTAAGATGTGTTCAGCTCTTACTGAACACAGTAAGGAAGGATTTATGGGAATTGAATTAAAAGCCATTAATGGAAAGTTTAGAATCCACTATCTCATAATAATGAGAAGCAGAACAGGAGGAGACTGTTTTGCAAATGTGGCATAACAGCTATCTGTAGGGAAAACAGATGTTGAGAAGAAAAAGTTAGATGCTAAAAAAAAACCCAAACAAAAACCAAAACCAATCAACCAAAAAAAAAAATCCCAAAAAACAAGCACCTCCCTGAAAATATAATTGATAATATAAAAGTACAAGTGGACTACATACCACTACATTGCAAACTCTGCATGCTCAGGTCTTCACAAACACCAGAAGAGTAAAGATTTATTTCTGACTTTCAGTTAGAACCATGCAAACCATGCAGGTATCTGCCTTCTTCTCTTACTGAACAAAAGTAGATAATTGTTATAGAACACGAACCTTGACTGTAATTTGAACTAATAATTTGTGCATAAGACCTAAATTGAAATTGTCAAAGTAAAATCTGTAGATGGCTTTAGAGTTGGTAAGAACTTAATGTGATAAAAAATTGCTAAAAAGAAAAGGTCTTCAGTGAGATATTCCAATTTTTACTTGTGTGAGTACTCAAAAGCACTATCAACTTTGTTAACAGTTGTACTGTAGATTTTGGAGTTGGATCATTTGTGATTAATCACTTTTTTATGTTTTTGTTTGATCACTCAGATTTGTGGACCTGACTTTATATATTTTTTCAATCCTAAAATACATAATAGCATATGTTTGAACACTGCATATATATTGCTCAGGGAAACTGCCTATTCTTTTTGAATCTTTTGGCTAATTTTGCAAAACTCTGATTCCACTCAAAGAAATTAAGAACACTCTATTTCAGAAAGGAGTGGCCAACTGACCTACACTGGTCTAGGTACCAGTTGGTACAATTATAACTGTTGGCATAAGCCTAGAAATGAAAAATGATTTGGGCCTAATTTGAGAAAGGAACAGGTGAAGCTGAAATAATTTAGGATCAAGGAGAAAAGGAGCAAGTGTCAGCTGCTCCAAGAATCATTGGCTTGTATCAGTGCAGCATATGGAAGGGCAAATCATAAGTGCATGATTTCATCATCTCTGTGGTGAAGGCTTTGCCTTCAGAACAACAGTACACAATTTTTGTTGTGGGTTTTTTTGGTTAATAAAGAAGATTGGGTTATGGCTCCTCCAGGAGAATCCTGTAGAGTCAGAAAAGAAGCCAGGACATGGCTTTCCTCCAGAAATGCTTTTTATGTCGTGGAGAGTCTTAAATCAATAGCCTCATAGCTAAACTGAGCTGACAGTGAATCTAACTAGTATTCATTTAAAGAGAAAAAAAAAAATAAAAAATCAGTATGCACTTACCTAGAAAATCTATATACACTTACATAGTTAAAGTGTTTGGTTTTCCTTAATTAGTTCTCATGCTCTGTTTAAAGCTTTGTGTAAAATCTTGAAGTTACTTAATGCCTTCTATCTTTGTGGAAGTAAATATTGTGTCACTGTGATGCATCCTACTTTGTTACACTTTGGATTCACATCTGTAATTGCGGCCATGACATGAAGACACAGGGCAAACCTTATAGGCTGATTTATCTTTGTCAGAGGGGTAGCAATGCTCAGCACCGAAATCCAGGATATACGTGACTCTAAACAGAGCAATTTGTCAAGTATTTCATTGACACAAATTGAAATGAAACTGAGTTCTCAGACTCTGGAGGTCACTTTGCAACAGGAAGAATTCATTATCTGCGTATACACAGAGGAAAACTGTTTCACAATTGAAGTTGATTTGTGAGAGATGTACACACATAAAACTTAAAACTCATAGGTCACACTTTCAAAGTAAACGCAAAGAGCCTACAGGCTCCACTATTCCCTGGCTAATAGCCCATTAGTGCCCCTGAAAATAAAAAAAAAAAAAAGCAGCTGTCATCGTAGTGAGGTTTATCGAGTGTTTCAGACTATTTTTGTGTACAGAAACATACAAATGACCTGCTTCAAATCTTAGATGAGGCAAATGTCTTTTCATGAATGCATATTAGAGTGCTACACACGTAAACATACACAGCATCATAGCCTAAGAAGAATGGTGTTTTTAAAGTTCGTGTACTTTATTTAACTTATGGCCTACTTTCAAAATTTATGAGACGTGCTCCTCTCTTGAAGGTATGCTTACATTCACGGCTATTGCTTCAGAAGCCTGATTAAAATCTTTCCTAGGTTAAAGCACAACTGCCAAGGAAGAAGAAGAAATCTATGCGGAAACAAACTCCACTTTAATTTGCTCAGATATTGTTGGGAGGTGAAAAATGCATGAGAAAAGACAAGGAAAAAGAAGAAGTAATGATAAAATTATGAGGGGTTGAAATACATGTTTAGAGCTGCAGGGAAATTTATATGTGCAGTGTTTTATGGCAGGGGAGCAAAACACTGCTGGTAGGCTAAAACTGTTGTAATGGTTATCTGATCAGCAGTAACATCAGCATGGTCCCAGTGGTAGAGATTTTCCACAGGGGAGGAATATTGCTTTCCATTGCAGCGTTTCAGCAGTACTTAGGCTACCTTTTTTCGAAGGCTGCAAGCTGTCTCTGCTTTTTCTTGCGTGGCCACTCTCTCTGGTTGAGTATGACAGTACTTCACACCCACTTTGCACATGTGTGGGTGGAGGATCCCAGGCAAGGGAGGACCAGAACTCAGGACTGGTATTCCTGCAGTGGCACCTCTTAAAGGCCACTGAAATGATTGTGCAGGTTTGACATTTTCCTACGGGATGAAAGAGAAACAGACTGAGAAATTAGTAATTTGAAAGCAATGAAAATTCACCCTGAAAGGTGGAAATATATTTACTGACTTCTCTATCTAGAAAACGTTTGCTTGAGGGATCCAGTAGACAGATGTGTGGTACCCGGATGTTTTAGACAAATTGAAAAAAATTAAGATATTAGGATCAACATGTATCCTTTTCTATGCTTTGTTTTTCCCCCCTTTATAATAAGTTTCAGAGATGGTAATATTTCAGATAGTACTTTGATAAATATCAGTCTAATGTGCTTGGAAAACTGAGAATGACTTCAGGAGGACCATTCACTGCTCTCAATAAGGGTATTTTCAAGATAAATTGTCTCTTCACTTAGGTTTTTATCTGTCAGAACTTCACTGATATCAGAGACATGACAATGACAAACTTTGCTGTTTGCCTGAGCAGAGGGTGCCATGCTCTGGACACCATAGCCCCTAGAAAATAAGGCAGGCCTGACTGATAACTTCTGTTTCTTGCAAGTGTTTACAGTAGTTTTAGTGATCTACTAAACAGGAGGTATTTGTTGGACTATTTATGTTTAGCATCTGTATAGTGTAAAACCTGGTATTGTAATTTATCTCAAAATTGTTTCCCTGCTAATTCCTTACTTGCAGAAAACTTGTTTATCTGAAGCCTTTCCTGTCAGACACATGTTTTCTGATTGATGTTTGTTACTGGGAAGAAAGCTTCCTTTGACTGCTCTTGTCCTGCTCTGATCCTGCAGATGTCTCTTATTATGATCCTAGTGGGTCTCCTAAAGTTTTTGTGGACTTTGCTCTGAAACACAGACAGGCCAAAGCTCTGGTTTGCATAGAGCAAGTTGTGCCAGAAGCTGTAGGAGACAATGTTTATTTTGGAAAAGCAAATTCTTGTGCTGTGCATTATTCAAGGAAACGAAGGTTAAAGAGCTATTGCCATGGGTAGCTTGAGAAAATAATAAAATTGTACCAAAGTGACAGTAAAGAGTTAAGATTAAATTAATAGGCTAGAGATTTCTGGTGATAAAAATGACAACCAGAATTTGCTCAGCTTGGCAAGGAATATTTATTCTTGTAAATGCACCATGATTTAACCTCTGAGTAAAGTAAACACCTGATGAAACAACAAACTTATTAATATTGAAATGCCTGATGACTTGTTACTAAAAATACTGAGAATTCAGAAGAGGACTTTTATGCAGCACTAATATGAATTTCTCTTCAGTGGAAGTCTTAAATTATACCTACACAATAAGGCCAGATTATGGCATGTACAGCAAATTCCATCAAATTGATTATTTAAATAGGAGGAAATTACATGATAGTTGCACACTGCTGTTTGTAGATAGCCTTGAAATTGCAAAGGACAGCAGAAGGGAAAGCAGTCAACTTTGTTTTCTGAAAAAGAGAGAAGGCAGGAAGCTCTAAGGAGTTCAGATATTCATTCTGAAAAGTGTTCTTCAAGACTTGGGACTGTGGTCTGCATTTTAGAGTGAGATAGATTGACCTGGACACTATTTGAAAAAGCTGTAATTATGTAGTTTAGAAGAAAGAGTGCTAGAGCAGCAAGTCTGACATGGACTGAGAGGCAAACCAATTTGTTAAATTAAAAAAAATTCAATTAGTTGAAAAAATGTTGCCCATAAATTTCTAATAAATTATTACTAATTGCAACTAATGAAAAATATGCATATAAAAAAAAATAAAAATACTGTAACAACAGGTAAGAGAAGTTGTAAATCCAGCTGGTAAGAAATCTTTCCCCAAGTTTGGAACTATTTGTCACTACTGAGACATTACAAGCCAGTCAGCTTTGTTGGCTAAATTCTACTTTGGACATTTGGAGTACTTTAGAGATACATTTAGGGGAACGTGGCTTTGTGATAAAACCCCTTTGCTTGTTTACATGCAATCAAAATTCCAATAAAAATATAAGGTAGAGCTGTAATAATTATGGTAAAACATTATAGTCCAAATTTTTGAATTCTGGATATATTTAATAATAGTTGAGTCAGAACAAAAATAAAGTTATTGTTCGAGCACTGTGTTGAATTATTTGAAATGAGACTTTTTTGTTACTGTGAAATTTCAATTTGGAGGAGAGAAGAAAACAGTCACTGTATAAAGTCAATGAAGTCTATAACAATTACTGATGATGTTTTTCTTTCTCTAATGATAAAATATGAATATGTTTGTCACATTTAGAGCCCTAAATTGATGGATTAAGGTAATCTTATGACTGGATTGGAATTTGGCTGGTAGTTTGCAAATCAATCATTATTATCTTTTAGTTTTTATTGTAAGGAAAAGGGAAAACACCAAGCAGTCAAATATTTTCTTTAGGATATAAAAAGCCTTATTTATCAAAGATAAGTACAACCATAAATAAAACTCAGATGGAAAAATGTGAATAAAAGTTTTGATCTTACATTTTATGGGAAAGAAAAAAAACTGCAATGGTGTGTCTTTGAGGAAGAGCACAGCTTTAATGGAGGCTTTCTGTTTTGATGGAAAAATAAAATTTTCAGCTAAAACCATCAAAGCAATATGTAAGAGAGGAAATGTGAATTACTATAAAACTTTAGAAGTTAGGGTATAGAACACTCTTGATGGAGTCTAAAATAATTGTTTTAAAAAGGACTAGAGCAGAAAAATATTTAAAATTTCCTTTATGTAATAGACAAAGGATGGCAAAGTCCATTTATATATGGGGGTGCTAAAAAGATGATGCAGGGAAGAGACAAGTATTCATAACCATTTCTCTTCTGTATCTGAAAATAAATTAGGTGATGTGCCACTATCACATGAGGATGACATACTGCCTTCTCATCCACTAAGGAGGATATTAATTAACAATGTTTAAAGATAAACACTTTAGACAGAAAACCTGGATGATTTGCTACAGTCTAATACCAGTGGTTAAGATGTCTTTCTGGCTAACATCAATTTCTGATAAATGTGGAAGATTATAACACTTCTGAAAGGTATTTGAAATAGACAAGTGTAGCATGAGAATCTTGTTAAACTCTATTCAGATTTAGGCACTGTAATAGAAAGGCCTGATACTGGATTTGATTAAACAAAACTGTAAAACAGTAAGTTTCACATTTTTCTGTGGAAAAAAAGGTCTTGTTCAAACAGATTATAACTTTGGTTGCTTAAGGTAACCTCATAACAACTATCTGAATGGCATTCATTAAATGAGATTCCATTTTTCAAAGGACACTGAAATAACATCAGTAAACCAAATGGGTGCTAAATAAATTTAAAGTCAGATAGTGGATGTCTCATAAAATCACCTTCAATAGTGGTATTTCTGGCAGATTTTTTGATTATTCACTAGACTGGTTAAAGTGTTAAGTAGGATTTGTTACCTAAAAATAAAAAAAAATACAGTAAAAAAATTGGTGAATTTAAGATGATAGAGATTGTAAGAAGAGTAAAAATTTGTTTTAATGACACTCTTTTGTATTATTTCAGCATATTTCATTTAAATACAGATAATTTCTATATTCCAAAGGGGAAAAAAAAATAAAGAACCAAACCAAATTAGTTTTGAAAAAAATCTGGATGTTGCAGAAAACATGAACTGAGAAGAAACTATCAGTGAACAATTCCATCCCCAAAACATTTGTGCACACTTTTCTGAAGTGAGTAATCTTGAGTGGGAGAAAATGGGAAGTGGTTATGGAACACTGTGTATTGTACACAGTTCTGTAGTCCGGTTCTGAAAAAGGAATTAAGGAATAAAGAAGAGTAGAACAAAAATCCATTGGAATGTGGTGGAGTGTGGAATGTAAAATGCATTAATATGAGAGCCTTTACCTCAATGCTTCTAGATCATAAAAGAAAGCAACCTAATGAGAGAGAACAGCAGCTTCCTGAGGAGGAAAGGCAGAGCACTTAACCCTTGTGAGATAGACCAGAAGGAAGAACAAATGTCTGGAACCAAAAGACAAATTCAAGTAGGAAAGGGAATTTGTGTCTTCTTTGAGGGAGGGGGATGAATCACTTGGAGAAGCTGTCAGAGGAAGTGGTGTTTCTCTTCTAATGCTCCCCATCCTGCTGCTCTTGGCTCTTGGCTCTAGACATGTTTAGAAAATATGCTTTAATTGGACACTGTTTAGACTTTAACATCCCTGATTTTAGACTTCTTACAAGGTCAGCTAGGTAAAATTTAATGGTCTTTCATTCAAAGGGAGTAAGCTGTATGCTAAAACAATCTTTTTTTGCATTGATACCCAAAACAGAAGGAACACCTCATGCTGTTAACTCCTCTGCTCCTTCAAAAAAATAACAGAGGATGCTACATCAATACTTCAAAAATTAGGAGAGATGGGTGTAATGGTTACCTGAGGTTCTCACAAAATGTATCCTCTTTCATCTTTACTTAGTATTGTTTGAAATCTTTTCTGGAGTCAGGAGCATACAGGCTAAAAGCCAGCCTGAGGGCTAAGCTATAAAATGTATATATTAATCTCTGAACATTGTTTTAATTCCTTCTGGTTGACTGTAATTTAAGGTTGTGCAAATAATAAGTGGTAAAAATATTTTGGACAATTTCTTCTTTCTATTCTGCTTCATGTAACACAAGAGCACAACAATTTCTACAGTGGTGAGTGACTCATACTTTTGCCAGAGTTAGCTTAATCAGGAGTGACTAAATAATGAAGATGCTGCAGGTCAGCTTCAGTAAAAGCAGAGATTTCAAAATTACCTTCCAATTTCTTAATAAAAAAGGAGTAAAGAAAATTGCTCTCCTACTTTGGCTAAAATGGTCAAATGCTAAACAAGAATTTGCATTTTTTGTTTTTGTCATCTTGAAATATAAGGAAAAGCAGTTGTAACTTTCCTGAGTTATCTCATTTATTCCCCTGCCATCTACAACTTATTTAATATTTCCAATGGTAGGCAAGAAAATTAAAAGCTTCTGTAAATTTTAAGTCATCAGAAATTCAAGTTTCAGAGGGTTAATAATAGAATCTTATGTTTGGAGACATAAATATAGCTAGTCAGTTAATGCAAATTTCTTCATTGTTAACAATAATCTGTTTTCTTGCAATCCTACTGTTTTGAAAATACCTTGTCCAAATTGCTTCAAGAATGAAAGTAATCATTTTTTTAAGCTCTAGAAGGTGTATGTTAAAAATACACAGGAAATAATTGGGGGGGTGGGGCACAGTACCAGTTTAAGTACAGACTTTTTCAGAGTTGATTTTTTTCCTTGTATGCTTGGTAAGTTAAGAGCAATTTAGCAAATGTGTTGGGTGGCATTGGTGTCAAGAGGTACTATATTCATGGTGTTCAGTATGTCACTATTTAGCATGGTAGGAACCCTTCAGGGTGTCTAAAATCTGTGCTTGTCTAATTGAGATGGTAGAAACGAAAAGAGAGAAATGGGATTTGGGGAGCTGGAAAGCAAACCACCTAGGTAATGTTGTGAGCAAGGTTTCGCAATGCTTAGTGTCTTGATAATTCTACTTTTATCTTTTTATTGAATTATTGTAAATCCTGAGGAAGGTTTGGAATTATGTAGGTGTAGAGTTGATTCATTGTGACTGAGGTGCTAGCGGGAAAGAAGGCATACATAATTCTCCTTCTAAATGGAATTCTCATTTATATAATCACAGATTCACCAAGAACAGGAAAAGGAGAAACAGTAAAGACCTCTGAACACCATTGTGCTCAGAGAGCAGATTTCTTACTCTTTGGTAAAGAGTTTATATCACGGGATTTCAAATAAGGTGTTTTCCATGCATTTCTTTTGCACCACTGTCGTGAACTGACCCCATTTTTATCTTGGGGACTGTTACTCTACAGATGTTGAATGGGTACTACTGATCTTAGGTCTATTGTCTGGGTTACTCTGTAATACATTACTTGCCATGAAACTCACGTGGCAATGTTTTCACTAATAAACAGCTAATTGCCTGGAATGCAGTTGGAAACTTGTTTAAATTCAAAGGAAAAAAAAAATAATGTTCTCAGAGGAAAAAACTTGGGAGTAAACAACTTTGAGTCTCTTTAGATGTGTGTGGAGATATTGCTCAAGTAACCCTACGGAGGCTTGAACCCAAATTATGGTGCGGACTCAGAGATGCAAAGACTTGCTAAATAAATTGGAGGCTGGATTTATCTGCTCAGTCTTAGCACTAATAATTTTACACGGCTCTGCTTCCAACATCCATTTCCAATGTCTGGAATGATTAATTTGTCTTTGTTCTGGTCCCAACAGGATTTTTCATGTAGGAAGCGTATTTCCCAATAGTAAACACAGCTTCAGGCATATATAAAATGAAGCACCTGTCCCTGAAGAGCATGAGAGAAGAGAATTCCCATCAGTACTACGGGATAAAAAGAAAACAATCGGCCAAAATAAAAAGCCCATGTTACAAGACTCATACATAAAAAAATGAGCTTTCCTATTCTAGCATGATTGCAGTGTCCCACCACGCCAATGAGGACAACATGAGTAAAATTGTAGCATGTGCATTAGATGCCCCTTGAAGAAGAAAATCCAGTAGGAATACTGAATGTTTTTTTGAAATCAAGCCAACAGCTTGGTTGCAACCATAGCTACAGCTGTGGGTATTGTAGAGCTGTGCCTCACCAAAGTGGCCAACAGCTTGCTGATATTTTGGGTGCTTCTTTTTTCAGAGGCCCTGGGGTTTTTTTGCAGTAACATAAAGCAGAATTCTGCATTCAGGCTGTAACTTCTGGCTTAGGGTGTTCCGAATGGGCAGCTGTGTGTTGAATATGAGAGCAATAAAATACCTTCTTTCTTTTTCTCATCCTTCTTGTAATGTCCATATGATTATTTTTGAATTCCTCTTTTTGATTGAAGAGAATTTGTACTAAGAAGGTGTGGAGTGATTCCTCATATCATTGGTTCTCGTTCAACCCAAGCACTCAAAGAACTTTGAAAAAAGAATTAGTTTAAGATTTATATCCTGTTATTGTTAACACATGTTAGTAGTTATGAAAAGGTCAGGAAAATGGGTGAAATAGAAATGTGCAGTTCTTTCAAAGGCTCCAGGGTAGAGAGGTGATCTAATGCACTGTGGAGCCAAGCAGTGCAATGGCAGGAGGAGGGGGAAAACTGCTTGTGGAAGAATGAGAGAGAGGAGTCATAGGCAGCATCAGCCATTGCTGCAGTTATTGATGTGTGTCTGTTAAAATGATGCTTCCTTCAGGTGTGTTGACAGCCACGATGCAGAGCAGCACGCACTGGCAAGTGGCACAAACAATGTTTAGGCTGCACCCTTCTACAGACCACGTCAGGAGTTGAAAAGCTGAAAAGCTATAAGCTGCAGGAGGGACTTCAAATGGCTGCTTTTATTAAGATGAGCCCACAAACAGAGAGTATGTAGCTAAAAAATTTGATTTGTGCAGGAGCCATAGTCCCTTGCTGCAGAGTCCAGTCAGGCTGTGCAGTGAGGTTGGCTGGGGAAGGAGAGAAGCCTCTTGCAGGGGGCACTGCAATAGAGATGTGGCTATTTCAGCCTTTGCCTTAGGGACCTAGATTACATTTTTCACAGATGATTGGCACCTGTTCCCTGTGCTTGACAGAGACCTTTAAATTGCTGGAGGATCCTTGAACTGTGCTTTCAACATGAGGCTCTATACAGCACCAAGTACTTTCTGAAATAAGGTTTCAGTTGTCTTATATTGAGCATTCACACAAAATGGAACATTTTGACCTTGTTATTTCAGTAAGAGGAGAAATGCCGCACCAGTCACCTCACAGTACTGGGATGTTTGAGAGATGTGCTGAATACTGTTTGCAAACTATTTGACAGCCTAAAAAGATTTGGACAATAAATGCACATATGTTGAACTGTGTTTCGTTGTAAATTTGTAATTGTTATGTAGAGCATCTTGGCTGCATTTGTCCATTTAGGATGCCTACACAAAATCATTTAAAATTAATCCTTTCCTTCAAAACACTTATTTTATAAACAGATAGATCAGGACTTTGCTGTAAAAGATTTTGCTCTTAATAGACTATAAAATCAGCTATTCCCATAGCCTGCTGCTGACTCTTCTAATTGCCTTGTTTAAATCAAGCATTGTTTTGCAAGTAGAATTTTTTTTTTTTAAGGGGAGATTCACAGAGGTGGTAGTAACAAAGACTAGTTCAACTAAAAATATACAATACAACTTAATTAATGTGCAAAGCTCACAGAGAAAATCCTTCTAACTGCTGTATCATTAAGATTAGAGGCTGAAAAATCTTCCTTCCTGAAGGTTCTCAAGATAAAAATAAATCTGTGAACTTTACATCTTTCATTTTTCATTTTTATTTCCATTCAGTTTTACTGATTGAGCACAAACTGTAGGAACCCCAAGTGTGTGCACACAAATGAAAAAATAAAGTACCTTTTTTTATAAGCCTCAGAAGCTTCAGAGGGACTGTATTACTTTCACTCAGCAAAAACTACTTTAAAAAAAGAAGATAAAACCATATTTGATAGCTGCTGAAAGAGGGAATAATCCAGATACAGACATTATGGCACACTACCATGCAGTTTCAATCTGCTACACTTTAGTAGCACATCGGTCACAATGAGCCCATTGTGAAAGGTTTTCTCCTATTTTTATAATTTTTAGGAGACCCGTGGAGGCATTGGGAAATATGTATATTTTTGTGTGAGGGAGTGTGAACAAACTGCCTTTGCTATAATCTGAACAGTTGTTGATTGATAATTCTTATAGGGATCCTAAAATGGAGATTTCCCAGTTGTGCTTGATGAGACTTATCATCTCATCTAACACCTATAGCTCCTGAAAGACTGTTCCAAATCTCATCAGACATGAAACATGAGATGGGTGGACTGGACCATGCAAGTGCACACTCCACAGAGCCCTCATTCAGGCATTGTGTGTCAGCATTTGCCAGCAGGCAGCATTTGGAGTCATGTCAGAGACAGACAATGACAGATTTAGCATCTTGCTCCAGTTGTAAAGGCAGCCCAGTGCACATGCACAGACTTGTAGTATGAGGAGCATGCCAGAGAGCTGCCAGTGCCTCCCTGCTACAAACAGCACCTGTGCTGCCAAATGGTGGTGCCACTCCATGGCCAGCTCCTTCCATACTGCCTCAATATATGAAGCTAATTCCCAGGACCTGATCCTTCCTTCTCTTGGGGTGATTAGGTGGCAAAATTAAAAATTAGGATGCTAGTTCCCCCTTTCATGTGAGCAATTTGCTTGACCAAGTGATGGTGTGGTCAAGTAGGGACGCTGCTCTGTAAATAAAAGCCGTTCTGTTCAAGCAGTGGGATGAAGAGTGTGCTCTGTGCCATGGATCAGCCTCCAGAGTCTGGCTTACCTAGAGATCCTGGATAAAGGTTTCTCTAGCCTTTTCTCTCTGCTATTCTGAATTGTTTTCAATAAAATCTTGCCAGTGATACAGGACTGAGAAGTTGTTCACATCCCTCAAGTGCAAAGGCCCATGTTTTTCTCATGTCACATTTTTCTGAGATCAAATCATACTCACTTGCAAACATCAGACTGTATTCTTCTCATCTTGCCAAAATTTGCCTCTTCTCAATATTCCGCATAAACATTTTAGGTTAATTTCCCTGGCTTGCCATTGTGTGAAATGTTCTGCTATTTTGTTTATCCTTAGAGGTAATGAACAAGAAATGGCAATGGGATTTTCTTACATTTCCTACCCATGCTGCTGCGGGACAAAATACCCGTAAGAAAGAAGCCCACCAAATTTGCCCTTATGTCTGCTAAAGCTGTTGATACAGCCTGCCCAAGACACTGTATGTACTGCCCTCCCACGCTGAAGCGTAACTATGAATTTCAAACTGGCCTTTGCATGTAGACTTACTGTGCACTAGCAGTCTATTAAGACTTAAAGTCCAGATGTAGGCCTCCAGCACGGAGTTAACCAGTCCCCCAAGCCTCCAACCACTTATAAATACACCTCTGCTTCAAGAAAACAGTGAGGAGAAATACCCTATGAGAAACATTGTGTATGTGTTTTGTACTGTGCTGTCTCATAGTGGCATTAAGGGAGAAGTAAGTGGGAAACTGGGTTAGAAAACGCCAAAGTGGTGGTTGCCTGGGGAACTTGAATTCAGCTCTTTTTGCAGTACACTCACGTCAGTCTTTGAACGCACTAATAGATAGGTTTTTTTCAAAATTTATTTTGTTTCAGCATGGAAAAAGCAATTAGTATTTTACTAGTATTCTCTACTAAGAAAATATGACTGGTTATTCTGTAGCTGAAATGAAATGTCAGAAATTACATAGGAAACGTCATCCTAAGCATATATAGACAAAGTGTTAAGGAACAGGGAGAGCCCTACAATGAGAAGTCCTGGATTACCTTAATGAATGAGAACACTGTGAATTATTTTACTAATAATGTTGAGAAAATTACAGAAATTTTTAGACCTTATCTACATTTTTTTTTTCTTTAGAACCTCATATATTGATTTTATCTTGATCATGATATGGAAAAAAAAAAAAGGAAATATTGAAAAACAAAGGATTGGTATTTCATGGCTTAAAAGAAAATCTGAAAACTATTATCACATCTGAAAACTGTTACCACAAAGTTATCTGAAGTTCTACAATACTGCCCTGATGTATGCAGATGTGCCTGGAGTGCCTGCTGAACTCAGTAGTAGTTCCTTCATCTGCAGGAAGGCCACTGCTTACAACGTGAACCAAGCCATGTACTCCAGTCCAGCACTTAGCCCAGCCCTAGGCGCAAAATCTGACTGTTGATTATGGAACAGTGACCACTGACAAGGTCGCTGTGGGAGCTGTACTCTTGCAGTTTGGCCTTTATTTTTGGTGCTGTTTCTTGTCTTCACACCCCGAGTGCCAGCTCTTTTTACCTCTCAGGTCACCCAGACAGCCTGGTCAGGATGTTCCGGAGCCCATTCATTTCTTCAGGTTCAAGGCAGTGCCCCAGACTAGCAGAAGAAAACAAAAATTTATGGACACCTAAAACAGATGCATTTTTTCTGCAAATAAATGATCAGCAAAATTGCTACATCTTATTTTACATTAAATTTGTCTGTGCTGACATGTATTTGTGTTAATGAGCTACATTACACTGGTGATATAAACTGCTGAAATTCATGTAAATTAAAGCACACAGAGTTATTCTTAGACCACCCTGTTCTTCCTGCCCAGCCTTGTACAAGCCATAACAACCAACAAACTTTGCCAACAACCAATCAACTCACTTTGGCTTCTGTTATTTCCCCCCTCTACTAATCAGTCTTTCCACAGGGTCTGTTGGACCCCACTATTTTACTTTTATCACCAATCACAAAGAGCTGTGGAGCAGTGTGTAACATCTTTCCCAGAACAGTCTCACAGGGAGATTGTGTGGGTAGGTGAAATAGTTTTTGAGATATTTTCTGATGGTTGTGTTCTGCCAACTGGCTTGTCTCTAAAACTATTTTCAACATATGTTTCAATCCAAGGTTCATTATTTTTAATTGTCATAAAAGGTCTTGTGTGTCACATGACAGGACCATATTTACTATCATGAAAGAGCCAAACAGTGGTCTTCTAGTAAGAGTCATACATAGGGACTGGTTAGAAATATTTTATTGCAAAGGAAAAAATAAGGCATTTTATGCAAGTGGTACCTGTGAATAGTCAAAAGACATCTGTGATGAGCTGCTCCCAGTTGCCTTTCCAAGTGGACAAGGTCCTTGTTTATAGCCTTTCCTATTCAAACATCTGGTGTTTTTGAGATGTTTTTGGAGAAAAATAGCTTTCTTCTCCTATGCCCAGGCATCACAAGGAGTTTCTCAGAGAAAGCTGTCACTCAGGTTGCTCTGCACAAATGGAAAGTAAAGGGAGACAACTTTTGCCAGTGTGGCATAAAGCCAAGTGCACCAAAATACGGTACTGTGATCCCTGGGTGCATAACAGAATTGCTTCTGTCCTGGCTCTGAAATTCTGTTGTAGACCTTGAAAGAAATTTCTTCATAAATCCTTACTTTCTCCTTTGCCTTCACCACTAATAATATTCTTCCTGAAGCAGTTTCATGCTTAGAAAAACTAGTGAGCACTTTTTTATAGGAGACCATTTCACAAGTACACAAGTGTACAGCGTCCCTTGTGTGGCATCTGAACGCCCTTTTAGAATCATGTTTTAATGCATTTAATTTTGCATTAGCAAACAGCATTTGCTCCCACGAGGCTGCTACATTCAGCTTGTGTGTAATGAGAAAGGTGGCCATTAGCTGAGGATTCTGCTCATTGCTCTGCACTGATGAATACACACTGTCTGTGGTCCTCAAGAATGTTGCAAGTATTTGGGAATTGAACATTGTTTACATAAAGAACTGTTGTAAATCTAAAGATGACAATATATGAAGTCAGTATTTTTTTTTTACCAGTCAGGCCAGATAGTTGGTGGAGTGGGAAAAAAGAAAATGAAGAAGAGGATAGGGCCAGCATGAGCAAAAGCAATACTTTCTTTGTGCAGATGGTTTTTTTATGAGTATTGCTGTCCAAACTTGGTCTTTATTCAGCTTTAACTCTCTATTGCTTTTACAGTCACGAAAGACAAAACTAGATCTTAAATCAAGAAAACATCCTATTTTAGAATGTTTCAAAAGACTAGGTTTATGAGCAACTTTTTCAAAAGAACTGAAATGTATTCTTTCAGAGAAATAAATATCTAAGTCATGCTCTCAATTGAATGGGTCTTAAGCATTTACTGAACTGTTTTCAGTAATTGCATATCCAGTCATTGGCCCAGGCTACGCAGCAAAATCACTAAAGTTACCTGGCTCATGTGGTTGATTGCACTCAACATTTTCCTTGAGTAAACCAGTATTATATGGAAAGGGAGGCAGAAATAAATTGGACAAGAAAAAGAATTTCACACTTTACTTATGAAACATATATTAAAAAGAATCCATTAGTTCCTGTATTTCACAAACCAGAAGACCACACTCTTACCTTGAAAGTTTTGGTGTCAAGGTCACTTCCAGCATTCAAAGTGACTTTCTGAGCCATGAATTGCTGCAGAGCAGCCTCATATCATCCTTGTACGAGAAGCTCCATTTATTCAAGCTGAGGCAGGAAAATTTTTTGCAGACTGCTCAAATTTTGGATGCTGCCTATTATAGAGAGAAATTTTCACCATTGTTTTCAAGGTTTAACAATGAAATTCACAGTGTGGACATGAAGAAGTTGGTTATTAACTCCTGGATTTGCTTTCCTTTACCTGAGGCCAAATCACAGATCTCTTAAGACAGATGTGTGTGTCTGTGTGCACATGCAGAGAAGAAATTGGGTCCCCCCACTTCTTGCTGTTCTGTTCTTATTGAATCTGTCTGTGATATTTGTTAGGAAGCAAATCTAAAAGTGATTAAAAGTGGATAAAGTTTCACTCTTTGGACTCAAGACAGCTGTGAAGAGTTTAAAACTATGTCTTGACTTTATGAGTATATTAATGCCAAGAAATCCCAACTAGCAGACTTTAAAGTTCATTTTGTCCTGACTCTCAAA
Organism: Pseudopodoces humilis; assembly: GCF_049639895.1. Taxonomy (NCBI): domain Eukaryota; kingdom Metazoa; phylum Chordata; class Aves; order Passeriformes; family Paridae; genus Pseudopodoces; species Pseudopodoces humilis. The sequence continues at coordinate 20,500,932 of NC_142203.1, read as the reverse complement.
GAGGTTACCTTCTTGTTTGCTTGACATGGTTTGCTATGGGCACATTATGAAGGAAGTCTGGAGATCGCCATGTGCTGCAGTCTGCCTCCTCACTCTGCCACGCCCACTGGGAACTCCACACTACTCACATTTGCAGCTCACACTTATTATTTCAGAAATGTCCTTTAAAAAATGTCACATGTAATCAGGGATAAAAGTGAATTTTGGAATGCATCCAGCCATCCTGCATAGAGAAGACACATTTTAAGCAAGAAGAGCTTAAAGAAAACCCTGAAGAGAACAGTCTTCAGTTTTATATCTGTAGATTTATGTGTATATATATATTTTCAGTGAATGTGATACCAGGTCTCTATATATATTCTTATGTGCGTATATATGCTCGTATATGCTTTTTGTATATGCATATATATAAAAAAAAGGATGTATGGGTCTATCTCTATGTTAACACTTGAGAAAGAGCAAAGCCAGGGATATTGAAGTTGCCAAAAAGTTGTCAAAGACCAAATATCTCTGTTCAGGCATTGTTTGCATTCTCACACTTTGGCTGTTTACTAACCTTGTTAATTAGTTTATGCCTCTCAAATTTTAGATGATACTTCAGGGATTAGAATGAGAAAAACCATTAAGAAGTGTAATATGCAGTGGCCAGGAACAAGATTTAGTTGATCTGTGTAGTCTAAAAAATGTTTCAAAATATTATGCGTATTAAGAAGGGTGTTCTGGTGACTTGAGGGGGGGCTTCCCCTCTCACACCAATGCTGTTTTTATGCCAGTGCAAAATGAGAAGTTTTAAATGCTAGATAAAAGAAAAAATACAAGGAACAGGAAAGAGAATGGAACAGCTTGGTTGAATGCTTTTCTAATTTTCCTTATCTCCTCTGAGCATTTGTGGACCTAGTGCTTTGTTATTAAGTGCCACTTTGCAACATATAGAATCCATTTCAGACACTGGCTTTGCTGGTTGAGGACTCCATTGCAGCAGTGTCTGTCCAGCACACTCTGTCCAGGACACTAGTTTTATCTTAGTGTTTCTACAAGCATTTACATTTCTCAATGCAAAGGTGTAGAAGATCTTTTTCCACTATGGTTTTGACATCATTAACATTGACTGTGCTTGAGAAGTCACCTTGAAGTAAACTTTGGGAATTTATTTACAGTGATATTAATCCACAGAGTAACAGGAATAACATGTTAAGAAGGGGATGTTACCAGATATCTAGAGGGCAACTTCAGATGGATGAGTGATCATCACCTATGATATAAGAGACCAAGAGGTGATAAATCAGCACCCTGTTCATTAAATTTTTTAGCTAAATGTCTAAAGGTAATGGAAAAGCCTGTTCATGTCACCCATTTCACAGTTTCTGAAATGTAAAACAAGATCTCAGAGGCCAAAAAAAACCACACTTCTTCAGTGGTATCTGGATGACTGTAATTTGAAGAGAGTGAATTGGATGAAGATCCATACTTTGTCTTAATCCTTGAGTGAGTAAACTTCTCAGTGCTGTTGACTTAGCTCTCTTGGCCTATTTATGATGGAGGCTATGGGAACTGTCAATGGAGACCTCACTGATAGTGTAAAGTAGCTCGGGGTGTAGGGAAAGTTTTATACTGTTTTGCTAGTGTTAGTGTTGACATATGAACAGAAGTATTCATGTTTGGACCTTTTTGTGGCTGGCTGAGTTTTTTGTCTTGTGGGTAATCGTGAAAACTCTAAGAATTCCCTTATGTAATAGTTTAAAAATATTTAAAGCAGTCAGAAAAATGTGAGTGCTTTCAAAACTCTCCTCCAAAAAGGTATCAATGAGATTTACAGCTCAAACATCATCAAAGTTGTCTAATCTTAATGCTATTTTTATTCAATATTAGTATAATTAGTTCTGTGAATCTGACTGATGTATCACTTCAGTCAGGGAAAGAGGAAAACTAAAGATATTTTCAAATAGCCTTTTGCAGACAATATTGCAGTGATCAAGACAATACAATCAGGGGAGGCAGTGGGAGCAATTTTAGGTAACTTGCAGATTGATGAAATGCTTCAATTTTTATTCTTTAGTGCGTGCCAGTGTTAAGCCAGTGGGACAAACAATCAGCATTTACTTAAGATACACATAAAGGAAAAGGAAAAAGAATGAGAAGATCAAACTGCAGCCAGAGCTAGAACATACAGTCAAAAACCTTGTTAATTTAGGTTGCTCTGAGGTTGCTCACCATCTTTAAAATTATTTTTGAGGAGGAAACAAAAGACAACACAAAGCCTTTTGAAGTCAGAGTCCCTTTCTTCTTCTGGTAATGAAGTCTGACAGGCTGTCTTTGATCTTTGAAACAATCTACAAACTTGTATAGCTTTGATCACTAACATAATGGATGTGGTGTTATTTTCTGTGTATGTTGAAAGTGGTTCTTAACCAGCCTAGTTAGTACAGGTGCTAATTGAGATACAAAGATGCCTTACCCTGAGCACAGAAGTAAGGTCTTGTTAACAGAAGACACACCTGCATTTATATCCTGTCTCTTCAGAGTGAAAGCCTGTGGTGGAGAATCACAGACCACAGTGTGCTCTGTAGTGCTGCCTCCTCTTGTCATACACTTGTGGTTTTACAGGATTAACACAAGTAGGTTATGTTTATGTCTCTCAGTTTGTATAAGCTTTATCTCTCTGTGTCATATTTCTGGAGAGCCTCCTGGTGCTTGCCAGCAGACACTCTATTAGCACAGTAACATGATGACAGAATTCCCTTTCTCTCGGTGGAGCGCTGTGGTGAGCACTGCCAGGCAGACACAGGAAACGTGCCCGGGGAGGGCTACCCCTCCTTGCTGGGCTCTCTTAGCAAAACCCATGTTTTGTTAGAGAAACAAAGCCCAGGTGTAGGCCTGACTTTGCAATTTGATGAACTGTTTCTGGCATGGGGGGGGAGTATGTAAATTCATTGCATGAACTTGGAACAAATGGGCTCAAAAGTCCTGCAATGGGTTCACATATGTGGAGCTGCTTTAATTATTAGCCGCAGATATCATCAATTATGTTAATTTAGAAGGCAAAAGTTTTTCTCTGTCTCATCTGTGATAGAATTTTAAATGCAAGGCTCTTCTCTGAAAGGACAAAGTAGAGGAAGGCTGGGGAAGGATTTTGAATACAGCTCAGCTGCCCTTGGCAGTGTATATCATACCTGTCTGCATGTGTAAATAAACCACTGCTGCTGGTGGGTGCTGCTTTTATACAGTGATAAACTGCAACAAGAGCAAATAGGATGGCAAAAAGTTGGTTTTTTTTTAAAAAATGTGATTAAAACTGTATGGCAAGTGTTATGGAAATGATTTTGAACCACCACATGAGATCACCACACTAAAATAATTTTCTTAGGAATATGTCAGGCTCATTGAAGAGTTTTGTTTTCAAAAGGATCCATCTAGTTTGATGAGTCTAAGCAGAAATAGATGTACCTGTAAAGTAGACAAAAGGAACACAAACTGAAACTTCAGGAAGAGTCTTGACCACATATGCTAGGATATCAAGGCTTGGTCTGTTATTCTGTAAGCCCCTCTTGTTTTTGGAGAGTACCATATCACAGGGTGTTTTGAACCCTGCTGGTACAAAGATCAGCTGTGGGGCACCCAGTCAGCTGTAGCAATGGGGAACAAAGAGACACAGGACCCCCTTATTCATCCAAAGGAGATCACTTTATTGCAGAAATCACTCCCTTTTATACCTTTAATCTCAACCAGACAGAACCAGAATTTACCAGAGGAAGGGCACCCATTGGCTGGCTCAGCTGCAGTGCTGCTGTCCACGAGTCATAGCCACCTCTCACCCCCCAAACCAACTTCCAACCTCCTGCCTGCAGCTGTGCCTTCCCACAGGGCCTTCTGGTGAGCATAAGCCTTAACAACTTCAGCAAATATATAACCTCATATCCCACAGCCACCCAGTTCAGTCTTGACAATCATAAGCAGGCCTGGATATGTCAGCTTTCAGTTTAGCCATCAATACCAAGGGAAGACTGAATGCTTTTATGATTTTCTGTGCTTTTGGTCTAACTTTTATTTCAGAAATATTTCAGAAGAATGTTCTCTGAAAACTGGCTTCTTTTGTGCATATGTGGAATCAGGTATCACTGAAACCTAACTGAAATCCTCTGTATTGAACTTTATTGTTGTACGCTGCTTCACCAACAAAGGGATCCCAAGTTCAGGCATGATGCAGGAACACCAGACTAGAGAGGAGAGGAGCAAACACAGTCCTATCTTCAGAAGTGGCTTAAACATTGTCCATCAGGCCAGCAATGAAATCTCTCTTGCCTTGGGTTGGCATAGGCTCATTTTTATTGTGACCATCACATTCTTACACTGTTAATTCTTGCTCTGGTTACTTCTATATGGAGGCTTTATAGTTTCATGGTTTTAGCATTTTTTTAAATTAGTTTGTGAGGCCATTGTTAGGCCTGAGGTATTTAGGAGTGAGAGAAAAAAATTATCAATATAATGATGGCCAGTGTGTTTATTATTTATTAAAATGTCAATAGTCTTACAATTTTAAGGAAGCTGAATTTCACCTAAGGGAAAAGGAGTACCTCCACTTCTTTAGCCCTCACACACCTAGGCTGGCTATATTTGATCCTGAATCATTGGCACTGTACAAGCAGGAGTAATGGCAGAGCTCTGAAGAACAATTCGTATAGGAGCTATAGATCTCAAAATCAATAGAGTGCTGCAGAAAATAATGGATACCATAAATGTCATGATAAGGAAAAACATTAATGTCAGCTTATGGGCAGGAGACATGACTGACTGAAATAGTGTGAAACTGAGGTGACTGTACAGTGATGGAGCACTGGTACTTCATTTATCTTGCAGCAGAAGTCTTGTTATATTACAGTGCCTTGAATAAAGGATATATCCAAAATCCTACGATGGGCTTTTTGTGCTATATAAAATGGATGAATTTATGAAATGGGGCAGAGTACCATCTTTTACTGCATTAGAACAGACTGAATAAAACATGGATATGTAGCTGATGGTGACAGCTGCTCTGCTGTTCATAGCAGGTTACTGCTGCTGTGAAGTTTCAAGTCTTTCTGCCCTGAGTGTCCCCAGCACCATCCCGTGTTTTGCACGGGACACTGTGGGTTCAGGAGCTGTAGTTTGTGCATGGGCCCATGCAGAGCAATGCTGGGGTGGGTTCTACATCTGCCTTTGTGGTGTCTCTCTTTCCACAGGACAGGAGCACTCCAGGACATTTCTGTGGCACCTCAGGGTGCTGCATTCTGGGGAGGGACCTCCAGAAAATGAGGCAGTGGAAGTCCTTCTAAGAGGAGGTAAGGTCCTTTTCAGGACCTCATTAGCAAAGAAGGGATAGTTAGTTGTCTCCTGCCTGGTTTTAAGTAGAGATTTCTGACTGTAACAGCCCCCATCTGATATTAAAATGTATGGTCTTTCTACTGGGGTTAATCTTTAAACAGTAATTCTCTTCTAACCCATACAATCCTGTATCCTGGATATCAGCCAGAATTTTGTCTTGTTCTCCTGGATTTCAAGGTGTGCCTGAATTCTGTCAAAGACTGTGCTATTGGACTACATCCCTGTATCAGAACAACTTCTAGTTTTTCTTTGCTATAGAAGAATATTAGGCAAAGTTTCAGCAAGGAAAAAGAAGTGGAAAAAAACAAAGGGCAGACACAAAAAAAAAAAATCCAACTCAGGACAGAAATAAAATCAGGATTTTTTTTTGTCAGGGTGCCTCTGTTCTCCATTAAGTATATCTGTTTGCTTATTGGAAAGTATGTAAGTTTTACCTAAAGATTTACCAGTAGATTCTCCTTGCTCTCCTGTTGGGAGGCATATGTTTAGGTAGTTGAGTATTTAAAAAAAAAAAGAAAGCACCAGAGAGAAGATTTTCAGTTATAATGTAAGCTTTGAATCAGTGGCATCAGAGACAAAACTGGATTAATATAAATCCTTCAAGGGATAAAACACATTTTCAGATTAACCCTGACCTCTACTTAAAAACTCCCAAATTCTCTTTTCTCTATTGATTTATCTAAACAGGGCTGCCTGGCTGCACACAAAGAAATGCATCCTCTGCAGGTCAATTAGCAGGCTCCTGGATAAGATTCAGGCTTCTGTTAAAATCCCATTAGATGCTACTAGAGGTGGTTGATGCATGTTTTCTACCAATATGAATATTGAATTTAGAAATGCAGAGTAGATGGTATGAAAATTCTGACGGCTACAAATCTTGAATTTGAAGTGGACGGCTTTTTTGGCTGCTGCTGTCTCTGAGATGGAGAAAAGGGGAAATCTGTTCTAGTCTTTTGATTTAAAATGAGAGAGCACTATTTAGGGATGATGGATGGTTAAAAAGTGACTTACCAAGTGCTCCACAGGATTATATTACCCTAGATACTAGGTTAAACAGGAAAAAGAGGCTTCTGAATTCAAAGGCACTAAACATAATTTTATTGCAAATGAGAAAAATCAGCACAAGTATGACATGGACATGTTCATTTATATTCTAGACCAAATTAAAAGATCATTCTATAAATTATTAATTCCAGTCTAGATGTGTGCCACCCTGAACTATTGCCTGTGTCATGCTACATTTCATAATTTTTCACATCCTGAAAAGAGATATTTTGAGTCCATCCTGAAGCTGTTCCATGTCCACTCACCCCAGAAATTTAATGTTGCCAGAGAAAAAAACTGAGATTATATCACCTGTTCGCTACCGTATGTTGGGTTGCATCTGTCTTGTACTCAGAGGAGCTGTAATTGGGAAGGTCACCAGATTTTCTCTAATGTCAGGAAATTTCTTGTGAATTGAGGATAAAATTATGTCTCTGCTGAATCAAAGAGCAAATATTATTTTGCTTTTTGTGGAGCTAGCATTTTACTCAAACTTTTCCACATGTCTATATTTAGGTTATGCTCCAAAGCACACAGAGAACAGATGGGAAAATCATTCAACCTGCCTGTATCTCAAGTTTCCAATCTATACAACTAGGTGGATAATATACACCTCAGGTATTTTAATAGTTATTAATGTTAAAGCATTTGACAGCTTTGAATTGAGATATAATGAAAAGGAAGTTTTTAGACTTTTAATAAAGCTTTATAAAAATACAGTTGTATTGTATCACTGACTATAAACATGTCTCTCAACTAGAGTTTATCAAGTAAACATTTTTGAGCGATGATTCCCAGTGCACAGTGAAAGGTCTTGTTATTGAAATATATTGAGGATTACAGCTGACTGCAAGAGTTGACTGCAGAGCTGCAAGGCCCAGCTGCTTTATAAATGTATAAATGTCTGCAGTCAAGCATGAGTTAGAGCTGGAAGAAATCCAGTGAGTTGTGCAGTTTCCACTAAATGAGAGAACCTTTTACCATCTTTTATTGCTCTTAACCTTTCAGTGTTATTTACTTAGAACTTTTGAGAATATGTCATTCCTACACATCTATAAGACACACAGTATTTTTATCCTTTGAACTTTCGGTTGGCATTGAACAAGCAAGGTGTTTTGATACTACCTAATGTGTTACCACTTCTATGAAATGAGAATCTGTAACATCCCCAAACCTCCAGATAGCTTAAATTGCCTTGAAAAAAAAAAATCAGTAGGAAAGGCATATTAGATCATGACCCTGTTTTGAAAGACATACATCCTTGAAAGCAGACAGACATTAAACTGAAGTGACACTTGCTGTTAGTCTGTAGGCAGTTTCTCTGGGAGAAGCTAAAATGCTGCTTGTTCTTGATGTCTTTAGTTACAGTCCTAGGATATATCCGTAAGAATCAAAGTGCTTTATTGCTTTAAAGGCATTAAAATTTTAGTGGTGTTGAGGTATAAGCTACATGTTAAAAAAGTATAATAAATACATGTTTCACCATAAATTATGCACATATTATAAAACCTTATTTATTTGTTTGTTTTATGGGTTAACTTTACAGTTGGGTAAAAGTAGCTTAGTAAAATATTTGTTAGTATAAATATTGTTCATAGATTGTTTAGACCATTCCTTGGCTGCACTTTCTGTCTGTCTTGTATGGTGAAGAAGGATGTAAAATTTTATATGTGGAAAGTAAGTCGGCACAAAATGTGAGTGGAGGATTTACATATTAGAAGGAAAAATCCACATTTTGGTAATCAGACATGTCCAGCGGTGCACTTTAAAGCACTATTGGATGTCTTGGGTGTTTGATAAGTCACAGAGACAACAGATACAGAAATCCCTTCAGAACAAAGGCTGCTGTTTGTTTAAAGCAGTGAGTCATTGCCATTACAGCACAAGAATTGTGTCAGTGTTGCTGGCTAATAAAAGCCTTAGGCCAGTCTCCTCAGTGGCAGGATGAGTGTAAGCTCACCACACCTGTCTTGTTCTCCAGATTTTTATAAAAATAGTAGCAGCCAAAATGATGCTAAATACGGGATCACTAAGAGTTACAGGTTTTCATTGCACTTTAACTTTTATTTTATTTTTTGTTTTAACTTTTATTCTGTTTCTTCAAACTTTAAAAATTATGGAGGATACATTTATTAATCTTGAAATGACAGGGACAAAGCATAAACATGAGGAATGTTTTTCTGGAAATGGGTGCAATTGTATCTTGGAGATATATATTTACCCTTTGTAGAGAATTTTTAAGGTTATTTTTTTTTTAAGGTTATCAAAAATATGTCACTGGCAAACAGAGGTAGTCTTTCCCTTTGTCAATTTGTCTCATCCGTAAGAGATCAAACATTAAGAAGCATTTATACCAGAACTGCTGTAAGGAAAGTTTGCAAATATATGTCTTACTCTTAATAACTAATAATTTTAAGTAGTGAACATCAAAAAAGGAATAATTTGGGCTGAAAATTGGAAAAAGATTGATATTACAGGGAAAGTTAAATTTCTGGAAAATAGTAGGAGGAGTCTTTGTTTTTCACTAAGTCCCTCTCTTTACTGGAGTTGCAGACTTCTCTCACATCTTCTGAGGCAGAACACAAATGTAATTTTGTGTCTTCTTAATGAGTTATGAAAACAATGGAATTTGAAATGGATATGGCAAGTAAATTTTATTTCTTCTCCACTTTTGTGGATTTAATGAATGTTTTATGTTTTTTTATCACACACTAATGTGTATGTCAACAGACAGCTAGCTTTCATACGTATAATTGCAACAGAGGATAGTAGGAATCCATAAATAAAATAACAACGATCATTTGATTAAGTTTGTTTGGGTTTTCAAACACTTTTTAGTGCTTTCTTTGTTAACATTTCCCTCTAAACTGTATGTACTGCAACTCTCAAAAATTAATGTTTATTAATTGCTTACATAAAAGTATTTCACCGCAATGCTTCAAATACTCAGCAACATCAAAGTATCTGAATTATTTTGTTTCTCTGTAAGTAAAAAGAGAATTTGGGGTGTTTGAATGAATATATTCTAAACTATGTAAATGTAAACAATTTATTAGATAAATTTCTCTACCAATGTTGTAGTTTCCTTTAAAATGGTTTTCAAATTAATTCTTGAATTCATACATTTACATGTGTTTATCTGCATATTACTTCAGGACCATGAAAACTCTTCCTGAAACAGCTGTTTCTCATTACAGCGCTGCAATTGGCATGGAACTTTGGAAAATGCAAGTACTTCACTGGTCTGCTGCCATCCAGGACTTGCCTCAGGAACGATACAGTAAATACGTTTTTCAAGGAAATAGGAAGGCTGTTCCATGAAGTATGTTAGTTTTTCAGCAGAAGCTTCCTTTTTTTTTTTTTTTTTTTTTTTTAAAAAAAATTTGTGTGTGATGCCAGGGAACATAGCATACTATTTTAGAACACTTTTTGACCAGCTTGGTCTTGACTATTCATGCACAGTGGTGTTGAATGACAGCCAGGAGTCCTCTGTAGTTTCTCTGTAGTGTTAAGAAGCTGTGATGAACAAATGACACAAGATAGTCTATAAAATAATATCCTTCTTATGTCTGAAATGCCTACATTCTACTTGCCTAAATAGTGTGATGTGCTAATAGGACATCACTTTATACCAATTCAGTATTCAGATAGGGATCAAATAAAAATGAATTAAACATTAATTTACATTTTAAAATTAGTTTTCCACCTGCATTGGATTAAAACTAGGTTCTTTAACATTTACTGTAATGAACATTCATTGCTAAATGCCAGCATTTGTGTTTCTGTTGTATTTGGCTTCTGTAGGTAGTAGTGTGAGCTTGTGAACAAGAAATATCAAACAAAATTTCGGTTTGCTGCAGACTGTGAAGCTTAAATCTATTATCAGCAGCCAGCTCCACATCAGAAATTTGAAGTTATAAAAGTTTCATTGACTGAGGCAGGGATCAAAACTAGTTACATTTGTTCTTTTAATCAGAGAAGAATATGACTTTTGAGTATTATAAAGAGAGAAGAATATAATGTTTAGATTTTAGATAGGCAGCCACATGAAAATTAAATACTCTAATTTCAACAAGCTTTAACAAAGATTTTAGGAAAAAAAAACAAAACCAAAACCACAAAACTAAATACCCAAGTATTTATAGAAATTGATGAGTGAGAACTTTCCAAGAAGGAAAAGGCAGCCCTCAGATAAATTGTTAAATGTTACCACATCTTAAAATATTGGTGACATGTCATTCTGTCACAGTGAATTCAGGGAAATAACAAGTTTAGGAGCTCTCTTCATATCATAATTCTTCTACCTTATTATTTCTCTAGTTTCTTGTGCAACTATTTACTGGACATCATTAAGATTCTACTGTCTGGTAATTCTTAATATCAGTCTCTAAAAATATGGAACATATATGCAAGTGTTTAGGTGAACTTACCATTACTTTATTACCTATAAATAAATATGATGAGTTTTTTTCCTTTTGTTTTAACCTTTAAATTATCAGGAAGAAGGCAATTTATGATGTCTGATTTATGAAATAGCAAAATGGTATTAATTCCTATTTTGAGCGAAAGTGATTTTTAGTAAGACCCAAAGGAACATGAATATTGCATAGCATACTTTAAAAAAAAACACCAGCCAAACTTTAAAAATGCACTTTAAAACCTCAGATCTTTAAGGAAATTTTTTAAGTTCTACAGATTGTAAGTATTTTCTCAGCTGATTGAATCAAGTAGTGTTTTTAGCAGTTCAGCCCTGCAGGTATTTATTGAAATTATGGTATTGAAAAATGTCATAGATGGTTCAATCCAATCAAAGGCACATTTTAACCTACAGTCTCGTCTGCAGCACTGAGCAGCACTGGGTACTTATGAAGAGGACAGAGGATCATGCATTGAAATATGGAGCTTGAGAGCCAGACAGGGACTGGTATGAGATATTTTCTGATCCAAAGGAATGTCATTCTCCATTTAATCTTTATTAAAATATGTGCATAACTATCTCTTAAGCCTGCTGTACATTTATTTTCTTATATCTGAAATTGCTTTCATTGATGAGACAATTTTATTTCCATCAGCATAAGAAGCATAGTAAAGGTGGCATTTATATGCTTCAGGGGGCAACTTTACTGAAACCAAACTGACATCAAAGTAATTGTGTTCCAGTATTGTCAAAAGTCCTTCACTTAATCTGAAGGCCCAACATAATTGTGCTCAATTTGTCTCTATTTCCCCACTGTCGGACTCTGCAGTGCCATGCTCAGTCATACTGCACAGTGCTGACATCATCTCTCATAGCACGGGCACACACCAATCTCCATGGGCCAGCCTGTATCCAAGGTCATGTGAATTTGAGCTGTAGAGTACTCCTACCGATGCTTCTCATTTGGTGGCAAAGAAAAGCATTGAAACCATCAGAAGACTGGGACTGGACAGTCTCTTCTAGTTCTCAGGTTTCTTTTTGACTCTCACATTTTTTTTTAACTGATCATTTACAGATTTTCTGGCTAATAGCCAGAAAATGGCTATTCATTCTAGTGCTGGGTGTTTATCTGTTGTACTTTTCATCAGTCATTCCTTTATAGATATATCTCTTCTTCCAGAATAAATCATCTGGCTGAGTTTTGATTTTTTGTTTTGGCATTGATCCTGCTGTGGAGATACTGTCTAAGAAGACATTTCACCAAGTCTGCTAACTGATCTGCAGTTTCAGTGTCAGGAATCTTGCTCCTCAAAGTGGAAGTAGACACTGAAATTGGCAATGCAAGGTAATGTGGACCATATTTTTTCACTGACCTGTAAAAGCCTTTTACCAGCAGACTATGCTGACCAAGAGGGCCAGCCAGCCCAGAAAGCCAGTGGTATCCTGGACTTCATCCAAAGCAGCGTGGACAGCAGGGAGAGGGAGGGGATTGTACCCCTCTGCTCTGGGGAGATCCCACCTGGAACACTGCATCCAGCTCTGGGGTCCCCAGCACAGGAAGGGCATGGACCTGTTGGACAAAGTCCAGAGGAGGGACACCAAGGGGATCTGAGGGCTGGAGCACCACTGCTGTGAAGACAGGCTGAGAGATCTGGGGATGTTCAGCATTCTGAAAGGTGCTGTACTGAAAGATGTTGCAATCTTTCAGTACATAAAGGGAAATTAAAAGGAAGAGGGAGAGGCACTTTATTAAAGGCATACTGTGATAGGGCAAGAGGGAAAGATTTTTTAAACTGAAAGAAGGGATTTGGATAAGATGTTAGGAGGAAATTCTTTACTGCGAGGGTGGTGAGGCACAGGAACAGCTTGCCCAGAGAAACTCTGTGTTTCTCATCCCTGAAAGTGTTCAAGGCCAGGTTGAACAGGACCCTGAGAAACCTGAGTGGGTGGCATCTCATTGCCTGTAGTGGAAAGGTTGGAGCTGGATGAGCTTTCCCTTCCAAACCAGGCCATTCTATGTATGACTCTGTGAGTGTTAGGTATAAAGCACAAATGCAAAAAATTTTATATAAAAATGTCTAATTCTGAAGCTGATTTATTAAATTGGGTAAGTATTCACTTGCTGCTTGAAAATCATCTCTGCACTATACTCTCTTCTTTATTCCCAGTAAAGCTAAGAGAGTATGATAGATGCACACCTCCCTTTGTCCTTGGAGGCAAGAGATAATTCCTTCCTTCTAAGCGTACTTGTGCTGTTGAACCTTTGGATGCCCTTTGCCTGGCTGGTGGATAATATTTAAAATGCATGCAGTGCCCAGAAGGGTTCTTTGTAGCATACTTGATATGGAATGACATGAGTTGAAAAGAAAGGATTGGGCTACAAAGTTGAGGGGGTAGCAGTCAAAGACCTGTAGTTTGTAATTCAGTTTTTTTCTTTCTACCTGTTTCCACTGAGCTCTGTTTTCATATGGAAAAAGAACCAGTTGTTTCCATGACCACTAAAAAAATTGAACTATGAGAAACTCACTCCATGAAGCTGAGCTTTATGAGAAATTGTACCCATCCCACTCATGCTCTCAGGCAGTTTTAAGAAGTTCATTGCTATTAAGGGAGGAGGAAACCAACTAAAAAATATCTTCATATTCTCCTTTCTCCTCCCTTTAAATTTTTATTTCCTAGGTTTTGCAAAAAATGTGTGAGGAACTTGTCTCTCAGGTAATGTCTTCCATTTTCCGGAAGGCTAAGTGGGAGTAAAAGGGGAGATTTAAACACAAAGGACCCATGTTAGTAACATTGCACAGGTGCTAGGAGTATAGTAGTGTATTCTGAGAAGAATCAAACAAATTTTAAAGTTAGTTCACCAAAAAAAAAACCAACAAACCAGATATGGAAATTATATTTCTTTCAAGAAGTCAGGAAGAAATAGATCTAACGGTGCCTAATAAGAAAACAAATTTTCACTGGGAATTCAAGAACATTTTCAGCAATATTGAAAAGCTGTCCATCTTCCTCCAACATAGTTGGGACATAAGTATTCTTTAACTTGCATTGCCTTCTAGGTTGGATTTATAGCAACTTAGATAACTTAATTTAGTTACAGATACATGAAAAGTCATTTATCTTTACCTAGAATTAATTTTTGCAAAGCAGGTTTAGCTCAAAAAATATCCTCAGATAATTTCCCGACATAGGCTACCCCTCATTTTCTTGGAGAGCAGGCATGTTTCTGAGATATCCTTTGATTTAAGTATCTATTATGTTTCTCACTTACTGTCTGAAGTACGATCTCTGGAAGATGGTGCTCTTGGGCACTGCAGTCAGCTTCGGGGATACAGATTTATAGATGCTATCACTGCTCTTATTCTCAGGAGTCTATGCCCCAGAACATAACACCAGAGTGCTTATGCTGAGGAACCATGTCTTGGTGGGGATCCATGGGTGTACTTTGTTACTTACCTGCATGCCAGGAGAGAATCCACAGTACTACTCTCTGATTTTTCAAATCTGGCTTATTCTAACACGGTATAACCCTACAAATTTGTCAATACATTTTTCTTGCTGGTGCTTTCTTGACACTTTTTAGAGCAACAAGTACAAAATGTTTGCTAATCAGGAAAGGTATTGGTGGAGTTTGCAATGTTTCTGGAACAAATTGTTCCAGTGTGGATTCCTCATGGTGTCACAAGTTGGGTCAGAAAACCTGCTGCAATGTGGGCTCTTCTCTCCATGGATCCACAGGTCTTGACAGGGGCTTGTTCCAGTGTGGTCTTCCCACAGAATCACAGTGTCTTTTGGACAGTCATCTGCTCCAGTGCAGGGACCTCCCTGGGCTGTGGGTGGATCTCTGCTCTCCCATGGACCTCCCTGGTCTGTAGGTACATCTCTGTAGCCCATGGACCTCCCTGGACTGTGGGTGGTCTCTGCTCCCCTCTGGACCTCCCTGGGCTGCAGGGGCACAGCTCCTCACCATGGTCTGCACCAGGGGCTGCAGGGGAATCTGTGTGCTTGGAGCACCCGCTGCCCCTGCTTCTGTCCTTGGTGCCTGCAGGGCTGTTTTTCTCACATATTCTTACCTCTGTCTGCTCTGGCTGCAATGCTGTAACCTTTCCCCCACCTTAACTCTGTTATTCCAGAGGTGCTGACAGCATTCCTGCTGGGCTCAGACTTGGATGGTGCCGGGCCCATCTTGGAGCTGTCTGGCACTACGAGCTCTAGTGGACATGGGGGAAGCTTCTTGCAGCTTCTCACACAAACTGCCCCTGTAGCCCCACCTGCTATCAAATGTTTAGAAAACCCAGCATGAGGATTCAGCAAGTGTAAACCAGTGTGGCTCACACTTGACTCATATCAGCAGCAGTACTCAGGCCTTTAGTGATACATTGTAAAAGGAAAATGGAGCTTATTATTCATACAGTAGAGGAGATGCCAAAATTCAGACCCCACAAATCCTCTAATGATCACTTTTCAGCTGGTACAACACAAGAGAAAAGTGCAAAGTAATTGAACTATCACTCTCTAAAAATTAAATTTAAATTGAATTGGGCCTTTAAAGTGAAAGATTGTTATTATATTACATAGTGAGGGGGACAACCCCTTCCCCAAAGAATATTGAATCTTTTAGGCCCATTATGTCCTTCCAGTTCAATGGCATTTAATTCCTCCTATTGCCATTTAACTGCTTTTAAAATTGCCAGTCAAATTAACACATTGCCCTGAACTGCTGCCTTGGGATTTATGTTGGTTAAATCCCTCAAATGTCATGCAATTTTTGTTTTCTAGTTCAAACACAGGCTTTAAAAAAACCTTTGGAGTACGACCCATCTCATCTGTCTCACACTCGTTCAGTTCTATTTCACTGAGACATAAAGTCTCTAACTGAGTGTTTTGCTGTAGATGTGAGGAGGGTGTGAGGAGGCAAGGAAACTCTGGAGCAAGTGTTTGATCCAGCTGCTGGGAAACAGAACAGCAATGCTTGGTCTCATATTTTTGTTTTATCTAAGCAACAATTAAAATCTTATTCATGGCTAAGACCTTTTATTAGGTCTGATAATTACATAGCACTTGTATACTATTGCTGTTATATAAAAAAAAAAAAAAAAAATTGTAAAAACCCTGTATCCCAGGCTTTGTGAAAGTGCTTTGAAAACTTGGGGTATGACAATAATTTTAGGTTGAAAGTTCTTAGACTTGTTCACAGCCATTCCGTGGGAGTATGTTCTTAGATTTATTTTGAGCTGCATCTTAATTTTATATTTTCTTTTAAATACCATGTGATATTAAAAATAATTTGTGGCAAATTTACGACTAGCTAGTTTGAATTAAGATAAAGGATTGAAGTCTGAAAATTATGGAAGTCATCAAACACTGTAAAATGCACCTTTGTTATAGACTTAATGATGAAGGCTAAAAGAGATGTCAGATATGTTTTGAATTAAGTTTCCACAGCCATCCTTGAGCAAAGAAAGATCTAAGGAAGCTGACAGACACTTGGTTTAGGAAATTTTTACCATTTGAGAACCTTGAGGTTTCTGCTTTTTAGCACAAAATGGATGCTAATTTTATTTCATATTAAGAATTTCTGTTATTTGTTCTTGTAAATTACATTTTAATAAATACTACTACTATCAGAGACATTTCTTTTAATATTTTTTTGTTTTTTTAAACAAGCAGATTAAAGATGAGAAAAAGCCAAGCCAAGCTGAAGAAAGCCCCCATCTTCAACTTTTAACCTCATCTTATATTCAGTGTTTAAAATTTCCAGATTAGTGTGCTCCTTACGTCCGCAACCAACAGAATTTCTGAAGGAAAAGGTAGGTATAGGGCTAGTTGATGGGATTGTAAAGGTGTTTTATCCTTAAACCAAAGACTGGAATAGCATAATCTCCTTTATCCTGCTCCAGCTGGGACAGGCAAATATGGAGGTGAATACAACTTCACCGTGGTTCACATGATCTTGCTTCTTGGAGGTGCTGCAGCACCATCAGACAGCTGATGCAATTCCTCCCTCACCTTGTGTTTTGTCCAGCTGGTGTGTAAAAGACATAGGAGGGCTTTTTGGGCAATTACCTCAGACCAGGAAGAGTCCTTTTGATGGGCTTTTCCAGAGCAATATGGAGATGGCCAGTATTACATTCTGGATTATCCTCCCAAATATCTTTTTTTTTTTTTTTCTGATGAATGATTAAACTCTGAGCAGTGACCACTCTCTGAAGCTCTGTCTTTAAGGAGTCAGTGCCTTTGATCTGGGATGTGTTGCGAATGCTGATGACTAAACAGTTTATGCAATATTCCCACTGACTGCCTGCAACAGAAGTTCTGGTCAGGCATGTGGGCTTTTTTCTTTTTTTTTCCCCCTTTGTGTACTACTACAACTGCTTTGTCAATAGAATGCTGAGATAGCCACCTGTTTTTTTTTTATTAAGTAATTTTATATAGCAATGCAGATGAGATTCAAATAAAAACTTATACATAGACTTTGTTGTTCTATTAAAAAATATATCTGCACTTTTTGGACTTCACATTGACATTTTAGTGGGCTCAGCTCAGATTACTTCAAAAGCAAAAAGGATTAGTGTGAAGCTTAGTGCAGGACCTTTCAGATGAGACCTTTAAAAAGTATCATCATTGCTCTGCCAAATGAGTGAAGTCCTTATCAAACTCCTTAATCATTATGTGTTCATGGCTCTAGAATAATATTCAGACTCTCAAGTGGAAAAATTAATCATCTTGGGTGTGCTCCTCTTCAAGTTTTTTTTCTGTTTTAGACTATGTACATGTACACTACTTTTTAAGCTGAGTGACATACCATCTACATTGGAATTAGAATGGTGTTTACATGGTTGAGGGGAAAACAGATTTCTGCTTAAATAAAGGTATGATCCCTATAGTTTTCCACAGTATAAATTTCAGGATGCACATTCTTGCATGAAGTGTTTCCTACATGCCACTGAAAATTGCAAAAAAACCAAGACCAAGAAATTTGAAAAAGCATTTCCTATGATTCTCTCTTCCCTTGGTCTGTTGTCAGGTGTGACATACTATTTTAATATACAAAGGGTTATGGTGTATTACTTCTGGACACTTTAGCAATTTCCTTCTGGGCTATTTCCAAGTTTTTATCTCCTTTTATTTATACTTTGTATTCTTGTAAATGTCTACTTAATCAAATGTTGATGTTGCTACTTCTGCTCCATTTATTTCATATCATTGGATAAACACACAGGTTTCCACAGGTATTAATTTAATAAAGTTTCCTCACTTTCTTTGTGCACCCTGCAGTGACTTTATGGTTTGCTTGGGTTTTTTCCTGTTTTCTGTCACAGAGGAAACTGTTCCTACTCTTTACACTTGGAAAATAAACAACCATCAAATAATATTTCTGCCGCCCTTTACAGAGTATTTTTAAAACCTGCTAATTTGAAAGTCAGACATGTGATGTCTGGGGAGAACTGGTATTTCTAAATGAGTTGATCTTGATGTAAAATTCATGCTGACCTCAGAGGAATTGCTAAGGTTTGGTAGGGACTGCAGGATTATTCTCAATGCTCTTTCTCCCCTCTGCACCGTTTGCCTGGCAGTAGTACAGCAGTCATGCAATAGAGGAAGATGGGACATTTCCCTACTAATTTGTCTATAAGAACAGTATTACAACAAATGCAGAACACCTGCAAATTTATAATATTAATTGTGGTCCATAAACTATTCAATACTGGAAAGAAAAACTTCTGTGAGTGATAGTGATTAAAATTGGTATCACTGCCTTACCGCTGTAAGCTTTGTTGATGCTTAAGCTTCCAACTTCCTTGAGCTAGACAGAGAAAATACATGAGGAGATATTTTGATATTTAGAAAAATGCCTGCTTGGGACTAACTGACCTTTCCTATAAATCAGATTTTAAGTTGCCAGCTGGGAACTTTGTCATATTCAGGGAGCAAGAAAATGAGTTTACGAGCTGCTCTGAAGAAAGACATTACACATATATTACTCTCACCCTAATGTTCTGCCTCTTCTACTACAGTAATGCAAGAGACATTCAGGAGGATTTAACCAGGAAAGGTGTTTGAACTCCATTATCTCTTCATCCTTTCACAGAGAGCATAACAAGTATGGACAAGTTCTTATTAATGACTATTTATTTCCAAAAGAATATGCTCCTTGGCTGACATAAAGTGAAATCATGAACTGACATAGCATACTCCATAGTACTACACAATGTTTTTACTTACATTGCTAGGCCAGCACAAGTGCTTGAAAATTGTTTTAACAGTTTATACTGATATAATATATGCAGGTAAGTCTGTCTGATTTAATACATTTCCCATGAAAAGTTGGTTCAACTTAGAACAGTTTCACAGCTGATTTGTTGAGCTGGTATATGTAATAATGAAATGTGTCAGAAAAAAAAATCAACTATCTTTACTGGGAATGTTCCTGTGCAAAACTGAGATAAGTGACAACAAAATCAGTTTCAAGTTATAGGAATAGTGCTTTTTGTGTGAGACTGACAACATCCAGGCTTGAGGCAAGGAAGTCCCAATAAGTGCTATCACACTGCCACATGTTAAAACTTCACATTTAGCTGAGGGGAGAGCTTAATCTTTCAGCTGCACAACATTGCATTTCTCTGGAACTGCTCCTACAAGGAGCTCTGTATGATGCAGTTTTAATGAATGTCTTCACAAACAGTGCCCATATGCAGAAGAGATTTATTTTTTCCGCAGGCTCAGCAAAGTCTGAGTTGGTTAGAGCTATGCAAAACACAAAATGAAATGTAATGTTGATAAAATGTGCTATATTTTCCACTAACTACATCCATTTAGGAAGCAGTGGGTCTTTTCTAATCTCAACGGGGTTACTCATGTTCTGCACATTGTCTGTACTTACTCAGACAGCAGTTTCAATCTGGGCTTCACTTCAAAGAAATGAAAAATTGCAGATTCTACTCTGTTTTACCAGGGATAATGAGTGCAGGAAAGGCTCCTTCTTGAGCTTTATGAGGAAAAGAGTAGTGTTCTTCAATAAACTGGTGAGCGAAAGCCAACATGATACAGTTTTATCTTGATACCAATAAACTTATATTTACATCTGCATGTAGCAATTAGGGATTATCATCACCTCTGTGGAAGACTTTAAGTGTCCATAAACACATGGCCATCTCAGACTTCCTCCCACAGAATCTCCATCATATTTTGCTATCTTGTGCATAGGAACCAGCCCTGATTCTTCTAGAGATGAGCCATTTCTTGCTGCCAGAATGTTTGTTTTCTCCAGCTTCCCATGGCACTCTCCCCTAGGATAGCCAGATGTCCCCAGGTACTCAGTATATCTGTCCTTTGTAATATGGGTGTGTACAGCGTGATAGAGAGAAGAATGTCACATGTTCCTCAGAATCTGAGTGTATCTAAGTCCTTTCCTGTTCCTGGCTGGGAACAGGGAGCCCTTGGTCTGAGTCACATTGTTTTCTCAATTACTTGAAATAGGCTATTTCCTGTGAGGGTTACCATACATTCTGCAAATGTCTGACCAAGTTTATTATGTGAATATTGGGGTAAAATTAATGAAATCAGCTTTTACATTTTGGTTCTAAGAGCTGGCTTCATCTTTATCTCTAAACTTAACAATTAATGATTTCGCTAAGCTCTTCCATTTTCCTCTGGTTTCTGGTGTATTCACCTGTGATAGGATGTGGGTGCAGAAGGATATATCTGGTAGATGTGGACTGAGCTCCAAGAATCACTTGGCCCAATGAGAGTCCTTCTACAACAGGGGACTTCTTTACTAGACCCTGTGCCCCACTATGTATGTGTAATCATGTGTATTAAAAGCCTCCAATGTGTTTTTCTGATTAACTTTTCCATTAAGTAAGTCTCACTGATGTTTGTCAGCATTGGCTGGGATAATGGACTTGTGTGCATACTTACTCAACAAGGAAACACAGTTATAATATCATAGTTGGTAGCTTTAGGATTTGTTTTCCACCTTTAATCAACATTTTATTGAATGTTTCATTTATTTTGGACAAGTTGAGAGCAATGAGCAGTCATGGTACTTTTCCAAATTGCAAACAACCTCAAAATTACCCATCTGGATTACCAGCTGAGTAGACCTCTGCAAGTTACATCTCACCTACTGTCACACTAATGATTGTAATGATAGCTCTGTATGAAGTTAATATCCTCTTGCTTCACCCTTTTTATTGCCCTGGAAACTACTCAAGAATAATTAGATCCGTGTTAGCTATTTTGATCAAGAGCATTGAGCAGGGTGATATTACGTTTTAAAACGGGTCCAACTTATAGTAAGAGAGCGTGCAAGAAGCCGCAAAAAATGACTCAGGGTGTGCCAAGCCAAGACCTAGAGAATTTCAAACAAACTTTCCTGAAAGAGAAATGAGGGGTAAATGTTTATTAATACAAGATTTTGTAAGTAACTGGCAGGAAGTGTTGTGCATATAACCTTGTATCATGGAAGAATATAACAGGGCTTATCTGAGTTGACCTTTTGTAGCCCAGTGACAGAAAACAGCTCATGACTTCATTCTGAACTTCAAACATGGTTTTTCAGGTTGTGCTTTTTTTTTTTTTTTTTTTTTTTTTGGAAACCTTTTAAGTATAAATCAGATATTCAAACTGAAAATTGTTCAAAACTGTGAGTAATCTGACATGTTGTCTGGAAAAGAAATGTGAGACTACCTGCTGTTTAGTCTGCAGTGTGTCTGCACTTGAATGCCCATCTGGGTCTTCCTGGGTTTTACGTGGTCTTCCTGCATATGAGCCTGGAAAGTGTGGGAGAGGAAACAGAAGACCTTTGGAAATTTTGTGCAGGGATAAAAGAATATAAAACAAGAGAATTTTGGTTTTGCTTAGCTTACTGAAATTTTTTCTCTGGTTCATAGCAGTACATAAATAAAGATTACAAGCCACAAAGAGTATTCTTTTGTATATGCAATTTCAATTTATTACAAAATTCTCTTTTTAGATGTTTAGCCCATCATGGAAATTCTGCATGATCCTTTCCTTCAAATGCTTTTCCGGAAAAATATTGTGAAAAAACCTTTTTTTCAGATTTGCAACATGTTCAGGAATTAATGAGTAAGAGAGGATGATGGTGCATTAATGGAGTATATTACCTGAAGTACTCTGTATATGTAAGGCTGAAGGCTAGGGGCCTTTATTCACCCAAAACAACTGTTAGTGATCCATTAGGGTGTAACTAGATGTATACACAACTTTTGTATTGATAAGAATAAATATTATCACCATAATCTTTGGTAAAGGAAAAAATATTATGTTGCAGTGATTAAGGCCAAACTGTAAATTCAAATGAAGAAACAATTCCTCTGTAATGTTTTTGTATGTTTGCTAAATTTCAATTTGTAATAAACATAATATGTGCCTTGTTTTTCCAGTTTCTATTTTTTCATCTCTGTACAGATTTGTTCCACATGATCCTGCCTGTATTTCCATCCATCCACAGGAAGTGCCTGAAGCTCCAGCTACATGCTTCTGTCTACCATGACATCAGACTCACAGGGAATGGAAAACATGTCATATGAATAAAATGGGATACTTAAAGCCCCTCATGCCAGTTTGCTGTGGTTTGGCATTCGGAAGGTGAATGTACTATTTATGTTGTATCATAAATTCCACCAGGTGGAATTTATGGCTGTCAGTGCATTAAATGAATATATATAGATTTACATCTACAGTGGTTGATTCCTCTGGAGCACCAGAGTCCTTCAGAGGTTCCCTTCACCCAAGACTACTCTATGGTTCTGTGGTTTCAATATTATGTAAATTGCTTTCATATTCTGTGAAATGACTCTGAATGAAAAATCATATATGGATGTGGCAACTGCAGACAAGAAAACATGAACTTAGGAAATATAATAAGGTGTTGAATATGATTTAACATGACATTGTGTGAAATTAATTTGTCGCTATGGACTAAGTAGAACAAATAATTCTTAAAAGAAGTGATTTTTCTTACATAAAAGCTAAAATAGATAGTTAAGATACGATTTGATCAACATTTAACTGATTTGAGTTATCGAATCAGTTAAACTGATTTGACAGTGGTTGACCCATATCCTAATTGACATAGGATTGTAAATCCATTTATCACAGTTTCAAAGAAGTTGCATTTAAAAATACTACATTTCAATGATGGGAGAAATTTTGCAGATTGTACTACAAATTAAAATGAAAGAAAAATATGAAGTTACTGTTCAGTTAGCAGGCAATCATTAGGAGGGGTGTGAAAAAGGTGTCCTGCCATCGATGTGTATTTAAGAGTAGGTAAGGAAATCAATCTGTCAAGCCCTCTAGAATGCATAGGGGACAGGGAAGCTCAGACTGCATCTAAGAAAAAGATTAACAAGTTCATAATTTGAAATACATACTTTTATTCAGCTGAACTGAATATGATTTAAGTGGCAAAGCTGTGAACCAGAATAATCTTGCACTGGAATTTTGCCTAAATACATTTTCCCTTCCTGCATCTTCCAGCTCTGCAGTTTCCAGGCATAGATTGTTTGTACAGACAATTTAAATGTGTTTTTTTAAGGTCTCTTGCAATACTGAGAGAGGTGTCCTTTTGCCCTGCAAGGGAGAAGTACAAGCTGGGAGAAACACACAGTTTTCTTTTGAAAGTGAGGTCTTGGTACATTGAAATGTCTGTTCAATGTGCCGTGAGTGCATCTGTGTCCTGTGGCTAAACACACTTTCAGGCCAGGGACAGAAGCACCCTCCTCTGACCCCTGCTTCCTGTGGTAGTGCACAGCTCTTCACTTCAGATACAGCAGAGTTTGCTCTCTGTGGTACTTCTGCAGAGTAGCAATTTCGCTCTTGATGCAAAAGCCATAAGAATCCCTTCTTCGTCAGCCTGGTCAACTTCGTGTCTATTTACGTGTAGAATTCAGGAATAATATAATTGTGTGTTGTGGCTGGTATGTACTTATTTTTGCTTTGCCTTTCATTTTGCAGCAGTGTGTAGTGTGCAGACACAGCATTTTGATTTATTGGTAGTCTTTCTATTTTGCACTGAGAAGTAAATATTTGAAGGACAACTGTATTACAACTTCATACTTGGGACCCAGAGATATTTATTTGCATGCATGCTCTTTTCATAGATTACTGTGATTTTCTTTACATAATCCTCAGGAAAGATATGCCTGGGGGACACATTTCTCAACACCATAACTCATTTTCTGCAAGGCAAGGCTTTGCACAAACAATCTGTGTCTGCCTTTGTCATTCTCTAAAAGTTAAAAAAAGCATCAGACAAGGAAGTAGAATAAGATGTGTACACTGCATTTCAGCCAACCAAAACTGCATAACGTATAATAATGTGCTTGAATGACTTTTGGAACAGCTGAACATGATGTGTATGATGAGATACAGAAGACAGTATTGGCCTAGCCCTCTCACTCTCATCTGATAACTGCCTAGGTTAGTTTTTTCCTCTATTTGACACTATCATTTGGGGAATTCTGTTCTATCTGTGACAAGTTTTAAAGCCAGTATACTCCTGTTAAGGATCTAGTGTGTGTACCTTTCCAATATTAAGATAGGAAGAATGTTGCTGTAATCTTGGCCTAAGTTATGGCTCTTAAGATGTCTGTGCACTGAAAAGTAGGCAAAATGGAAATGTTTTGACAAAGAAAAATATGTGTTGTCAGCTCTGTTTTATCCATGGTGGAGAAGGGAAATGGAAACTATACATGGTTCAGACACTGATGACTAATATGATCTCCTGATGAAAGAGATCAGGAGAGCACTGTTCTGCTTTATTCCTCTTTTTATTTATTTTTTTCCCAGTGAGATGCACAACTAAATCAATGGTTTGTGTGTCAGAAAGAAATCTTTAAAATAATGTAAATAGTGACCATGAAATGAGCACCATTTACATCATAACGTGGCAAAATAAATGAACAGTACAGAGGGAATTGTTCCTCTAACCGAGTGTCAATCATTTAAATGTGCATGAAGTACAGTTTCTTTACGTTGTAATTAATGCCAGTGTTTAGTTTAACTCTGGCAGTGATAGAAGGAGCTTCATAGAGGGAAAAACATGAAGGAAGGCACTCATGGCCACTGTTCCTTGGGTCCCTGTCAATATGGGACAAATTGGACCATTACGTGGCCCATTTTTACCAAACTTGCCTTCTGTGCTTGTCTGCTTTCTGACTTATGAGCCAAGAACTCCCTTGTGCACTGTTCTCCATATTACCTGCAAACTCTGTTTAGCTCAGAGGTAGCTTAAAAATTTGTAAGAAAATTACCTTAAAACCCAGATATCAATAGTCTTGTCTGGGAGTGTCTTCCCAAGACTTTTGCTGTTGATCTCCTCATGTGACACTCAGCTATAAACATGAGTAATTTTCACAGCTAAAGTTGTACACTTAAAACCCTCTAGTTTGGAAGATACAAAGCTCCTGCTAGGACAAATATGATACAAGCTCGCTTCCCTCAGCTTCTCGCTATTTGCCAACCATTTCTACAGTCCTCTACTGCACCCCTTTGGTTTCTCAAGATTTTCTAGACCAAGGGTCAAAGGATTCCCAAAACTGAGAGAGTATTTTGGAACAGACTTATCCAGTTTGGACTGGGGAGGTAACTTCCCTCTTACCTGCTGTCCACTGTCACATGTGAAGTCAATGGCTCACCTTGCAGAGAAAACAGTGACTAGCCACAAAAGTATGGCTTGAGACATGAAATACCAGATTCTGTGTTCAGATACTTAAGTGGCAGAAATATTTTGTAGATAATGTTAACAAATGCTAATTTATGTACACTCTTTATATCTAAAACCAGGTGCCTTTTGTAAGTAACTTGTCTGCATCTACTTTAAGATCTACCTGCTTGAGGCTCATTGTAATTCTTCTAATTATTTCACTTGGGTGAGCTAAAGAATCCTCTGCATTTTCTTTAATTTTTCCCTTGTCAATACACAAAGTATATAAATTCAAATGAGAAATGCCTCAGAACATTTTGTGTGTTTGAATCTAAAATATGAATATTAATTTTGTTTTTCTCTGTAACTGAAGTAGTATACACAGGGGTATATGAAGAGTAGCTTCTCCTTTTCAGTTTGATATGCATTTTGGGGAATCTCTATAGACCCTAACACCCTTGCTCATAGTTGATTTGTTTTTGCTGAACTTCACAGAAGTAAAGCAGTAGCTTTTCCTTCTGAATGCAAGTAAACAATGAATGTTCCCTCAAAAGCAGGCAGTAGTTGCTGTGTTGCAGAAGACAATACAAAATCAAAGTCAATTCCAAATCCCTGCCTCCAAATACTGGGAACATCAACACTCTGAGGGCTGAGAATACTCTCATTAAAAGTATCTCAGGATTTTTATCAGTCACTCATCTATCTTCTTCTGATGCCAGCACTTCATTTATGACAGTAATTCAATTGATATTTTCAATTTCATTTAAATCTGCTTTTTTTTTCAGTTTTATTCTTGTAAGTTATAATGATGTAGTTAATAATCATGGTATCTTTAGAAAAAAAAAAAGAAAAAAACAAAGACTTTTGTTTTTCTTTTTCTTTTGTTACTATTCTTCTTCCTTCCAAAAATCTGCTTTAGCTTTCTTTTTTTCCTGGAAAGGCAAAAATCTGTGCTTTTTGATTTGCCTGTAATCCTATACGGTCAATCAAAATACAATCAGAAATTTCACAATATCAGAAATCTTTCCAATAGCAGCAGTATCCCATGGTTTATAAATTCTGTTCAATAAGTACATGACTCTACATAGTTCATCATCATCTCATTTATTTCAGTTCCAGATAAACAGCATGTTTCTTTCATAAACATTTCTACTGTTAAATTTAGATGGTACCACATGATGTGAAGTGGTTCTTCCTCTTCTGGAGAAGCTGCTGAAACTTGTTCTCTGCTGATCCCTTCCTCCCAGCAGTCCAAGTACTTCCCTACCACTTGTCTGTATCTTGTCTATTTTTTCAGTGTTTTAATGGTATTCTGCTTAATTTTTTTAGATAATATTTATCTCATTAATGATGGTTTGTCATGCCTGCATATCCAATGTCCTTGGAACACTGCAAATGTCCATCTATTATTTTTCTTATGTTTTTTATAGAAACAACTTTGTTCTGAAGATCTCATTAAGGTCACAAAGGCAAAAAGAAGCCGTAAAATAACACATGGTTATCTCATTTTATAATCTGGCAGACTAAATTGGTCCTATGGCTATTCAAAACCAGAAGTGTCAAGTAACACTGAAATATTAGTGACATTTTAACTACAGAACCATTACAATTATTGGCCATTTTTTTTCTAGTTTCTGTGAAAAAATGGCACGTGTTATGTATGAGACTACAGACTTGAAATACTAATTCTAGTAAAGCCTTCAAAGAATGCCCTACGGTCTTTTTATCCAGATCAGAACCATACTGGGAGAAGGCAGCAGTTTTAGTGAAAAAAATGGGTGATGAAAATTGTTTTAGTTTAATGTCCTTGTAGACCTGACCTTTGCAGGTTAAACAATGATAGACTATTTATATGGAATTGCTCTCCATTTAGCAATAGTGCATGGGATACTTATATGAATATAATTCCTTTTGATGGTTTTCCAGTAGATGTCCTGCTGACATATGTGGGTGTTATGAGTGATTTGGGCATGAAAATTAAATTAAGTCTGTTCTTCCAAACCATGATTATGTACTGCATGAGCTCCTGCTCTGTTGAGGAATATTTTCTACGTAATAGTGTACAGTAATAATTTGAAGTTTTTAATATTTTCAGCTGTAATCTAATCTAATCTAGGTCTAGCACTAATATCAAATAGCTCTAGTCATATTTTATAAAGACAGACTGGCAGAGAATATTATATAGAAGAGTAGTTTTTATTAAATGTAGTCTGATCACCAAGAGATTTCTTTTAAATGTGGAGACTGAGGACAATGGAAGAGTAGGGGAAAATGGAAAGCACACTTATGTCCAGTAAAACATATTTGATTTTTTGATACTTTGGCAAGTGTCATAAAATAAAAACAAGAAAGCATGCAAAGCCTTTAGAGTCCCAGCTTGAAGAGTCCCTAGTTGCCTCAAACAAATCTGAGAAAAAACAAAATACTGAGGTATTTCTGCAGTACAACCTTTTTGTACTGAGATTTTCTAATGTTATAAGCAAGTTTGTTAGAGTTGCACATATTACTAACTCTATAATGACAAGCTACAATCCAATTAGCAAATTAATGGGTAAATTTGTATATGAATGCCAGTGAAAGTATATTACAGAATCTAGTATTATCAAATGTATCTATGATTGAAATTATATATGAATATTTTCAAATTTAAATAATAAATATTTTTGAGACTGATTTACCATAGATGCTAGAAATTTTCAGTACTTTAGTGGTTATGCAAGTCTTTTAGAGCCTTCTGATTTTTACCATTGTCTAATAGCTATATTTCTTTCCCATGTCTGAATTTTAAAATCTGCTGCAAATCTGCCTAATAGTCTATTAAGAATCAAATTCCGTGGGGTATGGGGATATTGGATGTAATATCCACTGTTATGAACTTGCATATCACAGCAACTCCACAACTACAGTAACAAAAAAATATAGAACATTGCATTTAAATATATTATGATGATTTAGCTTTATCTCTCAAAATTTAGCAGCTGTAATATCTGTTGGTACTGTCTTGAATGTGAGCAAAAAAAAAATGCTAAAGATATTAATACAGATAATTTAATAGTCTAGGTGTTAGGCCTCCTAGAGTTAATCTCCCTGTAGAAGATTAGGAAGTGTTTCTGTTGGGCCACACTATGTGCTACAGGTGCTACATATTGGTACTGGAAAAGTTATACTTTCCTCACTGAAGTAGAGTAAAAAATGTGAAGAATGCCTGGAAGCACAATCAAATTAATTCATACTAGTCATCCGTGTTTCATAGTAGAATATTTGAGATGCTTTAGTTTGGGTGAAGAAATGGCAGAGCATCCCATGTGTTCCTGTTTTGTCTGGTGGAAAAAATAACAAAACTCAAAGGATGTAATCAATCAATCAATCTCATAGTGAAAAATACATGAAATCTGCATCTAACACCTGGGAAGAATTACCTCAGACTATCAACAAGAATTAAAATATTTCATAATATTTTCATATTATTATTATAATATTATTTTCATAATATTCATAAAACCTATTATTGCTTGCTGATAGATTTACTTAATAAAAAAATAAAAACAATAATCTTTGTCCTATTGATACTGACGTTAAATGTTATTAGACAAATATTTTTCCATTAAAAAAAATATATGCTTATGGTACTGTATGAACAGGTTAATATGTTGTTTGCATTTTACAACAAGAAAGTTTATTACTATACTGACATTAATGCATGTGGAGTAATGCTCTCCAAACCAGTTGCTGCCAACAGATAAAGGCTGCTTTGCTAATTACTATCCTATTGTGGATCAAGGTTTGTCTTTACATTAAATCCCGTAACTGCAGGAGGGGTGAGGACCCCAAGATGTTGTTACTAAAGGAGTGTGTCACCCTACACAGATTTAGTATGTGGAGTTGTGATGATGTGCTGTATGAAGAAGTTTTTTATTCATTCTTTTTATATCTAAAAGCAGCTCTTGGTGCTGAGTTACACTACAGAAATGGTTTTGCTTTTTGATTCCCTCTTCTAGAGAAATGCATGAGTGGTGGCAGATGAGTGTTTGCTGTCAAGTGGGACTGTGAGTGGGGCTAGAGTACCCTCCTGTCTACCTGTGAAACCATCTTGGACAAAAATGAAGGTTTGGAGATGGGGTGCGACTGACTCCCCTTCTGCACTGTCTGCCTCCTGTTTTTGGCTTTCTGTGAGTTCTGTGGTTCATGCAACATGGGAGAGGTATATGAGGGATTGTGTATGTGAAGTTTGGACTGGAAACCAGAAGCAGGAGCCATATGGTGAGCTGGCTAGTTGTGGCTGCCTGGTGGTGTGTGCTCCCTGCAGTGCAGGTAGAGAGAGGTATTAAAACTGCTCCACAAGGGGGGATTTATGCTAAGAGCTACATAATTGCAGGTGTCTGTAGCATTCATGCTGGTGAAGTAAAAGCATGATTCAAAAAATGCTAGCAGATCTGAAATTAACTAATTACAACTTTAAAACAGAGGTTTCTGGAAATTTGTCTTCACTATTCACCTGACACTTCTAACCTTTTTCACTTCTGAGCACTAATCATTCAATCATCCTTTGGTCATTATGTGCTGTTTGCATCCAGGAAATAATTTTTCTTTTATTCACTGAATGTAACCTGTTCCTTTTATGGTAAATGAAATGAGTCTTATCTATATTAGGTAGATTAAAAGAGTAGAATATATCTTTGGAGGTTCCTATCCCTCACTCCACATCCAGAAAGTGTCCAGGGATAATGAAGTGGAGCACAACTGCTCAGAAGTTTCTGTAGAGCTCTGGCATCATGCCTGAGTAATTTATGTTACTACAATTTCTAGAGTTCTTCTATCTCATTCTTTTATGTCTCTGTGTTTGACAATGCTTCACCTTCATTATCTTTAAAGATCAGCACTAAAACAAGATATTTCCTCCCTTTTCCCTCTTTCCAAACCAAAACAAATAAATCACTTAGCTTCTTTGCTGTCTCTTTAGTCTACTCACTGTGTTATTTTTAATCATTTTGACCTTGCAAACACAATGACTTTTACAAGGATCTCAAGATATTCTTAAGAGATTCCTCAGTATCAGCAATAAATTTGTAAAAAGTTCCATATTATGCGCTGTCTTTTTTTGTCACAACTTTTAAAACATTTTCATGGCCTTGCCAGTGTTTCAGCTAAGTGGCTTTATATTATATCCATCAAGGAGAGAATTCAAGCTTTATGCTTGTATATTAAGTGTTATCTCTGAAACTGAAGATTGTATGCTTTATAAATTTTGAGTGTTCATTAGGCAATAAATAAAAATTGATAAGCACCAGTGTGAAGAATCTGTGTATTTCCGCGGAGTTTTCTGGACAGGTATATTTTGGAATAATTTCCATATGGTTTTATATCAGCTCAGCGAGATTTGTCAGAGACTTATTGTCATTTGTTCATTTTATCCAGAGGTTTTGTTGTGTTCTTGTGCTGCTTTATTATTTTGAAATAAAATGACGCTTTTGTAATTCTCTATCACAAGCAAAAAGTACAAGTATATGGAAATAAAATATATTTCAATATGGGGTGAAAGTTTATTCTCTGCACAGTTTACTTCCAAACAAATGTTGAAGGATTGAAGCATTGTTTGGTTGTAGAATTGTTTTTTAAAGAAAAATATATGGAGTAAGTTTTCACAACATTTCAGTCTGAAAATTTTGAAACTGTAATCTATATTATTTTTCAGCCCAAGAATTTATTATCAGCAGTACAAGCTCTAGATCCACTTAAAAACCCCAAAGTACTGAAGCATAAAAATTTCCCAGAGTGGAAGTGCTAGTAGAGTTTGGGTAATAACACTTTTACTCATGTCTAATTTAGGAAAGTTTAGGAAAGGGATTAATGTTTAGCATTGGGGAAGGGGAAGAAAGTAGCAGCTAATAATAATAGTTTTAAATACCCTCTTACTAAACATCTAGAGCAAACTCTGCTATATTGCTCTATATCTTCAGCTCAATCAAATCTTTAACAAGCTGAACAATCACTAAAATAATATAGAGAAATTATTGTTTTTATAAAATGTGGCCAGTGTTTTACAATACTAAAAATACCCGATTTTTATTGAATATGGGTTTGATTTCCTCAAGAAGGCTGTTGCCGCCTAAAAAATGTTTCTTCCATAATGTGGCACAAAATAAAAATAAATAGCATCTATGTCAATGTACAATGCAAACCAAATGTCAAAAAGGTTCCCTTTAATAGTATTTCTTATTAGCCAATAATATATTTTTTCATTTTATTAATTTGCTGGTCTTGTGAGATTGTTAAAAATTAATCATTAATGGAAAGAAAACAACACAGCTGTTCTTTGTTAAAGTAATTGAGGGTGACTGCATTCATATGTTGGTAACAAATTTTGAGCTACAATTTAGATATTGTTCTGAACAATCTTAAGTTATAATTGAGTTTACAAGTTTTACAGTCATGTAAGAAATTTGTATGATTTTCTATGATTTTCTCACAAATAGTTCATGGAAGTGGTGTTGAAGATAATTCTTCTAACCCGTCCAGATTCTAGGGAAAACCTGAAATGTTGGTTTCTTTTCCTACAAAATTTCTTATGCTTCCCTGCATTCCATGGATTTGGTTTTTTTTTTTTTTTTTAAAAGGCAAAAATAATTTTTATTTTTGGGAGGAAGACAGGAAAGCTGTGGTTTTGATTTTGTCTTTTTAGGAAGCTGGGAGGTTTGTCTCAAGCAGATATTTCCTAATTTTCTTCAAAGTTTTGCATGCGAAACATCCACTTTGGTTTTGGCAAGGCTTAGCCTCAGGTAGCCCAGACGCACAGTGCTTACAAGCAAGGAAATTGTCAGCACTGATTGTACATTTGGGCAAACAGAATCGAAGCTAGCCAGAGCTGCTAACAGGCAGTTTGTGCAAGTGCTGGCTTGGCTGAGCAGCGGGGAGGCTGGGTGTGCTCAGATTTTAGGTGGGTGACGGCGTGGTGCAGGTTTGAAGTGGGACTGGATCGGCAGCCTCTGCGTGTACAGGCGCAGGGCAGCCCCACACAGCTTGCTCCACTGTTATTTTTAAGTTTCTCCCTTGGAAACAGTCATCTGCAAGAATTCAGCTGCTGATGTGGGGTAGGAGCAGGTGCAGAGCTCACAGCAACCATACTGTGAGTCAACAGAAATTAAGGGTCTAAGGCACAGACTAAAAGCAAGAGGAAGCTTTGAGGGAGGACACTGAGCTCAACAAAGAGTCAAACACAGGGCAGGAGGTAGTGTGATGAGGAGTTTGGATTAGGGGAAAGTCTTCAGCTGTTACTGACAAAGAAAAAGTAGGCTTTCCAGGAAAAAATACTGGAAAAACTGAGGTGACACCAAGTGAAAGGTACCACGAACTTCACAGATATGAATGGAAGTGATTAGCAGCGGAGTGAATGTGAGACCATGCCCATATCCATGAAATAAATATTTTTGGTATTTTAAAAATATTTTGACAGAATTAGACTTCTTGAAAAGATACTATCTCTATCAAATCCCACTAATTTTAGAGGGATAATGGTGGACTGTGAATTTGATTCATAATTTGTCTTGGAACAAATGTACAAATAAAGGTGTAAACCATATAAAAACCAGTTAGAGATAATGAGCTGTTACTTCTCATTACAAACCTTGAGAGATTTCTTGTTTCCCATGGAAGGAGATTTCTTGCTTTATAATAATAGCATAATAAAAATATTTTCTCTTGAAAAATACAAGAGAGAAAAAAATCTTCCATTGAGCTTCATATGAATCTTTGTTTCCCTTGTCCTTTCAAGAAGAGCCCTGCCAAGGTTACATGGCATCATATATTTGAAAGGCAAAGTGTTTTGATGAGTTTAAGGAAATTCTTCATAACTGGAAAGGAATTTCCAATTCCTTTAAAGGAATTTATCAAGCACGTTGAGACCCTTTTCCTGAGTCTCTTCCAATGTGCACTTGTTTTATGAATTGTCCTATTCATAATAGTGTAATTCACTTAAGCTCTACTTTCTGCCTATGTATTGAAACATTGACTTCTGAACTACTCTCCCTCTGCAACTATCTGTCCCTTGCTGTGAAATTCACTGAAAGATTAAGCTCAGAAATCAGCATGAGAAGATTAGAGTGTAAATCTAAAAAAAAAAATTCATGGTCTTGCACATATTTAAAATTCTAGCATGTATCTGACAAAATGAACACAGCAACTGAAAATGCCCCAGGACATAACCTTTTTTTTTGGCAAGAGAAATAAGCAGAACTTCCTCCCACACTGAATAGCTTCCTTTTGAAGGACTATAAAACTCTTTTTCCTTGCTCCCAAATCTTGTATTTCCCTTTCATTCTTTGTTCTTCTTCCTTTCATTTTTTTTCCTTCACTTTTTTACTTCTGTTTCTTTTGGAAAAAGTGCAAGGAGAAAAATGCTTTCATGTTAGGCTGATTTTCAACATGAACAAGTAGACCCAGTAGGGGTAGTGGCAATGAAGAGAGTAGTAGTGTTGTGACACACATGTTGACAGCAGCCACCTTTACCTTTATCAAAATACAGATGCCAGATATTAGACTATTGCAATGGTCACAACAGGAATTGTCTTATTTTAGCAATTAAATCCTGAGAGTTGACCAAAAGAGTCATAAATATATGAACTATACGATCAGTAAGATTCCATTTAAAACAATCCATAATTGAGCAATCAAACATGTCAGGAAATGTGAAATATTTTTCAGTCTAACTTAAATAGTCTTCAAACATATATGCAAACATACAAATGCAAGAAAAGGATGTTGCTCAAATTCTTGACCAAAGAATTGACTAGGTTAATCCAGTTTTATTCTCTAATGCTAGCTCTGGGGAGTATGGCAATTGTTGCACACTGTTTGTTTGTTTGAATGTCAGCAAGGGCTGAGTTCTTTGTTTTGTTTTCTGTTGGAGTAACTCGCCTGAGTTACTGAGCCTCTTACTGCTTTTCAATATCATTTATGAGAGTACCTCATAAGGCATAGTCACTGAATACCAGTCCTGCTGCTTTATATGTACTGTGAGCCACTGAATGTACCTTATAATTTGCATTGTGCTGTGTAACTTGATAACATTTTATTGCAGTGGTCTGGCATTGCCACAAGGACCAAATCTGAGATGGCATCTCAGCTTTGGAGAATGAGTAAAAAAAATCTCTTGCTTTCAGAAGAAAGCATGGAACAACTTTAATTGGAGGGGGTACTTGAATCTTACTGTAGAAAAGCCAAATTAATGATGCATGGCAGCTCACACTGCTGTTCTGGGACATGGTCAGCCTTGGACAGAAGCGTTACTTTTTGTTACAAGCTGGACCCTGCACTGAAAGACATCAGGTCTCAGCTGGAACAGCATAATGGAGATCACAGCATCAGCTTCCCACAGCGCCCCTTGACATGTAAAGATCAAGAGGAAGAGGAGCATGTGTATCTCTCCTTAAGTGTGTGAGCAGTGTGTGTGTAGCAGCCCTTCCTGCCAAGAAATCAAGTCTTCCCTGTGCCTCTCAAAGGGCCTTTCTCTTTCTTTGAAGAGAAGGCAGAGAATACTAGTTCAAACAAACTGGGGGGCACCCAGGATGTCTCATGTAAGGTACTTTAAGCAGAAACCACATTAGTTTATGAGTCAACCCAATATTTGACCCAATAGAAAAAGAAGGCTTTTTGGGTCCTCTTTTGCACCTTTATATAAAGGGCATACCAAAAGAATATTGCAGTTAACATGATTTTGTGTGCCAGACAAGCTCAGAGTGTCATATTTGGTAGTCAGTGGAAGTGGTTGTGCAGAAGGACATGCATACAAATGTAGCCTACAGTCATAAAAAATGTACCTCCTTTCACTTTAAGTTGACCATCCCTCCTATTTCGGCGAGTGTGAGAGTTATTGGATCAGATAGGAGTTGCAAACTTCCTTAAGGAGAAAGGGAAAGGGAAGCCAAATTCAGAACTCCTGACAAGAAAGCTTTCCTTCTATGAATCCAATTATTTTTATGTATACGTAAATGAAATTGAAATTAGTTAGATATTCTATGTAAAAATTTCTGTTACTTTTTGCTTAGGCTTTTAGCCATCTGTCCTTGGAACCCACAGAATGTGTGTTCATTTACGTTTGGTGCTCCAAATCAATGCTGACAGCTGTAAATTTAGGCTAATAAATGAATTACACAGGTAAGGAAAACAAGCACCAGCTCCTCAGAGGTTTTGTGAGCCACATAGCTAATGCTATGAAGAAAACATTGATCAGACACTATCTGATTGATTTTCCCCCTAGGTAGGTATTACTCTGTGCAGCTGATGAAATTGTAACTACTCATGTTTCTCTATCCCTCATATTTCACGTTATTAGATTTAGTCTACCTGCTGTACTGTATCCTCCCTACAAAACTGAGCCTCCTAAGTGAAAGCAGAGACAACCTTCCCCTTCTATCCATGGTCCTTAGGGACAAGCAGTAAAATCCCTTGGAAACCTTGCAAGCTTTTGCCTTTGTAGAGGGTGAGTACTCCTGGCAGAGCTGTGATGAAGGGCAGCAGCAGCTCTGGCTCTCAGACCATCACCCCAAGCCCTGCCTCAGCAAAGCACCCGTGTCAGTGCTGGGGTAGGTCAGGCTGTAACTTTGTCTCATAGCGGCAGAATTCTGCAAATCACAGTGTAGCCATGAATCTTCCTACAAGCAGTAATTAAGGATGGCTTGGGGGACTGTCAAAGTTATACCTGGGTGAATGGAAAAACAACACAAAAGACCACCACGAGAGCAGCAGAGGGCACTGGTGATTTAAAGTCATCCTGCTAAGCCTCCGAGAATGCTTAATGCTCTGCAGAATTTCTTCTCTGTACCATTGTATTGCTCTGAGACTCACCTGAAATCCCATCTGCTAATGGGAATGTATATATAATGGGCCTAATTTTTCTCTTTTATTCTATAGTGAATATTAAGAGTGACTGCAATGAGGACAAGACATCAGAGAGCAAAACTGAGAGTGGAATAAAATGTTTTGTCTGGGAATGAAAACAGGGAAACAGGAGCACAATGATTTTTTTATTCCTGTTTAGAGAAGCTTAAAAGGTTCACAAATAGACTACTTTAAGAAAACTGTTTCTTATATTCTTGGTGAAAAATATCAGATGCTGGAATAAAAAAACTTCAAACTTGTGTGTTGAAGGGCAGAAAAACCTGGCAGTTTGTAACATTCTTTACAGTCCCATAGCTAGTATATCTAGGTTCAATGAGGGCTGGAAAAAGGCATGTAATATTTCACAAGCTGGTCTGATGTTTCCTGATGCTAAACTGATGCTTTGAAATTGACAGCTATAACTTATTCTATATGTTTTAGAATGAAAGACATGAATGCCTTAAAAATTACGAAACTGCACATTTCAGTGTTTGATTTAGCCTGGTGGTTTTATCATACATCAGCTATACAGCTGAAAGAAGACCCATGAAATTCAGCAGAGCTATTAATAACTGCATATTCTTACCTGTAGTTACTGTCAGCACTTGTGTGCTCCTGCCAGTCTTATTTTTTTATTCTTCCTTTTTTCCCCCCTTTTTTCCCCTCTCTGTGTCTTCCAGGACGGCCCTAGATTTCTGCTTGAGTCACCCTCTGATCTACGGCTCTACCTAAATAAATTATAATATCCATTATGTCAGAGATTGTAGGCACCAGAGGACACGGTTGCCAAAGGACTATCAGTAATGTGATGTCAAAACTTGCTATCAAGGTGAAGATCTCTGCACCACTTTGTTGGCATTGAACATTTTGAAAATGCTGGCATCTTCACAGAAAGCTTTCTTTTTAATTGCCTTCTGCCAAGCAAAAAACATTAGCCTGCTCCTGGCAGCTTTCGGGTTCCAGATGTCCAGATCTCCCATGATACCGTAAACCAGAGGCATCAGGGTTTTACATTTTGTTATTGAATTTTGCTGCTGACTCCCCAGCATAAGAGCATGTTACTGAGCTGATCTGTAGCTATGCTGAAGTCATTATTGTCTATACTCTTTACCTAGAGCTTACAACCATAAGAAAACAGACCTCTGGAGAAGTGTCAGACCACAGCAGAACAATTTAAAATGTTATGTTTCACTTGAAGCTTTCCATCTCTGTGAGGTAAAGATAAGGGAAGTAAACATCCCAAATTCAGAATGTTGCTATTTAAAATCTGTTTGCTCACTTCCTAAAGCAGAATATTGTATATATCACCACAACTGATGTCTCAGAAAATCAACCTTTCTCACATTTTAGGATTATCAAAATATCTGGCAATTTACAGGTATCTAAATATAGCAATTTATTCTAAGTACAATTTGTTAATGGTGCTACCTTCTCAAGTGGGGAAAGCAGTCCAAGACTGAGAATAAAAACTTCAGTGCTATTGGTGGATTCTGTGCTTAAAATCTGCAGTTCTGTATTATGAAGATGCTGTTTTGTTTTGTTTTGTTCTGTTCTGTTCTGTTCTGAAGAGGAGAAGTTTTAGAGACTTGACTTGTTGAGCCTTTTTTATAGAATATTTGTATGAGTCTGTTCAGTGTTAATAGCAGCCCTAATGATGTAAACAAAAGCAAGATGAGCTATTACACTAAGTAGACCTCTGAAATTGTCAGTGAAGGTGCCTGGTCATGAGACACAGTCACAACTGCAAGATATCAGCACTTTTCTTCAGTAGCACTTTTTCCTAGACAAGGTGTAGTTTGCATCTTTCCCACTATAATACAATATCTTCATTTTGGTTAATATTATCCCTGTGAAAGTCTGTTTCTTACACTGCTGCAACATAATTAAAAAAATATTTTGGATTAGTGCTTAATCATCCTGAAGGAGGATGCAGAATTTAATTTTTAACAAAGCTAAAAGTTAAAAATTTTAGGTATTAGATAAGTGATGTAGAAATGGCAATTATTTTATACAGAGTAATAAAAATAGAGAGAACAGAACAGGAAATAATTAGAGATGTGATCCACATTTAACAAAAGTCTATTCTGATGCTTTGTGGAATGAGAAGTATTTCTGTACAGTAGATTCTGTATTTTAAAATACATAATTCCAGAAGTAAGCAGTGTATTTTTTAATGTTTGGTTTGTTGTTTTTTTTTTTTTTGTGTGTGTATGTTAATTAATTTCTTTATGTCTAAAAAGTGTTCATAAACAGATAATTTTTTTCTGAGGTATATTTTGTGTTCATTGCATTCATGGCATAATTCCTATTTTTGTAAGTTGTAAATGTTGAGATCTGTGGAGAGACAACACTTAGTCTTTTATTGTATTAATTATTAATTATTGTATTAATGTATTGTATTAATTATATCAATTGTTAAATAACCATCTTGTAAAAGCTTTAATTTGTAGCAAAATTTTCAAGGATAACCAACAACAAAAATTGGGGAAAGAAAAAACCAAACCTCTGCAAGATATGTTGTGGTACAAATACTTATTTTGAGGTTAAAAAATTGCATTAATTTTCTTTTGCCCACTTTTCTGAAGTATTTCTGTCCTCTCACTATTGTTTCTTATGAGGTCAGTTATTATTAATTTGTTTTCTTGCTTCTTTTAAAGCTTGTTGTAAACAACATGCTGTAAACATCCAGTGCATGAGCACGGGATTTGGCTCCGAGAAACAACCTTAACCCCCTGCAGTTCTACATGTCTTGTTGATGGAAGCTGAATGGGTAATTAAAGTGGTTTTAATTCCAGGAGGAGCCAAAAAGACATAATCTGGGTTATATGGAATAAACATTACTATTTCCTTTATTTGGCAATTTGACGATACAGAGATAACTTGCGGGCTACTGGTTTTAGCTGTCTAAAATGGCTTGTTCTCCAATTGATAGGGTTTTCTTTGGTTTGAGAAAAATCTAGATAAATTCAGGACTGACCCATCTTTTTTATTGCATAGTGTGAATAGATAATGTTCATAGCATCAGGAATTTTTTGTTGTTGTTATTAGTTTCTAGGGATTAGGAGAGTAAATAAAAGCCTTGTGTTGTTGGTACCTGAGTGTAATTTAAAAGATTCTCTCTTGCTTCTGCTTAGCTGCAGCTACTAAGCAATTAACACATTTGTGATCGTCCTTTAGCTTCAGCAGAGGGGCTAATTTCTTTATTTTTCATCTGTCTAGAAGAATAAATGTCTATCACTTGATGTACAATATTTTGTAGGTAAAAAAAATGTCTCCTCCTGTAAAGTCATATAATTAACCATTGCTTATATGGCTTTAATTCATACCTCTTCATTATTAAGCAATTTATTCTGGTTATTTAGAACATTAACAATAGGAGTCGTTGTCATGAAAGGTAGTACCTGAAGCACTCTTGTAGCTCCCAAGCACCACCTCTAAGTCACCTATGGTACTGCATATGTGGGCAGCCTATATCACCCCTCTTGATGACAAGAAGTAAATTGCAACTGGTATGGTTTGGAACGAATAAATACAATATATGGTGCAGCTGCAGCCACAATACTCCGTACTGGAAAAATCTGTGGATTTTTGATTGAATTATGCTCTTTAATTTTGTGTTAATGTTATCAGTAGTTTCTATGACACCTGACTACTGCTGTACTTCTGTCTTCTGCCCA
This sequence comes from Pseudopodoces humilis, assembly GCF_049639895.1. Classification (NCBI taxonomy): domain Eukaryota; kingdom Metazoa; phylum Chordata; class Aves; order Passeriformes; family Paridae; genus Pseudopodoces; species Pseudopodoces humilis. The sequence continues at coordinate 20,460,890 of NC_142203.1, read as the reverse complement.
TTCTGGTTTTAACTTTTTATGAAGTTGTTTGCTTAATCTGAAAGTGTGTGAAAGTGATAAAGGTGACTCAATAGATTTGGTTTACATTTATCTGATAGGCCATTTTTAGTGATATTTCTAAGGTCCTAGTACCTCTAAGTCTTCCTAGGATTCAAACATCAAGAAGAGAATAAAATGTCTTCCTTTCAGTGCATTTTCAGCAGTTCTGCTTACATTAGTTTATCTCCTTCATAGGTGACCATTAACTTTAACATGCAGAGACCTTCTTTTATTTGTAGAAATGAATGTTGCTTTTATTTTTTAGGTGACTGCATATGGTATGAATTTGATAAGAAAACCCATTGCTTTCTGCAATGCCAACTTTATTCACTTTTCAAAAGCATCAGATTAACTGACATTGTGAATTAATTTTGTCAGCTTCTCAATATTTCCTCCATCGGTTTGCTTTTTGATATTGGTTTCTTAATATTTTAGAGACTCTTCTGAAGTTCACAGAAACACATTAGATGCAGATGTGCCTAACATGATCCTTGTAATATTTTGAAGGCTTGTTTCCAGCTTTTGTAATTTTAAACAGTAATTGGGTTGAGATAAGATTGGATATTAGAATATTCTCTCTGGTGTTCTAGGCTGGCAGCAATTGCTCTTATCTTAAAAATCACTCAGTTCCCTTCCACACTAAAAATGTTAATGTAAAGGTTCAATTTTAGTTATTGATTCACTTTAGGTCATGGTTTTGGAGTTGGATTTACCAGTTTAGACACAGCTGCTCAGTACCTGTTAATTTTCACACCTTTATGCTGTGTGCCCAACACATGAAGAGTGTGAATATTGACTAACTGCTATGCAATATGTAAAGCCTTTCTGTTTATCTGTTCATGTGGTGTATCCTTCCCTTTGATCCCACAAGTTTCAGTTGCTTCAGTTTTGGGGAGGCAGTTTTGGTTATGATAATTTAGTATGCAGAGGGTAAATATATTTAAATATTTAAAAAAAATTAAAGCAATTGGTAACTTGCACTACATGTGTTGGGCTTTATCTTGTTTTACACGTTGGGCTTCTTCTCTTCAGTGTCTGTGATTCAGAGATTTCACCTCCCATTTTTTCCCACCTTTCTGAACAAGGCTGCCCCCAAGTTTTTTACTTTCTGACATGGTATCTCATTCCCTCTCCATTTTTCCTCTCTCAGATAGCACACACTCTCTTTTCTCCTTGCCTCTCTTCATCCCTCTTATAATCTCTTGCACTTTCCATCTCCTACACTGTTTTTTGTAGATAATTCATATCCAGCACCTTGGTTATGTGCTTCTTTACTCCCACTCCTTTTGGCCTTTATTTGAGATGTTGGACATACCCTTTTCCTACTCAGATTTTCTATCCATGCCTCCTCTTTCCCTATGTCAGTCCTGCTACATAATAAATCCCTATGCACCTGTTTTCAGGCAGAGGTTATAGCTAGGGCCCTTGTCCTTCACTCAGTGGTAATAACTGACCTCTTACCATCTGGCTCAGACTTCATCACCACCTATTAAACATGCAGCTATTTTTTTTTTCCAGAATGACTTGTATAACCCTCTGTAGTTCCTCTCACTTTTGCGTAATGCCTATATTAAAAAAACCTTGAAAAGAGTTCTATTGTCAGTGTGAGGCAACAGTTTCAGAAATGCACAGGGTGTCTTTCCTGGTTTTCTCTTGCTTTCAATTTCCATTTTATCTGGTGGAAGGCAGGCATCATTTATTTTCTGTTTCTGTATAACATCAAACAGTCCATAATTAGGGCTGCTAAAAAGAAAGATAGCATAAGTAATATACTCATGTGTAACTCTTGTATTAAATACATTAACGACATCGGTAAAGATGCTGAGACAAGGGTAGTGAGATAAGAGATCTATTGAAATAAGTCTTTTGATTTACTGTATTTGCTGAAGTTTTGATTAACCAACAGAAGAGAAAGACCTTGGGGTTCTTCTGAACTGTTTCTGTAAGCCATTCCCCCTTAAATGAATGGCTTTTGGGATGGATAGATATTTTTTTAACACTAATGAAGATTTTAATTTGTGCTGGGTTTTTGCAGGTATTTGTCACAACCTGCACTGGCAATGTGATATACCACAGAGGTCACTTTGGAAAACAAACAAATTACCCAAATCTAGTTCTATAATTCCAATGTCTGTATGGCTAGAAATTTCAGTCTTCTTGTTTTGGATTATAGCATATAAAGAAATCATTTGAACTGACACATTGAGATTCTGAACACTTAATATCTTTAAGCTTATGAAGATGTGATGAGATTAATCATTCCTATTTTTACACTGTGATGTCTAGCATGATCCATGTTTCTATCAGCTTTTTTAAACTACTAAATGGCAGTAATTTTTAAAATGGTCTTCTCCAAATGATAGAATGCTCTTCCATATTTCTTCAGACTGTTTCAAATAAGAAAAAAAAATAATTAAACTATTAAAATTCTGCAACCTAGCCAGTGAAAGAGTTTTTTTTTGGGGGGTGGGGATTGGGGTGCAGTAATAGAATGACTTTTTTTTGTGTATAATAGTTAGGAATAATTATATGCTTTTGTATTCTTGATTTTAAAATTATAAGAAACAGATTGCAGTGCAGAGAATACATCATATATAGAATGAAGTAAGATTTTTTTTCCTAATGATGACTCTTAATATACTTATTGCATAATGTGTAAGATTATACAATTTTACTCTGTTTGCATAAAAATGTCCTCTGATATCCAAATTACATAGAATTTTTCATTAAGTTAAAGCATATAACATTTCCTTTTATTGCCTTTTAATATTCTTCTTTACACTTAGCTTGCCTATTAGAAGAGTGTGTTTTTTAAAAAAATGTTTCTTTGTATAAAATTCATTTGTACGTTTCTCCTGCTAGTATTTTACATCCTGTTTTGGGGTCATGAAAGGCAAACACTCTTTCTTACTTACATTTCATTAAGAATTATAATACTGCTGTCAGCAGAATGCAATAGCTGTAGAAGAAGCCTGCTACCAAAAGTCTCTTTTATAATGAACGCATTCTTTATAAATATGAGTCAATGGAATGAGGACATGATTAATGCTACTGAATTTATAGATAAGCCTAACTTAGCATGCAGCACATGAGAAGGAAGAAAAGAAGTTTTACCACATTTCTTTCTGCTTATTGGAAGTGTATCACTAGATCTATGAAGGCCTGGGAAACAAATTTTTAAAATGCCAAAAGCTCCATCAATTACAGGTCTGGTGTAATTAATGCTGACATATATAGCTGCATTTTAGTGCTCCTCAGCAAGAAAAAGAGACAGGCAGTGACTTATAAGGTAGGGGAACAATTGTGATCTGCAAAACAACACAGTGAATTGATCTAAGCTGAATAAATTGCAAAAGTTAACTTTCAGAACTAGAGCTGTTACTTAATGATACAAAAGCAAAAAAAAAATCACTTTAAAATTAATAGATATTTTGCATTTATAGTGCTAAATGGAAATAAAATTGCTCAAGGTTATAATAAGGAAAACAAATGGATTACAGAATGTCTTTGAGTTGTGAATGCCGCAAGGTGAAAGACCTGGTGTAATGAGTGAGGTGAGGATAGTAAATATACAATATGTCTGTGTTGGACTCAGGTACAGACAGACCAATTAAGAATGTGCACCAAGAAAGTGATTTGAGGCTGAAAGGAGTCTGGAACAGAGCTATGTCTATGTGAAGAAGAACAGAGGATCTTGGCCTGAACTGGGGGGAAAAGAAAGGTTCAGTGGATGTGCAGTGTATTGAGAGTTAAGATGCAAACTTCAAACAAAGGAAGTGACTTAACTGATATAACAAGAAACAAAAGAAATTATCAGTAAGCAATGTCAGATAGGAATTGGTACAACATATCTGACCATCAGACCTACAGTGGAATAGTAGTTGATATATTGATTGATCTATCTATTTTTATATCTGAAAAAAACCCAACCTGAGTAATGCCAGCTAGTTTGTAAACATGATATACAACTCGTTTGCTCTTGATATATATTCTGTTTCCCTAGAAATCAATCTTTTATCCAGTTCTCATATTGCTGACTATGCTTGGGATAGGGGAAGCAGTTATATCACCAAGGCTTTTTTCCAAGCCTCTATTTGCTGGAGAAGGAAATGAGGAAACAAGGCCCTTACCTTACCTGCACTTCCAAGATGAAGAAGACACACTTATGCTGAGAAAAGGTTTTGTATGTTTGTTTAGTAATTTTTCTGGGAAAGATGAATTTAAAATAAGTATAATTTTTAACCAACACAGTGCTTGTAAATGAGGGCATGTGGGATCAAAAGAGGGACGAAGAAAAGGGAGTGGCCTAGATAAGAGTTTCTTTTGAGCAAATGGAAATGAGGCAAAAATTGTCCTGGGTCTGGCATGTATACCGTTTGAAAAATGCATGGTTTATAGAAGCATTCCACAAGTTTATGTTAGCAAGATTGTGACACACTTGTCTTGAATGAAATTTGGCACAAACAGATTTACAGACCTCTGGGAACAAAATAACTGCATCAGAAGTCAGGAAACACTTCCCTTGTGGACTAAAACTAATGCAATTGGTGAGAAGCAATATATGTTTCCTAGTTTCCTTCTAAATTGCTGAATACTGGCTGTTGCTAGAGGCAAGACATTGGACTTGATATATAAATGATGCAATTTAGTATGGGAGACCCTATTAGTCAATTTAGTTTAAATTGAAGTACTACAAAAACACATAAGAACAAGTTATGTAACAGAAAAAAAAACCTGTAAGAAAGTGTGCTGCTGAAGTACTTGTATAATAACTAGAAAATGAAATACTGCATAATGATCTGGATTTATGCATTACAAAACCAGAATTAGGTTGAGGAAGTGTAAATAAATTTCATATATCCTTCCTTTACCTCTAAAAAAATGTTTAGTGTCTCTGAAAGATTGGTTTAAGTGCATTAAAAAAGGAAAACATCCTTTGGTTCAGTTATTAAATTGTGCTTACCTGGATCTAAGATTAGATTGTCCAGTGTGTGAGCTGGATATATTGTTGCCTTCCTTTAGCATATTTAAGTGCCATTAGGCAGTGGTTTTGGTAGCCTGCTGCTATGGAAGGCATTTTCTTTAAAGATTGTTATCTGCTGGTTGCTACATAGCAAAGTATGCTCTTAAAATATTACCTTGTATGCTGATTGCACTGAGTGGGTTAGCGCAACACGTTTGTGTTATTAAAGTTAATGACCCATTTCATTAGTAGTGATAGTGAAGAAAACCTAAAGGGAGATTTCTTGTTTTAATTGGAGGACTGTACAGTTGAAAGGAGATTAGTACCATTATGCTAGAAATGTTGGTCTAAGAAGATGGAAAACATCTATGCTTTGTACATTAGTAAATCCTTTCTCATGTACCTGCTGTACTTTCAAAGATTGATTGAAATCAGTACTTCAAGTGAAATTTCTAATTTGCTGTGTTCAATTAAAGTAAAAAGATGACCTTACTTTTTATTTGTTGCTAAATTGTTGCCTATGTTGAAAGAAGGAATACCTATTTTTTCCTGTGATTTGGGACACAGTTAAAACAAGACAGGCAATCACATGGACATGCAATTCCTTTTCTGACCCCAGAAATCCCATTCTGCATTTATGTGTGTGGGCCTCCAGGCTGCAGTTCTCTCCAAAGCCCAGTGATCCACAGGGGAACACCACCCTATGAAAGAGCACAACACTGATTTGGGCAGGACTTCCTTTGTGGTCGGTAACTCATAAATAGCTTCTTTCTGGGGCCTGAACAGCTGATTTTCTTCAATCCCAGACTATCTTTTACAAACATATGATGCAAGCATTATGTATGTGAGTTCAGTGTTAAAATGAGTATTTGAGACATGAAAACTTGCATTAGCTGACAGAATTAGCCAGTTTAAAAATGGCAGCCTGACTCCTATCCAGGGAAAACTTTTCTTTCCCCCAATTCATTTGTTGGTGATAATCTGAGTTCAGGAGGTTTCTGCTATTTTCTGGCTTCCCCTTACGCTCTTGCATCTCTGCTTTTCAGAGCAGTTTGCTTTATCCTCTTCTACCTTATAAATGACTATGCTTCTTTAGTGAACTGTGAAAGGGGAGGGTGGGGAGGAGTGGATGTAGCACATGTTTCTGTGTTTCCAATGCTTTCTCTGTCCCATTAGAGAAGCTCTCAAGAAGTACATTGTGCTATCTTGGCATAAACTGCAGATTGATGCCTTCCTGTGAATGCTGTATTTTGTAACAGCTCCTTGATTGTTATTTAGAGGTGTCTCCTTCTATAGTGGCCGTGTTTGATTTGAAGCCAGCTGTGGCATGGGAGACTCCTTCGGTCACCACCTTTTCACTTTCAGGCTCCAGTGAGACCTGGTTCCCATGACACTGTAGCCTGAATCAGTTTCAGGGGGCTGGATGTGCATGTAAGGCATTCCTGGAATAGATTCAAACCTTCTTCTTGGCCACAAGAAGTTTGTTAATTTATTTGTTAACTGTTTGCCTAATGATTTCCGGGGAGTTCGATGTTTAGAGAGAAGGGAGTTTCTCTGACTTTTAAAGACAGCTGCTGTATAGCAATTTATACCTGGTGGTAGTCTGGAAGTCGGCAAGATTTTGAGCTAATCTGCTGCGAAGCTATCCCTGGGTGTGTTAGACAATGTTTTAAAAGCTGACAACTAGGATATGCATTTTTTTTCCCTAATGCACTTCTTGAATTATGTTGATTTAGTACATAGGTTCTGTGACATTTCTATTACAGAACAATTCCAGACTCTTGCATTCTTAAAAAATAGTCTGATAGATGAGGTCTCCAGTTACATCCATGCCATAACCTCCCCTTTACTTTTAATTCTGCATGCAGCCATTTTCAAATGTCAAGTTAACTGCCATTTCTTTTATTTTGTTTCCTCCTATCAGTCTGCAAACAAAGCATCTTTAAGTTTTCATAATCAAATGCTGGTTTTATGCAAACTCCAGAATTTTAACAAAGCCAGACTGTTAAATTGTAACTTTGTCATGTTGAATGAGATCTGCTAAGTCAAGCTATGCATATTTATATTGTTTGGGAGCTTTTTTTTCTATTGTTTTATCATGTTTCTATGATGCAATTTTTCCTCTTACTAAGAAAAATTAGCACTATAAATAGAGTATTTTACATGATATACACTAAGAAAAATAGTTTTCTTTCAAAATTACTTCTTGAATTTTGTTTTTCAGACGTCATCTGTTTTGGGAGAAGTTTGATGGCCTGTCTCTTAAATCTACTGCCATATTGACATAGTTCCTTATAGAGTAACTCTTGTAATTAAAACTGCTTAATGAAAAGTTACTTAATCTCTCTGTAGGTTATCACACAAACTTGTTATCACACAAAATGATTACTCACCAATCTTACCTGAATGGCAGATCCAAGAGCAGTACTGAGTAATAGTCTGCAATTTCCAGAAATCCTGGATAAGAGTTTTCTGAGATGCCCTGCATATTGCATACAACACAATTCTCATATGATATAGAATTAGCATCCTTTACCTGCCTGTGCTGGTCTGTGTACAAGGAGAAGTCTTTCACTTCAAACTTCCTAACAGAAGTTTGCAGGTAAAAATAATAAATTAACTTAAACATAATATTCAGAAGCTCTAGCAATTTTATGTTCTTCAGACAACACATTTCTGGCAGAGAGAAAGATGGAGGGTAAGGACATGTAGATCACAGAGTTACCCTTGCTGTGAAAATTTTTGTACTTTTATGTTTGAAGTGAAATTATAAAAAATATATGGGAAAAACAAGGTGAGGAATTCAGAACTTCTGTTGACCTGGAAAAGGCAGAAGAAAAACAAAATGTTTGGATATATTAAATGAAGAAGTGGGAGATTTTCATGTTAGAAACAGTTTTCATGTTACACAGTCTTTGTTTAAGCTGTGAAGTGGCAGATCTTTAATAAGATTAAAATATAATAAGTAATTCCCCCTAATAATGTAATATGTTTGAAGACCTATTCAATGATGTATTTTAGGACTTCATCAACTGTCAATTATAGAGCAGTGAGCAATTAAGGCGCTCACTGTGGGCAGTGGTGACATATTACATCCATTGGTGACTTCCTTTACCCTCCTAGGAATATCTGATATGAACAGAGACAGGTTATTGAAGTTCAGTAAACATGTTTTATAATTGGATGTTAATTCTTTTATTTCTAAAGGGGAAATACTGTGTCTGGGGGCTTGTTTATGAGTTTCATAGGAGAGATGAAATTGCATTGTGCTATGCAGAGGAGATTTCCATTAGAACTGCCCGCATCATTCTAAAGCTGTCTTTCAAATTTTTTCTGTCATTGTCTGGATTTCCCTTTTTTCTCTGCACCACCAGTTAAAATCCTGCAAAGGCATTCCTCATAATTTACTTATAAACACTTTTAATTTTTTTTTGGTTGTGAAACTGAAATTGTTCAAATTTGTAATACAGTTCTGAACTTTCCTTTTAATCTTTTATGCTTCTTTCTCTTTCTTAGTTTCCTCATGCTTTTTTGCAGGTATCTCAGTTCAATCACAGAATTTTTCTGCTTAAGGAATTGAAAAGAGTTGAGTTTCCCTGATTTTTCATTAGTTACAAGTCATTATCTTTGTCCCACTCCTCTGTCCTTAGAAGTTGTCGTCAAATAAAACAAAACTTTCACTGCAATGCAAGAGCAAGGCTCTGAAAGATAATTAGTTTTGTGTCCATTCATAGTCAAGCGGAGAATCAAGGAGAAAAATTAATTACACTCATACATAGCATTTCATGAAAACCCTGTGCCTAATTACAGTGGGGAACACACAGCAGGGACACTAGAAAGAGAAAACACCTTTAAACCCTTCATCTTTGAAGAGGCCTTTTGTGACCAGATATGATCCAAGTAAGAAGTCCAAGAAAGAAGTCTCCTCACAAGTTATACCCCATTAAACGTGTCATTGATGGGTAGGTTGCCTGTGAAGCGTTTGTCACAATACATATATTCTGCCTAATTATTAATAGAAAGTGTTTTTTTTCTCAGTTGCTTTTTCTAATTAACGATCTTCTATGTTTTAAGACTGCTTGGCAACATGAATACTTGGTATAACACAGTAATTTCACATGCTCTGTTCTGGACTGAAGACTCCAGATCAGCCATGTGGTTAATGCAAATGATGCTGGACTTCTATATTTTGTCCCACATACTATCCTCAGGAAATGATTCTTCACTTTTACGTGGTTGTTATGGGATTCTCTGATTGTGGAACAAATGTGTTGCTCTAAAAGTGGTAGCAAACATGTTTCTTGTTCTGGAAAGTGTAACACAAAGCAGCTGCATGGAACACTAGAGCAAAGTAGACTTTATTGCAACCACAAAAAAACCTCTCAATTCCCTCTCAGGAATGTCCATCTCAGGAGAAACATTCTGACCCTTTACCATTGACCATAATTCTGGATGTAATACAAAAGCTTCCAGCGATAATAGCTGAAAAGTGAATATATATTAGCAGTTACATTTTTCATAATTCACTCTTTTTTATTTTTTTTTCCCCTCTTAAACATTTACAATATTTTTCAGACTCTCTTGAGATAGATCATATTTGTATTCTGAGCATTTTGGATCTAAGTGCATTCATAAAATTGTCTGCAACATCTTCACTCTATTGAAATTATGTGAACATTTCTCCTGTTCTTTATCCATTTTGATTCCATCTGTCAAGTTCAGGAGCTAACTGACTGTTTATCTAACAGCCTGCTGGGAAGCCTGAAATTTTGAACAAAATGATCAGAAAAACTAAGGTTACTAATAAAAAATTCTGAGATTTGATTTCTGGGACTACTATTGAAATCTCTCAATCTCAGCAAATATTTACATGGACTGACTTCCAAGTATTCATAAATAGAAAAAGCATTTGTAGAGCCACTCTTGTAATTCATAAAGAGACAGGAATAAATAGCATATACTAAAATATCTGTAACATAGTGTTCCTTGGATAGTTTGGAATGCACTGCATTGGAAGAAAGGGTCTCAACAAACCCCAGGACTGAATTTATAGTGGTAAATAACTGCAAGAATCCTGTGTATGGATGGATTTTGCATGACAGATAAAGAGAAGTGGCACATATGCCATCTTAACAAATTTTGAGCAATGCATTTTTTCAATGCCTTGTTCAGTTTATGGACTTCCTTGTTACTTCACATATTCTCACTGTATTACCTTGGCATCTGGGCTACCTGTATAGTATTTAGCTTTTTTGACTATTTCCATTCTTTCTTTTTTCCTAGTGCAGAGGTTTCAGCCAAGCAAATCTTTGTCACATAGTGGGCAGATAGAGACTTTACTCAAAAATGATGCAGTGCATAATTCATGAGTCTTTGTTAATACTAATATGATTTTGATTGTTCTTTTGGTAACTGAGACACATGTTTAGCAGTCAGGCTGATGTTAACTGTCTTTTCAGACACAGGTGATCCTTTTAGAGCTTTTGAAATATAATTCTGCTGAGCTACCTGTGTTCATCTCTGGAGCTGAAAAACTCAGCCTGTAAAATCGTAATAAAAAATTGTCATTCCAAACACAAGTTTTGCCTTAGAAGAAGTGACTGAAATGATAGTAGGAGGGTAAGAAGTAAGGCTGCAGGCCCAAAGGAGTTAAAAGGGATAAGTACAAAGGTTGTTATCAGAGCCAGATTCATGGGAATCACTGTTGTGTGAACTCCTAATAGCTTGGCTGATTTATCCTTCAACCTGAATACATCTACAAGGATTGAAGGGGGAAAGTAGGGAGGCTAGTATGAACTCACAGCTCATATTACTAAAATGATTGGTTTATCTAGCTGTAATTAGGGAACCAAATTCTTTACATTATAAGCTTGACCATCTGCCATTTACGTCTCAACATTTCAGGTTTAGAATGAAGAATTTTGCATGTGGACTATTACCACCTTCTCAATAAATAAAGAGGCACATCAATGACAACACCACTGGAAAACCCATTTGAATGTGCCTAACTTCATTACAATTTGATGTGACATTAGCAGCTATGAATTACTGGAAGAGTATTTGCAGGATGAGGAATCCTGCTGGTCCAGATGGGATGCAGATTAAATGGCCAAGTTCATTTCCCAGTTGGGAGCTCCAAAGGGGCTCTGAAAGAAAATCACTTACCAATTACTGTACTGCACTGAAAACATTCAGTCCCTTAGTTAATAAGGACAAAGGGACACATCAAAGATGCTGAAGGATAGTTATTATGAGGAGACAGGGTGTAGCAGAATGTCTCTCCTCAGATGCTTCTTGTTTTCCTTTCCAAGCTGCCATGCTGGAAGAGCAGGTGCTGCTGCTCTGGAAATCTCTACAGCAGAAACACTGGCTCTGGCCTTTGGGACCATCAAATGATTTTGTCATCCTGACATCTCAAACCCCTGAATGCAGCCTTTGTCCTATTGCATCCTTTTCACAGGGCAGAAAATCAGGTTATGTGTCATGCTCAGAGAACTGGAGGAGGATATGTGCTTAAATGACAACTGTTTTAGTGACTGGATAAAAATGTACACCGTGACTACCCAACAAGACAGATCCTAGGGTATTTGCAACACTGTAATTCGTTTGTGCTTTCCACAAAGCTGAACAGAACCCATCTCTTACGTGCAACCTAAACTTATTTTCAGTTAACAAAAATAACTGTGGATAATGTCAGCTTACTAATGGGTCCAAAGATAGAATTTCTTTTTGCCTGTTTGACAGACTTGATTCTTCTGCACAAATCCATGTCTTGCCTGGCTATGCCTGGAGGCAGATACACTGCTCCATGGGATTCTTCACTTCTGTTGATGGGCGCTGTTCTGCCAACACATTAAGCTGTTTCTGTAGATAAATCTTGCACAAATAAAAGAGCATATGTAAAATTTTAATCCTGTTTCATCGTGTATGAAGTGGTATTGCTAAAATAAGAACCCCTTTCCTCCTACGCTAAATCTTTGGATGTCATTTGGGTCTGAACCAGTCGTGTATTTAATTTTGATAAATATTCCTGAAGGAAGAGCCAGATACATCCTCGATTGTTCTGATGTCTCCCTTCACTGTAGCAAGCTTTCTTGATGGGAGACATGGGAACAACCTACCTCTGCTGGCATCCCACAGCAGTTGGTCCTCCCAAGTGAAGTATTTAAAGCCTCCAGGGAGTGATGAGATGCTCACATGGCCCCGTGTGGAAACTGCTGCCAGGTCTCTGTCCTTCACAGGGAATTTGCAGAGGCCTACCATTAGCTGCCTGAAAAAGCAGGATGGAGCAAAAGCCCACCAGCTGGCCCATCTATCCACCTGCAGAAGAAAATAAAAGGGTGGAGTAATGGCTGCCCCAGTAAAACTAGGTTTATTAGGTGAATTACTTCTGTGGGATTTAAGTGGTGTTGGTAAGCATTATAACTCTACATAAAAAAAACACACCAACATGTGCAACTGGCCCTCAACATGGAATGAGAAATATTAATGATTTCTCTCCACTGTTGTTTTCATTAGACACTGTCTCCAACCCTTGGCTTGAAGACCTATCCTAGACACAAGGATAATAAAAGGAGGTACAGTTGACCTCCTGACCCTCCCCAGGACATGAATTCATTGCATAGATAGGTGATCCATGCACTTTTGGCAGTGTATGTTTTCCTGCATTCTGGGATATATGTGTTGGATCAAATAGATGCTTGGTTTAAAGGCCTTCTTGCAGTGACACTTTCTACTCTAATGCAAAGTTTTTGTAAATCAGACTAGATGTTAAAAGTGGTAAAATGTGTCGATCAATATAATTTGAATGACCAAAACAAGTTACAGTGGTCATAGTGTGTGTTCTGTTTATGGTTAGCTGACATGCCATAACTGGAATATTTTGATGAGGAGAATAAATCTTTGTACCATTAGGATTTAATGGGCAATTAAACATTCCATGACTCTCTCTAAATTAAACAAAAGCCTGCAGCAAACTCAGAGGTCAGAAAAAAATATAATTGCAACTTATTTGTTAACAGTTTCTAAAACTCGTGTTAGATATTTTGAATCAGAATGTTATTCAAAATTCAGAAACATAGACATGTAACTGACACTACTTTACAGACCTGATGATATACAAAGGCATTATTGTGAGGGTGTCAAGGATTTTACTATAGGTTAAGCTGAAAAGACAAGATTTTAGCTGGGTTTTCTTGTACAATATTCATATGTAGAACACAAATTCGTATGCAAAGCATCTAATGTGGTACTACAATGCAGCTGATGTAAAACAATGTTGTTAAATCCTCCCAGGATGTTGAAAATAGAAAAATGGGAAAAAAAATCCAACAACACAAAATTTATATAGAGTCAAAGGTTCTGCAGCTGGTTCATTGAAAGCTCAGTGTTGTTTCTTCATTGCATGCAACAGACTTCCATATCAGCCATCACTGAGTATCCTAAGTATATCTGAAATCCTGCAGTGATGTAAATACATTGTTAAAGTTCTTGTTCTGTCTCTTGCCTGTTAAAGTCTTCACTTGAACTGTATTTTTCTGTTTTCTGAAGACTGGGAGGATGTTTTTCTTCATTTTCAAATTAATTTTTGTATGTCAGCTACAAAAATTCTAAGAATTTCAGCTACTGCATGTTTGCAGTGAGTGACCTAGTTCATTGTAGAAAGAGGTTAAAATTAGCCTTCATAAAAAATCTATTTTCATCTCATAGAATATCTTTTAGCCCATGCCTTTTAGTATTTCATAAGGTGTCTATCTCTTCATGCTTAAAAAGCTGGTGTTGTTTTGCTTAGCTTTGATCAAGTCATGCTCATTCAGATCATGACAGCCTTAATTACATCCAGAGATATGGTAACAAGGCAGGCTTTTTTCTGCCTGGTGTACTTAGTATCTAATAGTATATCATTGATCTACATTTTTAAATATTATGTATTCTTTTGCTTTTAAAAAATGATCAACTGATGTACAATAAAGGTTGCTGGTTTTGGTTTTTTTTTTGTGGTTTTTTTTTTTCACTTTTAACACGTCCATGTATTAGCATTCTGAGATAAGTAGGACTGTGGGGTATTTTCACACTTAAAAATTACACATGCACTGTAAGAAGTCTCAGCTCACAATTCCTGGCTGCCCCATGTGACTTTGTATGACATGCAACTTGATAAGTTTATGCTGATCATATTCTTGGTTAATTTTGCTAACTATATTCCACCATTGTTACAGCTAAGGCTTGCTATCTGCACCCTTCAAAATAATGACATGCTGCATTCTTTATTCTTCTTTTTAGGAAAGCTGTAGCTGCACAGTGTGCTTATGCAAACACATGATTGCCTGAGAGCTTTTTGACCTGTGTCAGAATCCATAAAAATAATTACTGTTTTTTACTGGATCAGATTTCAGCACAGCTATAATTCTGTCTGTGTGGTCCAATGATGCTCAGGAGATGGAAAATACAATACCAGTGCTTGCAGATTTGTTTTTGAAAAAATAATTGCTTTTGATTGTTCAAATCCAAGTATAAGAATTTTCATAGTGAGCAGATCATATTATATTTCTGCAGAAGTCCTCCCTTCTGAACAAACACTATTGTTCATTTTTTTTTTCTCTGTCTTTGAGCAGTGTTTAAATCTCAGCCCCAGATTAGATCCTGTTTTGCATGGACACGTATATCAGTGATGGTTCAGAAGCTTCTCTGTTTTCCCCCCAGGTAGCTATCACAATTCACAGAACATGTTTGTGGAGGATGTGGGGCTTGACCCCAGTCACTGTCTTGCTATATGTGAGCAAAACTGGGCAGGGTCAGCCTTAATTCAGCCCAGTGGAACTGACAGCCAGGGAAACTGGTCTGTGTTTAGCAGAGGTCAGTCCAGATCACCTTCTCATGGACAAAGCCAAATACCATTTGGTTTACTTTGACATAGAAAACCAGAGGTTTTTATGCCCACAAAAGTAGTAGAAGAAATGCTGCAAAATCAGCTTGTTCCCCAGTCTTTCTGCTGGGTAGGACATGGTTGTTGAGTACTTGCAGTTTCCCACTCACTTCACTGTAAGAATGATTTCCATACCATCATTATTACCTCATTTATACTGCAATAAACCCCAGAGGCCTCAGCAATATTTAGAGTTTATTCTCCTATGCATTGTACAAATAAGGAAGGAAGAAGGACTTTGCTTAAAGGAGCACACAGATTTCATGATCTAAATTTGATTTTCCTCAGCACACTAACAGCTGGGGCCACAGGTATTTTCCATAATGAAAAGGAAGAAAATCCCTTTATTTATTCCCTTTGGGAATCCCTTTAGGACTTCATGAAAATAAATATATTGTGAAGAATTTTGAGCATCATACGTTCTCTGTGGTTCACTAGGTTGTCCCACACCTATTTACTACAGAGGAGGTACATTTATATGCATAATGGTAGTTTTCAGCTTTCTGTCTTCATCCCCATAAGTCAGGAAAATTCACTGCATACATATGCATTTCAGTCCTGTGTCTTGGCTGATTATGTGTTGACTGGAGATGGTAAAAGAAGTGGGTTCTTCACTTCACCTGCAGTGTCATCATTCCAAGAAAGAAAAATATGGGCCAGCTGGTGAAAAAACAATTGATTTTGCAGAGGGTCAGTTGCATTAGAGGCATGCAAGGTAGGAAATATCACTTTACTTTATGCTTGGCATATTTTAAGTTTTCAAGATTTCATTAATTTCAATGACAACACAGAAACATTCCAGGGCATGACCATGCTGCTGCAGTGGTAGGATTTACTATTTAATATAATTTTACTGAAGAAATTATGACACACTGAGGAGATAGGAACCTTCCTGCAGATGTTCCTAAGAGGTTAGATTTGGGCCTAAGCTTATTGTTGAACAGAAGTCCAGGAAACAGAAGAGTTTCATAACCACTTTTTTAGTTGTTAGGCAAGCAATTACATAACCAAGATTTATTGTTGTTGGTTTTTTTGTTTTGTTTTGTTTTTTTTTTTCTTTTAATTTGAGGTAGGGTTGGGGAGGTTGAGATGTTTTACATAATGTGAAGTGCTTCTGGCATTAAGCTATTAGGGAGAGCAAGATTGGTTTACCCACTAGGTCATGGTAAGTGAATGCAGATGCAAAGACTATGTCAATTGTGTCAGTGGTGAAGGCTTTACCACACAGATTGTGAAAAATTAGAGGAGGGCAGGAAATAATTTATTTTTCTAACAACCTATTTCACATTTACAACTTGTACCTATTGAGGCTGAAAATGCTCCCCTTGTTTTGTCCTTTTGCTGCTGGCTGTCTCTCTTCTTTATTTGACAGATATTCAACACTTGAGGCCTCAAGTTCAGATGAGTATTATTAACAGCAACCATTATGGTCCCCTGGGGATTAATTTTATGTAGTGTGTGTGTGTTTTCACAATAGTTTCAAGATGCTGGAATGCAGATATATTTCTAGTAAAAAAATGGTTTAGACAGGTTGATTCATTTAGCTACCCAGCAGGGTCTAATTGCTTTTCTAAAGTTAATTCCCAGTGAGGATTTTCCCAAAAGAAAAATACTACAGTAGCTATTGCTGTGAATGAAAGTAGTTTGAGTGAAAATTTAACTTTTTCCAAATCCTTTATTTAATTGCATTTTATTCAAGTCTTTCAAAGTGACACACCTAAATCAAATAGATGCTTCAAAGATACTGCTCCTGTACAGCCATGCCCTGTTTCTAAAGAACAAAAGTCCCTGAGTTTTCTGAGGAAATGAAAACATTGTTTGCCTTCTTCAGACTCAGGGAGGTCTTTTGCTTCAAGTTTGTTAGGTTTGGGGGTGTGGGTTTCCTTGCTTGGTTGCAGCTGACAAAGAAAAAAGACCTCTTTGTCTCTGTGTTCAAGTTGTGTGTGAATTCTGGTGGAATTCTGAACAGGTAAAACAACACATAGCACATGCTTAGTTCTTCAGTCCATCTGATGCCACTTAAACCCACCAGGCTGTCCCTGGGCTGCAAGAGGCTCAGGTGAGGTTTCTCCTGTGAATCCTGTAGGATTCTCCTTTCTATCCAAACAGAGGCAGGAACAGGATTACCAGTGGCTAAATACAGCACAGTGCCAGAGAAAGCAATCTTTAGGGTGGCAGTTTCATGGAAAGCCACTGTGGGCAATCACAAAGACAGTTTTGAGCAAGCCCTTTATCCAATGTAATGTCTTGGGTTATATGTAACTTTTCTGAACCCTCCATATTTTGACCTTACTGAAAAACCTACTCCATTTTGAAATTAAATATTGGTTAGAGGTTGATTTCAAATTTTGTAATGAATATGTTCCAACTGAAAGTCAGGAAGTGGCACTGAAAGGAGCAGCCTGAATGGCATTGACTTGCAATAGAATTCATTCTTGGCAGAGGGTGGCAAGCCCAGGAGTGAGGTATTCTTTTTAAAGGCAGTATGAGACTTCTCTCCTTGAAATACTTCTCAGTACTTGCTGGCTAGCATGAACCACAACAACTGCTATAACATGGCATGATTGAACCTTTCTGACAGTTAGCTGGTGTACAGTGTGTTACCTTTAATTTTTTCTGATCAGTGGTATTAAAGAGGTTGTTCTCAAGTAGATGTTTCTTGCAAAAGCACCTTGACAGCCATTTTGGTGGTGTTCTGCCTACAGTGATGTCTGTTATCAGTTCTATTCAAGAAATCTTTAAATCAAGAAAATAAATATCCTGTGGAAGAGATGATAACTTATTTCTAGGGTAATTTCAATTTTTGATCACTTGGGAATCTCTATCTTATTTCTAAGTAGCAAACAAATATTGAGGATTAGTTGATGGTGTGGCTTTTTTTTTTTTTAATTGCAAGGTTATTTAGCTGTAGAACAAAAGAAATTATAAAAATAAACTTTCAAATTTTAAACATTTGCGACAAGTGGAAACATCTGTCTTGGCCATTTATAGTTATGTAATAGACATCAGCTTGATTTTTACCTCTTAAATTCTCAACAGATTCCATGTGTAATTCTACTAAGCAGGGAAATGTATATATTTTAATAGTCATATCCCTTTAAATTTGAGGAAAAGTAGATGTAACTTTGACATAAATATTAATATAACACCTGCAGGCAAAACCAGTGCATTTTAGCAGCCTAAATTGTCTGCTAGTGCTCTGTGAATGGCTTCAGATAGCAAATTTGCTATTAGTTTCATGGGAGATAAAAGAGCTGAGCAGGAAAACAGCAGCCAGACTTTGTAGTGGGTTTAGAACCAAGTCTCATTTGGAGGCTGGTGAAAGAATAGACTGGTGTAATAACAAGGCAGTGTATTACCCAACAAAAAACCTGAAAGTGTGTTGTATGTGTAGGAATGAAATGAAATTTAGACTGTGATACTTTGTCCACAGAAGAAGAAGAAGAAGAAGAAGAAGAAGAAGAAGAAGAAGAAGAAGAAGAAGAAGAAGAAGAAGAAGAAGAAGAAGAAGAAGAAGAAGAAGAAGAAGAAGAAGAAGAAGAAGAAGAAGAAGAAGAAGAAGAAGAAGAAGAAGAAGAAGAAGAAGAAGAAGAAGAAGAAGAAGAAGAAGAAGAAGAAGAAGAAGAAGAAGAAGAAGAAGAAGAAGAAGAAGAAGAAATGAGAAGAAGGAGATGGAGAAGGAGAAGGAGAAGGAGAAGGAGAAGGAGAAGGAGAAGGAGAAGGAGAAGGAGAAGGAGAAGGAGAAGGAGAAGGAGAAGGAGAAGGAGAAGGAGAAGGAGAAGGAGAAGGAGAAGGAGAAGGAGAAGGAGAAGGAGAAGGAGAAGGAGAAGGAGAAGAAAAGTTTAGGTGCTGGGAGGTGCTAACAGGTCTCCCTGGAGGCTTTTCTTTTACAGGTGAAACAACCCAACTGTCTCAGCCTGTTCTTGTAGCAGAAGGGCTTCTGCACCTGGACCATTTTTGTACCCCTTCTCTGGACCCACTCCAACAGATCTGTGTTTTCCTTTTGCTGAACACCCAGACCTGGATGCAGTTCTCCAGGTGGGTTCTCACAGAAGTGGAATAGAGGGGAAGAATAACCTCGCTTGATCTGTTTGCCACACTATTTTTTGGTGCAGCCCAGGATGTGATTGACTTCCTGAACTGCAGGCTGTCTCATGTGCAATTTTCATCCACCTGTATCTTCAAGTTCTATTCCACATGGCTTCTGTTAATTCACTAATCCTCACTGTCTCTCTTGATAGTGGCAATTCCCCTGATCCAGGCATAGGACCTTTTACCTGGCCTCCATGAGGTTCACATGATTCTACTCCTAAAGTCTTTCAAAGACCTTCTTTTTGGGATCCCTTCCCCCCAGCAAATCAACTGCACTACTCAGCCCTGTGTCGACTGCAAAATCCTGAGGGTGAACTGATCCCCACTATGCTGTGTATGAAGGTATTAAATAGTATCAGTCTGAGTACAGACTTTGAAGGCCACCACTCATTACTGGCTTCCCTTTGGATGCTGACCTATTAACTGCAACTGTTTGGACGTGGCCATTTGGCTGCTTACTTATCCGACAATTCATCCATAATTTCATAAATTATCAGCAAGAATGCTGTGGGGGATTGTACCAAAGGCCTGAAAGAAACCATCCGCAGCTCATCCCTTGGCCACTGATGCAGTTACCATAATTCTAAACAATAAAGATTTCAAATACAAAACTCTATTATAACTCACAAAAAGCTTTTTTTTCTTTTATTTTCTTTTATTTTTTTTTGTTAAAGAATTAAAAATGTGACTAAGTAAGTACAGAATATGAATCCAGTAATTTCCTTTACCAGTAACTATGATATATTAGGATTTTTGGAAATGTTTATGTTTTCCCCTTTTGAAAAAGAAAGGAAAGGAATGAAACTCTGTCATGGAAAGAGGAAGTTAGTTACAACTTTCACAGTGCCTGATGTTTTCTAGAACAGCATTTACTTTTTCTTCTCTCCTCTCCTCCCCCTCCCCTTCCTCCCTTAAGACACAACAGAAGTTCTGCCATTTATGTGCATTTACGGGTATTTATTTATCTGCCAAAAATGTGTTATCACAGCAGAGTCCTGCAACTATGGGCTCTACATAGATAGGAGTTTGGAATTGTAAAGGAGTCCCTATAAAATAAATAGCTCCAGATTCTTTTGCATTTTACTCATATCCTCTTCCTCTCTTTTGTGCATTTCAGAGTGTGTCTAATTCCATTCTTTCATTTAATTCTTGTTTTAGGTGCAGTCATTAGACAGGATTATTAAAAAGCCTGTGTGCCATAAATCTCACTGGCATTGTGGGCTGTATGTCAGAGCCAGAAAAGGGCCTGTGTGTTTAGCAAAAGATAGAGTCAAGCTTAGTCCTATTAAAATTTCAGTCTTATAAAATTTTTATCCTAGCACCATTTTTGTGTCATCCTTACCAGCAGAGGTACCCTGCCAATATTGCTCTCAGTACTGGCCTTAACTTCAATATATCCAAATCATGATGCCTACACACATCCACATGAATGCATGAGATGTGACACTAGTATTGCAGTGCAAAGGGATTGAAAGTCACCTTGCCTTGTTTGTAAAGACTAAGCTGAAATCCAGAGTTTCATGATCAGTTTTTTGTATTAAAAATTCTCTTTCTAACATCTCATATGCAAATAATTCTAAATTCTTTAAAGTGGAATGAGCTGATTTAATTGTTTAAGGTATAGGCACTGATTTTCTTCTTTTAAGTATGTTCTTCAGTTCATTTGGTTCACGTAGGAGGAGTTTGAATGATTCTTATACAGATTTATTTGAAATCATGTCCCATATCAGAAATGTCCTTAATGTCTGTGAGGCACAAGTCAGTATGCAGAATAGGGAAGACCTTTTCCAGGATGAAAAGAAACCAGTGCCATTTGGGGAAAAATAAATAATCAGAGAAATATCTCACTATCAGTCAGTCATCTAGTTTCCCAGCTGTGGTGTAAAAATCCTATAGGCATGTAACTTTTAAACAGATCCCTGAGTACTCCCTGCTCACTCTTATCAGCTCCTCTTAGAGGAGCAGAGTGCAGGTAGTACATGTGGAAGGGTTTGCTCTAAGTCTGAGGTTCTCTCTGCAGGCAACCCATTTAATTTTCTTTTTGGTCCTGGTTGTTGCAACAAAAGGCTGTGTTGTGCTTTGCCACTAAGGTGCTATTTATGCAACCTTGCTTCTGGATCATGTCACTACAAAATTGCCGTTGAGCCACAACCCCACCAAGGAGGCAATATCATGCAGCAAGAAGCTCTCAGTTCTCAGGGGGCCAAAGAGTGTCCTGGTGACATCTCCATTTCCTGCTCTCTATATTTCCAGACGATGAATTTCCAGAGAGGGCTTCTAAGCACATTTCCCAGACAGTTGATACATTGCTTGAGA
This sequence comes from Pseudopodoces humilis, assembly GCF_049639895.1. Taxonomy (NCBI): domain Eukaryota; kingdom Metazoa; phylum Chordata; class Aves; order Passeriformes; family Paridae; genus Pseudopodoces; species Pseudopodoces humilis. The sequence continues at coordinate 20,439,555 of NC_142203.1, read as the reverse complement.
AGATGCTTTCAAAGGGCATTGCCTGCACTTTCTCCCACCACCCAGGGATGGCTAGTAGCATGTTGTCTTCAGTTTTTCAGTTTTTAAATACTGGTGCTTTCTATATCGTAATGGGTAAATGCCAAACTCCATTTATCAGTCTGTGTGGCTGGTTGTGTGAGTGTATGAGTGAGCACCTGCCTTTTGTACCCCTTCATGTAATACAGAAAATGGTCTCTAATAAGTCTGTCAGACCTTGGGCACACACTGCTGGGAGATGCTCCTTTCTTTAGTGTGGTTGATGAAGTTGGAGATTTTCTAGTGATCAGAGAGAATCTGACCTGCTCTGATATTAGTTTGGAACAGATTCCTGTGTTAAGAACTAAGAATAAGAGAACACTGTGCACAAAAATCAGATTTATTACCTGGTATGCAAAAAGCTGATGCACACTTGAGGGGGACATTGATTATTTATTTTAATTCTTCAGAAGCATGGGTACTCAGTGGTCTTTCACAAATCAAGCACATGAAGCATCAAAACTTTTTACCATTTATACATTTAAGCAAACAAAGGCTTTGGTGTTCATTGGCAACAAGTTACATAGTTCTTATTAGTTAACATTCTGTGTTCTGCTGGTTAATGAGTCTCTTGCTTCCCGTGCTAATTAGTCTTCATGCTCAGTCTTTCTTTTATTTTGGGTTGGTGGTGTGTGAATTGGTGGTTGCAGATTCCCTGCAGGAATTACCTTTTACCCAGTCGGAGCTAATTTTGGCACAGTTGCTGAGTTGGCTTTATCCGTTTCTCCCTCACCTTGGGAGTTTTGCCAAATGTCCTTGAGGCCCATAAATTCTGCATTCTTTGTGTTCACTATCAGTGGTACATCCTTATTCCCAAGTTCTGTCAACCTCCCCCTAGGTCTGAGGTCACTGATGTGTGTTAAGCCCTAAACCTTAACAAGGCAATTCTTCCAGCAAATAATTTGTCTTTCTAGAACCTGCACATCACTTAGACCTTATTAGCTGCTCTCTGTTTCAGGGGTTAATTCACCTTTCTTCTTGATTAGGTTTGAAAGTATACAAAGATCAACCATCAAAGAACATTCTTTCTCAAGAAAATTTAAAACATTCCACATTTTGCAACAGCAATTAGTAAATGCCACTTGTATGAAGTAATGGGTAGGAAATAGGAGTTCTATCTGGTTTGTTTGCATCTACAGAACTGGATGCAACACACTTTCTTTTGCTGTTGTGGAATAAATAAATATTGGCTGACCTACCCTGGTTTGTTTTTGGCACAACTTGTTACGGATTTCCAAAAACTGCCTTTCAAACCTTGATTTATGCATAAATAGGACCTAATAATTCATGGGCACACTGAAAATCAGCACATTATGTTGATAGTTAAACAGAGAAAAGTTTTAAATATGCTTAGCAAGACATATTTACCACATTTTTATTTTTTTTTTCCTTCTTCAAACAAAGTTTATTATACCTGGCCAAGATTTATATTGCTCAAAATAAAATTTTTGAGAACAAAGATTGATAAAAGGCATCTTTATAAGCACTTTTATGTCTTTACTGTGACTCCTTGCTTTTGATAACCTATTCTGATATACTATGGAGGTTGAAAATATGTCATGTTATTGGAAGTGACTCTGGCAAAGTATTGAAGTGATGTTAGTTTTGATTTGCTTTTTTTTTAAACTCATGTTGTTGGTAATTTTTTTCACATTGGAACTAGATGAAGGAATGATATGAAAAGCTGTTTATAAGTTAATTGAAACAAAATTATGACTTTACTACTATTCTACATTGGCATTTAACTGAATTTTTAAGATGTGCACGAGAAAGGATTGATTAGGGTAAGCACAATCAATTGGAAGAGTCTTTACTCGTTGTGTGATGCAGAATGAATTTTAGTGTGAGTTCCCAAAATTATAGTGAGGAAATAAGTCTGTAGATCTATACGTCTATGTGTCTAAGGTATATAGATGCATAAATATTCTTGGGCAATAATAAGTTTGCTGGACTGCTGTGGGTTGCATGGAGTTATGGTTTAATTCCAGCCCTTTGAATTCAAGCCTGTTTCCTTGAATTTTCTAATAAGTGCAGTTGAATCACTCCTCTAAATTCATGAGACATCTTTTGAAAACCTGATGTTACTGTTGTGTTTTCCTGAAAATTGTTGCCTGAACAAACATAAGCAAATCCTGAAAATTGTATTCGTATACCATTTTTTGCATACATTACAAAACAGCACGATGTCTACAGTCTACAGGATGAGCTTTGAAAACAATGTAGTGCCACAGATGGCCAAGAGATTAAAGACTACCTTTGCTTTTACTAATCATAGAATTATTTGGATTGGAAGAGGACTTATTAAAAGTGATCTAGTCCAGGCCCCTGCAATTAGCAGGGATACCTTGACCAGTTTGCTCAGATCCCTGCCCAACTTGACCTTGAAGGTATTCAGAGAAGGAGAATCTACAAACTTTTTGTAAAACCCATACCAGTATTTCAGCACCCTCATTGTAAAAAAAATATCTCTTTTATATCTGGTCTAAATTGACTTTTCATGTAAAGCCATTAACTCTTGTGCTATCACTACATTCCCTACTAAAAAGCCTGTTCCTATCTTTCATAAAAGCCCTGTATAAGAAAGATTATAATAAGGTTTTCCCAGAGCCTTTTCTCCTTAGGACTGAACAACCTCATCTCTCAGCCTTTCTTCATACAAGAGGTGTCCCATCTCTCTGGTCAGTCTTTGTGTCTCCTCTGACCCACTCCAACAGATCCATATCTTTCTTGTACTGAGGACCCCAGAGATGGATGCAGTATTCCAAGTGGAGTCTCATGACTATGGAGAAGAGAGACACAATCACCTCCCTTGGACATCTGGTCCCTCTTTTTTTGACACAGCCCTGGATGCAGTTGGCCCTCTGGGCTGTGTCAATACATTATTGCCTCATGTCCAGTTTTTCAGCCACCAGTTGTCCTAAGCCCTTCTTGGTAGGGCTGTTCTTGATATCTTCTTCCTCCTGTAATGTATCCTGTAATGATATCAGGCTGCCTCATTGCAGGTGCAAGAGCTTGCCCTTCACCTTGTTGAACCTCATGAGGTTCACCTGGGCCCACTTAAGCTTGTCTAGGATGGATGTCACCTCTGGGTGATGACTACCCAACCACTTCCTTTTCCCCTGAACAGCCACCAATCAAAAAAATCCATCTCTCTCTTTAGAGAGAAGGATGTTTTGTGGCTGCTATCAAAGACCTTACTGAGTCCAGAAAAAATGGCATGCATAACCCTTCCCTCATGCGCTGATGTAACCACTCCATCACAGAAGGCCACCAGCTTGGTCAGGCAGCACTTTCCATTGATGAAGCCATGCTGGCTGTCTCATTTCTCCTCCTTGTTGTCCATGTGCCTTAGCAGAGCTTCTAGGAGGATCTCTTCCATGATCTTCCCAAGCAGAACCTCACAGGGGTGAGACTGACAGGTTTGTAGCTCCCTGGGTCCTCCTTTATACCCTTTCATACAATGGGTACAATGTTTCATTTCCCAGTCACCTGTGACTTTGGGTGACTGCCATAACGACTTAAATTTGTGAACATTGACTCGGCAGCTATGTCAACGAATTCCTTCAGGACTCTGGGATGCATCTCGTTCAGGTGTCACTCGCTATGTTTACATTCCTCAGGAGGTTTTTATCTGATCTTCTCCTTCCCTGGGAGGGATTTTACTTTCCCAGGCCTTGACTATCAATCCATTCCCTTGGGAGGTGTGGGAAGAGAGGCTGCTGTTGAAGACTGAGGCATAAAAATTTATTGAGTACCTGTCTTTATCCGTTGTTACCAGTTTGCCAGTCATGTTCACCAGGGGTTGTATACACTTTTGATTTTTGTTTCCAGGCTGACATGCCTGTTGATGCATGTCTTCTTGTAAGTATTTGCATCCTGTGATTTTCAGCTCCAGCTTCACCTTGTCCGTCCTCATTCCATCTTCACACAACTAGATTGTATTCTTCAACTCTTCCTGGGGGTATCTTTCCCCAGACTGTGCATTTCCTTCTTGCCCTTTTATTTTTCCAGCAGGTCTTGACTCAACCATGCAGGTCTCTTATCTTCATGATTTCTTATACGTGGGAACCAAGATCTTTGGACCTCTGTGGAAGGTGTCCTTGAAGGTCTGCCAGCTCTGTTCCTCTCCTATGTTGCTGGGGGCAGTTTCCCAGGGGGCTCTACAGACCAATGCCTTAAATACCGGTAAGTTTTCTTTCCTAAAATTTAGGGTCCTGAAATCACTCTTTGCCTGACTCCTGTGCTTGAGGACTGTGAATTCTGCTGGTGCATTATGACTGCAGCCCAGGCTGCCTCCAATCACACATCTCTTCTCAGCTCACCCATTCTGGTTACCATCTCATCCAGTACCACATCCCCTCTGCTTGGTCTATTACTTGACTAAAGATGTTATCCTCAATGGTCTTCAGGAGTCTCCTGGATTCCCTATAGCTTGCTGTACTACTTTCTCAGCAGGTGGTTGTTGGTAAAGAAAGCTTTTTTTAACTCATAATTAATTGTGGCATGTCCATTTATTTATTCCTGAAATTTAGAAGATGAATTCTAAAAAGTAGTTTGTAGTGTTTATGCTGTGACACTTGAATTTTCAACTTGATGCATTTATGAAAAGGATTAGGTGAAGTAACTATCTGGGATGACAGGGAACAGGATGCAAGAAAGAGATTTTTTCAAGGTTTTATGTCCTATAAAAGAAGTTCCCACAGTTAAAAATCCTTTTTAACAAAGGTTTTTTATTTAGAGATGTTAGACATTTTAATTTTCCCTTATTGTTTAATCAGGGAAGACTTAAAAATTTTTATTATTGCAGCTATTTTACTCTGTGTACTTTAATCTCATCCATTAATGTCTGGCTTGTTCAAACCTTTTGATATGCTTGAGGCATGCTTTAATGTATCAAAATTACAGACTAGTTTTTGTCATGAATACATTTTTGTAAGAATTTAGTCTGAAAAATTTAGTATAGAGTAAGAATATATTTAAAGAAACCATAAAAGCCTTATATACTAAAAATGATCTAAAATGACTTACTTAAAAAAAAGACCATGAAGAAACGAATTACTTGGTTCAACTGCAGCCTGGTAATGCTGTCTGCAAAACGAATATTTTGATGCTAGAAACTGCTGTTACCAGGGGAAGAAATATGTTTGACTGTTGAGACGGTGCAATTTATTTCTTACATTTAAACAAAATATCAAGGATGAGAAAGCCATAATATCTCTGTGGAGACTGAATCATCAAAGATCATTGCCAAAGTGAAAGATGCTACAGAAAGATAACCTGACTCTTGCAAGGCTCTTCCCTTTTATGTAGCATTTCATGGTTCCCATCAAAGTCAAACACTATGTGGTTTTGTGTTGACAACTCTCACTCTCATGGCAAGGAGGTAAAGCCTACATAATGTATCTAAAATTATATATTGTACATATGAATCAAGTTATATACTGTATGTGTAGCTACACACCCACACACGTACATATACACACAGAGCCAAATTCAAGAGACAAGTATGTGAGCACTTTACCCTATTTTAGCCTGTTCATCCTTTTGTTCCATCTTCACAGCAGCTTCTAGAAAGTAAAGGGAAGGGAAAAAGGAAGCAATCCAGGTACTGAAGTGTCCCAGGTATGCTGGAAGGCTGAGTCCATTTTCCACCAGAGATTAGAGGGATACGGCTTATCCCTAATTACTGGTATACAGTGCAGGTGAACACTTAAAAAAGTTAAAGAAATGCATATGGAAATTGCCAAGGCAATTTTTACATTTTTTAAATTCTCTGACTCTTATTCAACTTCCTTTTGTCAAACTTTCCCACTTGCTTTATTGAAAGAAAAAGATATAAATGACCTGTAAAGAGTACCTCCAGCTTGTCAGGGGCAAGTCAAAAGATTTTATATAGTCTTTTATGTATCTGAAAAAACATAATCAGAACAATATTTATAGCTGTTGATAGCTGGACTTAAAAATGTTACTATAGCAGTGCCAGTGCTTTCCTCTGTTAAACTAGGAAAAAGAATTTTTTTTTGCATGGTCACCATATGAAAAGTTTTATTACAGGTGAGCAAATGAAAAAGAAGATTTACAGGAACCAGTATAATACAAGGGAGCTTTTTAGGAGTTTGCAAACAGCCCATGTTGGTTTACTTATGTACTTCTGTGTGTTTATAATTTTTCCCCCATTTGATGTGAGGTATTCTCACACCTAGTTTTAAAGTTTACAAGGTAGAGTCCAAAGATACTTTCAGACTTATTTGAATCAAATGATAATTTGTGATTCTTTATTATTTTTTTTTTTAAATCTTGTATCAACTACCATGTCTAAAATATAATTAGTGTTTGGAAACAGAAATTGAGAGAAACGCTGAATAAAGTTATAGGTGATACCAAACATGACTAGGAGGAAGAGAGGGTTTCATCTAAAAGTAAAATCTTATATGAAGTTGTAAAAATATCTTAAAGTGTAGTCTTCAAAGAAGAAATATTATGTCCACTTCCTAGTTTGCAATATTCCTTAATTAATTAAAAAATTTCCTTTTGCACATATTTTCAATAAAACTGAAGAAAATGTCAATCTGGAAATCATGCCTTACTTGCAAACGTTATCACAATAATTTCAGATTGTAATATGCACACTAAGTTTCTCTAGATCTTGGCTGTATCACACTCATTCAGAAATTTATTGTGTAAAATACTGTACATGTGGGAAAAAAAAAACCGAAAACATGTTGCTGGTAAAAATAGAGAGAAGTCCCTGATGGACCTAGAAAACCAAAGGAAAATACCACAAAGGACTCTAAACTGAAGTAGATGTGTGTCTCATGTTAATTTCATGTGAGATTTCAACACAGGATTCAGTCTCCTACAAGAGCCCTTGAACATATGGAAAAACCCTACTAACTCCTTTCAGACTTTGCATAGATAGGAGAGTTATGGGAGTGTTGAGTAGTGAGAGTGGAGAATAAGAGAATGGTTTAACATTAGTTACAGCATGCAGGCATTCTCTAGGACTTGTCATAGCTGAAGTAACAATTGTATTTTTAAATTAAGGGTGCTTGGAGGCTTAGAGATGAGCTGATGCAGCTTTGGTTTGCAAACAGCAAGACATTTTTAGCATGTACTTGGTTTCTCACAGAATTTTTCATGTAAAAAGAAAGATTCCCTTTTTACATTGACTTAGCTTCAAGCACTTGCAGAACAAGTTTGTATGTGAATGTAGCAAAGGACGAGATTGCTTTCTTCTGGGTCAGAATAGGTGTGCTGAGAGTAAGTAACTTAGTGCTCCACATTTAAACCTCAAGGGTTTGATCCATTTTGTGCCCTTATGGAGGAAAGGCTATCACAAAATTGACACAGGGCTGCCTCCCTGCCAGGCCTTAGTTAATGGTGCTTCCAGACAATCTGTAAGAAGTATTTGGGATGGATGATGTGTATGTTGATTCGAAACCACTACAGGGGATTACAATATATGCAAGGAAGATGAGGGTCAGAGCCGTTGCAGCTGTGTCCCAGAGATATGTAAGGAAAGCACAGAGCAGGCCTGGATTGTAGTACAGATGCTCTTATAAATTTTGTATCAGTACAGAATTTCTGTGATGTGTATTTGCACTTGCATCTGTTGATGATTTTTGCCCCTCAGTGCTGTCTGCCCAAAGTGTGCAGTGCCCCTGTGTTGTGGTGGCTTTGGTCAGCAGAAAATTTTGGGCATGTGAAATGCATCCTGTGTTCTCAGATCCAACACTGAGGAAGGATTCTTTCTTCTCTTTGCTGTAGAGTGACTCCATCCACCTGATATTTATGATGTCTATGTTACCTTGTATTCCTCACTCTGAGATGGAAAGAATTATGAAGATGAGTAGAAATATTTCGGTATTAATTTTATGTTCAAGCTGCTGATTTGGAAGCAGGTGTTTATATGGAATACATGTGAAATATCCCAAATGCAATAAATAAAAAGAACAGTCTTACTTTAAATTATGCGATTGGTGGTGGCTTTCTGGTGCATAAGTAATTGAGCTGAAGTTTCAGGCCTAAATTTACAAATTTACTAATTTCACGTGGTGAGATGGGCAAAGAATGTTGCTTCTGTGCCCATCAACAGTCATTAAAGATGGAAAGTGTCACAAGAGGTGAAACATTTTTGAGTGCGACTTTTGAAGACCAGCTGAGATAACAGGATGGGTTTAATCATAATGACAGCTGATTATGTGTGCTTCCTCTGCTGGAAAAGGATTTAAAATCAACTATACTTAATCTCATTGACCTGGTATTTAACTCCAGAACTTCTGGTGTTTCCTAGTGTGCTGTATGTTACAAACAGAATCCAGAATATTTTTTATGCTTGAGTCTTTCTTTTGTTTAAGCCATTTCTATAAAATGTTGGGGGAAAAGTGAAAAAAATATACAATATATTCTGGGGAAATAACCTGTCTTTTTCAGACAAAAATTGATAGAGGAGTAATATAATCCCATCTAAATAGGCTCCAAATTTATGCCATATACAATGAGAAAGAGGTAAAACACTATAAATGCCATAATTTTCTTGTTTTGCAACATTTTTAAATGGCTGGAGGTGATTTTATGATTCCTGACCAGTGAATCTAACATGTGCGAAGGACTGGAGACTATGAATTTTAGCCTTTGGCTCCTACAGACCTGGAAGATGTAAAACCCAAAAATGAAGGCAGGTAAATATTAATTTTTCTACTTTTCTTTGAAAAATAATCAAACAAATACTTCTGGACATTTCTCCTGTACTTCTGGACAGTTCTCCTACTCTCTGTCTTCACTCTACGTGAATGAAAGACCAGCACATATAAATATTTGACTGAATTGATTTATTTATTAAAACGATCCTGTTATAGCTCAAAGTTTTCTCCATATTATTAAATGTTATTTCACCTGCTCAAAACAAAATAAGAAATTTTATCACTTACTGCTCTGAACCTACATGCTGTTTCAGATCCTGACATTGCTAAACAATAATGTTGGAAAAAAATGAGTTGAGACAATAGGAAGAAAACAGAAATAATAATTTTTCACAGCAGCACAATGCTCTTTTGAAGCATATATCACCTGTGCTTTGCTTCAGGTCCCTTCTCACAGAAAGGAAACATATTCATGAGAAAAGTTAAAGTGTCAGAAAGTTTGACTTCACTACAAAAAACCAACAAACAAGAATGACAGCTTTTCTTGTTCATTAAAATAAGGAAAAAACCCATTCCTTGTTGCAGCTGAGACAGACATGACATAACACTGTGGTTCATGCAGCAGCAGCGAGTTTTATTGAGTAGAGCTCCTTTATATAGGGTTTTCAAAAAACAGTGCGTCCAATTCCAACTGGCTAAAATTTGGTTACCACCTGGCTCACTGCCCATGCCTGCCTTCATGTTCACCAGGGATTGTTTGAATTTGAATCTCTGGGCTTCTCAATGCCTTCTTCAAAGAGGTGTTTACTTCTTTCCCTTGATGGCATAGGCAAGTTGAGTTATGGTCAGGATCTCCTATGACTGTGAGTGCTCCAGGCCAGCTGTCAGCAGTCACAATTCCTGTGTACACTCTGCAGGCCCCTGCCATTATGCAGTGTCTGGCTGGGAAATGAACAACAAATTCTTTCTTTTATTTACTTTTTTTTTTTTCCTTTTTCTATTGCAGTTAACACTTTCTCAGCTTTCAGAAAGAAACTCCATCTCTTCTTTCATTAAGACTTTATATGAATACCTGCTCACTAGAAAATGGCCTTCTCTCTGCCTGGTGCTTGCAATTTGAATCAGCTCTTACTTTACATAGGAAGCAAACCCCAGCATTTTAAGAGTTTTTTAATACAGTGTTTCTATTCTAGTGGTTGAAAAGCAATGTTTTGAAATGTACAGTTGGAAATGTTTTGTATCAAGCTGAGTCTCATACAGATACACTTCATTAAACCTGAAAAACTTTCCTTCTTACCCCATTAAATTCCATTATCAAAATTGCCAGTCTGTGGCTCAAAGTCTTAAAGTTATACTGCTAGTAATTGAGCAGTTTCTTTCAATATCAAGTACAATTTAAGATGAAACAAAGTGATTTTCTTTGCCAGCTGTAAATCTAGCTGTTGGAAACAGTCCCAAAATTGCAAAATTTCTTTCTATTTGACAAGCATTGAGTATCACAATGTGATTCATCTAAGAAATAAAACCAAAACAAAATAGAAGTAGCAAAGTGTCAAGAAGGATGATATTTAGAGGATTAAACATAGACAAGTAAATCAGTTAGTTCTACGCAATATGACTGAATAACAGCTGTATCTTGAACTTATTCAGGCTTTCAATCAGACAAACATATAGTTGCAAGTCTGTCTACATCAGATTTTACCTTTGCTTACAAGTATGAAGTGGAAGAACAAAGGCAAACTCTTTGAGATTTAAGATTTTAGAACTGTCATGCATTAGTTTTGGTTCCTGAAATATGAATGTGCTTATATCTTTTTTCCCATTGATAAAGAGGATTAGTTTCTGTTTCTAACCCTCAAATCGGGCTTTCATTTCACCAGCAAGAGTCCATATGGTATTTCAAAACAGATTTTAAAATTGGTGTGGGATGACTTATCCAAGTGGATAGTAACCATCTGGACTTCTCAATAAGTCAATATGGATCAAGCAAAGAAACAGAAACAGAATTCTAAAGGCAAAAGGAGATGTTTTCAACCACTAAGCTTCTTAACCACCTTTTAGTCAAAAGGCATTGAGTTAGAATAAGACTCTATACTTTCAGTAAGCCTAGAACTTAAATATACATTATCTATTCCAGTTTTGATATAGCCATGAAAGTTCCTACTTCTGACACAAGCTGTCCATCACAGTCAGCACATATCTCTTGGTGTTGTAAATGATCTGACTGTGTTATTGCCTTATTGATTGCCTTACTGAAGTAAGCTGGTTTCTCTTGAGTAATATCAAATTGCCTACATGTTAAGGTGTCAAAGCCAGTCTCTCTGAGAATAATGGACGTATCATCTTCTCTATAGATTCTCCAAAGAAGATCTGTTAGTTTGGTGCTGTCCTGGTTGAAAAACAAGTTAACCCCAAAAGAAGACATGACTATGACATCAACTGTGTGTCCACAGTGAACAGTGCAGGAATTGGATCTGTTATTTTTGTCCAGTGTGGTGCAGCAGTTCTAAATACATACATTGAGGGGTAATGGTACTAGTTATGTTCCCAAAGCCTACATGATTGTGCTGGCAAAGTGATAGACCTCATCTGAGGTCTATACCTATACCCTCCTAAACTTCTTTTCTTTTAAAAATGAAGTGCAACCCCCATTCTCTGTGAGTCTGAATGATCAACAAGAACATAAAGTACTTGTCCCAGAATAGGGAAAATGTCTATGAACAATAAGTAAACTGTAAAGTTCTTCTGTGTTATTTCTCAAGATGGTAGAGCTGGTTCAGTTATACATAGGAGAGGACTTTAAATGTTGGTAACTTTCACTTAGCCAAAATTCAATACATTAAGCAAAGCCTTATATGTGTTTTTCATGACCCACCTTTCTGCCAGTTATTGCTTGTGATCTCATCATTCTCCCAACTCTACTTGCATTTTACAACTAAAGCATTTCAGACTGAAAGAATTTAGAGTGAAACACAGCAGATTATGATCCAAAGAGAGAACCACCCCTTTCTCAACCTCATGGCAATCAGTTAAGCTACACTGAGCTGCAGAAGACCATGATAACTGCTCTCATAAGGTGAAAAACCTCCACCCTGAACTAATGTCTAAATATAAATTTTAAAGACTGGAAACTTTGTGATGTTTTTATACTCAATTCACACTAAGCAAAAAAGGCAAACTCCTAAAATGGGCTGAACAGAATAGAAGATAAAACTGAAGTTTAAAGTGAACAGAATAGAAGTTAATTATTTGCATTTGTCCACCAGGGCACAGCATAGCATTTTTTTGTGCTGTTTGGATTCCTAGTGTGTTTTGAAGATGGTGGATGCTCCAAATTATTTTGTTCTTCATATTGGAAAAAGTTCCTCTATATTATCTGTGGGATGTTACAACCTCTCACCCACTATGTATTAAAGAATGGTTAATTTGTTGGTGATGAAAAGCTCTCCATTATTTTAATTAGGTTCTTTGTGTTAATGAGTTTCATAATATCACTGTATTTTTGCCAACTTTCTTGTTTTTCCTTTTTTAGTTTTTGTTACACCTCTTTGAAATAAAAAACAACAAACTTTTTCAGTGGTAACTAAGGGTGAAACCCATTTAAGAATCTAAGGTTGAGACCCTAGATACACACATGTCCAAGATAACAAGAACTTGAGGTGACTTCTAATGCTCTGCAGGTAATAAATATATGACTGGAGAGGGACCACAGAATTAACATAGCAAACTACTTCAGCTTTCTCTGAAAAATTGGGCTGTGGTAGCTGCAAAGAGAGGAACTGCTAAGGAAAATGTGTGTCTAGATCTAGATTAGGAATAAATTTCGTGTTTTAGGTTGTTGACAGCTGGCATATTTCATTGTCATAACAAAGAGAGTTCTACTGTTGGTGAAAGAATTCTATTTTGATGCCAATGTATTAAAAAGTATTAAAAATAGTATATATTTTGTCTCCTTGATTCGACTGTGGTTTTTTTTTCAAAAACTATTAGGGACCTCATTACTGCCTTCTTTTACTGAATTCTGGGTCTGCCACAAGACATTGTTAATAAATGTGGAAATTTAAGGCATTACAAAGAGATCTACTTAGTTTTGGGACTAATTTTAAACAAATTCTTAACTATTGTGAGGTTTTATTTAAAAATAATTTTCTAAAATCATAAAATTGTGTTCATACCTCAGGTTCTGGGAACACAATAATGTCCATATCCTCCTGAAAGAGGTGCAATTCATCAAAAATTTTTGGAGACATTAAGGAAGATTAGCTAAAACAACAGAAAGAGAGATGTGCTAATTGTAGCTTTGATAAAATCAGAGAGGTAAAGAAGGCACAAGGAGATCTTAAACTGTGGATTCAAGATCCTTGAGAGAGTAATTAATAAAGGCTTTGATGAGACATGAAGCTGTGGCTAGATGGATTTTTATGACAGCCTTTGGGGGGTATGTGAGGGTATGTACAGATCTGCTACTGTGTCAGCTAAATGGGCAACAGGTAAATTTTAATATGCCACTGTTAGTCAGCACTGAATTTCCAGTCATAAAAGTCAAAATATGTATACAAGCATTTTGGCAACTTTCTTTGCAGAGATTCAGAGGCTGAAATGGAATTTGAGGGGGAATAGAGATTCAGTTAAATGAGATGAGCTGTATCCAAAAGGACACGGTAGGTTAAAAGCAAGTTTTTAACGTCATTTGTGACTTTTTGGGAAATCACTTTAACGATTCACAAGAAATACATGAAATATGATAGTGTTTCATACTGGTGCCTGACCTTGCTTCTGTGTTCTGAACCTTTTCATCCCCTTTGATCCAGGACAGTTTTAGAAACACCATACTGTTAAGGCAATAACCAGTGAACAGGGGCATGATATCATGAACAAATAATGTCAGGAGGAAGAAGTAAGGATAATGGTCAGGTAATGTTTTTAAGTGACAAAGGATAGATTCTCTTCCTTCTTATACATTTTATGCAACATTTGGGATCTCACTGTGAGCTCTTTCCAGTTTTTCCCCTAATGCTGGGGCTGAAATTCAAAATAAAGCTCATTGCTTCAGACTACAGACATTTGTTGCTTAAAAGCAATTTATGTATCATCTTTCTAGAAATACTTTCCACTTTATGTGGAAGATGTTACGAAAATACCCTCAAAGTTTAGGAGCTGATTTCAAGCTATCTTTTTCAAGTTTTTTTATATGAGTTGTTGCTTTTTCAATTTATTTTGTTCTTTGTCTCAAATACATTTTAGTCCAAATTTGTATCTAGTCTTGATACATTTCAGAAAGGAAGAGAAAAGGAAGGCATTGACAGAACCCATGACTGCACAAGGAAATTTGGTGATGGGCAGCTGGTGAAATCTGAGTTAACTACTGGTATTTAGAGGTTTTTGCAAAATCAAACTGCAACATACATCAGAAACCCTAATGAAGACATTCAGGTTATTTTATTACTATTTTTAAACAGATGTCTTTTGGCAGATCACAATTTTCTCAAAGAAATAAGGAAAAGTAAAGGAATGTTCTTTGGTGCTCTGAAGCTCAGTGACTCACTGAAAATAAAATCTTCTCTATAACTCACTGGATTGGACTTTTGCTCCTTTGTCCTGTATCTGCAAGTAACTTCAGAAATTTCATAAAAGTCTTTTTTTCTTCCTTTGTATAGACTGGATTGAATTAAAATCCCATTGCAAATGAGATCTTTGGTGTCTCTTTCTAATTCTTTCCAGATCTTCAGCAGTCATTCCCAGCCAGCTTCTGTTACTGGGTGGGCTGGTACAAAATAAGTGGATCCTGCTCTGAAAGGAGGCTATGCAACGTTAGTGTGGTTTGAGTACTGTACTTTGGTCCCTGGAATGTTCACGGTAATATGCTCAGCTAACAGCTCAAAGTATATATCTTCTGACTGTCCGTTCTTGATCTGGGAGCTAAGAGTCATATTGGAGACAGTAAGCAGTTTTAATAACAAAACAAAGTATAGAACCTCTTTTCCTCATGGTTTATTTTGCTTGATAGGATTAGCTAGTGTGAAAAGAAAAATTAACTCATTTGGGTTAGCAGAGGGATGTGTAAGTATTGTGCATATGTAAGAACGAAAGAAACCTTTTGCCTAAGAATGGAAAAAGCGGCTTCCATTTTAGACTGCTGTGGTATTTAGGCCTACCCTTCATATTATCTGTAATACTGGCAGGGCTCAATAAATTGCTGTCATCAGATAAGACTTTAATTCTTTTTGGGTGATAGGGAAGGTAGCCTAGCACTTGGTATCTGATGTCTCCCCTGTTGACTGAAAGCCTGTTGGACCTAGAAATATGAAAGAATTGATGAACAGTGAATAGAACTGTTCTTCTAATTCTAGGTGATCTCAAAAGAGAAGTGTCTCATGTGGTTTGCTCTGGTGAGGTGCCAGGCCCCTTTTATTGAGTGGTCAGTGCTCCAGGTTTCTCAAAGTGCTGAAAAGGAGTATGCTTGCCTTTATCACATCCTGAGAACTACCTAAAAGCCTGGCAAACACAAAGGCATGAAGAACTCAGGTAAGGGCAAGGAAAATAATTTGTGATCATGTGTCCATTAGTGTTCGCCTCTCTTTCTGTGATTTGTGGCTCAGTCTCTCATACATGTGCGAAGAACTGACAGCAATATGCAGATAATCACTACAAAGACTGTGCAGAGGGTGAAGGTAAGGGAAAGCAGTTACACTAATTTATTTCTAACACACATGTTGTCTCCAAGTGCTTTTACTGAGAAGTACTGCACACCTGGGTGGTTGAGCCAGAAAAGTCAGTATGTCATGGGACCTGTTGAAGAAGAGGTCTGTGTGAAGCAAAACTCTTGATTTGGTCATCATTAGGCAGAGGAGGTGTAGTAAACAAGGAAATGTATAATTTTGTGTACATCATACAACAATATAAACTAAGATGCTGCTGAACTTATATTATGAGGATTGTATTCATTTTTAAGGATTTAAATTCAGATATCTATATTTGGATGGTTGTTTGAGTAAGGTGAGAAGGTGCTGCAGATACTGGTGGGCATCTCCATCCTGACCCGAAATTGCTTGAGGCAGTACTGCTTGTATTGATTATCCATCCCTCTTGACTATAATGAGAAAGAGAAAAGAGCTGATAGGCAACCAAGCATAATTGTGTCCATTTAGAACTGTGCCTTCTATGGAGTTCAGTGTCTCATGCAACTCAGGGCAAAGATTTTAAAGATAAAAATGGACAGACATACCCTAAGTAATAGGTTTTTGGGTAGACAAGTGTGAATTGAGTTATATATCAGTACATTATGTGGTCCTCTTATGTGCAGAGAGATTGCTAGTCACACAAAGGATGTGGCAGCTCAAGGAACTCATATTTTTTATTTGTGCTAATATGCATGTTTTCAGGTGAGTCACACATAAATCACTGGGCAATGTCATGATGTCTCAATTTTACAGCAAATATTTGATAATATTTTTAAAAATTGTGATAATGAACAGGTTCTGTGGTAGGGAAAAATACAAAGAAAAGCCAAAATCAAACCTCATCTTCTATACAAGAGGTATTGTGGTCTTAGACCACAATTTTGAGCTATACCATTTGATTTGCCAGCTGTGGTGATAATGACAGTGATAAAAGTAAGCATTGCATGAAAATAATAAAATAAAAAAATATTGGAATTTTTTTTTCAAGAGACAGAAGTACAGTTTTAATCAAGATTATGTTAGTGGAACTTGTCTTATGAGGTGAATTTAATTTTGCTTTACTAATCTATACATTGATCCATAAAGGGAATACTCTGTGCTAACTTATAAACCTTTTAAATGGGATGATCTTACAAGGAAGAGAAGAGAATATTGGATATGCTTTTTCATTTTCCACTTTTCCCCAGGACAACGGAGGATGTATAACACGCACAGCAGAAAACACATTAGTCTTGTAAGTCTAATATTTTTATTCAGTTTCTCTTTCTTTACCTAGTGTCTTTTAATTGCTGAGAATTACTGAACAAGCTTTATCTGATCATCCATAAATGACAACCAAGATAGTGCTTGATGATTCCATGCTGGGAATTTCAGATGTACTGTACAGAACTGTGGACAAATCAGCCAGATAATGAAGTGTCATGTTTTAACCCCAGCCAACACCAAGCCCCAGGCAGCTGCTCGCACACTCCTGCGTCAGAAGGACTGGGGAGAGTGTTGGAAAGATAAAAGTAGAAAACTGGTGGGTTGAGATAAAGACAGTTTAATAGGGAATTGCTGCAGTCCACAACTGCGGGATCATGTCCAGGGAAGCTGCAGTTACTGGGAACCAGCGTGGAACACCAACGAGATGGGCTTCTGTTCATGAAACCAGCACGGGAACAAACTTGGGTCCAGAGACAGAGAGCTCCAAGCAGAGGCAGGGTCAGGGGTTTTGTGGGACAGAACCCATGAGGGTCTCCACCTTTGAGGGTGGAGTTTAGGGTTAGGGACCACTAGAAACACAATAAGGGAGGAACTCCAGGGGCTCAAACCTAATCAGAACTCCTGGGCTGCCTCACAAGGGGTTTGGGTTGGGGTAACTTCATCCAGGGCTCACACGGCCCATCCCCGAAAGCAGGGGGCCAAAATTCACACTTACCAGGCATTTCTGCCCTGCCTCTCACTTTAACAATGCTTATCAAAAACTAAATCTCTGTCTCCCTGAGGCAACTCACAACAGGGAATATAAAAGCCATATACTCAAGGAAAATAAAACAAGGAATAAATTTGGTGCTTCCTATGCTGGGCAGGTGCTCTGCCTTTAGCAGAGCAGGGCCCCATCAGACATGACAGTGACTTGGGAAGACAAATGCCATCACTCCAATGTCTCCCCCTTCCTCCTTCTTCCCCCCACTAAAAGCACTGACCATGATGTCACATAGTCTGGGATATCTCTTTGCCCAACTGGGGTCACCTGTCCCAGCTGTGTCTCCTCCCAGCCTCTCAGGTATCACCACCAAACTCACCAGGGTGGAAATACAAAAACAGAACAGGCCTTGGCTCTGTGTAAGCCCTGCTCAGCAATAAAAAAAACATCTCTGTGTTATCAGCCCTGTGTCCAGCACAAATCCAGAACACAGCCCCATACCAGCCACTGTGAAGGAAATGAGCTCCACCACAGACAAAATCAGCACATGTAGGTAAATATACACTCTGGAACAGTAGGCTATAGGATTCAAAGTTGGGAATACAGCTGTCATTTATTCTCTGTTTCTTCAACTAAAAGAAAAGAAGATAAACACAATTTGGACTAAAATATGTGCATTATGGATAAATTTGACTTCTTTTCAAAGAAATATGCTCACTAAAGAATCCAGAGTCACAAAGGAGATGCAATGTTTTGAGAATTATCACAGATCTAGGAGTATGCTGGAAAGAAGATATTCTGAACAGGGAATTGACAGAGGGGAAAAAAAAAAAACCTAACCTGAATTTCTTCTTCTGAGGAAAGAAAAAAAGTTTGAAAGTGAAACACTTTAGTATTTAAATACTAATTTAATTTTGTATCACTGTGTGAGACTACCATATTAAAATCTTCAGTAACAGATATTTTCCAGTCACTATTCCACTAGAAAATTCTCTTTGCATGTTGATATTGTAAGCTGTGCTTTCTTGGTAATACACCTAATAAGGGGTTAGTTTTTATTAATTATAAAGCTTTTATTTGTCATTAAAATAAGAATTTCATATGCATTTTAATTATGGTGGCAGTAAGACCTCCTGGGTCATCCATGCAGGTCTCCTGCAACCTTTGTTTTATTCTCCATCATGGGAATACACTGGTCTTGAGCTTGGAGGAAGTGGTGTTTGAATACTGACCTACATTCTTGGACTGCCTTCTTTGCTAGAGCTCTATCCCATGGGGTCCCTCTAGGCACATCCTTGAAGAGGCCAGAGTTACTGTCCGGAATCCCACAGTCATAATCCTGCTCTCTGTCCTGCTATCTTTTCATTCAGTGCTGACCTCCACAATCACTCTGGTCACTCCAGCCAAGGCTGCCCATAACCTTTGCCTTACCAAGGCCTTTCTTGTTGGTTAGTACAAGGCTGTGCAGGACACCATTCCTGGTGGGAGCCTCCCATAATATACCTAACCCAACCTGCTTAGGTTAGGTTTATAGGTCAATTAGGTTTATTAGGTTAATACCTAACCCAAATCTGCTAGACTTGTTACTTAGGCCGTCCACAATTGAACTAAAAATGAATTCTTGGTTACAAGCTGTTTCTTTTGAAGCTGTGAGGAGTATTATTTTGTTTTTGTTCTGTCTCTCCCTCTTTTTAGGTGAAAGTAATGTAAAACATAAATAAAAGTCAAAGTCAGAATAAAAGATGATTTTATACACATTCTTTCAAGTATACATTACAGCATTTATGTTCTAAAGATGTGATAAGGCAGCACTGATTTCCCAGAAAGACAGTTCATATATCTATTTCTATTTCTATCATGAAAGAATTTATATAGTTGTCAGACATCTTCTCCAAAGAGTAAAACAGGACTTAATTGCTATAAATTTCTCTGGACCTGGTCTTTTGCTCCTACTGTCCATTCAGTCATCTCTATCTTTCAAGTTGCCTTCATTTTATTTCCATGAGAGAAAAACTCAGATGAATTATACATTTCTTTTCCCCTTCTTTCAAAGTAATTCACAATTATGTAATTCAAGGACAGAGGAAAAAGAAATGCTCCATAGTATTATTTCATTGACCAATGAAGCAGAAAATTGAAATAATAAATATTAAGTATTCAGATGTACAATTAAAAAAAAATTAAAAAAGAAATCTGCCTTCTCAAAGAATTTCAAGGTGTTGCATAGTCATGATTGTGATCAGTCCCAGTGACAAATCCTAGGGGCTACTTTTGATGGATAAGTAGGTGAGTATTATAAACTGAACTGATTTTAATGTTGATTTGAAGGGCATTTATCAGATGAGCTCACTATACTCTCTGTACCTGCACTTAGTGCCATATGGGATATTTTACATTTACATTAACATAGTGATTTAATGCTGCAGCTAATCATTGTCCACAAAAAAAAAAATCATTGTCCAAGCAAACATGTGTTTTCAATTGTTTTGCAACTTAAGCTTTTCAATGAAATAATATTAACTTCAGTAATCATATAACGTTGTCTTGCTAAAACTGATTTTATCCCTTCTTGTTTCTAGATATTCTTTATGTTATCATGTTACTGAAGTATTGAAAGGACCACTGTTCCTGACTTCAAGTTTTTCTTTATAATGTCAGCAAAACCCAACTCTTTGCATTTCCCTGGTAAGCATTTACACTGTCTACAGTACAGCCTTACCATTTGCACTGTCTACAGTATATCAATAGGGATTAATAGATGAATAGAAAGAACACTTCTTATAAAGTCATCTGTGAACAGAGTTTCTACATCAGGTCCAGAATTTGCTGGTGTTCTAAAGTAGCCTTTCAGTGGGTGCATTGTAATACCATAACAAAGCCATCACTTGATCTCAGTACTAACCTATATTCAGCAGTTCAACTTTGTCTAATTGTGGTCCATGAACATTTGATGCATTTATGCCTTAATATGATCTTTTCATCTTTTCTTTGTATAGATCCCTCTAAAATGTAGTTACATTACCTCTTAGATAAATGAACAAGTTGAAACTCTTGACGGTGCAAGGCTGTTTTGAGAAGTCTGTATCTTTTGACTGGCTCCAGCTGAATCACTTTTCAAATAATTTTCCTTTTTAACATCTCTGGGTGTTGATATCAGAACTGAACATGACTTTTCCAAAATGAAAGGAGACACTTGATTTACCAGGACAGGAGTTAGTTCAGGCTTATTCTCTGTTTTTCTCTTGTGTACGTGTTTAAGAACGAATATGTTAAAAATGGTACATTATTAAGGAAGTAATTGTGGATTTTGTGCTTGCAAAAGTCTGGGCTAAATTTTTAAACTAGGGGGTGATATTTATACCATCTCATCCTTAAGCACATTGTGTTTTGATTTCTTATAGTTTAGAAGTAAATTTGGAGAACAAAGGGTGTAATCACACTGCAGTCATTGAGTAGTGCAGGGACAATGGTCTATGAACTGTGGAGACTTTTTCTTCTAAGTAACCAGTTTTTAAGTGTTGAAGAGGACACAGTAGCTGAGTACTTTACAAAAAGTGTAATATACTTCAGGTTAGATAGGGACTGGAATCCCATGTTTTACCACCAAGCAAAAAATGTAAGTAAAAATAAATAATTTCTATTTTTAGCTCACATATTTAAATAATTTTAGGGAAATTCTAGTCATAGAAATAGGATGATAATTATATTCTGTAGAATCCTTCAAATCCAGATAGGACTAATTTTTACTTTGTTTAACCCATCTACTTCATAAGAGTAAATTCTGAGTTGGTTTTGAAAACAAACAGTTAAAATTCAAATCTCAGAACTTAAATGCAACTCGTTTAACATCATTAACCCACCAGAGCTAACTGAACCCATTAAAAGCATCAACAGAACTAAAATCTCACAGGTAAAGTAATGCAATATAAGGAAGAGTTGGAAGGTCAGTGGTTTTTTTGAGTTCAGTAAACTTTAGAGTCTGCTTGTCCTGATGAGAAGATTTTATGTCAGGGTTGGTGCAAAGTATGAAAATATTGTAGCTGTGGAGGAGACTGCTATATAAATATGCTATAGAATGATGCTTGGCTAACAGCACAATATTGAGGACAGTATATAATTGCAGTAATTAAAGTACTTACTAGATTGCAAACTTTAAATATGTACCCATCCTTTTGCACTTCTTTTTGCCTCCAGCTATCATGCTAGCCTTCATACTGTTGTGCAGTACTTATAATTAGGTCTTATGACTATATTGTATGACTTTATTTGTGCTCTTTTGTGAAAGCATTCAGTTCTCTGGGTCTAGGAGCAGAAATCCCCATGGCCACGTTAACTTCACTGGAATTTCACACATTTGCAACAGCTGTGGACTTGTGTCTCCGTATTTTTATCAGGCTGAAATGGACCGAGCAGTTGGTATATTTTGCAAATGCAGCTTTCAGAAAACTATTGCACATTGTGTGGACTGTGAAATACTGAACATGACAGAGCAGAAGGCACAGGGGACTCTTCCCCATTGAAGGAAGTCAGATGCGGCTCCACTGTCTTGCAAGTACATACTGTATTTCTATAGCCTTAGAGTCTTGTTCAGTGTACTTTTTAAAAGCAAAGTGAATGTTCTGATTTAGAGGGAATGTTGTAAGCATCTCAAACCCAGGATCCATGATATACGCACCTCTGGTGACTCCTCAGGCAGCACAAATGTGTTGTGCATTTGTTAATCCTGTAGCTGTTAGGCATGTGTGACTCCTTGGGAAACAGCAAGAAGCAGATCAGCTGCAAGTAATTTAAGCACTCCAGCAGTCCCAGCATTGTGCAGTGTTGATGCCTGATGCCCTGCGCTGGGGCTGCCTCTGGCTCCCACCACAGCTTGCCTCACTGCCTCCCACAGAGAGCTTCTGGCCCTCTCCTTTTCAGTGAATTAATCTTAGGAAAGGTGAAAATTCTAACAAGATAAGGTGAAATGCAATCCAAATCCAATTGCATCAGAAATGATGGAATGTTGCCATGTTTGAGCCTCTAATGACATACAAAATGAAATGGTTGTCACAAAGAGAAGCTGCCTACAAAAGACCAAAATATGGCATTTCTTGCTTGCAACAAAACCAGTAGCCCAATTTTGGAGCACCCCACCATCACTCCCTTTTATTTAATGAAAAACTCAGTGCAAACAACCAAATGGCAAACATCCACTGTATTGTATACATACTGTTTTCCAAAAATTTTGCTTCCGTGTCCTGGCTGCCAGGGAATACCAGTGGTAGCATAAACATGTCATTGATAATTTGTCAGTCTGCCCTACTAATGACAGAATCTGTGACTGTCAAAAATAATTTAAAAAGATTTCCTCTTAAATAATTTCTGTCACTTAGAAGTTCACTGAAGGGCCTTATTTAATAAACAACAAATACAGCATTGCTTGCAGATGAGTGGTGTAATATAATAATTTAAAAGTTCATGTGTCCAGCTAAATCAAACATCAGTAAATATAGGCCAGACAAGTTAAATATGCAGTACAGAAACTAATTTTTTCTTCCCCTTTCCGCCCCCCATTAGCTCTTTTCTGGTATGGGAAAACCATGTAGGTTCTCTAATATTTGTGTTTGATTAAAGATGCTTTGTGATCTCTAAAAAATATTCCCAGTTTTTGAAGATTGCTTTCATGACTTAAAAGAAATCCCAGAGAATGAGGAATGTATGAGACACGTGGGACCAGAGGCACTCCATGTGGCTTTGCTGGTCTCACTTTGGGCTACGCTATGTGTATGTTCATTCAGTCTGTGTACATACTACAGTCATTCATGCCTGAATCTGTAGGATAAATGCAACTATAATCCAAGGAATGAAAGAAGTAATTTTGCTACATGTAATGAAGCACATTTCTCAACATGAGCTTGTAGTATTGAAGAAACTAAAAGTTGTTTAGCTTTTAGAAAAATACTAATTTACTTTGAGTAAATTGATCTTTTGCAGGTTGAATTACGTTAGGCTGGCCTTTCTTTAAAAATAAAAAGCAATATTTTCTCTCTCTTAGAAAGTGTAGAAAAAACACTGAACAGCTCTTGCTCGATGTAGAGATTTTCTGATACAGCAAATACTTATTGGGTACCCTAGTTGATATGATCTATGAGGTTTTTTGGTAATTCACAGTTTCTTCATTAATGAACAGGAAATAATTTCTTAAGAAATATCTGTATACTGGAAACTATAGTGTAGTAAAGCTGCTCTTCCGTCGTGAGGGAATACCTGGGCCTTGTAATATGGATTGCTGTTGTACTTGAATGATGACAGACATTTGTTTAGGGAGAAGGGAGAATGTGGAGTCCAGGAGTGCTCCACTGTGAACCTGGGGTGGAGAGAGCTGAGAGTTCAAGGGAGTGGTGACACATAAAATAAAAATCTGCACAAGAAGTTAAGCTTGGCCATACTCATATGTATAGAAGCGGTTAAGGTGAGAAATTAGTCAAGAAAAGATGTGGTAGTAATTTTTCTAATGTCTGGATTTATTAACAGAATTAAAACCAAAGCTGAAAGTTAGGATAGCAAATACAAAATAATGATTGGAAATAATAGAAGTAAAGAGGATAAAATTTTGTAGATATCTGTGATTTTGGGCATATAGGCTCTTAAAAGTGTGCTTTACAATTTTTTTTGAGCATTTATTATTTTATCCTACAAAGCCTAATAGTAATTTATTGTAATTTTATACCAAAACCCCCTACAAAACTTAAGACGAGAGATTTGTGAGCTATTTTTTTTTATTTCCTACAGTTATACGCTTCATTTATTCTAGCTAGGCTTGTTCTGCACTCAGTGAATCCCAATGCTTGTGAAGAGTTTTTTAGTTTATTTATTTCAGTCAGTTGACTTACGATGAGTGAAATTGCCTCCTGGAGTTGCATTGATTATAGAGGGATATTAGATTTACTTAAAGTAAATAGCTGGCTTGCAAGAACATCCAGGCTGACCCTCAGCTGCAACTTGAGGTTTGAAATTTAAGAAAAATACAGTTGGGTTTTCTTTCTATATTGGTTTTTAGAGTGCTGAGAATAAAAATGTAGGAAAGGACTACAGCAATAGCCTGGATTAATCAATAGATATTAATCAGGCAGAAATGAATCGTTTCACTCTAGTTAACAGAAGAAACCAAAAGTTATGTGTTGACAGTTTAGAGCTACAATGAGATTTTCTCGTCTAGGGCTGGCAACATGATTTTGTTATGCAAAGTCTCTGAGTAACTAAGAGCAAGAAATATTTTATTTTGTGAATTCATCATGTATTAAATTTAAAAATAGACAGAATGAGAAATCCTGAGGGGGGAAAAAATGCATCATGCAGTAATCTATTTAGAAATTACTGAAGTGAGTGGCAAACGAGCTACTGACATCTGTGGGAGGCAAATTTTCCTCTTCAATTTGTATGTAATGCAAAAATTATTTTTCTAATTAAAGGATGAATGATGGTGATGGAATTAATTTTTTACAGAGTAAAATCAAAGCTCAGTATTCATAAGTCTCCATATATCTGGGAAGAGCTTGTTTGGTTCTCTGGAGCTGAAAAATTGCACAGTTTCCACCCTCCACCTTTTGTCACTCAGGCACCACGTGTGTAGACTGAGCATTCAGGAGAATATGTCAGTGAGTAAACTTATTGAAAGAGATGAGCAAAAGAGTGACTTATGCATGACAAAGGCTGAATGAATGGGTGATGTATATTTCCTGAATCACTTTTAAATGCAGTTTGCCAGGGAAAACATAAAATGAGAAGTTTTGTCAGATTCATAAGTAAAAATATATTCATATGATGCTCTGTGCTCTGTGTTGGGTTTGTGGTTTCTTCTTTCCTGACACATAAGGCAACACTTTAAGTGATCCTGCAGATCACAGCAAATTGTGCAAAAGTTTTTGAAATATACAATGTAGGTTTATATTAATTTTCTGAGTAGTTGTTTCAGGGAAATAACTTGTTTCAAATCTCTGCATTTCCAGGAACTCCTTTCAGGGAAAAAAATAAGTTTACTTAGGAGATATTTAGTGAAGAAGGGGACTGATAAAAACCAAACCAATGGTAGAAAGCTGAAGAGCAAAAGTGAATTAAGAACAAATTTTATCACTGAATGAAAGACCACTGTAGCTAACACCATATTGTCTTTCTTTGGAAATTTTTGACTTATACGGTTCTATTGTGTGGGAAAGTGTGAATTTTGAGATAGAAAATCACTAGTTAGTTCCTTTTCCAAAATTAGTTGTCATTTTTGTATTAATTTGTCTATGGCTCTTAATATTTCTTTTGTCTATGGCTCTTAATATTTCTTAACCATTTTTAGCAAGCTCTATTAATAGCTTAAAACATGTGGGTTTTACTTTTATTTTGAGAAGTAATTAGAAGATAGCATTATTTTTTGTGGAATAAAATATAATATACATACAATATAACCTACAGCTCTTGAAGTAAACTTTTTCTTTCCATTAAAAAAAAAAAATTACATTTTTACTGTTGTACTAACATTCATAGTTATATGATACAATATAATATAATATAATTTATTTGGATGTGGTTATGTGATTTTTCTGCCATTAAACATTACAAAAATTAAAAGAACAACAAACACACGGTTACCTGTATGGCAGGTGAAGGGAATATGATTTTAGATACCTATACCAAGCTTCAAAGGTTCATAACTACCAGATTTAACTCTGAGGTTGTCTTCTTTGAACATCTAGGGATAGATAAAAACTCAGATTCATGAATTTTTCTGTAGCTGTAGAGTCACAGGCCTTGTCAAAAATCTTAACAGGGTTCTGCTTTGATTCTGCTTACTTCAACCCTGTATCTACTCATTATTTAATGGCAATTTTGGAACTATCCCTTAAAGCAGAAACATTGCTGACCAAACTAAACCATGAAGTAAATGGAGATGAGATTAAAGTCTTTTATATAAACCTCTAGAATTCTGTGCAGAACTCAGTAATGCTGTGGGGAATTTCCCTGAAGGCAAATGTATTTCCCAGTTGATGAAAACACTTTGGACTACTGAAAGATGAAGATTAAAAGATTTACAAAGAAAAAAGTCCCAACATTAAGTAAATAGCTCAATAAAGATATCTGGTGCAACATATGCACAAATATTTTATTGCAGAAAAGGGTATTGTGTTGCAACATTAAAACCAACAGAGCATTTTTAAAGTTCTTCTAGAATAACCTTTAAAATTATAGATATTGTGATGCATTAAGAATTCAAAGATATTTATGGTTGTTGGATTCTTTCAGAAAACATCCCTGGATAAATGAGGCACATTTGGACATACAGTAAAAGTAGGCTTTCCTTCTTAAAAATCAATTGCAACTTAGAATTAATAATCGTAAATAAAAAAAAAAGAAAATGTTCTTTGTTTTTCTGCAGGTAGAAGAAAAGAATTTCTCTTACCAAAACTACAAGTTCTTTGCTTTTTTCCTTACTTTAGAAATCAGTAAAACCTCCCTTGTTCCCAATCCACCTCATCCAAAAAATCCATCACCATCACATTTCAATGCCCTTCCTACCCATCCATTCGTGCACCTTGTTTCAGAATTCCTCTCAAATTGCTGAGGACTGTCCTAATATCTTGCTCTCCTCACCAGCAACAGTCATCATCTGCAGCATGCAGGGAATATTGTCGTGGAGGCTGGAACAGAGGAGCAGCAGCTATCACCACTGTTGTACCAAACAGGGCACATGTATTGCCTCTAGTCCTTTGCACTACTTTTTGGAGCATTTTGAGGCATTCAAAGATTTGTTGTAGTGCTCCAAAATGGATTTGTAATGTTCAAAGAGAAGCATACAGAAAAGCGTTGCTTGTTTTCCTTCCCAATTTCTGTGTACAGAAGGGATATGAGATTTATCTTTCTTACAGTATTAATATTGCCAGGAAATTTCCATGATGCCAAGAAATAGTGTTAGCTGACAATTTCTTGTTATTATCAAGAGGCTTCTCTCAGCCTTTCTAAATGCTTCATTTCTTGGGCCACATCCATCTGTTAAAGACAGCCAAAAACTACAGTTGTATCTATAAAAGTAGATTTTATAGTATTTTACTTTAAAGATATGACAGTTCATAATTGTGGTCTCTCTAACAAGAAAAAATAACACTGTATCTTAAGTACAGGAAATACCTTCTTTTAATCCCAAATTACACATCACCAACCCTTAATGAATTACATTACTGCAGAGCAGATTTTTTTTTTTTTATTGAAATGCAGTGTATATCGAGGTGTGTCGATCGTGATGTAGGACTGTTGGTTAGTAAAATAAATTAAAACTCTCTTATTTAGGTCTGAAGAAGTTTTTAACTAAATAAAAACAAGGGAAAATTTGCTGTAATACTCTTATCCATTGCGATGTTTTTTTTCCATATGTGTGTGTTGGGGAATGTATTGATTAGAAAATAGCTCTTTTGGTGAAGCCACAATTGAAATTGATTTGTCAAAGTGAGAGATGTTTTTTCATTGATGCAAGTAGTATAGAAAAGGAGACTGGATTAGGTGGAATGTGACGTTCACGGTGATATGACAGTATTTGTTCTGATACCATAAAAATTATTAAGTCCCACTACTTTTTAAAAAGAAATAAAACCAACCAAACCAATTTCCTTTCCTCCCTCAAAGAAAACCCAGCCTAAAACATCTTTTTTTTTTAAATTTTTGTCTCCTTCTTGTGCTTGGACCATTACAGAATTCCACAGTACAAAATGTAAAATGCCTCTATTACTCATCCAGTTTTGAAGTGAAGTATAAAATTCTTGAAAAAAATATCTTGCTTAAAAATGATCAGAAATATATTAACTCTTGTCATATAAAACAGTTCAATAACTCAGCAAGGATTTCAGTATAAGTTATAATACAAAATATATATGATCAGAAAATTGAAGTATTTTTCCACTTTCAAATTTCTTTTCTTTTTCCCCAAAACTTTGCTTAGTTCTTCTTTTAATTGGAAGCTAATGTCCATGAAAGCCTCTCTAGGAAACTGGAAATTTTCAGAGCATGCTGATGAGGAAATAAATTTCATTGAGACATCTCTAGAAGCTTTGCTAGAATGCTTATGGTGATCTTAGGTCATGGTGAGACCTGGGAGCAGATAACAATGCTTTGAAGAGTTTATTATCCATAGCAAGTGCCCCCTCATCTAGAACATTTTGACTAAAGCAATTCTATCTTACTTGAACTTAGAGAACCTCAGCCCATTAAGTGGGAAAAGAATTGCTCAAGCTGCATGTATAATAAAACTTAAAAGAAAGAGAAAACTTCCTATGCCTCTTGTAGCTGTCCCTGCGAAAAATAGCATAATCTTCTCTAACACAGAATTTCTTATGACTGTACATGCAGAAATTTATTAAGAAATTGTATTTTAATTAGTGTTTCTGTTACTTGGAAATCTACCTTGGAGTAAATTGCTGCTTGTGCTTTTCATGCTGTGTATTCACTTTAGTTGACAGAAGAAATGTAGTACTATCCTCTACCAGGGTAAAGAAAAAAAATTAATCTCTTTTTGGTAACTTTAAATACTGATCATAGCTTTATGGAAATATTTTGAAATTTCCTTCACTGCTGTGCCTCACAGCATGCTTTCTTTTTATTTTCTTTTTTTTTCTTTTTTTTTTCTGTTTTCCTCCAAAGAACTCTTCAGCTACATAAACGGTTTCTGTATTGCATGGCTTTTCTTAAAGATAATATCTTGAATGATTACTCATACAAAGAACTTTAAAAGCAAATTCTAAAAAAGAAAACTTATGATAAAAAATTATTTCTGCAGAGTAAGGGTGAACTTGAACATGGGTTTGAAAAAGAAAGTTGATATCTAATTTCCTAATTTCTTTATTATACTTTTAATTGATTTTGTTTACTCTTAAGGTACCTAGGATTCTCAAACATAGACTACATTAATAAATGCTTCATGAAATGATTAGTGAAATATATTAGAACTCTTTTCTTGTTTTAAAAGTGAAATTACTGCTCATCAAGGTGATTGTCTCCTATAGGCTCTGATTTGGTTTTAAAAGGAGAAAATGGAGAGGACATCCCAGAAGCACAGCACCTGCACAGTGTTCTGCCTTCTGGCTGCAGAGGCCACGTGTGGCCTGTAAAAGTTTATAAAGGTGGATTGCATTGGGCAAGTAAGGATAAGGGCAGAGGATGAAGGCAGAGGTTCTCCTCTCCTTAAACAACTGTTTTTTCCACTGATTAGGAGAAACGCTTTCCTGCAACAAGAAGAATGGAAATTTTCAAATATATTTTGGAAATTCACATGAAAGGCTTGAATTTTTATTTAAACAACAAATTACAGAGAGAAAAAAGCTGTGTAATACAGAAGAAAATGCTAGCAAAGAACTCCAAATCAGTATTCTCACTTATGTCTTTGCCTTTATGTATCCCAAACACTTTAGTCCAGAAATAATAATATCTATAACAATTTATTATCCAATATAAATAAACATTGCTTAAATTACTTTGTTTGACCCACATGTGATTGTTTCTTTTCATATACTACAATTTTTTTTTGCAAGTTTTACGTCTGACAAAATATAAAGATTATTGAGTGTAAAAAAGAAAATCTTGTATTTTTTGTTTTTCTTAATGATAAAATACTTCTGTCTTACTTCCCTGAAAATATATGAAATGACATGCAGAAGGGCTGGCCTTGATGTATTATATGATATCTTACACAATGTCCCAATTATCCACCGTGTTTTTTCTTCAAAGGTACTTCTTCTTTTGAAGAAATTTTTTTTTTTTGTTATCAGCTTGGGAAAAAGAAAAGTAACTTTCTAAGGAATTTTTCTTCCAATGTTTGTACTCTTTTTATAGCATCTTGTAGTTCCAAATATTGCTAATCACCTCTAAGTAGAAATAATTAAAATGCTACAACTCAGAATAATAATAAATCTTTATTAAATTTTATATAAAATATCAAATATGAAAAATACATTTTCTACTTCAAATTGCTTTCTAACTTGATCAACCAGGAAACAGCAAGTGTTTTTATTTTTTAAGTTATTTGTTTCCCTAAGCGTATTCTAATATCTTTACCTGAGACTAGTTATTAAAAACACAGCTTCTTTAAGCAAAGGGAGAGTTTATTATATTGTTATTAATTTAATTTAATTTTTAATATGTTTTATAACTCACCTTTTAGTAGCACTATGTGTGAAATTGAATCTGTTAAGGTGAAGGACGAATATTAGAAAACAGCTTTGTTTATTTTTTTTTTTTCTAATCTACTTTCTAATAGTGTGCTTTCAACTTAAAGACCTTTTCCACTTTTATTAACCATCATGAAGTTATAACAAATAATTCTTACTCTATATTACAGAATTAGTTTTTTCATGTAGTTGCTCTGGGATAAATGTTCATTTGAGTTACAGTCTGGTTTAAAAAGAGAGTTGTTTTCTGCCAGCAGTTCACTCAAATATATGCAGTTTTATAGGGGACCAGAGGGAGACATTAGACACAAACACAATTGTGCAGTAAACATCATATAGGCCATGGGGATTTTATAGGTGAAGGAAGAAGTCATGGCTTCCATAAAAACATAAAATGATTTAAAGAATAAATTTTACACATACGATAAGCATACAAAAAAATTGCATTCTGAAAAGCTCAGGTTTAAAGCTGATATAGCACGAAACAATAATTTGTGCCAGACCATAGGTTATCGTCATATAAACTTCCTGAGTCACCTTCCAAAATCTTAGATACTACTGCCAGGCAAATGTCTGTTCTTGGGTAATGATTGATGCACTAGGTATCAGCTGTAATCAAACCAAATCATAGCAATTATCTAAATCACAGGTGCAAAAATTTTTATTAGATGGAAAAGTCTTTCCATCTAATCTGTGATTATGCATTAAAAGCTTCTCAAGGTATAATATTTCAAATTTGCAGTCACACTTCTTTCAAAGTTTTCCACTTCCCTATTCTTATGAAAAATAAAGTTGTGTATATGTGATCTTAATAATATAAAGGGAGAATATAGAACTTTTTCCACTGTTGACAGAAACAGTTAATCTGTTTATTTGCAGTAATTAATTTACAATGTCATTCATACACTTTTTTTTCCCCATATTCACACAAGCGTACTAGCAATAAATTTAATGTACTAAAGTCGTAGGACTGGCAGACATTAAAGAACCAACCTTTTATTGGTACCTCAAAGGAAAACCAGTGTGCTCAAGTGAAAAATATGGCCATTCATTGTGGTGTGCGGATTTAAGTGTATTGCATTCTTCCATAAAAACACACAACAAACTTGGAATTTCAGAAATTTCTCCCTAAGGTGTGAAAGAAAGCACGTGTGCTGCCGTCTGAACCTGCAGTAAAACACCACCCCCAGTTTTCTGCCTTGGCCCTCTCCACACAAGCCCTGCGAAGATGTGGTTTTTGCTTTACGAAGCCCCTTGCCGTGGGGCAGGTCCTGCTGCTCACAGGGGCTGTGTCACTGCCGAGCACCAAGCTGAGGGAGAAGGTCCTGCAGGGCTGCTCAGCGTGGCTGCCTGCCATTAGTGGGTGTTCTCCTACTCCTGGCCCCTTCAAGCTTTCTTCTGCCTTCCTT
The DNA here is from genome assembly GCF_049639895.1 of Pseudopodoces humilis. Classification (NCBI taxonomy): domain Eukaryota; kingdom Metazoa; phylum Chordata; class Aves; order Passeriformes; family Paridae; genus Pseudopodoces; species Pseudopodoces humilis. The sequence goes on along the minus strand of NC_142203.1, from coordinate 20,407,680 downwards.
GTTCTTGGCAGCTGTGCCTCCTTTATTCCAAACTGTTCTGAATTCTAGGCCATGAGAGGGACTTTTTCTGTGATGTGTACAATGTAACTGAGAGTGAGAGGTTTTTTCCGTAGGCAGACTACAAATTTGATGTCTTGTGATCTTTCCCTTGATTTATTTTTAACTTATCTTTACAGTATCCTTTTCATATTTGAAAGTCATACTCCTGGTCTGGATGGGGGAAATTTCCAAGTGCTTTGCATTTTTTACTTTTTTGAGATGAACATTTACTTGGGAGAGAACTCTAATTGTCTTCCCTGATTTACAATATTAATGCCTTAAGTAATCTGTGAAAAAACTTACCTTTTTTCTTATACCTCCCCATCCTTCCCAGTGTTCAAGGGCCACAATAATTTAGAAAGTTCTCCATTGCTGTGTGGCATTGATAATAATAAACAGATTTTTCTTATGCAATTTACAAAAAATTGAATGTGCTGAAAACAATTCAGAGTAGAATTGAATTTGACTTGTCACTGCTCTGATATGCTCCCAAGACATAGGAGTTTGAAAGTTTTAGCTGATCTGCAGGCTGCAAAGCCTTTTGCATTAGCTGAAGATTCCTTACATTCCTTTCTAATAGCCTTATCAAGAACAATGTCTTTTAATAATCAGGTTAAGTTAACAGATATGCCTAAGGAGAGAATACACAGCTCCAGTCTCCTGGTGTGCCAGCTCCCTCTCTGTTTTGGAGTAGACTAAGTGATTAATACTTGACCTAGTGGGCAGAGCAAAAAAAGAGTAACCAAAGTAACCATAGGGAACCTTGCACTTCTCTTTAATATTCAGAATGGGGATGGGAGCAGATTGAAATAGAGCCAGAGCTTTTTCCTATAGCTAGTAGGAAGAGAGCAAAAGTAGGTTAATTTACCAAATCCTTGTACAAAGTTATAAGCATATTTCACAGGAAAATCCTAGGAAAATGCCTTGCTTAAGGACTAGATAATGAAGTGGTCTCGATATTTCATTGGGTTTTCTGTGAAGTCCAACAAGATGCTGAGGTCTGCCTACTGAAATCATCACCAGAAAAGTGCCTTGAAGGTTTTGAAGTTCAGCAGTGTTTGCAGTCTGTGTCTGTGTCTTCAAAGGTAACATCTGTACTACAAGCACTGACTGTTCATAAATACAAATTTTATTCTAAAGTGAAAGTGCTTCCATCCAAGAATAAGATGAAAACCATTTTTTAACACGTTTTTAAAATCCTTTTTCAGTCATTTCCTTTCTATTCTATAGAAACAAATATTGCTGCATAGTTCTACTGTCCTTTAATGAACATACTTTACCTAATGTATGGTTTCTTTTATAGCTTAGTGTCTTAAAAAATTTTTAATTGACAATTTAACTCTTATTAAGTGTCTTTAACCACAAGTTTTATTCAAATATTTTGAAAGAGGTAAAGTGGTGTCACTTGCAAAGCTTAAATCAAAACATTATTATTTTCCATGTTGATTACTGGTGAAAAGGACTGCCTTGAGATTAATGAAATGGTTTGTGTCTACAGAATATTTTCTATTCCTGAAGCCAAGCTAGATTCCAGATACTGTGGAGGGCTTTGTAAGCACAAAACCATGCTTATGTTATATATTCTGGGAAAATGCAAAAATAAATGTCCTTATGACTTTTCATCAGGTATTTAAAAAACTTGGTTGTTTTAGTACATTTTGCCTGACTATTGCAATATTATCTATATAAGATTGCTGGAAAAAATATTTGTGAAAATGATATCCTAGGAATGTCTATATAAAACAGAGTTTAATGCATTAACCCTCAGCTATCCCACTGGAAAACATAATAAAAAAATTAATATCCCCCAAATCTAATACATTGTCAGTGTTTATACAGAAAGATCTAGATAACCTGATGTTGGAAATAACATAGAAAAAAATGTATTTCAAGTGTCATTATGGGCTGTGATCAAATTAGTCATGTCTCTCAGTGTGTGCTCCAAAACCAGATGATTAAAGCATAAGAAAGAAGGACACACAAAGTATATAAAGATCCCAGCTGGATAATTAGAGTAATGAAGAGGAACACACAAATCTCCCATTTTTATGGAAAGTGATCATTGTGTTGGCTTGTTTGTAAACATTACAGATTTGAGAAAGAAAACCGAGAAGAAAACAGTCTGCTAGGATTAATTTTTATTTTATAAGAAGGAAAACATTTGGCACCAGGAACAATTTCTTTAAAGTGTGGCACATGGTATGCCAACAATATCATGTGGAGAAAAACAAACTTCACCTATGTCTTTCTCTTTTGCTAAGACAAATGTTTGGTTTTATACAAACATTTCACCTCTCTCTGTACTTGCTGGCTGTAGAAGATGTGAGCAGGCAGAGGCAAATTTACTATTACCTTAGACCTCGCTGCATGAACTACAGGATCATTCTGTCTTTTGTGCAAAAGCTTGTGATATGTGAGACCTTCTGTCTTCCATGAGATTTGTGAGGGCATTTGACAATCTGTTTCCTCCTTTGTAGTTTCAAGAGGACGACAGGAAAGTAACGCTCTCCTACGGGCTATTGCTTTTCACATATCTTTGCTTCCCATGAGTGTCTTCCAGCTTTTTCTTCAGACTGCTTTCCAGACGAGGTATCAGCATACCCTTATTCCAAAATATCACTGTATCTCTCAGGAAAGCTTGTTCTATGACTCATTTTCCCCTGCTCCTTTAAGATGGAAATACAGACTCTGTAGACAACAAAATGAAACAACAGACTGAATATGTGCTTATGGCTCCTAAAACTAACCTCCTTAAAACTGTCTTCCTCTAAATATGAAGATTTTATTTCTTACTTGACAGCACAACTGCTTCTGTCCTACAGTCATGCATAGATACTTATATATATGTGAATATGTATGTATATATAGGTTTATGTGTGTGTGTATATGTATATATGTATGTATGCATGTTTATTTATGCATATCTATTATTTTCACACTACTGCACATCCCTCTTTGGCTCCCTCAACAAACTGTGTGATATTTATTTCTGAATCATTCTATTCCAAGCCTGAAAGTATATACTTGATGCGGGACTTTAATACAACGTCAAATAGATTACAGTCTGGTTAGTTTCTGAGCCATACAATTAAAAGAGATTTAACAGTGTTGGCCTACATTTCCTGTCCTCACTCATTATTCAGGCTCCCATCACACAGTGTATTCACTGGAGGTTATAGGGAAGGAGTGGCACAGCAGACTGAGTCCTCAGATCTCAGAGAATGGTTGCCCTTAGGACATATTGTACTGTAATGTGATGGAGAAGAAATACAAATAATGTTAAACAAAAGAAAATGCAACAGCTCCTTGCATGTTAAGAGTTTAGACGTGACAAAATAGCCTCTAGGAATATGTCCATCTTTGATCTCCCTCAGATCCTGGACTGATTTCTCTTGTTGCATTGCAAATGAGCAAAATAAATTAATTTCTTAATATCAAATCAATTCCAGGATAGAGACATAAATGTTCCAGAATTCCCAGCATGTAAATTACTGTGCTGTCTGGAGGGAAAACTCAGTTACAATACTTTTCACAATAACTTGTAGACAGAGGCCAACTGCTCAGCACATAGAAGAGTGCCTTTAGAAGCATATAGAGCTGCAGAGTGGTTTTTCTGCTTTGGAATGAGTCACAGCATCCTCTGTAGTCTCTTCTGCTTTATGAAATTAGCTCAGCTGACTGAGGAAACCTAAAATTCACCATGTAACTACTCAGATTACTCCTATGCAATACAATTCAGAAGTAAAATGAGGCAAGACCCTGGGGTGCAATGAGAGGCAGCAGGAGGGAGGAAGGCATATTGGGTACTAAAATGTTTAAATGAGGAAAGAATGTGCCTGGCTTTGAAATGTCACTCCAAGAATTAGATGATCATTAAGAAAGCAAAGAGCGTGTTTTTAGCGTTTTCAATAGGAAAGTAGGTTAAAATAGAGTAGGCCCAAATGGAACCTCTTCTACCTGCTGAATAACTGCACCTTTATAAAGCAGCATAGAAAACTTGCATAATACTGATTGTTCTCTGGAGGCAGTGTCCCTGGCAGTGTTAAACACAATATTCCATACAGCAGTAGAGACATACTTTTCAAATATGAGATGTGCAGTTGGTTTCCTTATGGTGAACTAGAGAGTAAAATGAGATGTATAGTAAAATATACACTTAAATGTACAGTTTGTAGCAATGTGTAAATACGTGTAATTTATGTAAGTAAGGTGTTCTTTTCAACTGCACTACTCTTAAGGAAGTACTTTAATTTCATCTTACATACACATGCACATATACAAGATATGCTAATTTGCTTGTATTTCTGGCAAATTGACAATTTTTATGTCTATATATTTTAAGATCCCACTAAGGTTATATGTACTTGAGTTTGCTCACTTAAGTAGAGCTCTTGTTCTGTATTGGTATGCCATTAATACACTATTGTTATAAAATAAATAATTCAGAGATTAAAGTTTACAGCTTGATAGTAGGCCAGATAATAGGAGTTTATTAATGACGTTCAAACAATTAATGAGTATTAATGGATTGCTTTGAAGCTGAAGATTTTTTTTTTAATTTTAACATTAAAAATTAACTTAAATCTCCCCAAAACAAGCAAAAAATTCCCATATTTGGATGACTGACATAAATTTGTTGTTGCACCCTTCATAAAAATAGAGAATATTGACTAATACAACAATCAGAATCACTGCTTTCATCAGATGACTAAGATTTGTAGTTATGTGTTTCAGGGCACAAATCCAACAAATCACTTAAGACCACAGTAGAAGTTAAGCTTATGCTTAAGAGCTTTTCTGGATCAGGTCCTGAGATATGAATACTCACATCTCATGACTTAAAAACATTAGTTAATTTTCTTAAGAACTGTTAGTAAATTTTGTCTCCTACTACAGAAAAGAATGATGTTTGGTTTTCTGGCACAAGCCACTCCCTTTATCCTTACAGCATCTCCTGAATGTTGTGGGAGCAGGAATACTGTGCTTGGCTTGGTTAGCAATTTGACACTGTATTGCATATACTGCTCTGTTCATAAAATAAATCTCAGTGTCTCCCTCTGCTTATAAAATAACTCAACTGAGAGTCATTTCAATCAAGCATCTCAGCTAAGATTTTGACAATACATTATCCTAATCATAGGGAGTTAAACATTAATATTAAAGGAAGAAAAACCTCATAGGTTTTCTAATCAGTTGTTTGTCAAGCTATTTTATGTAAATTATTGCTAGCCTGAGGAAATTTAGTTTCTTTTACTAGTAGTGTAGGACTTAAAGTTATTATTTTATGTTTCCATTTCCACAAATATATTAATACAAGTTTCAGGAAAAAAGATTTGTTTCTACCACGGTAGAACAATAAGTCTCTGAATTTTATTGAACAGGGTTTCACCTTCAGTATGTTTATTCTCAGTGCCCCTCTTCTAATTTAAAAATAAAATGAAATGAGTACCTCAAAGAGAACTAGAGTGTGACAGTAAAGTCCAATATGGAATCAATATTCCAGACAACTGAAAGAAACCTATATTTCTTTCTCCCTTTCATGATTGCTCCATTCTTCAAACTCTCTTTTTCAAAAGCCTGAAGAGAAAAGAATTTAGCAACATGAGCTGGAAATCATCAGAAAGGCAGGCTAAGATGAGAGGAATTTCAGAGCTACACAGGAACTACAGAACAAACTTTTGATCCTCTGCTGTGTACTGTCTGCTTTTAAATATTTAATTTGATCCCAGAAAGCTCCAATTATCCACTCTTAAATATCTGGTCACTAATATGTCACTCAGGTGATACTGACTCTATTTTTGACAGGAAATTCTGTGGACACATCAATCTGATTAAATATTCTTAGTAATGTACTGTGTAATTTCTCTTTTGTTACCTTCTTCATATATATTATATTTGAATATATCCTCCTGGAGAATTCTTAAAATTAGGAGACATCATTCCTTCCTTTCCTTACTGTTTCTCAAAACTGTGTATATAAAGAAGTTTTAATAACTCCTGATAAATCAGCCGTGTTGGAGTTTATTGTTGTGCTTTTTTTGCATAACTTCTCACCAATGCCTTTCTGCTATTGAATTATACAGACTTGAACACTGTAGGATACACTTTCATTTTCTAAACAGCCTCCTGAAAATATGGACAAAAATTTTCATTTCTGCATAACTTCTACCTATTCAAAATAGAACAAAAATATTTAGATGTAAAAAAAAAAAAATTGTTTTGCTATTAAAATAAAGTATATAACTTACAGGAATATTTTATTAGTTCCTAAAATTCAGGGAGCTGTCAGCATAAATAAACCAAGAAAAGAATGCTTTTTTTGGACATTTAAGTTGACAAGAGCCTAGGAAGAGATATTACTTGTTAGTACATTGTGCCTCAAAAGTCAATTTCCCTTTTACAGGCAAATGGAAAACAAATCACTTTACAACACTTTGCTGAGAGCAAGGAATGTTTAAAATAATAATGTCAATATAGTATGATATCTTCTCTTCCATCAACTCTGATGTCATGTTTGATACAATGTTATTGTGTTATAGGTCCCAAAATGAAATGATTGGCGTATGAATCATTTTCACTTTGACCCAGGAAAAATTGGGAAATGATAGGCTTGTGTGAAGGATTTATCTTCTGATCGTTGGAAAGTGTAAAACAATCTAAAATGTTCTTTAATGATTCGTCATTATATGCAATGCAGCTCAGGAAAAACGACCTAGTACTATGCTATGAGTTATGCTGAAATATAACATTAATGAGGCACATGTATTTGCGGTGGAAACTGATAGGAATGTAGGTTCCGGGTGTCTAGACACCTGGTTTAATACATCAGGCATATTTGTTGTGACAGTTACCACTGAAAAATAAATATTTACCAGCAGTTTGGTGTATGATTTTTTTTCTGAGAGTTATAAATCATATAAGTGTCTAGGGTCCCAATTTTGTGTCAGGTCTTAGGAAAAAAATATCCTGTGTAGGGCACTGACTGCCTTGTAGTTTCTGAATTACATCAGGATATTATTGCAGACTACCAGCAACCCTGCCTTTCCTAGTGTGTTCCCATAATATAATAATCTGCCCTGGAAATGGTAAGCTTCTGCTTATTTGGGCTGTGCCCTTTCAAAAGTTTTTCTCTTGGGAGACCATAAATAGTGTCAACAGATCAAATGGAATTACCTGAAAGCAGAATCAGAGCAGGTCAGAACAATGCTCAACTATTTGTGATTGATGGCTCTTACACCCAGAATCTTCAAACTAGGAAAAAATATATTTCCCAGGTATTCTGGGAAAGAACATTTCCTAGATTCAGTGCAACATGCTTTTAATTACATAGCATGGGATCAAATCATCAAGTTCTCCTTTGCCAAGTTAACTTTTCAAATTAACTTTACAATAGATTTATATTGCCTGTGGATATGCTGCAGTAGAGTAAAGCTAAGCCTGTCTGATTTTCAAACCATCACAATTTAAAGAGCTATAATTCATTTTTAATGAAGAATTTATAGGAAAAGCTTCCACAACTATTTAATAAGAGACTTTATGAGCAGGTTCTTTTTTTGCTTCGCTAAAAGCCCTTCACCTTACCCTTTCATTTTATATGCTGGTGCAACAGAGGAATTCGGGTATTTTGATTATATTTTTATAAAAAAATCATAATATTAGAAATAACTCAATGTTTAGATTTACATGGGATGCTGGAAAATTTCCTGAAATGTATAGAGATTCTTATTTCAATGAGGAAAGTTACTTATTGCAAGTAGAATAAGAAAAAAATATCAAGTCTTTATGTCACAGACATTGACTATACAAATTAGAACTCAGAAGTCTATGTCTCCTTTCAATGCAGTTACTAAGTTAGAGCCTGAAAGCATCACAGTGAGTAGGGCTGGATTTCTCTTATGCCTTGGCAAAGTATGATGAAACCTTAATCTGACAACTGCTTTAGATCTGCCTGAATACAAACATTAGAACATGCTTTGCAGTCTGACTTAAATAAAAAAAATTAATGAGAACTGGCAAAATATTGTGAGTCTGATGGGGAATGACAGGACCTGAATTAGTTAAAGCCTAATTCTAAAATCCTCATTCCTACTCAGGAAAAGGGTGCTGTCAATTACAGGTCATAGGGAGGAGCTAAACACACCTGTCATATCAATAAAATTTACGTTTACAACAATTACAAAAAATTAGAAATAATAAAATCATTAATGAAGGTAAATTAATATATCTGGAGAACCCACACTTTCTTGAGGATATAATATTTACATTCATCTGCATATGACTTCTAATGCAAGAGATGTCTTAGTGGTGAAAAATTGGCGGAATAGCATCGCAAGAGTAAGTTCTTGTTCCTGTGTCTGCTGCACAATGCAGCTGTAAAAAGAGACAAAGGAAATGTTGGAAAAGGGCACAGCTAAAGATGTGTTAACATGAAAGACATCTCTCTTGATCACCCAGGCATGGAAGACTTTATGGACTTTGTTTTGGGGAGCACCAATATCTAACCACAATTTCTCCCAGCATCTATTACAGATTTTCATCTCAAAGTTCTGCCTATACCATTTGAGCTACTTGGCTTATTATCAATTCAGAGTTCCACCTGTGTGGAAGTTGCAGCTGGACTTTGTAACTTTTCTCCCATGTCCTGCCTGCAATGGAACTCTTCTAAACACCAAACAGGATTGTTTTGGTTGAGAAGGTCTTGTACCTCCACTCTTGCCCATAGTAATAGGCACAGAAAAAGCATAAGAATGACCTCTGGTGCTGGCAGAGATCTGGGATGAAAAGACCCTGTAAGTGAAGAAATATCAATATTTAAATATCAAATGATCTTGTCTTGGAGGTGTGATGAACCTGAATTATGCAGAGGGATTATATTGAATTATAAAAAGGGATTATACATTAACATATTTTTCCTAAAGTGAAATTATAGAAAAGCCTGTAAGAAAAACCTCTAGGAGAATGTATTAAGCCTGCTGATAATATACCAACAAAAGTAGCTGAAATTTTATTTCTTTGATATAGTTGATACTAAATTTGGAAAGACATGGCAATAGGCTAACAGACCTGATTTGAGAGTAAACAGTTTTCCACAAGACCTTTCTTTTCAAATATACATATTTTTATGACTAGAGACTGTAAGTTCTAATATGTTGAAGAGACACCTTTCTACATACAAAGAGCAAGACTCAAGTATGGTACTGGCTCCAAAGCTGAAAGAATTACTATTCCTCCTCAACCAAGGGCTGTAACATGCAGTGTCTGACACCAGCTGTGAGAAGAGGAAAAACCTACAAGAGTAAACCAAGTGATACACATTCCTCAAATTTAGGTGACCAATGAGGTCATCAAGCAGAAACACTAGATTAAAAAATATTGTACTATGACAGCTGAAAAATTTCCATATTTGTTTCCTCTGTACCAGTTAGAATGTATTTTCATTGTACCATTACTCTGTGTTCTGAGCTGAAACATCCTTTTTTATTTATTTATTCCTTTGCTTTAAGGTGTTTCATGCTGCTAATCATCTTTGTCACCTCATACATAACTTTTCACTATGTACTGTTTTTTTTCTAATTTGAAACAATTGGTATTGTTTACAGAATTCAAGATATGGGCACATGAAATTTTCTTTATTACTTTCTCATTATTCTTATAAGATTCCATTTTTATAATATTTCCACATATCTCTTGACCAGAGAGCTGACATTTACAGAATATTCCCTACAATGAGTCAGAGAACACTTTCTTGAGAGGTAAACACCAGTTCCAACTCTATGTCTGCAGTTATTCTTCCCAAATTTATATGAACTCAACTGTAGTTCTTATTGTATACAAAAAGCCCAAGACTTCTCTTAAGGTGAGGTTCTCTTTTTTAGTTCTTTCATAAAAGCAGTTAGACAATAAATCCTGGACACTAAAATATAATTTCATGAAGTATAATTTCTGGTAAACTCTCTTTCAGATATTTGGGGTAAGGGGGAATAGAATAGAGGTTTCTAATGGGAACACTGCTGTTACTGATTTTGTAAAATTTTATGCATATTACTTTTCAAATGTCAAATTCATTTGCAGCCTAAACTGGTTGAAAAATATCTGTGATTTGGGTATCTTTTTCATTATTTAATTTTAAATAATCTGGAGTTTGAAGTTAAAATCCACTGAGATTATCTGAACACTAGGAAAACTTTCCCTCTCCTGATGTTATTTACTTCTGTAGCTCTAGCTTGTTTTTCCAAGGACTTTAAACTATTGAAAATATGAATATTCTATGCTTCTTCCACAACAAGGAAGTTAATTCTCTTTAAGTGAAAACCACTTGTTATTCTATGAATTTAGTACTGCAAAACTGAAATCCCTGATGTGGCAGTGTTGGAAGGATTATCATTCACAATAATGGATAAACCAGGCAATTTTATGAAGATCTGGCCTAATTTTATAACAGTGCCATATTACATGTTAGCCTTGTGGCAAATTACTGCAAAATTATTGATTTTATTATAAAATCTATATGTTTATGGGATGCTACTTGTTTTGATCTAATTTGTGGTGCTTTCAACTTTTCCTTGGACATGTTACTATGTGTCTCTTTGTATTTCTTTACTATTCAAAAAAATATTGATTTACTAAAATGTTAGTCTTTAGATTTATGCAAAAGAGGTAAAAAAATCTCAGTTTTGGCACTCACTGTTTTACGTATTTAGGTATGGAAGAAAGACCTGATGCTTTTTTTGACATCTAATGTATACACACATACATTTATGGTAACCGGTATGCTCTAAGTAATGGACGGAATACCTGTGTCTTGCATTTTTTGGGTGGTGTCCTCCATATCAATAATGTTCCACAGCACATCATGTGTCTTTGTGGAACAGGAAGCATCTTACTGTAAATATCTGTTCATAAACTCAGTTAAAGTGGGATGTGCAAAAATATAATCCAAAATATATGTCTAGCTCTGCCAAGAACATAAATTAGCTTGCCTGAGTAATGTGGGTGTTCATGAAATGTTCAATAAAAAATGGTAGACCAGACATCTTATCACTTGCAAGCAAAACAAAATCCCTTTAAAAGACTTAAAAATGTTGCAATCCAAGATTCATCTAGGCCAGAATACTTCTATTTCATATGAGACAAAGGAAAAACAATTTCTGCATATAAAGTGGGGAGAATCATATTTTTAAGTTGACTCTTTGGATTTGCAGCTTTAAAATACAGAACTGAGATTCATAACCACCTAAGAGTTAAATATCTATTTATTAACATTTCCCTTGGCTATTACAAATCTTGTTGCTGTATGTAGAGATACTGCTTAAATATCCAACTAGCCATTATCACAGAAAATAGCAAAATCTGGGCATGTGATTATTTCAAAAATAGTGTTAATATAAACAAGTTCCTATGTGTTTTCAAACCTGAAGTTCTCTGCTGCATTTCTTGTTCTTCATATGATTACTGCTATGACCACTATTAAGAAAATCAAATGTCTGTTAAACTGCCTGGTTTTTTTTCTGATTCAGGAACTGCTTGATTCATTATTTCCAATCAAATCTACAGGCTATAAAATTAAATATGTCTTCAAGGGTTATTCAAACAAAACACTGTCAACTTCAAGCATGTTGGGAGTTTTATAACTTTTGTGAACATTAAATGTTTTTTTGCTGCAATTCTTGTCAATGGCCTCTGTCAGGAGTATTCGTAAGAGGCTGATTACTCACTACAGGCTTCCTGTTTTTAGGTGTAGCAAAAGGAAGAACAGACCTGCTGTTAATAAATCATTCATTTTCTGTGTCTTGAGAGAACTGGAAATTTCCATATATGTGGTATTAAAGGATAGTGCTCCGTAATGGGAGCAAATCTGGAGACATGTTGAATTACTTTGATACTTTTCCCTTATTTTTCTGATAAAATGACTCTCTAAATGCATTGCAATGTATGTCAAAATTTGGTGTGTTTATGTTTTACGGTTACAAGGCTTTTATTATGCTCTCATAAGGGTACAAGTTTCCTTCCTATTACTTTTACTGGCGCTTTTACTACTTACCAACTTCCAGCAGAAGTCTATCTTCTCTCTAAGGATTTAAACTAAAACATATTGTTTTAATTTTTTTTTCTATCAATGTCATAAATGTATTTATTTCACAAATTATATTTTTTCATTAGATATGTATATAATCAAAGAAAATGCTTAATGAAAATTCTTTTCTCATCTGTACAGTTACCCTTGAATGTCACAAAAAAGTTCAATCTTGACATAATTCGGATGTGATACCAGATGAGAAAAATAATCTAAATGCCTTATTCTTAGCAAATTTGGATTTTTTTCCCTGCATTGCAACAGTTTGAATACATCCTACTACAATGAGGAACTTGTTGGGGTTTTTCATTTTTTCCTCTCCTCCCTAAGAAGGAATGAACCAATAAGAAATGACAAAAAGTCAGTCATTGCTTTACCTAAAATCAGTAGACCTCCAGGATGAAAATGGGAAAACTGCTGTACTTACCACCGGAAGTATAATTTGTACAAAAGGAACTAAGTATTCTTTAAAGCACATCTTGTGCCTTTTGTGGTGGTGCCTTTTGTCTTCTGGTAAATTCATTTTTTTGCATACTGTTGTTTATATTAAAGGATTGAAAGATCTTAGTGCCTGTGTGTGAAGTAATTTTTTTTTCAGAGAATCAAGAATAAGTTGAGAGAGGACCATTTACAAAGTTATTTTTGTCTGCTGTTTGGTTGACATGAGATCAAAGACAACTTGCAAGACACAAGGGTGGAATATGAGTCACTGGTTACAAGCTTCAATAACTGCTGAAAAAAACTCAGAAGTTAATTTTAGAGAGTCTGTAACATGCAGTAATAAGGGCATGGGGTGAATCATAACAGGGAATAATATCTGGTACTCAAACATTATATTTTATCTGATAATCTCAAAGTACCTTACTGATATTTAATTACTGATCTCCCAAAAGATCGTAGAGAGGTGGGTAAATATAAATTTACCTTACATGAGATAGTTGTTGTGGTTTAAGCCCAGCTGGCAAATAGGCACCACACAGCTGCTTGCTCAGTTCTACCTCTCCTCTCCACCACAAAGGAATGGGAAGAAAAATCAAAAGTCAAAAGCTGAGATAAGAAGAGTTTGATAACTGAAAACATAACAGAATATAATAATAATAGTAAATATAAATGATAATAAAAAGGGAAAGAATAAACCCCAAAAAAGTGATGCACAATATGATTGCTCACCACCTGCTGACCAAAGCATGACCCCAGTCCTTGAACCCAGATTTGCCTCCCTTCCAGGTAGCACCTCTAATTTATATACTGGACATGGTATTTGGGCCACCTGTTCTTATGCTCCTTCACAGTTTTCTTTTGTGTGCCTCCTAGCTGACAGAACCTGAGACACACAGACACATAGACACACAATTAAAAAAGAAATAAGAAAAAAAGGATGAAGTGGTTGATTTAGGCTAAATATGACAAATCATCTGATGTTATCTACATTATTTCCATTCTGAATCCAAAACACAACAATGTATCAGCCACTGAGGAGAAATTAACTGTATCCAAGCTGAAACCAGGACATTTGAAAATTCTACAAAACATTTATTTTCCAAGCTAAATAACAGGTCAGCTTGTTTAGCCTGGAAAATAAATGCTTTGCAGAAACATTTTTTGGGTTTTTTTTTTCTTTTTTTCACAGGTGGAGTGATAAATACACAGCCTGGGGACTGGGATTACATCCCTCACTTCAAACACAGCTCTTAACCACAAGGTCCTCTAGAACTATGACTGGTTAATTGGAAGGTAGGTTTTAATGTGTTGCATGCTAAATGTGTCTGAAAAATGTCTTCAGTAAAAAAAAAAAAAAGTTACACATTCATGCCTTGAAGCCTGAAACTACCAAACGATGAATACTGAGTGCAAAGAAGTAAAAAAGGATGGATAATTCAATTTTATACTGTGGAGATCTTAAGTGTACATTGAATGTTTTCAGACTTAGGTTCAAACCCGACTCAAGTAACTCCTGAAAAAAACCCATGTTGTGATTTCAGTGTAAGAGTTTATGGGATCTCTGACGATATAATAGTCTAACTTATCTGTTAACTGGAATTACCATACTGAGATAAGCATTAACACACCTTTCAAGAACCATATGTAACATCCCTGAAGCTTGTCAATACTCATTTGCTTTGTTGGACAACACCAACTTTAAACCCAAACATGAAAACACAGGAAATTTTTTCATGCTGATCAGCTGGGATCAAAATTTCATAAATCTAGGTGGAGATATACCTCAAAGAAACTTTTTTTATATTTAAAGAAAAAGAAAGTCAGGGTTTTCAATGAGATTAATCTACTAGAGCACTTAGGAAATATGGAAGAAGCACACTGAATTCCTTCTCCAAGCAGATATATGAAAGAGTTTTAGACATCTTAAAACATGGTACACACAGTTTCTAAACCTCAGTGTTTCCTACCTAAAAAAATATTTTATGGATAACAGAGTTTAATTGCCCTTGAGACAAAATCTTAAGAAGAAATGATCCCATAGTCTACAGTGCACACAATTCTGTAGTCTACAAGCTTTTGGCTTGTACAATTTTGCTGCACCACAGTGCAAGTGAAATCTATTATTAGCTTGGGAAAATAAATTGTGCTTTAGCTGATTATGTACATTACACAAATTAATATAATAACAGAATCAAATGTACCCTGTAACTTTTTACTGAGGATAACTTTCTTGTAAAAAAAACCAATGTGAAGGTTTTTTGCTACCTTTTGTCACCAAGACTGATGACATCAATTTTGACTTGCAACTTCTCTAGTAATAACTCATTGGTCTGAAAATTCTGTACAACTGAAAGGAAAAGAAATGGTATATGCCATGATACTTGACTGTAAAGACTGTAGGGAAGAGATTTATTTTGTATTTTTCTTTCTGAGCAATTATGTTTAACAAATTGTGATTTTGAAGAAAAATGGTGTTTTTTCCTTATCTTTTTTTTTTCAATTAGAAAGAACAAAGGAACTCTGAACTGTATTAAGAAGTGGTTTTGTCTGTAAAATAATGTTTTTATGCTTTTTTAAGCCAAAAGACTTAGTATCTAGTGACTCTTAAGATAGATGACATGTTAGGTATGGTATGGAGAAGGGTTTCCAAAGTAAGTAAATAAAGTAGAAATACTTAGTTTGGATGGACTCTTAGTACCATGACACCTCACAGAAAAAACTAAGACCATTTGTTTATGTTGACTTGCTTTGTCCTCTTCCCTTGACACTGTAAAGGTGTCACATGCTGTTCTCTGACAGGGGGGACCCAGGTGACCTCTAATCTTGCAGTTGTGCCTCCACAGGTGGATGCTCATGCTTCTGTGTATCCCCAGAGGAGTCACCAGGACAGTGAGAATGCTGCTGTTCCTCTGCTTAGATCCCCCTGCTGACCATGAGCCTTAATTAGCTGCTAGGTAAGTAAGTAGTGAGTACGATCTGGTAGCTACCTCAACCCCATGGCTGTATGTCTTATGTTTCCTGTCTTGATTCAGGTTTTTGAAAGACAGTGGTTGTTCTTATGTACTTTTATGACAATTGTTTTGCTTTGGAGTTTCACACCTGCTGCTTTCTTTCATTTATTTAAATAATTTTTTGTTTATTTTAAATTATTTTAAATAGGTTTGTATTTTTTTTTTTTTCTTGTCTAAATCCTAGACACTTGTCCATGAAAGAGGAGGTCATGTTAGGTATATGCTGACTGAGATCAGTACTTAACTAAAGCTGTCAGAGCATTACCATTTGGGGCAGTTTATGTTACAGTATATTTTTTTAAACAAGCAATTAATTTATCTGTTACTGTCTGCTGGAAGCCACTAAGAAATTAGAACGATTTTCACTAATTTTTACTTATTATGGGCTTTAAGTATTTGTGCCTATTAATACAGTATTTGTAACCTATTAGTTAACCTATAACCACTTAGATAATTGCACCATGAGCACTTTGTTCATATTTTCGTTAAGAGGTGACTGGCTAAGTAATGTCCATACTGTTGATCTTAGTGCAATAAACTGGATTGCTGTTGGAAAATGACATCAGCTTATTTTTTACTGAGCTTTGGCTATATAGCGTTTTCTGTTAGTATATTTAAAACCTTGTCTGTAGTGATTCTTATACCATGAAAGCATAGGAAATATCATATAGAGAGAAAAAAATATTTCTCATGAGATCTGGACAAATGTATAATTATCTGTGCTTACATATTCAAAACACAAATTAGGAAACTTGGAAATTCATCCTTTTTTTTTTGCACAATTTAGTGCCATAAGCATGCACTATTATTTATGCATTATTATTTAAGTATTGGAAAAAGGTCAGTTCATGGAATAGCATAGGTTTGACACAAGCCTCAGTGGCTGTAATTTCACTTCTCTACAATTATGCAAATACAACTTCACCTGAACTTCAAAGTAAATTTTCTTATGTGTCCACATAAAGTGAAAATTAAGAGGGTTGTTCACATTTTTATGGGACAAAACTGCGTCTCACAGTCAGAAATACAATCAATTAGCATACTCTGTAGATGACTAATATCTTTTCCATATATCAAAATATAATATATCAAAATAAATATCAAACAATTTATGCCTTTGACATTCTATTTGGCTCTACCACACAACATCTATTTTTAAGAATATACTATATAAATGAGGGGCATTCAAGAAACTTGTGATACAGAAAGCAAACAAAAAAGATAGGATAGGTAGCCAGGGGAAGATGTGTTCAGCTGAACCAGTACATGTCATCCTTTTAGCCATGCAAGAAATATATCTAGCTAGGATAATTAACATCAGTTATCAGAGGTGTGTTTATGACAAATTTTTCTCTTGTGGTGTGTTTTTATTCATAAAGTCTATAAACTTCCAGTTAGTTACACCTGAGTATAATTAGAACATACATTATGATGTATTTCCAGAAAGAGAAGGATTTTTTTTTGTTTTTCTAATAGCATTAAAAAAGCAGCTTTATTACAGGTTTGCTGTATTTATCTTTACTTAAATATACCTCAGATGAGATTTCTGCTCAATCTGTTCATTGAATTAAAGATGATAATTGACTGATGATTTGTTTCAAGCTAGGAATTGTTAACTGTATAAATTAACTACAGTGGGAATCAGATATTATGGTACTCATTTGGTATGAAAAGCAGGCTTTTGTGATATACTGTATGCAGGACAGCATGTGGCATCTAATTAATATTACAGAAATAATAAGTGCTAGCATTATGAAGATTAAAAAACATATTGATACAATATAAACTGAATAGAATGAATCCTGAAATGAAGACTGTGCAATTTTTTTCATTGGTTCCATATGGAATTGAGAGGCAAATTGTAAGGCAAAATGTGTTTCACAACTTTTTTTTTTTTTTAAAGAAACGTTTGCTTCTAGTGTCCAGCTAACTTCTAAAAATATTGAAAGATAATTTCATAGCATAGAGCATTGCAGGAGGATCTGCCAGGGAATATTGCTGATTGAGAATGTATTAATCCAAGTGCGCTGGCAATGGCAGGCCCACATTGTGCTGGTTTCTAAAGTTCTCTGTCCTTAAGGTTCAGATAGCTTTTAGATCACCCAAGGCAGAAGTCCTCCTTAATTTTTTGTATTTTACTTGCTCTTTTATTTGGAATGAGCTGAACAGTTAACGAAAGAGAAAAAAGGGCACAAACCAAAAAGCACAAGAAACATATCTCTCATTTTGCCCACATTCCTGTTTTCACAGCAGTCTTAGTTTGGTTCTGCCTTGCTTTCTCTCCTGAAGGCTGGCAAAGTGCCAGTGATGCACGTAAGCCAGATGTTTGGAGGCTTGCAGAGTCAGCTACTTTGAAAAAGAAAAATGTTAGGGAAGGGACTTCTCATGGGGTAGACATTTGCTAATAAATGATGGAGTTCTTTTTCTCTGCAGATGTTCCACTCTAACAGAAGGAAGATTCTTTCTTTAGCTTAAGGCTTATCTAGATTTATGTACGTTCTTTTGTGCCCTGCACTAGAGATGTGAACTCTGTGGATGATACTGTGTGCTTCCTATGCATCCTCCCTGCTGTCTGGGAAGCTGAATTCCTGTTATGTGTTACTGCAGTGAACCATCCTGGACCAGATTTCCTCCTTAGACAGATTTACCCCTTGCTGAGCTGGTATCAAAGGTCCCTGTCTTACAAAATGTTAAATAAGCTCTATTTCAATATCTAGGAAATGGGACTGCTATCAAGCAACACTGGTAGCCATGCAGGATTGGGATCTAAAGATGTGTTTTTGGTTAGAGAATGTTTTTATTTCATTTCATCTTTAAACTAAATACAAAAGTTTAAATAAATATCAGTGCTGATGGTTTACAACTTTCTCCTCACCATGGCTTTAAACATTTATTATTTGGACTCTTTTAAAATACACTGGCAACTTTTTACAGCTATATTAAGCAAAACTTTAGGGCAGCAGACAAGACGGGATGTTATTCTGAGATTAAGGAAGGAAAATGAGAAAGAGGCCTATGAACAAAGGCAGACTGAGCAGGAAGGGGATCACACTCTTTTTCCACTGCTGGAGGAAACCACAGCCCCTATTGTGTGTTCTCTGAAAGTGATTATCTCCAGTCACTGGTTCTCTCAGAGTCTAATCCGCTGATTCATTGGCTTTTTTCATCAGGATTGGAAATGAGACGTCAAAAAGCATTAATATCCATTATAACAAAGATCCAGACCAAAGGGACCATTAGCTTATCTGTGTTAAAATATTTGCCGGATAAATTTTGTTTCGCAAACACATTTTGAGGTGATAATTTACTACTCTCAGTACTTTCATTTTGCAAGGGGGTTGACAGCTATTGTGGAAATGAAATGTATCTGGCACTGCAACTTCATATGCTATCACTTTGATTACATTATATATATGTGCATTCAAGGGTTGTGATTGTGGAACCACAGATGTCTGGGGCTTGGCTAATAAAAGACAGAATTGTCAGCTGCCCTGTGTCAAGGATAACCGTCTCTCTCTGGGAAGCAGAGACTGAAGCGCCAGACTTACGTCCTCACACTGTGAGGTCGCTAATTAACTGCAACACCCAGAGCGGGCCAGACTGAAATCAATACATTGAGCCCCACTGATGGCAAAAAACCCTCAGATCCACTAGTAATTTAGAAACAGCAGTGATGCATGAGTATGAAAATACTAGATTTTTTTTTCTTTGGGGGCTGTTCAATGGTTTTCTAAGATTTTGATAAAAGTAATTTTTGTTTCTCTGTATATCACTGGACTGTACTACCACACTGCTCCATTTATCACCCCAGTAAACTGAATTACTTGATTAATTAAATGTTCTGTGCAACAGCAGTACCCGATGTGCATAACACATAGCAGTGCAGAGAATACTGGGCTTTATTTTTGGATGTTCAAAGTCTTGCAGCCAGGCACAGAGTGCCTCTGTGCTAAAGGGCATTGTTTTTTTCCCCCACTGCCCCAGACCAGGGCTGCTTCATTTGGTCACCTTACCAACATTCTCACACCACCAAGGAGCCCAGGCAGGTTCCTCAACTGCTGTCTGTCACAAGCTCTTGTCTGCCATCAGGACAGGTGGACAAAATGCAAAAGATTTGCCAAGAATTGCCTACAAGTTGGATCTTTAGATTAAAGGGCTTTGAATCTCTAATGCTAAGATGAACAACAGAGGAAACCTCACAAACAACAAATCTGCTTGTGTTCTGGGTCATTCTCTGTGAAACCTAGATTTGTGGCTGAGAAGGAGCAGCTGTTCCTCCTGTTTATACTTGTCACCAAGACCCACGTAAAATGTTTTTGTGTGTTGAGTGCCTTAGGTGCAATTAACTGTGAACACTGTGGTTTCTCCTGGAAGGCAATTGAAGTGTTTGATAAATCAAAAAACACAATGACTGTAGAAAGTATGTGTGGACAAGACTCACTTCCTTTATGCCTATTTATTAATTGATTCTATGAGTGAGTGGTTTGATACTTCCAACACAGATTACAATTTGAAATGTTGTGTGAAGACATGGCTCTATTTTTTGTTAATGCAGCCACATTCATTCATCTCTAGATGAAGAGGATAGCAACTGGACAGTGCTAAGCTGTGTAGGAAACAGAAATTAAAATCTTTACTGTTTCATTATTATGACTATAAGTTCCTAGTCCATTCTGCAGCCTTTGCATCAATTTAAATTCCTCAGTGCTGTGATTATTTAAATTCTTCACTGCTGTGTCACTGAAGATTGCCTGCATACGAGTGCAAGATAATTTTACCATTTGAGAATTCTATTTCCTGTTGCATTACACATCTTTTATCAGAGCATCACACATACACAAAACCTATAGCTATGTCCTGAATGTGGTACTCTGCTTGGCCACATAAACTGCAGTACGAACATCTCAACAAGCAACTCTGCCCTGTGCACTACATTTAAGTTGTATTTGAGGTATATTGGAGTATGGTTTTCATAAGGGCACTTCTGGTTCAGTGTGAAATCACAGTTTCATCCTGGTCAGTAGCCCCCCTGTGACAGGGAGGTCTTGTTAGATCACCTGTTCCTGAGCACCTTCGGAGATTTGCCAGTAGGGAGGACAAAACCTTTCTCAGGAACTGGCCTGTGGAATATCTTCTCTGGAAAGAACAGTAACCTGAACATTTTCAGAACTAAATCCATAATTAATTTCTTTCATTAGGCTCTCCTTCAGCAAGATTTTTCATTCCCTTGCCATCTATAGGCGGGGAAGCAGATAGGAGTCTAACACCACATACTGTCTTGAACACTGGTGCACAAAGCATCAACATACACCTGCGATATCAATCAGCCTATATCCCAAGGTGACAGAAGGCAGTGTTTTATTGCTAAAATGACAGCTTGAGATACCTGCAAAATTATTAATTAAAGTAAATTTGGCACATTAGATAAGTAGAGGATAATATCCCATTATGTGTGCATAAATCAAAAGTAAGATTCAGACTCTGTTTGTTCATTGAGCTACTTGTTCATGGGAACCTGAAAATCTGTAAAACTGTATATACAGAATTAGAGATGTTTTAATATCAATGTCTTAATGGTTATTATAGAAGGATTATTATTATATATATTATATTATTATTATATACATTATTATAATTATAATTATTATATTCTCCATTTCCAGGAGAAGCTGTATTTCTTATTAATAGGGTATAGGAATCTGCTCTGATTGCTCTAGCATCAGTGGAAAAGAAAGGTAGGTCAGGGTAAAAAACCCAAAAATTTCAATTACATTTACAGCAGCAGCTGAAGGGGAACAAAATCAATGAAAGGAGCATACTTATTAGAGACCTGCAGTTGCCATAAAAGTGAAACTAAATCACACTGACAGTGTCTGAACTTCAGATAAATTGCTTTGAATTCAGAATGGGAGCCTGGAGAAATAATGGAAATGATATTGCAGTTGTTGAAGAAAGGGATAGAACTTTTTATATGTGTTGCTCCTCTAGATTTTCTTAGAATTTTAGGGATCAAATGCTGATTTGTTGTTTTATTATTATTTTTTGTTTCTTTAATAGATGTAACAGTGCTGTCAATCACCTTGGCACTGACTGGTTAGAGAATTATATGGGTTTTAGAGATGTGATATTTCTCTTTGGTAGTCATCCAAGGTGACCCATAGTTAAGCCTTAGCTCTTGTTAAAAAACAAAAAACAACAAAATATAAATGCAAGAGAGATATACTAAGATGAGATGAGATGAGATGAGATGAGATAACTACTTCAAACTTACTGCTTCAATAACTCATCTAAAATTTGGTTCAGTTTCTGTGACATTTGCATAGAATTGAATCCTCTGCTGCTCCCTGTGAATTTCTTTATCAAGGGCAGCTATGTTTTCAAAATTCACTACAGCTTCTGGTTCTAAAAGACTCAAAATTTAGCTGTCATATTAACTGCCTTAACTCCATAATTTACTTTCTACAATACCCCTGAAAAATCTGCTGCAATCTAGATTTTACAATAATAATTTTTATAAAAATTCTTTGGATTTTTCATGAATGGAGATTTCTTGCATGGATATTGCTCATGATTCTTCTCAGAGAGCCCTGTGTTGAAGACCAAACCGTATTCTCAAGTTACTTTTATTTATGCAGAGAAGGCAAATAAAATTGGGAAACAATCAGAGCGCACTGGGAGAGAAGTTTCTCCAATGATTGTGCTTATGTTATGGAACCCCTCATACCAGCATTGTGACCTTCCTGCTGTGTTTTCCAGATCACATGTAGTCTTTTTCCTTAATTTGAAACATTATAGTTTGTTTCTTTGCAATTTTTTTCCAGTTTTGTAGAACATATGTTAGGTGCTGATATTTGACAAGATATAAATATTTATAGAGTCATGAATAACAATTCATAATTGCTAATACTAACTTGTTACACTATTTTATTGATGAAGAAAGAGTTCATCTACAGTTGCCCAAGGACTTCACATTACAGTTATATGGAAAGAACTTAAACTCTGGACGAAAATCCTTGCCCCTCTACACTGAAATGAAACTGAAAATGCTACATTATTCAAGCCACTTGTTTTAAGAATGCAATTTATCTAAGAACTACCTCTATCCATGGGGTGACTGTAATACTTCTTCTGATTAAACAGGTTGTACTGGGAAACAAACCAAAAGGAGTTGAGATATTACAATAGACTTCCTGCAGTGCAAATTGGATCTTTCTGTGAGTATGAGAGTGTGCGTGTGTGTGTGTGCGTGTGCGAGCGTGCTAGGGATCGGGAAAGATGTTAAATAAATTTCTGTCATTCCATTTGATTTCCTTCAAGTGTTAGGAAGCTCTGAATTCTGGATGGCATTATTCATCCATTTCTTCAAAGAAAAGAGCTTTTAAATCTTCTCTGAGATTATTTTAGCTTGAAATTCAGTATGACAAACCACCCACTGTAATCCAGTGTTTATTTAATTTCCTATCTTAAAAAAATGTTGCAGTTTAAAAGTCTTCCACAACAAAAGGACTTTCCAGGTATTAATCATCTGGGACAGATGGGAATGAGTGCACAAGTTTATGTTATGTTAATGAATTTTCACATACTTAGCAATTTTTAAGAGCTAAAAAATAATGATAATGTCACCTGTAAATAAGAACTACTTCCTCATCTGGTTCTAATAAAATTAATAATTCATACATGTTAAAGGGCTGACATAATTCAGTAAGAGGTTATTCCTGAGACTGTGAATTAATTCACAGAATTAATTTATAATTCTGCATTGTGGATTATCATAATGAATTTTTCATCTCAGAAAGGTTGATGGTTTGTTTCTAAGGTGTATTACAGCATTTATACTGATCAAGTTACACAAAGCAAAGTTGAATTGCTATGCAGGTAGCAGCCCAACACAAATGATGCTGTCTCCTTGACGAAGAGCAGACTATTTAAAATAATTTTGTGGGCTCCTGGGTAAAGTAAGATGAGGAGTTCACTGTGTGTGAAGGACTGTCTGCAAATTTGTGAGTGTGGGTGTTTGGCCCATATGTTGAATAATTTGCCTATAAAGCATATGTGCTCTCATACCATAGTTAACAATTTGCTAGAAGTAACACACAATTTTACTTACTCTGAAAAAAATCCAATATTCCTTTTATTTAATGAAAAACAATGTGCAGACATTCAGAACACTTTTATTTCGAATTGAAATCAAAACTTAGAAAGCCTTGACTACTTGAGATGTGCCAGATCATAATCCATCTTTTGATGTATACTTCTGATTCTTTGCATTCTAAATCAGTTATGGCCTAAATCATGCAATTAAATCTTCTTTAAAATTTTCTATAGGTATGTTTAGGCTTTTGTTTGTGTTTGATTTTTTGGGTAATATTTACATTTCTTGAGTATCCTTGAAATGAATTTGTGTAGTAGAATATTTCACCACCAGCCTTTCATGTAGCTGTACTGTATGTGCTTTTAAGGCAAATATTGTTGGGATTTTTATGGGATTGTTTCAAGAGGTTCATTTTGGAGACATATTAAAAAAAAGGCTGGAGCTCAAAAAGAGGCATCTTTTTAGATGGTATGAAAGAGTTCAGATCTGTCTGCATTCATCTTGTCCCTCATAATCAAAGAACTGTTATCCTTTACATTTTTCTGAGCTTTTTCTCTGCTCTTCATTCCCTCCCCATACTGTTCCCGTTTTTCATCTGGCAACAGAGATACATAACAATAAACTATTGGTGTTTACAATTACTCACTGAAGGAACAGCCATAAGGTTATCCAAGAGCAGACTTTATTAGGCTGACCCACTCCAAAAGCCAGTCTTAATGGATTGTATAGGCTGGGGAATTTGTTATGCATTTTCCATCTGGAATCTGTATCTGAGGTAATCCTGGAAGCAGATAGTCCTCAACCTGCTCATCAGAGAAGCAAAATATGGCAAGGAAAAGGCAAGGCAGGGTAGGGACAAAGAAAAGGCAAGGCAGAAAAATGAAAAGAATGGGAAAAGAATGGGAAAAGAATGGGAAAAGAGGAAAGGTGCGGGAAGTGCAGGAAGGGAAGGTGCGGGAAGGGAAGGTGCGGGAAGGTGCGGGAAGGCTTCTGTGATTTACACATCAAATCTTCCATGGCTTTATTTTATATTATCTCAAAGGTTTGGTCTATTTACATGGCAGATGGTCAGAAAGGAATTTCTGATTCTATTGCTAGAAAAGAGGCTGATGTGCAGTGGCTCATTAAGAAAAACATTGTCATTAAGAGGTTTATTCTGAAATGAAAAGTATCTCTTTGGTATGAAGACCGAACCCATAAGTCCATGATAATATAGAATGAAGGGAGACTAATGAAATCTCTGGAGATCACCAGCAGTGGAAGCAATCTGAGGTTGTAATGAACCCTGAAATGCTATCTGACATATGAAGTGATTTTTGACACTTAAAAAAAAAAAAAAGAAAATTTAGTGGATCAGCCATGCTTCAGAGACAAGAGGATGCCTCAGGCTATGTGTCATTCTTCCTAGACACATATTGTGCATCACATCTTACCATTTAGTGTTAAATAAACCATCCAAGGGATAACAATAAAATTAATTAAGTATATTGCTATATTTTTTCTCCTCTCATTCATTCATATAAAACCTGTTAGCTGGAAGAGTTGGAAGCACAACAAAGAGCTGCTTTGATTTTGACTTCAGCTGATGACTGATATGGATCACAGGGTATGTGGAAACCTCTGGCTGAACACCTTTATTGAAGTATTAAAAATAATCCACTAAGCATTCTACCAGTGGATTTTCAGTTAGATTCTAAAAGTGGAAAGAATAATGGTCTTCTCTAAGGAAAATACCTATCAGACTATTTTACATGGCAAATCAGTGAATGAAAATATAATGTTAGTCATTTTGGTCCAAAATTCCTTCTAAGCATAAATCTGCAGCATTATGCTGTGCAGGAATGTTTGAATGTGTTTTAGCATCATAGAAAACTTCCCAGTCAGATGAGCCATATGCTGTCCTCAGAACATATTTCTCTACTCTGTCTCTCTTGCAATGAATATATTTCAAGGAATTATCTGAATACTTAATATACAACTCTGAGTACATGAAGTTGAATTAAGTGAATACTTCAGTTGTGTTGTTATCTGGTAAAATGGAAAAAAAATTTCCAGTTTTCCCACAACTCCTTACCCAAAATTTCATGAGTTAAGGTGAGAATGCCTAAAATAAGGGAAGAATTTTTATCTTCCTGACGCTATTTTCTAAGAATATTTGATCCTCTTCATCAGATACAATGAAAAATTAAAATTAGGCTTCAGGAGATGGTCAGAATTTTTTTTATTTTTTGTTTGAGATGCTACCCTTCAGATGTACTGAAATAGTGAAGTTTTTTCTCCAGAACTGAATTTATCTAGTTCAACAGAGTTCTACTAAATAATTTTGCTTTCACAGGTGAGATTATGTTGCTCAAAAGTGAGACATGTTTCTGAATTGCTTGAACTGCTTTCATGGAAAGCAGATGGTCAGTTAAAACACAGAAGAAAAAGAAATTGGCAGGGGTGAAAATGCTTAAAATTATATAAGCAAACAATTTTGATTAACACCTGCTCCATGACTTAGCTGAAACCTCTGCTGACAAGCATTGCTTGGCATAAAGTCAATACAGATAGGCATGGAAGAGAGGCATGTATATATGAATCTGTTCAAGTACAGGTAGTACTTATTTGATAAACTGTTGAATTGCAGGGTGAACAATATTATCATGCAGTTTCAACTACTTTCTTACTCCTGCTAATTTATCTATCTTTTCTGTATTTATGCACAGGATGGCAAGGTGGAATTGGAATATGACTTCATGTGACATTGTTTTCTGGTGAAACGGAGCAACTAATCGCAAGGCAAAATGGACTTATTTAAACTCCCCACCAATTTAATCTTACAGATTAACCTCATGACCTTTCTGTGTGTCAAACCCTCGGAAAAAATGCCTAGCTTGTCTCTCGGTGTCTGCCTTTCAATATTGTTTACATACCTAATGTTACAGGCAGACATCTGGTGGGATTTTCTTTAGCTTTGAGGCATCAAAATGAAAGGATTTCAGAGTCTGAATCTCCAGCAAATTCTGAAACCCTTATCTGTCTTTACTTGCATATTTAGGCATAAAAGATTTTATTTTTAGAAGTATGTAGAAAGCTACTTTTCTTCATAGGAAGGCAGAAAAGTAGCATCAGTAAGAGTAGTGTGAGTAAAAAGCAGGTGGTATTTCTTGAATTTAAGTGGTATTTTTTTAGCTGTTACTTCTGTTCTCAGATTTTTATTGGTAGTCTTTCTATTGTTTTGTTGAAGTAGCCTCTTAGTAGGATAAATAGTACTTCACTCTTAGTGTCTGGCCTCAGCCTGACAAAATGGAAGATGAAGGTAGAAATAACATTAGTGTATAACATCCATGGGTGTGGCCTGATCTTTAGTTGATGAAAATCTGTCACTGGTATGCTTATTCTTAAATCAATCAGAGATACTAAGAATTTCAATCTATATAATTTTTCCCCCTATTTTGTGTTTGTAGCTGAAAAATCTGTGGATATTTTTATTACTGAAACAGCCACCAGGCAACCATTGTGATGAAAGAAAACATCATGAAGTGTATGATTTTCTCATAGACTGAAGAACAAATGTCTACAGTTATCTTCCTTAATTATGATTTAATTTTATAGTTTCATTTCAAAAGTCGATTTTGCATTTAGTAAGGTAGAACAATATACTATCAGACTTACAGGCAATGACCAGCTTCAGCCACAGCATATAGTACATAGAGGTTAAACATACAACACAGAAAATGACAAATAAAGTCAAATACTCATCTGTTGAATAATGTGGAAATGGAATGGAATGGAATGGAATGGAATGGAAAGGAATAGAATAGAATAGAATAGAATAGAATAGAATAGAATAGAATAGAATAGAATAGAATAGAATAGAATAGAATAGAACAGAATAGTTCCAGCTGGAAGGGACCGACCTATCTTCTCTGTCTCTATCCTCCTCCTCAGGAAGAGTCATGAGGCCTTCACCCCCTGTCTTCTTTTCTCCACATCAGACAAGCCCAAAGTCCTCAGCCTGTCCTCAGCCTGTCCTCAGAGGATATAGAGCCAGGCCTTCACCCAGCTTGATTATCCTCCTTTGGAAGCATTCAAAGATCTTGGCATCATCCTGCAGTGGTGGGGCCCAGCTGAGGCTGCACCAGTGCTGAACACAGCAGGACAATCCCCTCTCTTGACTGGCTGGCCGTGCTTTGTTTGATGTGCTCCAGGATGTGGCTTACCCTCTTGGCTGCCTGGGAACACAGCTGGCTCCACTTAAACCTGCTGCCAACCAGCATCCCCAGCTCCCTTCCTGCAGGGCTGCTCTCCAGCCACTCCTCTCCCAGCTCAGGCTTGTGCCAGACATTACTGCCTCCCAGCACTTGGACTGGTTATCTTTCGTGCCACTCATGATTTCTCAATGCTCTAATCTGTCCAGATCCCCCTGCAAGGCCTCTTGTCTCTCAAGTGAGTCAACAATGTGGTATCATCAACAAGCTTGCTAATGGGGCATTCCACTCCTACATCCAGATAATGGATCAAAATACAGACCAGCCCAGGAGGGAGGACTGAGCCCTGGGGAACACCACTGGCTGCTTAGTACAGAAGGATGCTGTGAGGGACAGTAACAAAAGCATCACTAAATGCCAAGAAACAACACATCTTCCACATTCCCCTCATCTTGGTTGGGTGAGCTTACCCTGGAGGAGATCAAATTTGTTAAACAAGGCTTTCCTTTGAAAGTCATGTTTCCATGAACACACGCTGACTGTGCCTGATTGAGTTGTCCTGTAAATGCTTTCTGATGGCACCCAGTCTACCCATCTCCTCCAAAATTTCTCAGGTGGGCTAGGTTATATATGGGTCTTCTCTCATACCTTAAAGTGGAACAGCATGATCCAGTGTCCTAGTCAGTGATGAGTTCCTCAGACTTTTCAGGCTTTTGATAGCTGACGGAGATAATTCCTGCCATAACATTCCCCCATGTACTTCAGTTCTCTGAGATGTATCCTATCAGGCCCCATGGAATCGTGAACATTCTGCTGATATAGCTGATCTCTGACAAGCTCAGTGTCCAAACAAATGGGAAGTCACTGTTCCCACACTCTTGGGAAAAGGCAGTCCAAGGTCTATCAGGATAATTAAAGACTAAGGCAAAAAAAAAAACCAAACGACTAAATGCCTTCTCACTTCATCTTCATCCCTATTTGTCAGGTGACCACCTCTTGCTGACATTGTCAACCAGCATCACTCCAGTATTTTCTTAGACCTCCTCTTGTTATTAACATCCTTAAGATGTTAATCTTAAAAATCATCCTTAAAGATCTCTTGTTGTTGTCAGACACAAAACTGGCCAGTTTCAAATTGGATAGAGTCTTTCATGTCTTCCTTTGGCCTAAACACACACCCCAGGTCTGTTGTATTCCTATTAAGCCTGACCTTTCTTCCAGAGACCGTACAATTCCTTTTCTTCTCTGTAGCTCTGTGAAGACTTCCCTGTTCAGCTCAACTGGCCTTCCTGCTTTCCTTATGGCACAGTGGAATTGTTCCTTGTTTCTAAAATATTGACAAGTGCTCATGATCTCCTTATCCAACAGACTCACAGGTTACTCTGTCGAGCAGCTCCAGGGACCACTTGAAGTTTTTTCTCCTGTAGTTGTAACTCTGGTAAGATTTTACCTCATTTCACTGAAAATGTTAAATTCAACCGTTCCATAAGGGCTGCAGCCAAGATAACCCCTTACTGCCAGCTCCTTGTCTAGTCACAAACAGCAAGTCTAGGAGGACATATTTCCTGGCTGATTCACTGAAGACATGTGATAAGAAGTTTTCTCCTACATTTCAAGAATTCCCAAGACCTGCCTTTTGCAACAGTGTGGTAGTTCCACAGTCTGTAAGTCGAAGTCCTCCATGAGGACAAGGGCTATCAATCTGGAAATTTTTCCTGAGTTCCTGCAAAATAACAGGTTGGTGCTTACATCCTGGCTGGGTGGATGGTATTAGACACCCACTATATCATCTCCTTTGTCTTCCCCTAATCCTCATCCAGAGGTTCTCAACCACATCATCACTTACTGTAAGGGCTGTGCCATCAAACTTCTCTCTTATATAAAAACCTGTCCAGCCTTTACTTCACCTGTCCATCCTATCCTCCTCTAGCCCTCCATCCCTGCACTCCACTCAGAGGACAGTCTATCAAGTCTCACTGATAGTGAAATTGTAGGTTTGGGAGCTGACTAATCCTTCCACTTCATCCTGGTTTTTTTCTCATACTGTGTGGTTGTGTACAAGAATTTCAGATGTGTTCCTGAGTCCTCTGTGCTCCCAGGAGCAGTGTAAATTTTCCCACTGGATTTCCTCCCCCTGGTTATGCCATGGCAACCCTTTGCTTACCTACTGCTATCCCTTTTGAATTTCCACCATCAATTCTAGCTTAAAGAACTCTTGATCAGCTCTGTTCACTTATGCCCAAAGGCATGTTTTCCCCATCAGAACATACAAATCTTGACAAGATCCAACATATCTTGGAGTATGGCTCTTCTGTGGTTTGAAAAACCATAGTTTTGTGAGAGATATAAGTCTTGCAGACAGGTATTGATATCCTGGCCTCAATAATATCTACTGACATCTCTCTTAATTACTATGAGGATTGAAGAAAATACTTCCTGTGCTCCCATATTTTTTGCCACTCTTCGCAAGGCTCTGAAGTCTCTTATGATTAACCTCAGACTTTTGGTTGCACAAGTACATAAAGACATAGGTACGTAAAGCTATATGAACCCGCAAAAAAGCCCAACCCAGTGTGTTAAAAAATACTGTAGTTTCTCCAAGAAAAATGTAAATCTTACCAAATTTGTGTGAAATTTGCAACCCTTGCTTGACAACCCTTCTGTGTCTTGATTTTGCTTGAGGAGGGAAAAAACCCTCAGCTATAGGAGGACTATTCAGGATTTCTTTTCAGAAAAGGAAGTCCTATGGTGTTTTTAAAAAAATTATTTTGAAATTATCTTTAATCTCTTGAACGATAGACCTGGCTGTGTAGTGAACTTAGGTGCAACCCAAAATGCCTATTTTTTCCCCCTCTTATAAACTGTCTGCCAGTCTTTTAAGCAGCCAGTCTGTTTTAAAGAGAAAGGTGTGCTAACATCAAAGTACTGTCACCTTGTGGCACTACAGTGCCACATAGTCAGAGGTACAGGACAAGGACAAGAAATCCCTATTTATTAACACAAAATTATGGAATTAGCCATATTTTTTTTGGCTGCAGGCCTGTAAAGAGACAGACTCTTTCACTGATTGTTTTTTGGAAAAGGAAGTGTAAAACCAGGGCAAATATGTCTGATACTTCACTGTGATAAATGTGTAGCCTCCAACTCCATACAGCGCAGAGCATTTCCTGGACCTGTTATGATTTGTCTACTTCAGTGGATCTGTTTTCGAAGTGCTTAGCAAATTCTCTCTTGAACCCATTTGAACTTCTTTTGTCACAACATTCTTTGTCAAAAGGTTTTGGGATTGATTTTGTCAAAAGTCTTTAGGAAATTCAGACTGTAACAAATGAAACACTTTATGTATATGTTTGTGGATCCTTCAAAAAACCTCCAAACCATTTCTAAGGCTGGATCTTTGTTTAGAAAACTATTTTTGCTTGTTCTGGACTTATTTATCTAGACATCTACCAATTAATTTTGTCCTTTATTGTCATGGCTAATGATTTTGTTTCCTCTTTTAACATTGTCAACTTGAATTCTGCATTTCATAGCTTACTGATGGATTTGTTTCAGTTTATTTGCTGACCATATACGAAATAGGGTCCACTGTCAGTATTGATTTTTTTCTGAGGTTTAAAGTTCTTAATTTCTCTTTTTCTCTCTCTCTTTTTTTTTTTTTTTTAACTTCTTCCTTTGTGAAAGCATTTTATTAATGTGATCTGGGTACTTTTAAAATTAAACATTTTAAAAAAAATCAAGTCAAATGTTCTACTATTTTAGAGTCCCCCAAACAATACTTTGCAATGTCTGTTTTGTAGATAATAGTCTAAACCCTGAAACTTTCCAGTTAAAGTCAATTGCTTCTACTTGGTAGCTAAATCCCAAATGTTCTTTGTGCATTTTCTTGATCTTATTCGGTGATTTGCATTATTTTATTTTCCTGTCTGTCATCTTGTCCTTAATTATCACATAACACCCAACTGATCAGGAGTAATTTTGGTGTAAAACCATAACTTTTTTATTTTGGGGGTGTACTTTGTTTCTGAGGCAATCCTTCCCCTCTCCTCCTGCTCCCACCTTTGAGTTTTCCAAGGTGCCTCTCTCAGATTTAAGTGTAACACTAACTGAAATTAAACAAACCACTTTCCAAAGCCACAGGCAGTAGAGCATTCCTGTAGCTCAGAAATGGTCTTTGTATCCTCCCTGTGATTCTGTTTAATTGTGTCAGGAGCTGACAATGAAAATTGACTCCGGCACCTTTCCCTGCCCATTATTGAAGGTCAGAACCCCACAATGAACTGAAGCACATGGAACAGCTTTTGGCATCTGCAGAGCTTTCAGGCCTTTGCTAAATTTATGGAAATTGGCCAAGGACTAGACAAGACAGAGTCCCAACTAAAAGCATGTATCTGTGGATGGACTAAAAGGAAAGTATGTCATAAGTAGTGGTGATGAGAAAGCAGTGAGTGAAAAGCATAGAGAAGCCAAGAAAATGCATTAAATATATGCAGGGGTACTTAACAATTTTCTGGATGAAGAGATGAGACAGAAAGAGGTAGGAGCGATCTCAGGAAAAAGAGACAAGGTAACCTGTAGTACATATTTGTATTGTCCAGAAAAGCTTCAAAATTAGGATAATTTTTGTGAAGTGTGAAAGAAGGTGCTGGTTGCACCATTGCACTTGTCAGGTGCACTGGTAGAGGCAGAAAACCCCTGCATTTTCCCCTGAGTGAAAGTTTATATTCATTTGATAAAGAAGATAGTTCTAAACTCAGTAGTTGTTCAGAAATAAAAAGAGATTGACAGGGAAAGGACCTGATTTTTAGGGTGACAGGGTTTTAGCACATCCTCCCACACGCATATTCACAAGGCAGATCTGCCTCACATGTGCTATACTGCACAGTAGGAAATTATCTATAACTAATTCTACTATGAATGTTGACAGAACAGATATTTTTCCTTGTGACATCTAATATCCCAGCATATCTGTTAATCATGCAGGCAACATGAGCTATTTCTGAATTGGGAAGGAATACAAGGTAACTATGTTATTACCACAGACTTGTTTTCACCAGCTGCATGTGTTATTTAAAGCTAGGTTTATGTAAAGAGCTGGGTGTCAAAGGGTGTGACAAACAAAACTCGATTATATGTCAGACCTTTAAATAAAATAAATTCTGCTCAGTTGAAATGTGCACATGCAAATTAGTCATTTGGTATTTAACTAACATAGTAATCAATTTAAAGGCTCCAGACATTTAAGATTTTATTTATCCATTTATTTCCTACTGCCCATCTGGTGTGCATGCCAGAAATGGTAATGTTCTACAAGCCAAATGAGAAAAGCATAAAAAAGCAAAGTCAAAAAACCCCAGAAATCCAGTTTCACTCTATAATATGTCCCTTTCAAAATCCCTTAGATGGAATTGCCTAATTTTTCAATATGATAGGGATAAAATAAAATAGGGGGGTTTTGGCATTTTTTTGTTTTGTTTTTCTTTTTTTGTTATTTTGGAAACAATCCAAGATTCTGATGATTATACAAGTAAAGTACACATAGTGCTCTTGTCCATCAATCACAACATATCATCCTGCCCCAGCAAAGCTTATACAAATAACTCTCTCTTCATACTTTGTGTCCATGATTCCTATTCCAGGTAACAGAATTAAATATAGATCTCACTTTTCAGGATAATGTTCTTCTAAAATTAGTTATAGAAACCTCAAAACTAGTAACCAGGATGCGAATTCAGTGACCCCCTACTAAAAAAAAGGCCAAGAAAATACAGCCAGAGGAGTAAATAGATCTCCTCTTTTGTAGTTTCTCAACAACTGGGGCACTAATCAAATGGTGATGCTTAAGACTATATTTTACATGAAACAATAGCCTAGAATCCTGGAACAGTCTTCAGAGAACGTTTTGGAAGATATTTCAGCCTCCTACCAGCTAAATGTCAACAGAACCAGCCATCTCTTGTATTTCTACTAGTTCAGTAAGCAAATGCTTAAAAACTCTCCTCTAAATGGAAAAAGAAAATGGGTGGAAATCTCTTTCACATAAGTTTACTCAATATTGACTACAACCAAGTGCTGCAGTACTGAGATGCAAGATAAAGCTTGGAGGAACCACAATTATCTTTTCCTAAAAAAGTTATGACTGTTTTTTTTATTTTTTTTGGACGGAAAAGAGAGCTGTGTATCCTCTGTGCAAGCTGTGCTTTCCAGTTACAGTGAATGAAGTCCCTGAGTCACGGAAAAGAATGAATTTTGATTTGCACAGGTGTCTTAAGTATTTGTCATGGTCTAACATAGGAAGTTCTGAGTTTAGGCAGACACATTTAGACTGGACTCTGCCAGCACTGTAGTTTTGCTCCAACCACCTGGCTCCAGTCAGATCCCTTTGGGTGCAGCGTATGGCAGGCAGCATCTAACATGAGTTAATGGTTTGTGCTCCAGCAGTCAAGTACTTAACCCCTTTTGTAGCTGAGTGCCAGGTTTTCAAAGGAATATGTTAAAAATCTGGTTCAAATGAAAGTAGATGTTTTTGGATAATGCTTGGTTTTCTGTGAAAAACTGAGGAATTTAATAGTTTGCTAATTAGTAGCTTCTGTTGTTTAGACTTGTTTCTAGTCCTGCAGTTTTCAAAGGGCCTATGGAAATACTGTGGAGGAGAAACAGGTACCTCTACTGTATAACACAACTAGAAAGGTGGAGTAAAGCTTTTTCACTACTATTTTGCTCCTTTATTCATCAGAAAGTTTGCTTCTGTGAAGCGCCTGAAAGATTTAAAGTTGTTCAATAAATAAGAAACATAAAAGCAACTTATGGACTACGATGTTAGCTAGGTTCACTTTCTCATTGCACACATTTTTCCTACATCCAAAAAGTAACACTGTCTCTTCTTTATATACATAAAATGAACAATAACTTAAAAAAATTAATTTGACCTTAATTGTTACAGACCTTAACTCTTATTTGAAAAAAAAAAGGTCTAATTTCTAAGGTAATTAATCTCACCTTCCAAATCTCCTCTATCTAATGTCATACAAGACCCTTCTATTGTTATTTTATGTATGCAGTGCATCTTGTTTTTATGGATACTAATGACTTGATAATTGGAGAACAGGAGGGAATTGTGTGCAAGATGAAGGAACAGGACAATTTGTGGAATACAAGGGAACTATGACAACTTATACATCTTGGTACAAACCTCATGTCTCTAAATAATGAAATCTAGTCAAAATCCTACTCCTCCACAGACTTGCTTGCCGGTAGAGGAAGTCAAGGGGAGTCAGTAACCACTATATCGCTTCTAATGGAGCTGTGAGTATTCCTACTGCTCCTGCTTGAGACCAAAGAGCATAGTTTAAAACCCTACTGCCAACCAAATGCTCTGAAATCCTCAGTAGATGTTTGCTTGAGTACAGATCTTTATATGGCCTTTTTAATGTTATCCCAGTGGCAAAATGTGTTCAGATAAGGCTAAGCAAGGAAGTCAAGAAAAATATCTGCCACTCATTATTGCAAAAATTTATAGATTTGTGCTTAGAGAAATATAAAATTATTCGTTTAAAGTGTGAAATGGTGATTATATTCACCAGGACAAACTCCTGCTGTGAGCGTACCTTTTTTTATTATGTCGTTTTCATCTATAATAGCCCTGGGACTTTGTTTCTTCAACTGTCTCACACTGTCTGGAATTTTAGATCCTGTCATCTGTGCAGCACTAATACATTTTTATGCAGGAAACACCCGCTTAGTACTGTTAAATCAGGAGGCCAGCCAGCTTTTATATCCAGCTTCTTTGAAAACCTTTTGTATAAAGGGTATTGTATGAAAGACACCAATAAAACATTAATGACCCATGCTTCCAGTCTCAAACAGCAGGAACACGCTCAAGCAAGCTCACTTTCCATTTCTGCTAAAGACAGCATCAACATGAGCATTTCTGTATATTATCTTGTGTAAAATACTTTATTTTGAGAAACAGAAAATACAGCACATATTTCTATGTGGGAGTCCTAGATATTAACTGTCACTTTTTCTGATTAAAGGTATGTAGTGTTTACTGGCCTAGCTCTACTGCAAAGTAATCAGAATATAAATGGGTCCTCTTTGTGAAGGATAGGACAAAAAATAAACAATTCTTTGGTGTTGGTTGCATTTTTGTGCATTGTAAATCCTATTTATTTATTTATTTATCTATTCTAAATTACCTGTGGGTAAATTTTAGCAGGTTAAATGATGATCGTTACTCTTCTGATACCCAGCCATATGTGGTATAAGCAATAAAAGTAAAAGTACTTTGATTCCAACAAAAATAATTGAATATTTGCAGACTCTTTGAATCTCATGATTTGGAGGCAATGACAATGGCACCTACCATGACAGTTGAAATAAAAATCTTTGTTGGATTTGGTGGGCAAGTGTAACCATCTGAAGGAAAAAATAAAAATATAAGTGTAGTGCAGGATCCAAGTGAGGTTCAGTCTAACAGCTAAGTGCAACATCTACCTGTGCTGTGTTTGATCTGTTGTGGGGAAGATGACTCATTTTCAATGGCCTAAGAGTCTATAAATACATTAGTGCTTTAATTTTGCTAGTGGGAATCCTAATTGGTCCTTTTTTTCGTCCTCCCATGCCACTTGCACTGTTCTGCCAGCCATGGGTAAGCTGAACCATGCAACTCCTTAATGCTGATCAAATTTCTCTGTAACTGCTGCACTGAAAACACCTTGCTGGGTTCTTTTGAAACTTTTCTTACAAGTTATGCTAAGAATAAATAAACTCTTATTAATTTTATTTTTATTCTTCACTTGTCTATTTGTGAGTGTCCATGTACTATTATTAGGTCACAACTTTATTTCTTTTTCATTAAATCTCAACCTGCTACAGCCCCCTAATAAAAGCAGGGCAAAAGAAAATAATTCCACTGGCTTTGACACCACTAAATAGACCTTTTTGGATCTAAGTCCCTTAATCACATGGAAACCAACACTGCTCTGTATGATGAAATTCACTCTCAGTGAACTATTTAAAAAACAGTGCAGGTCAGATTCACAAGATGTTCCCTGATACAAGAACAAGTAAGCAATATTGGGGTTTCACAATTCTTTGCATTTTGATTAGTTGACAACATATAACTGGGCTGAGTAAAAAATGCTGTGCTCTTCTACTTCCATATCTAGAAGCCAGCTGAAAAATAAGAACTGGATAGTTGCCATCATTCACCTCAGCCCACAAACTGATTAGATATGGCCCAACATAGGAGTAAGTGCTTTAAATGACTCTCTTAAATTGCATATCTGTTACTTTTGAATTCATATGCAAACATAATGTATTATTTACATATGTAATACATAGACACCCATAGTACTTGAGACGTGAAAGAGATATTTTGTCTGTCTTTCTATAATATCTTTAATAGTGAACAGTGTAAGAAGGAATATAAGAAACAGCACACATGGAGAAACTATTCCCTCGTTATGTTTTGTGGCAGGCAGCAAGTTCAGAATTTTATAAGCTGGATACTACTTTCAGGTCATTGCTGTGGAAAAGTTGCAGATGGATTTGTCCTTAATGAATCTGGCTTATGACTTTTTGAAGATATTTTATGCGCCTGGTCTCTGTTTAGTGACTACCTCAATGTATTTCAGTGTTGGGCAAAGAAGTCCTGCACTGAGGTAGTAGATGAAGTAAATCTCCTCACTCTCATAGCAAGTGACCATGAACTTAAGTAAACTCTGGTTTCCCGTCTGTCACTTAGCTGTTGACCTTCTTCTGAATGTAACAGCGAAAATATGTGTTGCACTATACTTATAATACTTTTGTCTTCTAATTATCAGGAGCATTTAAAATTCCACAAGACCTGAAAATATCAAAGGTAATAGGAACTTTATAAAGTAAATTGATAGTACCAAATTAATCCCTTGTGTCCCTCTGCTGAAACCAGTAATGAAGTATGAAGTAATGTCAGGGAGGAATTTGGGACATGATTTTTAAAACATTATCTAGCACAAATTAATTGTACACCAAAGGCTTTTAAACCATGTTAGATAAGCTACACAGTCAAGACTAATCTTATTATAGTGACATAGTAATGTTAGAACTACATTACAGAGAATTTAATTCTGCTCCTATGTGGCTTATTTAGGTGCCCATTATCTTCATTTTCTGCCCTACACAAGTGCAGTAAAAGCCAAAAACAAACCCACTTACATCTGTCACTTCAAATTAGTCTTGATTTTGTAGAGTAATTTTGATCTTAGTCAGAAAAGAAACACAATCAGCAAGAAAAGGGTTCCATCTTCAATGCACCTCTGCCTTCTCAGTTGCTTTTCTTCCCTCCAAACTGTGTACTGAAGAAGAGAAAAAAAAAAAATTAAAATTTTTTTAAAAAAGAAAATAAAAAATTAAGAAACCCGAATTTGGAGTAAAGTTAGAAATCAGCTAGGAAAACTTACAGCTCAATAGATTTATGGATTTGGAAATAAAAGGATAACAATAAGGCATGAAAGAGAATTTATCTTTTTTTTTGTGATAAGACGAAGGTGTGATTGTTAATGAAAGAGGAAAATCTTGGTAATAGAAATGCCCATGGCAACACTATCAATTCCATAATGTTATGGCAGAATTAAGGTTGAAAGGAACATAGTCAATGCAAAGAAAATCTTTTATATTTGTTTTTGATACGAAATTCATTCACT
This sequence comes from Pseudopodoces humilis, assembly GCF_049639895.1. Classification (NCBI taxonomy): domain Eukaryota; kingdom Metazoa; phylum Chordata; class Aves; order Passeriformes; family Paridae; genus Pseudopodoces; species Pseudopodoces humilis. Next base: position 20,369,143 of record NC_142203.1, on the reverse strand, counting down.
GTTTTATTGTTTCAGACTGGCATTGTTAGCCCACAGTGAATTGTTTTTTTTAAAGTTCATCCTCTACTGAATGAATGTGAGAAAGAATTACTGAGAAAGAAGACAGAACAGAAGAGCTGGGATATGTTGAACTCTAAGATGATCAAAGGATAAGAAGATAAGTCTAAAAAAGCTGGGCATATTTGCAGGGCATATGTCAGAATACTGATTTAAAACATGTGACTGGTGACAATCAACACTCTTTCCTAAAGGGCAAATTGTGCCTGACAAATTTGGTGGCCTTCTGTGATGGGGTTACAGAGGTGTTGAATGAGGCAAGAGAGACTGACATCAGCTACCGAGAGCTGTGCAAAGACTTTGACACTATCCCACACATCAGCCTTCTCTCCAGACTGGAGAGACACATTTTATGGATAAGGACTTGGCTGGATGGTTGCACCCAAAGAGGTGTGGTCAGCAGCTCGGTGCCCAAGAGTAGAACAGAAAAGAGTGGCATTTCTCAGGGGTCAGTACTGGGACCAGCACTGTTTAACAATTTTGTCCCTGACAGAGAGAGTGAGATTGAGAACACCCTCAGCAGGTTTTTCAGCAACACAAAGCTGAGTGATGCAGGAAGAATGGCTGTCCACAGGGAGCTTGACAGTCTTGAGAGATGGCACTGTGAAAACTTAACGAAATTCAACAAGGCCAAGTGTAAGGCTCTGTGTGAGGTTTGGGACACCCCCAAGTGCAAATACAGGCTAGATGGAGAATGTAGATTGAGAGCAACTCTAGGGAGAGGACTTGTGGGTGTTGGTGGATGAAAAGTTTGATGTGACCAGGCAATGTGTACTGGCAGCCCATAAAGTCAGCCACATCCTGGGCTGTACCCAAAGCAACCTGTCCAGCTGGGCAAGGGAGGGCATTCTGCCCTCTGTGCTGGTGGGACCTCACCACACACCTCTGGGGCTCTAAATATGGGAAGGACACAGACTTGCTGAAGCAGGTCTAGAGGAGGGACAAGAAGATGATAAAAGGGACCTCTGCCAACAGAAGCTCTTCCAACAGTGATAAAACAGTTGCTGAAATCCTACCTGCTCTACAATCAGAATTTCCCCTCTTTACCTCATTTCTCTGGATGTAGAGGAACATGGTGCTACAATCTCCTCTCAACTTGCTTTTAATATGCATAACATTGTATGCTTGAAAAATGAAGCATTGTCTGGTGCAAGGAAGCTGCAGGCAGCACTCAAACATAGGGTCATGCCAACTTGCTCAGGGCTTTTTCCTTTTGGTATCTGAAGACCTCTGAATAGATTTGGAGCCCGAATATTCACCAGGCAGCTGCCAATGCTGACTTATTCCAGGAACTTCATTATCATAGCTCAAAAAGTACTTCTGCAAGGAAAAATAGGAGAAGATTCAAAAACTTTTTTTTTGTTCACCTCAATATTGCCTAAGTGCATTGATTAGATTAGATTTATTGTTAATTGGTAAAAAGAAAATACAGATAGAAGCACAAGATACAGCCATGTCTTTATATATGCTGTTCCTTCCCCAACCCTTCCAAAGATGGGAATCTGTAACATGCTCGCATCGGACATCTGATGGCATGGCGTTCTGACTCCGTCTTTTATTTATTTAATGCAAAATGACCTATAAATCTAATATACAATGGCAACTAAAACTTAGCAGCGAGAACCTGTGGATTGGTGCACAGAGCAAGGAAGGCCTTTTCTGTAGCATGGTAGATCCTCATTTTAAAGCAGACGGAGGAAGCTCTGACTGAAAAACATATATTCCATCTATTCTTAGTCATCTGACATTTTTCCAGGGGATTAGGGTCGTTATTAACTTAGTGCATTTGGGTCTGTTGTAGCACATATTGATGCTCTTCCCTTAAGTAAAATTTTCAGAGGAAGTCAGGATTATTGTGAGAAGTAGTAGATTTTAGCCAGAGTACAGGCTGTTAGGAGATAGCTACATGGAAAGGTCAGCCTAAAGCTTAGTAGCAGTCAAAAAGCCAGCATGTTACAAATTATTAAGAAATGGATAGTGGAAGTTATTAAGCTGCTAAAATGCACACCAGTTTCTTCAATACTGACTATAACTTAGTTTTTTACATCTCCAAGACACTGTATTAGAATTAAAATGCTTCAGAGGGAGGAGATGAGGCACACAATGCTATATACTTTATATATATATACTTTATATAAAGTATATATATATAAAGTATATATTTATACTTTATACCTACACTGTCAATAGCTTGGGAGTTTCTCTTACAGCCAATATTTCTACTACACACACAGTTCAAAGATTTTTGCTTGTTGCAAACCTGGTCAGGTTGACTGTTTTTGTCTGGAAAGATCTGGTCCTTATGCATCAAAACTGTTCAGTGTGGAGTGAGTGGTACAAAGAGGGGACTTCAAATCTGCTTTAACTGTTGAAATCATAATGCTGTAGATGCAGTGGAAGGTGATCAAGGGTAGGTCAAGGGTAGATCAAGGGTAACTTCCTCAGGGGTTAAAATAAAGATAAGCAAGCATCTGTCTGTCCAGAAGGGAACCTGAAAGACGATTAAACTCTTGGATGGCATAGACAATGAAAAAAGTAATTTATTTTCTACTCGTACTTCTGCTGAAAAAGCCTCTATGGTGTCCTTGATAAACACAGCAGGGAAAAAACTGGCAAGAGAAAATGACTCTTCTTCCTGCAACAGGGTCTGTTATAGAATCCTGTATGGACTTAAGAGGAGAGAATTTTAATTTATGGAAAATAATCTATAAACAGAAAAATTAAATCTAGCCCAGCAAGTTTTGTAATTTGAAAGGGTGGAGCCTCTGGGTTTTTTGTGAAGTATCACATTCCGTTTTCCCTGTTCTAATGCTCTTCCATCTCTTAAACTTCTGACTTGGGACACTCTTAGAAACAGGTTGCTCAGTTAGACAGACCTGTGAGCTTCTGATGTTTGGCTTTTCTAAAAGCAATAAATATAGGCATTTGATGTTCTTTGCAAGGCACTGCAAAACTGTAGAGTGCCTGACTAATTCTTTGGGTTCATGAGTGTTCTTGACAATGGTTTCTGATCCTAGTGATCTTTCAGGATTGAAATTGCACGTTAATTAGATAGAAACAGTTGAAAATATAAATGAATTCTATATCCCAGGTATCATTTAATTTCATAATGTCTGCAGTTCAGATTTAGACTGGATTTAAATCCACATTTATTGAACTGCGATTGAAACAGTAAGGTAATTCCTTCAAACTTAGCAAATTAAAATTAAGTTCTTGTAATATATGCTGTAAAACATTGGAATCAAAAAATAAATATAATTTAACTTTTCTTCTCTTTAAAGAAATGCTTTCTTTTTTGCCTCAGATTTTCTTTTGTGTACAGATTTTTCCTTCCATCACAACTTTGTTTTCCTAATTTAATTATTTAGAAAACAGCTAAGCAAATCAACTTTCTCTGAATGTACTCCTTTACATTAGGATCCCAACCTGTTCGCTTTGACTTTCTAAGTATTGTTTTCACTGTACTGTGTACAAATAATATTCTTCATGCTCTGAATTTTACAGATTAACTTGAGAAGTGCAGTACATGCAGCATTTGGTTTGTAGTTATTTTATCCACAACTGAAATATTTTATCCACTCTTTCATTTAGCTTCCGATTCCTTTCAGGAGAGAGAAGGTATAAATATTTATTTGCTACACTGTAGATTATACACTCTTCTCATAATAAAAATTTAGTTTTGCTTAGTTTTAGATTATTATGGTTACAGTCAATTTATTTGTCGTGACAGATGACCAGGAAGTGTCAGGTGGTTCTAAAGAGTTTAGTTGAATGGATGTGAGGGATTATGAATACTTGTGTAACTTAAAGGGTCTTATGGTCTTATATGTCTCAGCCTTGCTTAGGAGCAAAACACAAGTAAGAGAACAGCACCTTGTTGCGGCATGTTTAATACTATTGGTATTAAACCCAAGGCTTTAAGGTTTAAGGTTTAAATTAAGGTTTCTGAAGGTAACAGGGGTCAATGACCCTTGGTACCAGCCAGTAGTATTGGCCACAATAAGCTTTTGTTGCTTTTTGTTTTGGCTTTTTTTTGTGTGTGTGTGTTTTGTTTTATTTTATTTTTTTAATCACAAGAAGATTTGGGCCATTATAAACTTGCCTACTTAAACATATGAGTTCAATTTCCTTATGCAATGGTGTCAACACCTTTCAATGAACTGCATGAATAGTGTGAGCAATTTTGAAGTGGCTTGCAAAGGACTCCCAATCTGTGATCACGAAAATGGGGAAACAGTAACAGTGCAAAGAGAACTGCTGAAAATGTATACCTCATCCCCCTCCACTTCCAAAAATCCAACCCACAATTAAGCATTCTTCTCTATGTCTCTATAAAACTTGATTATAAGAGACAATGTTAACAATATGCATTACAAATTTGGATTGAACACAAAAGACTGCACTCCTTAGGAGCCTCTGGTTTACATCCTAAGGTATAAATCTGCAGTTGAAATAGTTTACAACACCAGAAAAACCTCTAGGGTCAGTACAAATAGATTCAATCCCACATTTATCTATTAATATTCTTTCCTCTGCCAGACAAAAATGAAACTCAGTGCTGTTTTGAGATATATTTACAAAAGTAAAAAATCCGTTTTAAAACCTCAGCTGAATCACAGCTCTACTATTTATTCAAGTTCTTATTGTATCAGACTGAAAAAAATATGTCAGATATGAGAAGTGATGAGAAGTGGAATGTCCTCCTTTTCCCAGTTGTTTTCCAGGTTTTTCACGGGATCAACTTTTGGCATGTAAAATACTGAGATGAAATTACTGCCTCCATAGTCGAGGGATGTGATATTCCTCTGAATATCTCTGCTCCACTTTGATGAGATGTTGCCTGGAGAACTGTGTCCTGCTCTAGGGTCCTCCTCACAAGACATGGACTTATTGAACCAGTCAGAGGAGGGCAATGAAAATGATCAGAAACACCTCTCCTCTGAGAAAAAGACCAAGAGTTGTGGTTGTTCAGACAACAGGAGGCTCCAGACACACACTTTTGTGGTTTCTCTAGACTTAAAGGGGGCTAGAAAGAAAGACGGGAACAGACTTTTTAAAGGGCCTGAAACAACAGGACAAGCTGCAATATTTTTAAGTTAAAAGACAATAGATTTGGGCTAAAGAAAAAGAAAAATATTTATTATGAGAGTGGTGAAGGATTGCAATGAGTTTTTCAGAGAGATGGTTAGGTGCCCTGTCTTTTCAAGGTCAGGTCAAACAGGACTCTGAAAAACCTGGGATATTTGAAGATGTCCCTGCTCATTGAAAGTGGTTTGCACTAGATGACTTTTGGCTCTTCTATTATAGTTTGATTAAAATAAAAATCAGAGTGATCCATTATTTTTTTCATAGATGGCATTTCCTGAATGTAATGTTCCTTGACAGTTTTGTCCACAAGGAAGGCACAGATTGTGAGAGTTTATGGATTGCTGTACTGGACCAGATCAGAGTAATCTAGTTATAACATTTATTGTGAAATAAAATAAACAAGAAGTAAATGTGAAACAACTTCCAAGCTTCAAATTTTATCAGAAGAAGCCATTTTGGTATACTTTTGCTGAGTGTTGTGGCAGTTCTCTTGCACTATAGGGGCCTATATTCACCCCTACATATTTACTATGTTTTCTGAGTGACAATATCACTGTTGCTGCTTGGCCAGTGGTTGGTCTATCATGGAGTCAGCTGGTTCTGGTTTTATGGGACACAAGGGAAGCTTCCTGCAGTTTCTCATATAAGCCACCCCTGCAACCCTTTTGCCACCAAAACCTTACCATGAAAACTCACTATATTCCACATCTAGCCTCTTTGAATCACACTTTTAAGATTTATCATTAAAGCCAAATTTATCGCACAATCCTCACAATCAACAAAAGAAGAATTTGTCACATCAAAATCAAAATAACATCATCATAACACTGAATAAAAGTGGACAATTTACATAAAATCCACTCCTCATCCCCTCAAAATTAGAACCACCAAAATATCCCACTGTCATTTTGTTCTCCAACAGCATTCTATCCATGTTCTGCCCTTTATGTTACTACGCTTACCTCAAATTACTTGAGCCTCATGTTCGGCACTAAAAAATACTGTGGTGTGCTGACCCTGGCTAGACACAGGGTTTCCATCAAAGCTGCTCTATCACTCTTGCATAATCATGTAGTATTTTTTGTACTTCTCTTGTATTTTTTAAACATTATATCTTTAGCCCTTAGTCATCCATAAATTCTGAAAAGCAGAAATTATCTTCAATCATCTTGTGTGGAGTTACAAATTCTTCTATGTAAGAGGAGCCTGAAGTCTGTGGAGCTTGTGAGGACAGTTAGAGAATGAAGTAGGCAGGTTTGCAGGGTACTGATTTCTGAGTCAAGAGAGCATGATTAATTATATCTTGAATGCTATCAGAGTCCTTGATCTCATCCAGATTAAAATGGATTTACCTGAGACCTCACCCATGGCACAATGCAGATCTCAGCAATTTACTTTAACTTGGAACTTTATCATCTGGACTCCAGATGAATCTAGGGTATTAACAAGAGTCTTGGCATTGACGTAGTGGTCAATGGATTGGACTAGACCCTGTGGCAAAGATCTGCTTCTCGGACAACAACTTTTGAATGAAGCTAAAGTGAGGTTTAGTAGTAGAAATGTTTTGCTTGGTTCAAGCTTAGGGAGTTTGAACTTTTAGCATTCAGCTGTGTCCCAGACTTCTATTGCAGAGAATGTAATGTATCAAAATACCTTAGGCAGGGAAATAGTCATTCCCTAGGTCACACTTTTACGTTTCTGTGACATGGTAACTACATGAAGTCTAAAGCAGACAACTTCATAGCAGTGCTGGGAGCCAAAGGTTATTTTTTAGTAAGATATGTTAGGCACAGGAGGAGACAACATTTGAAATTACCTTCTGAATGGCTTTGGACCAACACAAAGTGCACAATGAATATGGTGCATTTACCGTGTTCCACCCTGAGCTCCAAAATAATAATTGTAGGTCAATTGTGCTTGTAGAATGTTGTTTATTATACAATGCATTTTACAAGGGTATAAAAAAATCTACATTCTCAACTTTATTAAAAAGTAAAATTAGCTTCATGATGCTGTAGTGTTGACCCAAAACCTATGGCCAAATAATAAAACAGAACAGAAAACTACTTTAAAAAGCTTAATATACCATGCTGTGTTGTGTAGAATACTTTATAAAGTTTTAAGTGAACTGTGAAAAGTTTATACTTATTTTCTGACTGCTCTCCAAGAGAAATTCTGACCTACGGTTAGCTGCAACTGTGTTATGATAGGATTCACAAAACAGACTTTCCTAAATTCAGTTTTAAATCTGAAATTTTGCTTGTGTTTTTGAATACAGCAAAAAGAAGTATCTTGTAAAGAAATTTCACCAATCAAAAATTAAAATACAGATGAATATTATGCAAATGTATTATTATAAGGATTTATTAAGCAACTGTAAAAAGTACACATATCACACTATTTCTGTACATGTATATCTCCAAACTGTTAAGTGGTTTGATATTTTAAGTCAGATACTTGCAATGAGTGTTATAAAAGAGAACATCTTAAATCTGCTGTAACAATCTGGTTTGGTTTATGTTGGCAAACCAAGTCTACAGTCAATATTTGTGGACTTCAGCTGAGAATTCAATTTGCAGCCCTGACAGCTCTTGGTGAAAAATAAAAGGTTTGTAGCAGAATGATCATCAAAAGTTCTTGGATCTAGCTCCCTGGGGTGTTATAGCAAGCTACCAGCATTTTCCACACAGAGATAGCTGAACAGTGTTGAAAAATAAAGATTTGGTTTCAGTGATGCTCAGACTCTATTGGTATGCTGTATCTGCTGTCTGCTGTGCAAGTCTTGCAAGGACATCCAGGAAAGATTTTTTACAAAATATCAGAGAGGTCACCATCCATACCTAAGTGACCACAGCTGATCAGCTATTCTCAGGAAAGTAGATGTTTTCCATGTCTTTCCATTTCCTCAGACTGACCATTGGATCTTTTACTGATATCACATTTCCATATATGCTTACAGGCATAGCCTTCCTGTTGACCCTTCTTTCTGCTTCTTCTGCTCAGATTCTTACCCCTTTCACCATACTCCTGCTCTACCTGATGGTAGAGGTTACTGGGAACTGTGTGATATTTGATATTTGGTTCACATGACAATTTACGCTAAGACCTGCCAAATATCCATTTTTTCCCAGTGTTAATTCAAGCTCCTTCTCAGCACTATCTTGTACCTGTCAACATTATTTTTCTTGAGCTTTTTAAAAGCATTCTGATTACTTTCTGGGGCACCAAGAAAATTTGTAGTATGAAGAAAACACCAGTGACACACTTGAAGAAAGCCTTCTTTCACAAATGAGGCTATTCAACTTGGTGCATTTCTTGGCTGGTTTTGAACTAGGGAGTGCCTTCCAGTAAGCTTCAAATTCTGCCACTTGCAACCCTCTCATCTTTGGAAAGAACTGAGCAGTAAGTCTGCCACTGCTTACTATTTACTTATGTAGCCCAGAACCCAGATCTAGTTTCAGAGTAGACTTCCTCTGAGTTTGCAGAAAGAGAGGTAGATCAGGCTGAAAAAGCCTGAGTATCTAACAATATGCTGATTTTAGGGGACTTCATACAGCACCACTGCTCCATCTGTTATTTGTATACCACAGGGTGCTGGCACCCTTCACCATGCTCTGCTACACCACAGCTGAATGCAACTCTATGACAGTGACCTGAAATGCTGCTCACCCACCTCTTGATGAAATAGCTCCTTTTTCATCGTCATCTGCAGTCAGCTCCAAAAATCACTGGAATTCTGAGTTTTACAGGAGAGCTTGAAGTCCATATTTTTCTTCCAGTATGTAAAACTAAAATTAAATGCATGATTTGTTCAGTCTGCCCGTGAGGCATCCATATTTCCATCTTTGTTTTGGAATATTTTCCCATCTTCAAAAATTACTTTGTTGACCCACTTCAAAGGAGTGGGATTCTAGATCTGTTAAAGTTGTTCTCTGAAAATGAAACTCAGACACAAAACTCAGTTGAAGAGTCCCTGCCTAAAAACATCTCATCAGCTTCCCAAGACTTATTTTACATTCCAAAATTTGCTGAATCCATTAGCAAACATTAACCATAGGGAGATTATTGCTCCCTTTTAGGGATGTGCATTTTATACATACATTAACTGCCCACTTCATAACAAATGTATTGAGCCCAACTCTTGCATATCGTGACAATTTAGAAGGAAAAGTATGCAGAGTTGATTAATTTCTATGTAAAAATATGCAATAATTTATAGAACACATTTTGAGAGAAGTTAACCTGAATGTTTGTTTTCACTAAAAACTTGAATATCATCAAACCTGATATGTGAGAATAAATGAAGGTCACTTGCAGGGAGACTGAAAATTATTTTCTGATACCGGTGAAAGAGAAGATCAATGAAGGTATAGAGGCTCAGGCATCAATAGCATTGGCCTTCTGAGAGTGCAAATCCCTTCAGATGTCAATTCAAAAGCAAATGAAAGCAGATGGAGGCCAAAGATATTGGAAAGAGGAATTTCAAAGGAGGACAAGGGAGTGTCAGGTCACCAGTAGAAAAGATCAGGGAGATAGTATGAGACAAGGACCTCTGAGCAGAAGGAGTAAGAACATGGAAACTACAACTATATTTTTCTTCAACATTTTTTTTTACATTTTAATACACTATAAAGTAGTAGTTCTTCTATATGTTTTCCTGCTGCTAAATCCCAAAAATCCCTTCAGTTGCTCTTTTGAAACTTTTCACACTTTAGCAATTGAACTGAATTTGTCAAAAAGCGTCTCTGTCTTAATACCATAATATATGGGGAAATATAAATGGATTCCCCAGTCAGATTAGATTTTCACTTCTCATCTTGTACTTTCACAGCTTACTATCTGTGATGGCTTCCAAATTGAAATGAAAAAAAATATAAAATAGCTTGTAGCCTAGTTTTAATGATCTGAAAATGAGACAAACAGTAAACAGTTTTAACACACTGCAATTAAATAGTAATGCATTTCCAAATAAAAGAAAATTTCCCTAAAGTTTCAACTCCATTTATTGTATTCAAACATTCCTCAGAAACATGTTTAGTGAAAAAACCCCATGGATTTTGCTACCAGTTCTCTCATTCCCCCCCCCCCCCCTTATTAATAAGAAAGAACGAAGTTTTTTGGCTTAATTAGAGCTTCAATGTCTTTACTAAGAAAACACAGAATCCAACAGACTTGGCAATATTTGTGACAATTTATTATCAAGGCTTAGATGAACTCAAAAAAGAGGATTTAGATAGGTGATATGAGGCTTGATGTAGAAGCTTTTGAAATCCGCAGAAATATTGTAGGAAGTCTACTAGTTTTGGACAAGGTGTCTCATGAGTGATAACTGAGAAAACAGTATGATGATTTTTCATTGGCTAAGTGTAAAATATCTTAATTGTATTCTCCTCCTTATAACCAAATCATTCCATGTACTACAATATTCAAGGTGTTGAGGGTTCCTGTATAATTCTTATCTTGTACAGTGAAACATTACTGCTGTTCCACAGTTTTTATTAGAATTCATCTCCTTGTCTTAGCATTAGCTGGTTGGAGCAGTTTTGATTTCATATCTGCTAGGCAGCTCTCCTCATGTGTTGGTTTTCTAAGTCTGCTTTCCTTATCTTATGTCTCTCTGCAGAAACTATCAATCTGTATCAGATTCTAAGACATTGTGTAGAAAGCTTTTAATTTCTCTGTTCCCTGCCGTGCAAAAAAAAGAAGAGTGGGAAAAAGAAAAATGTTGCACTCAATAAGAAATGAATTTTCATTCCAGTATTAAAATTCTCCAGACGTGTCTGGGGGAGGGAGACGTATGTGAGTATGTTTGCATTTATATGTGTAAGCTACTGAATAGCAAAGATAAATAACATAAATAACTGTTTCTGCTCTGAAAGCATTATTTTACTCTCAAATATTGCATGGTATTTCTTTTTGAGAATAAGATACATCCATTTCAAAGCAAAGACTGACCTCTCTTCTGAATATAAATTACTTTAGGAAATGCTAAAATAATTTGTGGAAACTTTAATGGCTTAACCTGAGTTCTGTGACAACTATATTTCTGGACTGAGCTTTCAGTGTTTTAAACAGAGAACCCTACTGTAAGATAGTGTTGGGCTGGTTTTTCTCGTTTATGCAACAGAAATATCCCTCCTAAGGGATTTTAAATGGATGAAGAGCAGGTGTTTTGGTTTGATGGTAAATTGGTAAACTGATTACCTCCAAAATTAACACAAGCTATAACGAGAAATCACCTCCCTTCAAAATATCAGGAGTATGAAACAACAACAAAGCATTCTTAATGCTGAAATATCATCATTTCAAGTAACATGAATGCAAAAGTTAGTCAATCTGTGCTCATATATATATGTATTGTTATTGCTTAATACAGCATTTATGAATTCAGTAACTTCTTATACCTCAATTAGAGATAGTAATGGAGAATAAAAATAATGTTAGTAGGTTGATGTTCTTGTTTGATGATGTTCTTGTTGATGCCCTCTTTGTTTGATGAGACAAATTAAGTTTTCTGTGTGCTCTACATGGATGCAAGCCAATATCCATCAAAGAATTCTGTCTGATTCTGATCAAAATCTGGTAAGAACTTAGATTAAAAATTTAAAATTTTGCCTTGACAGATAGACCATTTTCCCCTACCTTTCTGTCCCCTAGTTGTTACTTTTCCAGCTATTGACACAGGTTTTGTTTATTAACTCATTCCCTCATTCAAAACCACACTCTTGTCTGCTCCAAAGAGCCATGAGACACCAAGTCATAGGAAAAAGCACATGTTTCGTAACAAAAATTACCATTTTGAAACATAAATTTCATCAAATTTTTATGTGGGAAAATGAATCAATTTTCTGTTTCATTCATATAAAAGCCAAATTCTGCGCTGAAAAAAACCCTTAATATAAGTAGTTTCTTTTTATTCTATGAAAATTCCAAGGATAACCAAAGAAATCATGACCAGCCCACTGTATAAGAACAGTATATGTCCTGTTTCAAACTGAGGCAATATTTTATATAATTAATATAAGCAAAGTAGAAAGAAGATCAGTACAAATATAAGTTAAGAATGTGTTTTTTTTTTATGCAAACTGTGGTTTGACACATACAATTAAGTAATCAAGACAAAGAATCCCTGAATGCTTACAGTATAAAAAATTAAGCTGAGGCTAGTTTTAGTAAATTAGAGTTAGTACAGTATGAGTGATATTAAGTCAATTATGGATAATCTGTTCTTGCTGTGTTAAGCCAGATGACCTACGCTGGTTTGAACCACGGGTATTATGAGAAAGTTGTGTTTCAGCACATACCATGATTTCTCATACCATAAAAAAAACATGTTTTCACCTTTCATATAAGCAAAAGATTCATTTTAGAAAGTGAATAGATTCAGCCTTAATAAAATAAAAGAGACAGGATGTTATCACAATCTTAAAGCAGTCACTTTTTTTAATAGGGATACAGTACAAACTTCTTTTTAGTACTCCACTCAATATATCAGTCCTTTGACAGCTGTAAAATTCTCTCTCAGATAAATATCCTCAGGACCATCATGAGGATATTAATGAAAGAAGCACTTTCCACTGCCATGACCAATCAGGTCTGTATGATGTGTATCTTAGGAATTCACTAGATACTGCTTCTTTAAGTATCCACAAAGTTTGTGGGTTTTTTCCAGTTTTGTCTCCTTCCATCCTGAATACCATGGCCTGTTTTTCTCTTCATTGCTTCTTAAGGAGAAATCAGTTGTGTAAGAACTACAGAAACATTCTGAAGACCTTTACAATTAAAAATCTAATTATTTCCTGAATTCTATCTCAATTTGCATTCAGCTGGCTTACTTTCCTACTTTTCCACTAGGCAGCATGTCAGCTATGACACTGATGAAATCTTCTAATTATTCTTATGTTCTAGTATGCCAACCAACCATCACAGAAAATGCAGAAACAAAAAAACAATAGGAGAAAAAAAATCAAACCACATATATTTGACTGATAAAATCTTGGAAGCTGCTTTACTTCCTCTGGGTAGACTCCCTACTATTTTTATAAAAGCTGCAGTATATTTCTGCATGAAAATGTAAGCATTTTAATTCAGTTCTTTCACAGGAAAGGACCCTAAAAGAGCAGAATTAAATGTATTTAAAATGTACACTCAGATATTCAGGGGGTATAGATGATATAGGTCTACTCATTTCTTTCACTAAGTACTCTCTCAAAATGGTAAGGAAGAGCACAAGAAGTGAAAGGTTACTAAAATAAAACTTTTGAATTGAGAGCCAGCTAAATGGCAATTTCAACAACCAATCTCATTTTTTATAGAGTCCTTTGTTATTTTTGTTGCCTGTTTTTTGGTTTGGTTCATTGGTTGCTTTTTTGGGGTGGGTTTTTTTTCAAGAAAGAGACCCCAGCTATTTGAGAATGCAATGAAAATGTGTATCTGATGAAAAAAACCCTAGTCTTATTGTAAAAAACCATACAGCTGATGCTCACTTGTGTCCCCTGATGTTATATTGTGCTCTGCAGCAATTCAGAAAGTATTTAAAGTCTGATAGAAAACTATGACCTTTCTTCTTCTCTCTGCTGTTCTGTCAGTAGTATGTAATGCTTTCCCTGATTGTCAGGCAGGTTATAGGAAATCAGCCATTTTTATATCCTGTTCTAATGACTGAATGTATTAGCAAGGGAAAGTAAATAATTCTGAGCTACTCTTTCATGAATGTTGTACATGGCTGTTTATACAGGCAATTAAAATTGCTCTGTTGAATAGCTATCACACCTAAACACTGTGAAAAGGGCTATAAACAAAAAGATATATAAAAAAGGAGACACTTTGGACTCTGGTAGATCTATGTGTGTAAACACTCCACACTCTCTCTATATAATATATCTAATTCCCAAATATTCCTTTTAAGGACTATAAAGTATATAAGGATTTTCTTAGAAAATATATATTTGATGAATCTGTCAGGTAAATACATATCACAAAGAAAATGTAAGTGTAAATTTAATGGTAAGGGAGCTTGAGCCATTTCCACTTCCCTCACTGACTATTTCTCCTCCATCCCTCTTGGCAGCTGTTTACATTAGGGGAGATTTAATCTGTTCAGGGAATGTATTCACAGAATCAACTTAGTTGATTCACATTCAACAGCCCTGTGCTTGTTTGAGGAAAATTACACTTCCGCTCCGTTCAGGCAGAGAAATTTTCTTCCCACCAGTGTTTTGAAGGAAAACACTGTTAGATGAAACTTGTATAAAGTGACAGTATCTAATACTGATTTTGGTTCATTGTCAAAAGGGAGATGTAGTAAATAAGGTTTTGTGGGAGTCTGCCATGAACTGCACACAGACATATAAATATATATGCTCCAATAACATACATATCTCAATGCAAATACAAGGCATATCTTTACTCTTCTTAGCAATAATCCACATAATATATAGCCATATATATATAATATACAGGTTTTGCAGATTATATCAAACTGTTAAGGTTCACAACCAGAACCATGGGAAAGGTTTTGAATTCAAAATAATTTGAGAAATTAATCTAATTTATGCAGAAGAGTAATAAGAACAGGAGCAAATTTCTAAAGTTAGCTCAGATAGTCTGCAACGCAAATAGGCCTGAGTATGTTTATGATGAACAGCAAGCAGAACATGACTCAGACCTGTCATGCTGTTTAAAAAACTGTAAGAGCTGAAGATTTTTGTCTTGGTATTTCTGCTTTTTCCTGAAAACTTCTGTTCAAGGAAGATGTTAGCCAGAGAACAGCCATGGAATAACAGAATACCTGAAGAAGAGTTGAAGAAGCCCGAGTTGTCTCCAAAGACTAAATGGAAGCTTCAGAGATGAATGGTGTATAATATTCTTCGTGACCCCTGAGATTAGGACAAGAAAAAATAAAGTAATATTACAGAGAGATTTTGATGGAGTAGTCACCATTCTTGTTGTAAAGGGTTTTACTCTGAAATACTTGGTTGAAGCAGGTATTTGAATATGGTTCACCAAAGCTTTTGGAAACTACTTAGCCAGAGTTGCAACAGACTTCACTAATCCTCCACTGGACTTTCTGAGTTTCCAGTCTCTCTTATTTCTCTATATTCTATAGCATGATTTCTTTTATTCTCCATGACATGTAAGAAAGATCTGGTTGCAAAATCACCCCAAGAATACCTAGAAGGATTATTTAGTGCATTAAAAAGTACAGAAAAAGACCTTGAATTTTTTTATCATTGAATGGTAATGCTTTTATAAATTAGTTCCTAAAGTGTATAAAAATTATATAATATGAATTACCTTTTGAGATAATAAAGCAATATTTCGGAGGCTTTGACAGAAAAAATAATGATTCAAGAATTTTCCTGTTTTGCAGAGATCACAAAATGTACTTTTCACTCATTACATAAATTAAAATTCACTCCCTGTATGTACTCAGCACAGAACCCAGCCTTTTGTCATACATAAAAAGAAAGAAAATTACTTGAAAATTAATGATGTCTTTTTTGTGGGATGAATCTCAATTGAGTTTATAACAAGCACAGAAACTAAAAACCTTGTTTTTTGAAGCTGGTGCTTCTGAAGAAAAAGATATACAAAATCCTGAAAGAAACATGTCTATTTTCAATTTCTTGCTCTTTGATCCATGTCTATTTTAAGCAAATTTTTTCATACAGAAGAAAAATTATTAGGCCTATGTTTTTAATTTTTTTGAATGAGAAGTACTTTTTCAGGGCCTGAAAAAATGAGGAACATTTTTTTTTTGTCAGGAACAAAAGAAAATGAGACTAAGATTTCCATTTAATGGACTGGAGATGCTGGTTTTCAAAAACCAATTGCTTTATTTTCTGAATATGTCCAGCATCTTTTATGTCACAATTGTGAATTCAGCCAAAGTAGTCTTAATGTACTTTCTGTCTATAGAAAGTCAGACTGTAGAGTCTTCTCTTCTGTAAAGTCAGACAGAATCTTCATCTGGCCTTCTGCTGCATTGGCTTAATTAATTTTTGCTCTCGTTAGAAATTGGTGCGTTAATGTTCCACTACTCTTTATTCAGCTAAACATGATAAAGAACTAATCTGGACCCAGTGAAGTTCATGGGAGGTTCTGGCTTTGCTGACTCAGGAACTGCTATGAGATCATATGGCAATGAGCATAACTGTTTCTTCAGATAAGCAGAAGACTCATACTTATTCCTTTATTAAAATATTAACTTCAGCTGACAATTTAGAGAAGACTGTGGAACTGAATTTGTTGCTGTTGCCCCCCTGGGTTCAGTGAGCACAGCACCTCAAAATGCCAACATCCTGCACTACATCAACAGACCTAAAACACAAGCACTTTTTGAACTGTCATTTCATACTGAAGTGGAATTATACTCAACTACATACATACATACATACATACATACATACATACATATATATATATATATATATATATATATACACATACATATGCATGTATCTGTAATGTATATGTATCTGTATCTGTATATGCATGTGTATATGTATATGTAAGAGTGTTAGGGCATTACACATGAGATTTTTCAAGTATGACAGTGGGAGAAAAAATTGCAAATGAGAGTTCATATTGTAGTTCATATTGGTGGACATTACCAGATACTTGAACTGGCTTGAGTAAACAACAATTTGAGCGGTTGCATCACATTTACTTGAAGGATTTTATTTCCTAAAAGTTGTTTTTGTACCTGAACTTTGCAGGTTTTCCTACGTTTTGCTGCATGCACTTCACTACATATTGGATACCTGGTTCCTTTCCTGACTTGCACACAGGCTTTTATTTTACTATTGTTTAAATATGTTTATTTTTAAATATTGTAGCCTCCTTAGACCTCATCAAGATCTAAAAAGAAGATATGTGGATTTATTGAGAGCTGGAAGCAGTAATCATATGAAGTAAAACTCTTAGATTTATGGATTAGTATGAAATTTCACCTGGCTGTTGAAGGGAAAGACAATTTATGAAATATACCGGCACCCTTCTCATGTTTGTTGCTTTTCTATCCTTTTATTTTAGCTAAGTATTATTTAGTAACAAAAGGTGTTTTGCACCATAAAGGAAGAACTGAAAGCATTTTTATCTTATTCCATTTTCTACAACAAATAGATTATAAAGAGAATTTGCCTGATAGTAGATTTCAGGAAAGAAATGAGATTTTATGCTAAGTTATAGATCTGTGAAAGCAGGTTTGCTAGTAAAAGTCAAACAACCTTGAAAATACATACAGTCAAAGAATAGCATGGAATGGTTTGCTTTGGAAGGGACCTTAAAGATCTGGTTCCAGCTCCCCTGCTGTTCACTAGATCAGATTGCTCATGGCCCAATCCAGCCCGGCCTTGAACCCTTCCAGAGCTGGGGCATCCACAGCTTCTCTGGACAAACTGTGCCAGCATCTCACCACTCTGAGCAAGGAATTTCCCACTAACATCTAATCTGAACCTGTCTTCTTTCAGTTTACCACTGCCTCTTGTCCTGTCACTATCTGCCTGTATAAAAAGTCCATCTCCTTCCCTTTTACAAGACCCCTTCTGGTCTTGTAAACATCTGGACAGATGCAGTGAACTCTCCCTGGAGCCTTCTTTTCTACAGGCTCAGCAGCTCTGGGTCTCAGCCTGTTTTCACACAAGAGATGCTCTGTACCTCAGATCACCTTCATGGCCATACCCTGGACCATTTAACAGGTCCACATTTTTCTTGTTGAGTTGACATAGATTTTAAATATTGAGAGAATAAGAGGGATTTTAAAAAATATATTTAATTGTATATTAAGAAGTTTCTATACTGTAAAATACTACCATATCTGAAGCTGACTCCCTGAGTTGCCACTCTTTATTGCTGAAACTCTGGAGAAGAAGAAGAAAAAGAAGAAGCAGAAGAAGCAGAAGCAGAAGAAGAAGCAGAAGAAGCAGAAGCAGAAGCAGAAGAAGAAGCAGAAGAAGAAGCAGAAAAAGAAGCAGAAGAAGCAGAAGCAGAAGCAGAAGAAGAAGAAGAAGAAAAAGAAGAAGAGCAACAACAACAACAACAACAACAACAGGCAGCAGCCAAACTTGAGGCAACTATAAATATCGTAAGATCCTTAGCTCTTGTGACAGATATTGGCTCTATAAGAAAGGATAAATCTGACAAAAAATACAGTATTTTATATCATGGACATATATATATCTACAATGTGATAAATTTGTGACTTTGACCCACTAAATAGGTTTAGGCATGAAAGACTTGGAACAGAGCTAAATAGAAGATGATTCATCCACACGGAAAAGAGTAATAATTTGGTGTAATAAGTGTAAATAACAACCAGGCTGGATTTGATACTTGTTTATATATTTATATGTTGTTGTCTAAACATGACATACCCATGAAATGTAATCAGTTCATAAGAATTTTTTGTCTTTTTATACTGATTAGAGTAGCAGTCTGACAAAGCTTCATGCAAAGGCCAGCAGCACCATGGGGGAGCTCATCCTCCAGCTAGAACAAGGTTTGCTATGTGAGGCTCAGTATTAACTTGTGTAGTGGAAGAGACTTAAAGAACAGCCCTAGGGGCTCAGGCTTTCCTTCTCTGGTGATGCAGAGACACACTTCAGCTCTGAGTACACTGTACATTTCCATTCAGGAGGCAGAGAGCTATTTGGCCCTTGCG
Organism: Pseudopodoces humilis; assembly: GCF_049639895.1. Taxonomy (NCBI): domain Eukaryota; kingdom Metazoa; phylum Chordata; class Aves; order Passeriformes; family Paridae; genus Pseudopodoces; species Pseudopodoces humilis. The sequence continues at coordinate 20,350,335 of NC_142203.1, read as the reverse complement.
AAAGTAGGTGTGCTTTATAAATGAATTATATTTCCTTTTTCTGTACAAAGCCATTTACTTCCAGTTTCATTAACATCATATAGCTCAACATATATTTAATTATTTTATAGGACAGAATATGTACAGCCCACAGGGACATTACAACGGATAAGCAAGCTTCAAAGGTATTTAAAACTAAGGGCAAGAAGTTTTTCTTTGTAGAGAGGGATGAAAAAAAAAAGAAAACAAAAATTGATACTGTTTTGTTTTCTTCTGTTGCATTCACTGTAGTTTTATATACTTTTATTTTTTATATTTTTTATTTTTATACTTTTATTTATACACTATCTTTGTGTTCTAGATGTATTATTTTTGAGTAATGTTATTCACATATTTTGATATATTCTATATTTCAGTATGAAAAAATAATTTGCAACATTGTTAAAAATAAGATATTTCATTAATTCCAGTGAAGTTATTAACAAAAAAATGTGATTCAAGATTTCTTCTATAGGAATATTTGCATACAGAGCAAAAATATTTCAGTATTTTGTAATTAATTTGCTGATAAATACAACTAAATTATATAACTACTGATGAGGAAGTGCAGTTGTAAATACAATGGTTCATTCCAAGCTTTGGTCTAAAGAGACATGCCCTGAGAAATTCAGTGAAAAAAAAAGTTAGAAGATTGGCACTGATATATGGTGTTCATCATCCACAGATGAACTTTTGTCAGATTTATGTTCACATTGAACTCATATAAATAGAAGTGATGGCTGATGGGTATGAAACCTCTTTAGTTACAAGTTGGGAATCTTTTCATCAAAATCATGGCCAGAGCAAAACCTAGCACTTTAAATTACCCAACAACCAGCTGCCTCAGGTGGGATAAAAACCCTGCAAACTGATTTTGTGATTCAAATATACTCAAAGCCTTACATACATAAATATGATGAAATAATTCCTTCATTTTTGGAGGGAAGTGTTGGAAGATGAAAAATAATAATAACTAATCTTTAAGCTATTCACACTGAGTGTGAAGGAGAGATTAATTGCTTTTAGCATACTCTTTAGTGAAGCATAGGCGTATTTCTACTTTGTATGTTTGTATGCATGTATGCAAAATTTTCTTGACAGTGTTCTGGCTGAGACGTAAAATCTGCCCATAATCCCTTTACCCACTGTGACAATGAAAAAGCAGATCTTTGTCATGTGCCCATACCAAAGCTTTGTCTAGTCTATGCATATTCAAATAGAATAAAAATAAAAGAGAGGAAAAACTATTAGTCCTGTTTTGATCTCATACCACTTTTGGGTACACCAACATGTATTTTAGAGCAGTTATTTCCAAAAAAGTACTCACATAAAAGAGAAGTCAAGCATCAATGAGAGAAGATTAATCCGAAATATAATTAAGCTATGTTTTTTACTTGTTAGAAAAAAAATTTACATGTAAGATAAATTTACTTCACCGTACTGTTAACTGCATATAAATATAGTCAATAAGTAATTATAAATATAGACGTTAATCTACTCACAGCTATAACCTTCATAATAAAATACTTTATGAAACATTTTTAATTAGAGTTATGAAGCTTGAGGTAAAATATTTTTATTTATTTTGAAACATCTTGCTGTTCCTAGTTCTTTTGTGCTTGATGAACAGGTATAACAGGCTTTCCTGAAACATCATATTTTAGCATTTATTTTTGCTTTGATTTTTTAATTGGTCAAATTACAATAAGTTAAGGATATTGAATTAATTTTATAACAAATATTCTGAGAAGTCAGAAAAACAGTGGAACAAATTGTAAGTAAGTTGGCTAATCCAGCTCCATATGCTGTCAATTAGATATTTTGTGGTGTGCACTGTAGAAGCAACTTGAATGCATAATTACTACAATATTATTTAAATTGTTTTTGAAAACAGGACTGTGAATTGTACAGATAAAAAGGAATTTGGTACAAGTAACCTTCTTCCAAAATTGATTTAAAAGAATGACAGTGCTAAATGTAAATCTTTAGCTCATGAATCTTCATATAATTTGAGTTGTTGAAGTTTGCATGACTTTTTGAAGGACAGACTTCCTGTAACTGATTAATGGTTAAATATGGTTTTATACATTAGCATAATCTTCATGCAGTTAGGGTTTCAAAAAGAGCAAAATAATTCAAAAAAATTAAAGCTAACTCCCCCACCCCCCTTTGTAATTTCGTATCCTAAATATCTGCTTGAAACTGATGGTAATGAAGGATAGGGGCTTTGTGGTTTGATGCAGGCTCCCCATGGTATTCCTTTGAACTGCTGAGACATAGACACTTACTCTTTCTTGTTTATTCCAGTTCTCACAAACCTTGCGACTCAGTGTAACCGTATGTTCAAAGCAAAACATAAAATGATGTAGTTTTAAAGGACTCATTAATTTTCTTTGTACTCAAAAGCAGCTCCATTAAAAAATGTAATACACAAATTCTGAACTTGAACATGTTCCAATTCTACTGCTGTTTACTTCAAAGGATCCTGAAAAGAGTGTGCTGGAGAATTGAATTTTTTGTGTTGAAAAATTAATCTATTACTGACACTGACCCAATTTTTTATTCTCTCTGGTTTATAAATTTTTAAGGTTTATATATTTGTAAGACAAGTCCATGCTTAAATGTCTTTTAGGATACTGGCCCTTGAAAGATTAAAAAGCAAACCATGCTATGCTTTTTGAAACCAGAAAGTTAGTCTAGGAACTGCAATTGTCTTGACTGTGTCTGTTGAGGCCAAGATTTCTAAATATGTTATATATGCAAAATGTGTATATTTTCAAGCTGATAGTGTTCATATTATTGATAAATTGATATTATTGAGAAATTAAGACCAGTATTTTTTGCCTTTGAAAATAAACAAGTGGTATCAATTATTTTAGCTGCTATTTGGAAGAAGGAATAGCTTGCTCTGTGTTTCACAAAGGTTAGAAATTTCTGTAGGCTACAAATGACACTGCAAGTGTTAATGCCTCTCTGCAATTATTGGTTTGTCTGGCTGTCCCAAGATGATTGCACCATGTGCTCACCTGTCTGTGAAGGGGAGACAAAAGCATCTACAAGACTGGCAGACAGGTTGCAGCATAGCCAATTCTACAACTAGAAGTTGTGTATCCAGAGAAAATGCCAATAACAATGTTCAAATAGTCATTTCTAGATAAGTGAATAACATCAAATCCCACCCCAGCCGTTCTGATGTGGTGGATGTTCTGCTGGGTAACATGAGTGAAAAGCAGGTACTGTTAGAAATTTGGCTTAGTGAATGACAGCCTGTGGAGCATGCCACCAATGCCCCAAATCAATGCCTTCCCTTAGCCCATCCTGAAAACTTTTTGAATCTTCACAGACATGCACACCAGAAATTACTGGAAGCCAATATCAGTACACATCTCTTTCTGCTTATTTGAAAGAACATCTAAATATTTAAATGCTTGGGGCATTACATGATGTAATTTTCATGTATTGCATTTCCCTATAATTATTATATAATTAGATTTAAATAGAGTGGGTATGTTTTTTAATATCTGATTATAATAATATTCCGTTATTTAGTGTACATAATTATTACTGCTTTAATTATTCTATTTCTTGGAATAATTTCTGAGATGGAATTTTTAAAGTCTCTTGTAAAAATTCATCAAATTAATTTTTCCAGAAAGTTGTTTTGATTTTTCTCTGATCTCATTATTTTGACAGTTCTAAAGAATTTCTGGAGATTCATTAACTTTCTCTTGTGCAGCAATTTCTAGTAGAAGCAAAGGGAGGAAATGCAGTGTTCCAAGAAGAGTGAACAATAACAAAACATAATGTGTTACATCTGCTGGGCTTAACAGATGATACAATGTACAAGAAACAGTACTTCCCAAACTATGATCTAAAAACTGGAAGGATAGAGTTTTATATTTCACTTGAAATATTTGCTTTCATGAAGAAACTATCTCTGTGGACACGTGCAATATCTAGTAGCATGCATTTTTAGTAAATATATAGTTAGCTCAGTGGTGCCATAGCGTAAAACGAGGCATGGGAGGCTGCTATACAAATAAGCATATCATATCCAAATATTTTTCTAGTTTCCACAGACATTTTACAGTGTGGTATTTTTTTATTATGATGTTGAGAGAATTCAAAATATACTAGACAAACTGTAGTGAAGACTTACAGTGAAGGAAAATGCACATCTTGGGTATCCACTAATATTTCAAATAATAGATGATCTTAACCGTTGTACATTTGTACAACAAATGTAATGGAATTTAGTTTTATCAGCTTTAATATAAAGAAACCCCAAAATATACTAGATTAGCCAGTTGTCTTTCAGATGGAAAGCAGATACTGAAACACCTTCTTAGTCATCTGGGTGTCTGACCATAAGAAAAAGCTGTGGGTTACTAGGCCTCACCAGCTCATAGATCTCATTTTAAGGATAGAGGTCATTTGATGCCTTCCTGTGAATGCAGTTCAAGGTAGGTTTTCAACTGAGAGTGGCATTACATGGGATGGGATAACCTAAATGAGGTCATGGACCTGAAAGAAAAAGAAAAGGGAAAATGGCACAACAATATAGGGTAACATGTATGGAAATATCCCTGTGGCTTCTGCTTCTTGTGGCATCTACTTGGTGTCAACTGTTAAGTGTACAGCATTAAGAGACTTAATAACAACCATTGGCACAAAGAGCAAAAGTGATGAGTGTAGTTAACTCTTCTCCACTCTTCTTTATATTTTTCAAAATGTCAACTTCTGCTTCCAGTCCTTATTCTCACTTATGCTTTTCTACACCTTTTGGCACCTAAAGCTATTGTCAAACTAAAAATGGATTACAGTAAATGCATTAAATGGACAATTGGTCTGAACTAATAAGGGTCTCTTTAGTTTGGGTGCAGAGGGAAGTTAAAAATTTACTTAATTATTTGTACTTAAATATTCTAAAAACATTTTGGGCAGAAAGTTCCAGTTCTAGTTGTAGTTCTAGTTGTAGTTCTGAAGTATCTATCTTGCTTGTAATCTGGGCCTTCAGGAATTAACCTGCTTTTTGTTTTCTGAAACACTGAATAACCTGATGTCTTCAGAACATCTTTTGCTCAGGATTCATAACTTTGCTAATGGAGGACACCTCAGACTGAATTTACAATCATGGCTTACTTGCTATTTTTTATTTTTGTTTCTGTCAGGAAGTGTAACAAACTGTGACATTTTCTACCCATTTACAGATGCAGGTCCTGTTCTATTCTTAGTTTCAGAAATTATTTGAAAAACATGATATGAGATTCAAAATAAATATGCTGAGCTAGTTGTAATTGTAACAATTGTGTTACAATGTGTTCCACTCTAAAATGAGTGGAACACTAAAAAAAGTCTAATTTTCTAAAATGTCTCACATGCTGTCTGGTTTGTTACCAGTTTCTCAGACTGATTGTAATTTTAAATCATGTTAGTTTAGGAGGAGTGCAATATGTTAGAAAAATTACAGAATTATCTTTTTACCTATAAACTTCTCTGGGAGAAAAGGCATCCAAGAATAAATTATTTTCTCTTGGAAACCAGCTGTCTCTTCCTTCAAAATCTGTACCGCATAAGAACTCCATTGCAATTCTTGTGAAGAAAACGTCATTGTTGTTTGTTATTTTTTCTTTACCTAAAATTGACCTATATGGATTCTATACAGACAATTACAAAGCAGATGTTATAGGTTTACATAAATAATAAAACTGTTGAAATTATGTTTTGCATTTGTCCTTTTGCCTGGCCTGTGTGTACACAAGTGGAAAAGAGAACCTCATACTGTCTAAGTCTTGTAAGTCTGGTTTGTTTTGTGAAAAAATTGAATTTTTATGAAATTTAAGAAGGAGATACTACTCTTTTAGCAATAAAAATTTTCACATTAGAGGATGCCTCTGGACACACAAGTACTTCATCACTCAGTTAATTTTAACAACAGAAGAACTATACCCACACTTGTGTTTAAGGTTTCAAGTTTCATGCTCTCTCTGTGGTTAAATATTTGGCTGATTAGCCACAAATAAATTTTATCTATAAGGGCTTTTTAAAATTTGAGTTATCGCTACAATATTTGAATGCATTCTGTGTAAAGTCAATAGTAATAGCTAGTCTCTAAAGATAATTTTTGGCGTTTGACACTTTTTTCTTAAAATAAAAAATTGACCAAAACAAACGCTTATGTCTTTTATCTTATCACATCTTTCTGCTGCACATTTCTACAACCTTCTTTATTTCCTCTCCATGTTCAGAATAGTCACCTGCATATCAGAAATCAATATGATGGGTGTTTTTGTTCTGATAGTTTATCTAGTTTATCTAGATTTTTAAAAATTGATTCATTTGGTAGAGGCAAAGGTATTAATACCCTCTCTGAAAGCATTTAGTATGTATATTTATATACATGTTTATATGAAAAGTAGCCAGGAATGAAATAATACTTTTGCTGCTAGTGAGGCTCAAACGTGAGCAGTCCAAAGAGGTTTTTGTCTTTGGTTAATTGCTCTGGATGAATACTACACACTGTACTGTTTTTTCCTTGTAGCCATGGGCAGTATGTATCCCTGCAAAAATAATTTGAACTTTTTAATTGAAAAAGTAAATTCAAATAACAGGGTAATTACCAAATTGCTCTCACTGCCTCTTTCCTTTTTTGGATTGCTTTGTTTTTTGAACACCCCCCAACAGAGTGCACTTTGTGTTTTCATATAGATAATGGAGATCAAACATATTTTGCATTTGGTTTGGTACATTTAGGTTTACTTCTTTGCATAACACATTTAAGCAAAAGTTCTTTTAACTCATTTATATATTCTCCTGAGGAAACATAACTTTGTCAAAGGTGGTTTATGGAAAATGTGACCGCTTTTATTTGCTGCATTGTCTCACTGTGGCCTATTAAAACTGCGTGAAGCAATTTTTGCTCAGATGTCAATATGGATATGTTGCAGTTTTATTCATCTTCTGTGTAACATTTGCATTTACGATACCCCTTCTTTGCAGTAGTCTTGCACCTTATGAATTGGGTGCTACAAAGAACTGTGCTGTGGCATTTATTTCCTCTGTGAAAAGTGCACTGCAAATACAATACACACTAACATAGGCTCTTGATCCCCTATCTCTTCATGGCATGTTTCCTAACTTTCAGTCAACAGATGTATAGACATGAAGCCTTGTTTCTCTTAACTGCTCTGTGGCCTGTCCTGTTTTTTCCTGAACAGGAGCACCCATAGCCCTTGCAGCACCCCAGCAGTGACAGATCTGCCTGTAGGAAGGCCTCCATAGCATTGCTGCAATGATGGACTTCAGAAAGACAAATTTTGCCCTACATCTTTCTTATTGAGGTGAGAAAAAGTCATTAACGCAAAGGACTTGGTAAACAATAATAAACACAGTATTAATTGTGTTTTAATATTATTTAAATTGTTTATATTTGGTTTAAATATTATTTAAAATATTTAAATTGTGGGGAAAAAAGGCAGAGGGAAAATAATGCATAATGAATGTAACAAGGACATTAACTACACCATTAATTAATTGCACTGGCTAGATATTTCTGGTCTAATGAATTATCTTTTTCAATAAAAAACCCAATAAATAAACACTTTATAATTCCAGAACATTTTACTTGCTTGCAATGAAACAGATGTGTTAATATTGCAGCATGTTATTCATGCAGTTACTTTGATATTATTTTCTCCTTTTGCTAAGGCACAGTGTCTCACAGGGGAGAGTTATTCTGGGTCTTTCTGTTAAATATGTCATGCAACTAACCCAGATTTGAGGAGCTAATTATGTTATCTGTGATGTTATTAAATAATTATAGTCCTTGAAATGGGGTCAGAAGTAACAGGACATCCCTGTAGTGCAGTTCATATAGAGAGCTAACTGCAATGAAAAAAAAAATAGAGAGGAATTAAACGCTTGTAGACCGTAACCCATTTACTTCTATTGTCATCTGTACACTCATAGCTAACTTGCCTTTGCACTTTCCAGACTGATCCTGCATATTGTGTCTGCAGCTATTGTTCTCAATGTAGTCTGGAAAGTTGAAAAACACACACATTTAGCAGTACAAAAGGTTTTTTTTTTACTTCCTGTCTCCCAGATTTTTTTTTTTTGTTTTTCTCCAGTGGTTTGATCACACACATAGAAGTTATTTCCTCAAAGTATGGAAAGCAGGACACTATATGCAGTCAGACTCAACTATACACCTTGAATACCGTTGATAAATGAGCTGCTGAAAAGCCATAAATTCTTATTTTGCAAAGTTTTATCATAGAATCATAAAATAATGTGGGTTGGAAGGGGCCCTAAAGATCATCTAGTTTCAACTCCTCAGCCTGATAAGTAGGGACTTCTCCCATTAGACAGGGTTGCTCAAAGCCTATTCAGCCTGGTCTTGAACTCTTCCAGGAACAAGGCATCCACAACTTCCCTGGGCAATGTGTCCTAGTGCCTCACCAAAGTCACAATGAGGAATTTCTTCAAAACACTAATCTAAATCTAGATTAATCCCATTCCTTATTTCCTTTTTACTACATGCCCTTGTAAAAGTCACTCTCCAGCTGTCCCTTTCATGTACTGGGAGGTGCTACAAGACCTCCCTAAAGCCGTCTCTGGGCTGAACTCTCCTGTCTGTCTTCAGAGAAGTGCTCTAGACCTCAGATCACATTCCTATTCCCTCTCTGAACTTGCTGTAGCAGATCCATGTCCCTACTCTGTTGGGGGCCCAGAGCTGGATGGTGGAGCATCACCAGAGCAGAGCAGAGGGGCAGAATCCCCTCTCTTGCCCAGCCTGACACACTGCTTTTGATGCAGCCCAGGATGTGGTTGGCTTTACAGGCTGCCAGTTCACATTGCCAGGTCATGTCAAATTTTTCGTACAGAAAAACCCACAAATCCTTCTCCCTAGAGCTGTTCTCTATTCTGCACCTGGACTGTACTTGTGCTTGGGATGGCTCCAACACAGCTACAGGATCTTACAACTGGTCCTCCAAAATTCATGAGATTCCCATGAACCCACTCCTCAAGCTTATTGGGGTCCCTCTGGATGGCATTTCTTCCCTCCAGCATGTTGTCTGCACCCCTCTAGTTGGTGTTGTTGGTGAAGCTGCTGAGGATGCTCTGATCCCACCGTCCCTGATGCTGACAAAGATATTAAGAATTGTTGGTCCCAACACCAGACCCTGAGGAATGTTGCTCATCAATAACCTCCTCTTGGACTTGGAGACCTTGAGTGCAGCTTTTTGACTGGAACCATCTATCCAATTCCTTATCCACTGAGTGCTACACCTGTCAAACCCATGTCTCTGGCTTTAGTATGAGCAGCACTTCCAGCAATTCTGAGTTTGAATGGGAGGGAGCGAGCTTTCTTCATAGCATCCTCTATGGTGCTGTGCTTCAGATTTGTAACCAAAACACTCCTAATAATGTCATCACCCCTTTTAGATGTTGCTAAGCAGTGCTTGCACAGCATCAAGGTCTGAGCAGAGCTAGGAGACAGTTCATGAACTCTATTAAGAGCATCTTGTGAACTTCCAAAAGTACCTATCCTCTATAAGAGATTCTTATACATGTCAAAGACACATTAAATAAACTTGGTTGACTTTTCACTGTCTGTGCTGACTCTCAAGATACAGCAAGATATTTTCACAAGGCTTCCATTTCCCTGAGAATTCTATTTATAGATACATGAAAATTTACTTCCATTGAAGTTACACAACAAATTGAAAGTTTGTCATCATACTATGGGATACTGGTTATTGCACAATCTGAGTTAAAATTTCATTGTGTTCAGAGAGTCATACAGAATGTTGTGCATCTAGTTTAAGAACTGAGGTGTCTACTTACAGGGAAATGTATTATGCAGAATTAAGTCTCAAACAGCACATTTCATTTTATGCCCAAGACAGCATGACTGTGACAGAAATATTTCAGTCACTATAATATTTCTTGTAGCCACCACATTATGTCTAAGTCTGTTTAAAGATGACTGCCAAAAAGTGATGGAATTTCTGCTGTGGGTCAACATCCTTCGAGTACCTATTTTGCATCATAAATTTTTTTTTTCTTTCAAAAACCTGTATTATCCTCCACTGAATTATCCACAGAAATGGAAAAGTAAATTTGATTAAAGATGATATTAATGACCTTTGTCAGCTACTTACCAGATAGATTCTCTTGCAGGCAAAGTCACTAATGGGATGAGTCACTCTTAGGATGAATATCTTATGCATACTTGGATATGCATGGGGTGGGTTCAGAATCTGGTCACGGGCTCTTATGACACAGTGTCATGTCATTTTCATGTAAGGAAACAGGCAGTGCTTCATATATAGGGTTCTGAATGTTTTTGAGATGCTTCTGATTGGTGATAATAAAATACTTGAAACTGAAAATACAGCCTTAGATAATTAGATAGGTTAGATAGTTGTGCTTAATCATATGTGAGAAAAAATCTATATTTTCCACACTTACACATATTCAGTTATACTGATTGTTTTACAATTTCACAGCTTGCAGCTTTTTCATCATTAAACTGTTATAGTTGTCTATGTGATAAACTGCTCCATAATATGTTTTAAAAGAAGTATGCTAAAATGATGCAACCTGCATGTTTTTCTATATTAAAAAAGAGACTACTTTGAGATAGAACAGAAAAGCAACTCATGCTTATAATTTTCCTCATTTTGCAGAAATCAATAATTTATTTAAAGTAAAAATAATGAATTGGAAGGACTAAATTCATGGGATATTTTAGCAAAGTGGGTTCATTGTTGGTTCTAGAAACTCCCAAGTGTCAAATTAGAAGCCTGTGTATTCCCAGAAAAGTAAAAAGTTACAGGCTATATATAGTTGCATCCTCCTTGTGGAGGTTGTATAAAGAAAAAATTATTCCAAGAGGAATAAATCATCCTCTTTGAGATGTAGATCACAAACTATTTTCTCTGCTCCCACTATCCCTCTTTGTACCTGATACTGAACTAATGCACAACACATTCCTAAGGTTCTCATGCTTAACTGCCATGAAGATTTTTATGGTGCCACAAAAAAAGTTAAATTTGACTCATATTTATGTGTGTCATTGACTGTTTAGTTTTATAAGTTGCAAGTTTAATCTTTTATGGCTTTTTTAAGACACTCAGTTCTCTCTTTGGCTGACTGAGAGTTATCTGCAGGTTGTAGTGGAGTGGGAGAAAGAGGAACGGTCAAGAAACCAGCCACCCACTCTTATCCATTTACACAAGGTTTGGCAGAAAGTATCAAAAAATGATGGAAAACTGTGTTTGAAAACAATTAAAGTCAAAGTCTTGAAAACTCTTCCAGCTTGTTGGCAATTATTTAAAATCAACTCTTTGGAATATTGTAACTCTATAGCATTATTTTGACACTGTAAGATTCTTATAATATTATAGCTTATATAGTTCTGTATTATAAACTAGGCATGTTTTTCCAAGAAAAACAGAAAAATGGGTTTTTTTAAAAGCCAAAACTATGATTTTTTTTGTGCCTTAAGAGGAAAGATCCTATGACAGTACTATTTCGTAATAATGTGTTTGTAATAGTTGACTAAATAACTTTAGTGCAGTATTTCCCTCAGGTATCAAAAACTTCTTATGGGTACAACAAAATGCTTAGCAATAAAGGAAGTATCTGGAAACAATGATAGGGCATCAAAACTTATAAAATAACAGACATCTTCATGGGCATTTGTAATTGAAATGTTGTCTGGGTCAGATGTATAAGAGGATGTTTTGATACCTTTGGGTCTACAGCTACCGAAACCCAAATCTTAAACTTTTAAGTATATCATTTGGCTCTTCAGAAGAAACAGTTCTGAAGATCATGCAGTGTTAAAATTCAAGCCAGCCACAAATCAATTGTGGCTGGAACTGAGTGATAACAATAGAGTGTGAAAGAAAGATTGTTAAATACCTCATTTTTGTACATATGTCAAAATACTCTGAAACACGTTGTTATAAGCATTTTCCTCTGGAGAAGATGGGTTTACTTCTTTTTCCCCCCTCACCTGCATATTTGTCTTTAAGTCAGAATAGAAGCTTAGGGTTGCTTTGCTAGACCCATTAAATATGTTGACTGCTATTATACTCAGTTTTGTATGTTTAGAGCTTATCAATAGAAGAAGAGAAATAGAACAACAATCAAAATTCAGAATATTGGAAAGGTCAGAGGAGTTATTGAACTTTTGCTTTATAAAACAGATGTGCACTATAATTTTTGAAATCTTATTTTAATAACCAGCAAAATATTAATCTAATTAGCTAATCAGTGAAATCAAAATAAAAATAAAATCGATGTACTTATAACAGTTTTAAATGATAGCTTTATTATCTACACCTTAAATTAATCCCTTCTGAATAACTAAGATTTGGAATGAGGGAAAATTCAGTGGAAGATCCAGTTTGCCATGTGTAGAGCTGTGTTTTTTATCTGAGGTTCACAAATGTTTCTTAATTTGCAATATATTCATATAGTGAAGAACAAACAAAACCTTATGGCAAAGTGGGAACTGAATGGCAGAAACATTACAGAAAGAAATTCTGAAATGATTGCCTCTGTGAATGACTCTTTGTACTTTTTTGCAGCAGCCTGTTTAAAAATTAGAGCTTTTTAATTTTTCAGAACTCATTCCCATACTTTCACTATAACCTTGAAATGTTTTGATGATTGTTTCTTATGGTCTTAATAATTCATGCTCAAAGAGGTCAGAGTCCTTTTTAATGATTTATACTCCTAAACTTTATTTTTCCTTTCCTCCCCACTACCCCTAGGTAGCCCGAAATAGTGACTATATCTCATCTCATTCTGTTCAAACTCAGACAAAGCCCAGTCTGTGAGGAAGTGATACAGGATTAATGTGTCAGTAATTGTTCATCACCAGCTGACGTGAGAAATAGCTGGACTGACAGAGTGCTGGCAGATGAACTTCCAGCTATAGGGGCTTTCAGCTAAAAGGGATTAAGGCTCAAGTTAAGCCTCTGACTGCCAGCTTGAGAATAAACTAAGGAAATGTACTTCCTTTGTGTAAATTTACGTGCTATTTTTTTTTCAAAGCAAAATTATTTTGATGACTACAGGTCTTCAGTGACATTTTTTTGTGAAAATGATTTGACCAATAGAACTTCTCTGTCTAGAATATCTGGAGGCAAGAGTCTGGCTGTTTACCTGCCATAATAAAAGAGTATCATTGATCTTCATCAGTTCACAATATCCTGTCAGTTTGTTCACCCCAGTATCTGGGGTGAAACTGGTAAAAAACTTTGCTATCTTTTCATGAAAATAATTTATTTTATTGTATGAGCTTTCATTATTGCGGTTTTCCTATATAACTTAAAGGCAAAATAACTGTCAGTTTTCTAGTTTCTGTTTGCTAGTAAAATTGTTTTACCCCGACTGAGACAACAGAAGTAACTAATTGAATATAGTAACTTTACAGCAACATACACTGATAATCCTTTTCTGTAAAAATTACTTTAGTTGAAACATAAAATAATAAGGCAGAAACAATAAAGTTATCACAGAACAAGGCAGCGGAGACTTACACACAAAAACATTATTAAAGTAAAAAATATGAAAAAATGTGATGTGCATTTCTTATTCCCATTACAGTTTAAGAGCTACTTTATCACAGCAAGGATTCTTCATGTTCAGGACCATTTACAGAAATTAATTTTTGCAACATTTGTGTTTTAGGATGAGATATTTCAACTAGTCATGAAAGGTGAGTGTGAAGAATTTTATATTCAGTGGTGAACCGGGGGTCCAATGCCTTGTGTAATAAGTCAGTAAAAGAACTGCAAACTTGCTCTGAGCCAGAGATTCTCATCTTTAACTTAAACTTTATCTACCAGCCTAGTGAGCTATGGTATAGGTTGTACAGGTTGTACTGGTTTCTATCAGATAAAAATACCTAGAAATTCTAAAATAACAGCAAAGTAATTTTTTTGCAGGATTTTTTCCAGAAAGCAAGGATAACATAAGTAGTGAGGAGTACAGGAACAGGAAAAATACCTGACAAAGGTTAAGTACACTGTAAGTGTGACACTGTGTAATAGTTCTTTTAAAAAAATGTATGCAATCCTACTATTTAAATTAAAACTTGTTAAAATCTTCACTAAAAATTGTTTGGAAGACATAAAATTGTTTAAAATTGTGCCAACAGCATAATTCAAAATAGCTTTATATTTCATGTATATGTTTGTGACTGACCAAAATAAAATATGCCAGTGAGTCTGAGCTTAGGGTCCAGATTAACTTTGGGAGAAAATCACATTAATTACAAAAGATATAAAGCTTAAAAAACCAAATCAGCAATTTTATGTTCAGGGCATCTTCATATGTGAACAGAGTAATTTTGCTAAGAACATGCATCCTATATTTTTCATTATGTTGGAAATGACAGACTATTTTTTTAGAGTAAATTTTAACAGTCTGCATAATGGCAGATAGTTATGAAGCATCAAGTTTGTTTTTCATAAAATTACTGAAAAATATTGAGTCCCATACAAAGAAGATACAGATACATAGTTATTAACTCAGTTTCCAATATTACCATTCTAGTTTATTATTTGTGTAGTTTACAGAAGATGTACTCATCTTCCTTATGGTATCAAAAGCAATATATTACATGTACTGGAAAGAGAACTATCACTATATTTTATAAAATATTAAATATAATATATAAATATAATATTTATATTTTATTGACTATTGCTGATAAAAAGATAAACCCAGGTAAAGAACATTTGGCATACACACAAAAAATCCCACACTACAAAAATTATTAGAATGGGAGAATGCAGCAACAGTAGTTAAAAATAACTTGGAAGAATAAAAGGCAGAAACTATTTCAAGAAGAAAAGAAAGTGAGCGGTACTTTCAATAGCAAGACTAGATCTTTGAACTTGACAGTGAATATGAGAAAAATATGAATGGGGGCATTCAGAAACACAGGAAAAATTCTCACAGACCCAATGAGAAGAAATAACCTTTAAAAAAATTTTTCTCTAGTTTGAGGGTATAATGTATAAAAGAAGAAAAACAAATTCAAATGCATTTTAAATTAAATATTTAATTAAATATTCACTTATTGTCTTTTTGTTCTGAAACAGAACATATGATGTAGGTACTGCCAGGGTTTCCAGAACTGTTATTAGTATATAAAAGTGCAGCAGTAAACTCTCACTATACAACCAAGCATTTGTCAAACTTGTGAGACAGCATCCAAAAAAATGAAAAACAATGGCTGAAAGCCATGTGCATCAAGCTAGAGATGTGCTTCTACTCCCTTCTCCATCGTGCATAAGGTGACCCCGAAATGCTCAGGCTTCTAAGTGACAGTTTCAAACTTCTCAGCTGAAATCAAAATAAATACTTTCAGGCCAACAGTTGGAAGATATATTTAAGAAGAGAAAGGAAGTGAAAAATTTAAAGGAGAAAAAAAAATAAATTAACTGATCTCATGAACATAAGAAGCTTCTAAAGCAAACTGTGTAAGTACACTGGGTAATTTGTTTAATTTATGAATATTTGTCATGACAGAGAGACTGAGCATTTCATAATCCCAAAGATCACATAATTTTTCAAAAGACAGCAACCAGCTCAATTCCCAAATGTGCTTTCCCAGAGCAAAAAGAAAAATACCAACAAAATGCAAGATGTATCAGTGTCCATCAGATGCTGTGGTCTTATATGTTCCACTATCAAGAAGTTAGCTTTGAGCCATGAGAGACACAAAGACAGTAATTAGTAGAGCTTTTATCTGACAATTTTTTATCTGATGAATGTAACCTATTCCTTTTCAGTTTTGTAATTTTTCCTGGGTGTTGTTTTGAAATAATGAATTTTTAATTTGTACTTCTTTGAGCAGCTTGCTCAAATATGTTTTAGTGAATGGGTGGAGTATGAACTCTTTCCCGTGTGAGATTTTTGCTATTCATACATAAATAAATGGCTACCTGAGTCATAATATTTTTTTCCTGTCCTCAACAAGGTGGATAAAATGGTTTGTTGGGTTTTTGTTATTGTTGTTGATTTGTTTGGGTTTTTTTCCTCCCCACATTGCTATTTAAGATGAGGAAGATGTCATTCCCTCCCTGGAAGAAAGGTGGTTGAGTGTAGGGTGTACAAGACAAATGAGAAAATACATCAGACACTTAGCTGGACAGTGGAAAAAGGTGTCATTCTGTGACTCTGTTATAAGCTCAAAGAATCAATAGCTTGGTATCCATTGTCACAAACTAAAGGAAGCTTGAAGAATCTGAAGGAGAAGAAAAGATGGGAGATAAATGGAAAGGCAAAAAGGGGAGGTTACAGAGTCAGACAGATAGCTGTCTTAGGAGGAATAGGAAAACATCAGAAAATCTATAGAAAAAGCATTAAATAATATTGCAGTTAATGTTAGGACAAGTAATAAGGCAGTTGTAAATGTGGGACTTAGACAAATTTATGGGCAATCAAAATACAGCAGTCAATATGGCAGATATTAGAAATTAGTACAACAAACAATGAGACAGAAATCAATAAGGAAGAAAAAGCATGTAATCTGACAGGTGATAAGGCACTAGACAAATGAAAGCCACTGAAAATTGTTCAAGTTTAATGGGACTTTGTCACTTGTCTCATTTATAACCAGCAAGATAACCGAATCCTGAATACAGCCCTTTGCTTTCATACTAACTAGTTCTAAGAGACAGGCGAAGAGCTAGCCTGTGAATTGAAAAGCTAAGACTCAGAAAAAGAGGTATCTTCAAAGGCTATAGTCTGACATCTTTTATCATTAACTACAGTGTCCTTCAATAAAAGCAATATAAGGAGGAAGCCCTAGGTATAGGATGACACCAGGTGAAACAAGTGGCACATTTAAAAATAAGTAGGTGACATTTATAAAATAATATCTAGGACTTAATTTTCAGATTTTCCACACAACTCGACTTTTTTCTCTGATTATCAGAACAGTTTATACTTTGCTCTAAATAAAAAAATCTATCACAAAAGTTTAAATTCTCTGTTGTGCTCTTCTGTAGATCACTTCTGTCACAGGTATGTACATTTAGTTTTTGTTGAAGTCTAGGTCCATAGGCAACTGCTGATATCTGGAAATTCAATTTTCCTAGTCAGAAATAATTAGTCCAATTTTGATTTTGATTTTTTTTAAAAAAAGATAATCCCATGTATGATGAGTGTGTGTATGCACTTTCCCTGATATTTATTTCTCACTGAGGATGTCTACTAGGACTTTCTTAAGTTCTACCTCCCAAGGGAAGATTTGCTGTCATGCAGTCACAAATGTGGGCAGAGGTGGATGGCAGCACATTGTACCCACTTTACAATGCTCTGCTTTTTATCACTCAATCTCAAAATAATGGACTGAGTTACCTATGGATATGACATTAATGTCTTCCCAGATGTTTGAGCAGTTCCTAAAAAATGTTTCATACCTATAGGAACAACTTGAAGAAATTAACATTAATAGCTCTACTGAGTCTACTATATTACTGAAATAAAACCCAAAACAACAAAAACCTCTACATTTTTCCTCCTGACTATGTTTTCTTTGTGGGTCATATGGCAGAAAGTACTGGGAACAGGATATGCAAAAGCTGAAAACTTGAAGAATATTAACAATTGTTTGAGATAAGTTTTGTTGAATAATTTTTTGGGGGTAATATTTGTATTTTTTAAAGGTTTCTGGATGCTTTTGAGCAAGCAGTCCTGTTTTTGTATGTATTATGCAGCCAGGGATCTCATAATAAAGTGCAAATACAAATGCTGAAAATACTAGCTCTAGTGATGTTTAAGCTACATATCCAAGCACCTGATAGGAAAAATAGACAAAACAGAATTCAAAATGTGCTGTCATTAAGATTACCCTGTGTCTTCCTTCACCCTGTCATACAAGGAACCCTGTTATTCTATCATTTGAAAACCTGTATAGACTGGAATATATAATGCACTTTCTTGAAAAATGGACAAGGAAAATAGATTAAATCACCTCACGTGTCTTTGACCTCTTTCGTTCTTATGTCCAGTGGCTCATAGGACTCCTTGACTGCCTGAAAATTCTATTGACTTCACACATTCCAGAGGTCAAAAGCCCAGGAGTACTAAGGTTCCTTATTCCGTGCTCTTTTATCTAAATCCTCTATCCAACTGCTCTTGCTGTATCTGTATTAGTGAGGAATTTTGTTCAGGTGACAAACTGCCCTGGGGTTGCTGAAGAAATACTTTAGATAGCTTGTTATTGGGCATTCTTAAACGGTGTCTCTGAAGTGTCATCTCTTTCCCACAGTTAGGGCTCCATGAGCAAAATCTTTATTCTTTTCCTTTACTTTGGGCATATTACAGAAAACCTTCAGGAAAACCTGAGAAGCTGAGTATTTTAACTTACCCTTTTTACAAGTTTCAGAGCTGTATTATGAAGATCCCCAAAATTATATTTCTAAGGATGATTTTTGTTAATGCTAATCTCATTGAACTGCCACACTAAAATGAATTTTTAAAAATAAATTATTTCTGTTAACCCTTTAGTCAG
The DNA here is from genome assembly GCF_049639895.1 of Pseudopodoces humilis. Lineage (NCBI taxonomy): Eukaryota > Metazoa > Chordata > Aves > Passeriformes > Paridae > Pseudopodoces > Pseudopodoces humilis. Next base: position 20,331,764 of record NC_142203.1, on the reverse strand, counting down.
TACATGCTTTACCACAGTAAACTATCTGGATAAACCAATTTTATTAACTATTTTCATAATTCCACCATTCAAGTAGGTTCTGTTAACATCTGTAACAGTGTCTTCATGAATACTCTATGATTTATTGACAATAAGAACTACATACTGGAAAGAATTAGAATAACCATCTGTTTTTTATTTGACTTATTTATGTAACAACTCCTATTTGTAAAACCCACATTTCCTTCAAGCAAAACACCCTTGATATCATCTTCAGTAACATCTCCTGCATATTAATTGCTTTTAGTTAGCTGAATAAATAATGTTTTGTAGGTTTTTTTTCCTTTTGCTGATATGTTTCTCTTAGGAAGGAGAACTAACAGTGAATATATATTCACTGTTTTGTTGATATCCTGTTCATTACTGAGACTCTAAACAAGGTCCTCTTTCACTACATTCCGGAGAAACTATGTATAGAGGAGATTGTCTTATTTGGAAATCAGAACCTTTTTCGCCTGTGAGAGCTCTGCTCAAAGGTTGCTTTGTTTCATGACTTCACCCCAGGACTACTGCTTTGAGTTTCTCCTGTGACTCTTACTTACAGGCGTATACACATCCATTCGGCAGCCCCCATATCGTTAAGGGTCTGTTACCAGGGAAGCACTTTTCCTCGTACGGCTTAGGTACTCATCAGCTGTACCAGGCACTCCACCCCTATGGCAGTAGCCTCCACCTTTCACCATGCTAAGGTAGATTTAAATATTCCTTCTACTTAACCTGACAGAATGATGCTTACCACAGCTGTCCACTTTGATCTAGTCTTTGGCCAGCAGTAAGTAGTCTCCTAAAAGCAGAACAAAAATACCAGGCCAGTGAATGCATGGAATAAATGTCTTGAAGTGTATAGTGGGTGGGATTTACTCCAGTAATGAAGGATGCTTCAGTGTGAAGAGCAGAAAAGCATCCAGATCCAAAAAAAGTTTGTAAATAGCATACAAAGGTAAGACAATGATGACAACCACCATAATTAGGTGATTTGTAAGGGAAGAAAGTCTAAAGTGATTCTATCAGTCACAGCAATTGCACTTAAATTACTTAAAATTAAAATTTCATTCAATTATCCACTGAAGAGATTATGTGTCAATATCACAGATCAGTGTTAGATCTTTGTATCTGTACTTCCAGACTAGAAGGTGCTCACATGTTCTCACTTTCAAGTTTAGCCAATGTCCATATAGTAACCTAACACTTCAACTTTCTGTACAGTGATAGAATACAAATAATGAAAGAAATAAAACTCAGGGTATTTATCTAAACAGTTAAGAGTGGCAACTCTAAATTCTATAAGAAAATTCTTGCTCTGTTCATTACTAGCCTCTGTTCAGTGAATGGCTTGGAGTAAGTAATGTATGGTGTGCCTTTTCCAAATTTTTTCTAAGCACATTGAACAAATTGAGTCTTACTTTTTTAGAAGTACAGCACATAATGTATCCAGTTCCCAATTAGAAAATTAAAATACAAAGTACATCAGGTGTGAAAATAATATATCTACAATTAATATTGCCAGTAGTGAGGTAAATTCATTTTCATATTAGATTTTTAATACACACATTATGTGTATTGAGTTAGTAAGCATAATAAAAATATATAACTGCAATTCTGCTATTTTCTTTGTTTCTTCCCCACCATGTTCTTCAAATGACCCAAAGGGGTTTTTCTCCATGTTTTTTGTTACCTTATTTGTCTTTAAATGAGAAGATAGGGGAAACCAAGAATTTTATCCTCTGGTATTCTAAAGAGGCTTTTCAGTCCTTTATAATAATGGTCTTTTAAAAACATTCTGCCTGGAGTGAATACTCACTCCAAAACTTCACTAGACAAACCTGTATTCTAGAATATTCCTTTCCTAATGAAGCAGTTATTGAGCTCTAAGTATAGATGACCTTGAAATTCTGTTTGTTGTACAAAGAAAGCCTTAGTCTGCTGGTCTTTCTGAATCTGGGTTTCTTCAACAGGTCCTTACCACAGCAATGCCTTCTTTGTTGTCTTCTTTTCAATATGCAGAGACCATCAGCAGTTTAAATTGTGAAGCAGATTTATAATTCTATTATATAATCTTCACTTTTTAAAAATGGTCGAAGAGATATTATATTCTTCTTTATCAGAACTGTAAACACCTGAATAATCACCTGTATTTAGTCTTTTTTATACCGTTTTTAATTTTACTCATGGACTTCTGATTTTCTTCTCTTCTTTTTCTAACAGGAAAAAGGTCCTTTTTCCAACAACATATGCACCTTTAGACCAAAAGTATATGAAACAACTATATGAATCAAAAGCATATGAAACTTTGGTGAACAGTTCTTCTCAATTCCTGATTAGACTTCATATTACTGTTGATTTCTACTTATGGTCATATACAGCTGGTTTGATTCATAGATAATTTTTGTATTATTTTTTTCCATTCAACATAAAACCATAATTTTCTATAGGTAGTCAGTCAACCTGGAAAAAGTGTCCTGTGCATTCTGTTTGTAAATCAATTGTGTAACATAGTAAAATAAATAACCAACTAAGATTTCTTTTCCTGTTATGGTAAAGAATTTTAATATTGAGATTCAGCTATTTATATATAATATTATATATATGTATATGTGTATGTATATGTATATATATGCATATAATTTATATCTATATAATATTATTTATATATATATAATATTATTTTTATTATATATGTATTTGCTTCAACGTGAGTGATTAGACTTAGGGTATTAGACTTTGTAGTCTGTTTATCACTTTTTGTCTAAGCTGCACACAGAATCAGAATGTAGTAGGTCTAATGCTGGCCAGATGCCAGTGCACCCACTAGAATTATTTACTCATTTTCTCCTGGAGATAAGGCTTAGGAGGACAGCAAAAAAGGCTCAAAACTTAAAAACTTATAAAGCAAACTTTATAAACAAAATTAAAATAAAAATAATAAGAAATCAGAATAAACCCTCAGAAAACTTTTTCTCCCCCTATCTCCTCTTTTCTTTCCCACTGATAACATAAAGAGACAAAACCTGGAACTTTCAGTCAGTTTGCCACCTCTAAAATAGTCTTCCTTCAGTTCTCTTAGGGAGAGGAGTCTCTCTTGCCATGCCATGGAGATATCTCCACAAGAAACTGTTCTCTTGTGGCTTTAATTTTCACAAAGAGCAGCTGCTTGGAAATCTGCAATCTTGAAGTCCCTCCCACAGTTTATAGCTTTCCCACAGCTACCACCATGGGTCATTTCAGATTATTGGGGAGCAATTTTAAGGATGAACTGTTCTGATATAGAAACAAAAAGTTCTCTTTTATTTCTGGGAACACAAGTTTTCTTCTATCCCTGGGGCAAAGTTTCTCATGTCTCTCATCTCTCTCTCTTCGAACTTCTCATTGGATCACAGCTATTTCAACATCTGCTTGCTTCAACACTGGTGCTTCTGCTCACAGCTGCGGCTAGAACACTACATCCCCTCAATGCATTCCATGAGTTACAGGGAAAAAAATGAAAGTCTGATGTATCAATCATATCTTCACCACAGCCTTACAAGAGAATTTCAGCCTAAGGATTAAGGCATCTCCTCATTCTCCTCCTGTCTGGGATTTGACTCCTTTTTTCTGACCTTGGTGTCTTCATGTTGTTTTCTCTACGTGTCTTCACTTTTTCCTTTTATCTCACTCAAGAGAGGGTTGATGTCGGCAAGTTTCATCTGTGCACTAAAAGAGTTAATATCTCACCCGGGGCCTGCATATGGCCAAGTGATCTCTGCCAGGCAGCTGCCGGAGCTGTTTACAGTGGAGGATTTTTTGGTGGCCATGCTTGGGGGGAAGTGGCATGGCTAGGATCTCAACAGCCAGGCTAGGACTCGGTGATAGTACATCCCAGTCTACGGCTTCCTCTCCCCGTGCCCGGTGTTTGCTGGTAAAACTCAGCAGCAGCAGAATTTCAGCCGAGGCACACCTGACCCGGCCTGGCAGCACAGCAGCTGGGAACCATTGGGGTTAATTTGTGAATTATCACTGCAGCAGAGCCGTGTTAATTCACAAAATGTTTAAAAGAGAAATGGAACTTGTATTTTATCTGCAAGGTGTTTTTGAACTGGACTAAAGACTACTCGCTGGTTTGCTATTTTTTTCCTTTGTGTCATAAAATGGCCTTGGTTGTAAGGGATCAACTTAAAGTTATCAGCTGGTTCTGAACCTCCTGCCATGGGCACCTTCCAAAAGACCATGTTCCAGAGCCCCATCCATGGTGGCTTTGAACATTTGTGGGGAAGGGGCACTGTATCAATCTATTCAGACTACTTTAGGCAGATTTGAGGTATTCAGGCTTAAGAGATTCACAAGAGTTTTCTTCTTAGAGCTGTGAGTCAAAGCAAACAGACTAGATCAGGAAACTTGATATATTGCTATTGTATTAAAAATATTTTCTTATTTTGTCAACTGTAAGGAAGAAATCTTTTAGTGTTTAAATATTGATTTGAAATTTTATATAAACTAATTAACATTTTGAGATATCAAATGCTTAAGTTTTGCTTTGCAAGTACTTTCTTTAATTGTTTACTAATGGAATAAAGTCCTGAAATGGAAAGAGGTGGTGGTGATCAGCCAAGATAGCTTTGGCAGCAGCCCCAGGCCTGGATGCTGATGGCACTGGTGCAGCAATACCCATTTGAAAATTCTCCTCACTCTTGCTGCCTGAGGGGCTGCTCTGCTCTGACCAGTGTTTCTCACTTTCTGAGTGTTTCTCAGACCACCTACACCATCACAAGTGGAGATAAGCCAAATCCTTATGGCAGTCCCAGTGATGCAGCTGGGGCGGTGAGAGCTGCTCTGGAGCCCAGCCAGCCACAGTCCTGATAGCTCAGCATGGTGTGACACAGTCCCCAGTGCCGCTGCTGCTCAGCCTCTCACCCCACACACTGACCCACCCCAAGCCCTGCTTTGTCCCAGACCTTATGTCCCCTACAGCAGTTGCATTACCACTGCCTGCAGCTCTTTGGGGGCCACAGAGAGTTATTCTGCTCAAGAGAAGGAGGAAAACAAAAGATAAGGAAAAGGCAAGAACCCCAACTTCACAGCTGACTAAAAATACTGTTAGGAACACCATCCAAATGCCTCTTAAACATAGAGAGGCTTGGGGTATCAATCACTTCTCAAGGGAGTCTGTTCCAGTGTTTGACCACCCTCTCAGTGAAGAGATGCTTCCAGATGCCTAGTCTCAATCTCCCATGGTGCAGCTTCGAGCCATTCCCACATGCCCTGTCACTAGATCTCAGGGAGAAGAAATCAGTACCTCCCTCTCCACATCCTTATCACCAGGAAGCTGCAGAAAGCAATGAGGTCACCCCTCAGACTCTTTTTTTCCACATTAGGCAAGCCCAGAGTCCTCAACCTCTCCTCAGAGAACATGCTTTCCTGCACAGAGTCCATCTCTTTTTCAGTCAAGAGGAAGTGGGACGGGATGGGCTTTTTTCTAATTCATTTTGCTTTGAGGTGAAGCTATTGGACCTGTACAGTCTGCTTTCCTCTTTCACTTTTTGAAATTTTATGACATTTATTAGCCAATACAGTCCACTTTTGGAATAGTCATATTTTGGTTTTGGTGGAAGTTTAGGCATAAAATTTTTCACAAAGCGTAGTGTTGTCTTTGTTATTGTTTCTTTTTAAGAGTTCTGTTCCTCTTTCACATCTAAATCTAAATAGATTGGAAGAGAAAAATTATGTTAGAAGGGACTGAAACTGGACGAGAAAGCTGATCATTCATTCATCTATTAAATAAATGAATAAAAATGTGGTTTTGTTACTGTGTTGTATGTTTTGTCCGGATGATTAATATGGCAATATGACTTGAAGGTACTGTAACAGATTATTTGGATAAACTTATTTTAATTTTTTTTTATTTAGTGGAGTATTTATATTTTTATTTGTGTGCTGTCCAACCCTAGGGACTCTCATTTCCTGAACTTTTCTAATTTTCAAACTAACACAGAAAAGAAATGCTATATGAAATAAAAATACTGACAATTTTGGAGATGTTCTCTATAAATTACAGATGTTTCTAGAAGTCTGGTGAAAATAATTTACTGCTTATCATATAATAAAATAGGCATGTATTTGTGTATTTTGATATTGTCAAAATGAAAACAGACTTCTAAAATTTGCAGAATTTCATTCACCCACTGCACTGGTCCTATGCCACAAAGCTACTTTGTCGTAACTCATAACACAAATTCAGTGTTTCAGGCAAACAAGAATTACTGATAAGCAAACTGTACTTCCCAAAGAATGGGAAAAATATAAATATATTTGCAAAAAGGGCAGTAGTTATTTTACTTGACTGGCTACCAAATAATCCTTTCTTTAATTTTCTCCAGTCACTTTAGCTAAGTGAGCTCAAGGGGGAGAGAGGAACATTCAGACTATGATAAAAAAATTGTCTGTCAAAAGTATTTGAACAGGACTGCAGAAATTGTTTCAACAAATGAATATGCCAAATTCAACATCCCAAATTCAAAATTGATGTTTCCTCCTTTTTGAGGGTTCTCATGGAATGGAAAAAACCTGTTTGGCACTTGTAAGCAAGCTCTGTCTGTGACTCTGTGGTGTATTCTGGGTGCCATAACTGAATTTCTCCATGTACTTTTTCTTAATCTCAATTGCATTGAGATTGTGGTTTAACCTCAGCTGACACCAACTTCTAGGCACACTCATTCAGTCCCTTACAAGTAGGACTGGAAAGAGGATCAGAAGAGCAAAAGCCAGAAAACCCATGGATTGAGATAATGGCAGTTACAACAAAAGCCACACCCACAAAGGAAGTAAACCAAGGAATTAATTCACTGCTTCCCATGGCAGGCAGATGTTCACCGATCTCCAGGAGAGCAGGGCCCCATCAGACATGACAGTGACTTGGGAAGGCAAATGCCATCACTCCAAGCATCTTCCCCATCTTCCTTCTTCCCCCCACTAAAAGCACTGGCCATGATGTCACACAGTCTGGGATATCTCTTTGCCCAATTGGGGTCACCTGTCCCAGCTGTGACTCCTCCCAGCCTCCCAGGCACCCCCAGCTCCCTCACCAGGGTGGGAGTACAAAAGCAGAACAGGCCTTGGCTCTGTAAGCTCTGCTGAGCAAGAACAAAAACATCTCCATGTTATCAACCCTGTGTCCAGCACAAATCCCAGACACAGGCTCGTATTAACCACTATGAGGAAAAGTAGCTCTACCCGACAAAACCAGCACAACTGACCAATTTTCAAAACAACTAGACAAGGGGAAGTATAACTGATCTGAAAATTAAGTCTTTTGGAGATAATAACAAATACCTAATTCCTAACATTCCTCATCACACTCAAAAAGTATCTCAATATTATCTGAGAGATATGAGGCTTAGTATCACCAGAAGAAATCATTATCAGCATTAACAAATAAGGAAGATTCACTGATGTTCTGCAAAATTCTTCTAAGTTGGAGGGAACAAGAGAATCTGTCATTCTAAAATATGATCATACCAATAAAGAGGTGCTTACTGATACTGGAAATGAATTTTTGCAACATTTTTTTTATTTTTTCTTCCATACAGAAATAAGAAGATGGAAAGGAATTTTGCAGTGTTGAAGCGTTTCATGAGAACTGAGCTGAAAAACAAAAGTTTTCTATGTTATGTTCAGTGCGTGAGAGATGAGTGAAGTCTGGCACACTTAAAAACTGCAGCCTGTGTTTGGACATCTTCTTGTTAAATTGAGAAGATGAAGTGTAACTGATCTAGAAAGGATTTCACTGAAGTTTCTTTCTGATTGTTTTACATGGGTTATTATTTGTTTTTTGGTGATTTGAAATAACATTTTCACAGAATGAATTATTATGGAACCCTAAAGGAACTTTTTATAGAAACAAACAAATCAGCAAAGGATTTGACATTTGCAAACTTAAAGGTTTCAGTGAAGTTTCCTGATCAAACATGAAGTATTTATGTGTGTCTTTTGGATGTAAACTTACATTTCTATGAGTTTCTTCAAGGCCTCATGGGATTTGTAGTCTAGACTAGGAAGCCAGTTGTTAAAAGAGAGGGATGACATAGCCACATGTGTTAAACCTACTGGAACACTGCAGGAGTATTCAGTAGTATTGATATTCAATTAATTTACTTTAAAATCAAATAATGAATTCAGTGTGTCTAAACTTTATTTGTCTGAGGATCCAGTGAAGGGTATCACATCTCTAGTAAGATACTGCACGAAGAAAATACCTTATTCTGTGCACTCTCACTGTTTTGTAATTTTTACTGATTTCAACACTTCAGCACAAATAGAAATAAAACTCTGAGTGTAGCTTGGCATAGAAATTACAGAAAGTAGTTTCTGTCATATTTATGTCACAAAAACTACTAGAAAATTATTCTATAGTTTTTTTTTTGTCAGGAGATAAAAGTCAAGTTATTGATAAGTTCGATCCATGCAGAAATCATAATGAACAGTATTTTTGCACTGAATTACCTCAGTGCAAAGTTAAACATAAGGGGCAGAGGCATGCCTATGGAATTCCATGAAGTCACATGGCTGTCTTTGGGGCAACACTGACTTTAGACAGCGCCAGTCACTTTTCTAGTCATGTTTTCCTTTAGAGTACCTCTATCCCCAACAGGCTTGGAAGAGAACATCCACAGAGTACTGATATCTGCTGGGAGTCAGTGCTGAAGAAACGGGAAAACAAGGCCAGGCAATTGGGTATACCTGCATCCAGAGCTGGTGACAAAATTAATCTTAGCAGATGATGGCCTTGGTGGTGGAGGTCATAAGGCTTTTATCATTTATCTTCAGTTATGGCTGCTCTTGTAATTAGGTTTCAATTTGAAATAGTGACGTTTCACTCCCCGTTGTTTTAAATGGGAAAGCAATTGCGTAGTTAAGGAAAATTACTATCACAGTTTTTCTCCAACTTCAGACACAGTAGTTTATTTGAGAAAGAAAAACACATGTAAGCAATGCCTTTAGAAGTATATCTGAAACCTGCTTACAGAGTGGACTCAAGATCACAAAGAAAGAATTTAAAAATTATCCTAACTCTTTGTTAAATCCCTGAAATGCAGAACTGGGACCAGACTATTAAACAGAATGAAGATGGATGCCTGCAAAGAATTTTGCAAAAGCTTAAATAAGATTCAGACATCAGGTGCTGCTGAAATACCAATTAAGTAATAGTACAAATATTTAAGGATTCAAATTACTTTTGAAAGCTGAATTTTTCTCCATATTCTTTAAGAATCACTAAAAATTAGTCATATGATCTTGGACTGCTCCCTTTACAAAGATTTCAATTATATTATTTTCAGTGTTGACAATCCATTCCTCTGTTCTTGATGAAGATGTGCTCTTGTCGGCTATCTTATTAATTTATGTTGTTTTATTACACACTGAACATATAGGACCGTGGTTTAAAGTGACTTATTTGGTACCCATAATCAAAAAAATAATTTTTACATAGAAGTCAATGAGTAGCATTCATTTTTATATTTCAGATGATGCCAAAACAATCATGTTTTCCTTCAAAAGAGGCTTCTCATTCTGGGAATTTGAGAGAGATCTTTTACTGACCTCTGGCTTAGTGCATCTAGATGGTGCCACAGCATGAAGACTAAGAACTCTGAATCTTGTACAGCAATAACTTGATGTCATGGCCTTTACTCACATGAGTAGCTCTCCTGAGTGCAGTAGGACAGGGTCTTGTACATTGCTAGAGGCATGTTGCAGAGATGGCCAAAGTTTAGCTGGAATGGAGAACCCCACACTACATGAATGTATTGCACAAGAATATAACATTTTTAGAGCTCACAGAGTAGAAGGGAAAATTTTTCATCAGAGGACATCTGCCATCTCAGAGCTAGATTTACCTCTGCACTGATAGCTCTCTATGCTGCTTCATTGTTCAGTATAAATGGAATAACATGATGAAGCTGCCACCTCTCCATTACTGTTAGCATAGCTCAGAAAAGGTTAAATGGGCAGCTTCTATGCTACATATCTCTGTCTCCCAAGATAAAACTTAGGGCACAGAAGCATGGAAAGTACTAAATTTCCCTTTCTCCTTTTCTCTTTCTCTTCATACACAGACTTTACATCTGTTCCAAAACATGCATGACTGCTGTATAGATATACTGTTACTTAGCAATAATCTTCTACTTTCTCAGGGGAACGTCCAGTATTTCATATCACTCTGTAAACACTGTTTAAAAATATTATGAAAGCAACTTTTGTTCCACTAGCTTTTTTCTCTACTTATATCCATCTCCTTTGTTTCCTTGTGAATTCTAACACAAATCATGTTTTACAAAATGAAGTTTAAACTTTGCACAGAAAAACGTAGAGAATTTTTGAACTACCATATTTTTGTATGTAAGATATTTTCTCTCATCTTCTACAGAAAATGAAATTAAAATTAGAAAGTACAAGAGAACTGAACCTGTCTCTAAGGAGCATATGGTAATACTGGTGTTTAAAGCTTAGTTAATATCTTTTTCCAAGTAATATGTTGAATACATAACAGAAGTATTTCTTTACTTTTCGACTGTAGTAGTAAATAATAGGCATATTTGCAATTATTTGTACTTCTTGCACTGAATTTCCATAAAGGAACTCCCATCTGCTAGGCGTAATACAAAAGGGGAAAGCAAGGGTCTCAGTTCCCTAAGTAAACTAAGATGATTCAAAAGTTTTTCTTGTTTATCCTCCAAAAACTTCTAATCATAGGTCAGTTTAAACCAAGCTGAGAAAGTGAAGATAGAAACTTCTTGTAAATTGAATGAAATGGTGAACAAAAAATGTCAAGAAACTGGATTGTTGCTTTTGAGCCATAAGGGACTATGCACATATTTTGTGTTCAGAAAAGGTTCAGTAAGTGTATTAGCTCATTCAGGGGGCTGTGTATGTACGTATCTACACGTGTCTATGCAAAACATACAATCATAAACCCAAAGTAATGTTCCCTGACTCACTAAACTCAAAAGAGTTGTGGCATGTAAAGAGCATATCAATACCAGCACAAATCACTGTATTCAAAGATGAAATACTATCATTTGCAGATATGGTGCTTCTGCACCTTCTGTGCTGCATTAGTTTTTTCTAGGGAAAAAAAACCACATCCTTGAGTAAATAATAAGTAGAAATAGTGGCACAAGAAGGTAATCGTTATTCTTCAAGTTGCATGGGTGCTAGACACCAATTCTAAATCCACATGATTTAAACCTTACATGATTTCAGCTTTACACACTTTCCAAAAGGCGTATTTTTTTTCATATTGCTACAAGTACAACCTGGCAAATGGTTCAGAAGCAAATATGCAGTTCTGCATGAGTTTGTGAGGATGAAAGTTACATGCTTTGGCAGTAATATAAATATAACATCAGGGCAATACTCATCATGGCAATAGCTTTCTTTTCTTCCTTTCTTTCCTAGTTTTAAAATGAAATGTTTAATAAATTACAAGCTCTATCTTGAGTGTAAAGGTTGAATAACTCCTTTTCCTTGTAAAATAAACATATAAATAAAATGTTGTGTCATCAGTTATTACTGGTTGATGCTTAAAGCTCTGTTAGGCATAAAAATATCATTAATGTTTTCATTATCCCTTGATGACTAAATTCTGTGCCATGAACTGAAGGAGCCACAACATTTACAATGCTAGACAAAGACTGATGAGGAGTGACTGAGTTATCATAAAATTAAGAATAAAAGCAATAAAAAAAGATTCCACATATTCTCATGTTTGGCATGAATGGGAATTGATGGGTAGGAACAGTTACTTTGAAAGAAATCTGTGCATGGGAACCTGGGAACCAAATGAGCAAGCAAATCCCACCCCCTGCCCCCTGTGTGGAAAGGTATTGATGAGTTGTGTATACCTTCTTTTAATTTCCTTCACTATTCTCATTCCTTTACTAGGGCCTCTCTTTCTGTCCATTCTCCCTTTTCTGTTTATTTTTCCATTGTACTTATTCATGCAGTGCCATTTCAGAAATGTCAGTCTTAGATCTTGTTACAGGTGACCTTGACTGTGGTTCTGTCACTGAAGAGGACACGGCAAAGCTTCAGCTGTAGTCTCAGAGCATTGCTTATATGCTGTGACATTTTGTTGAATGTTAAATTGGTAAGGGTAGGTGTGTGCCTGAATGAAGAAGTCTGTTTAAAATAACTCAAAATGAGACAAAGACAAAAATGAACATTTGTGCATGGATTGTTTTGCACAAGCAGTTACCTACTTCTGTGATTATCAGATGATATTATTATTATTTGGTCTTGAGTGAGATACAAAAGATCACCCTCCAAAAACAAAGGTTGAGTAGAGATGAAGATAGGAAAGTCCAAGTGCTCTTGTGACTTTGATGTGAGGACGGACAGACTTCATTAAGCTCTGAGGGACAATCCATCAACAGACTTTCAATAGTAAGAATTAGTATCACATGCAAAGAAATTGAAAATTTTCCTGCTGTCATTGAAGAGGATAACTTCTCAAAACCAACGGACTAAATGTTTTGTCATCCTGTGGAAAATCTTCTTACCATGGAGAAGAAAAGAAAATATCTCTGTTATGGTATTTTACTACAACAGATGCATTACCAAACCCTCTGACTATGATGAATTACACAGTAACTTTGTAGGTAAAACTGTAATTTCCTCATTAGAAGATGGAAAAAGCAGGTATTTAAAAGGAAGCTTGCTTTCAGTGTACTTTTATATGCATTCCCCTAATGTGTCTATTTTCTAACATTACATTATAAACCAAAATATTTGAAAGGTTTGGGTTTTTTCCTACTTCATTATATTCTTTCAACCAATATATCAAATATTTTAAAAACAGTTCTTTAAATTTCTAAAACAAGTCTGATTTTTAACTTTAAATTTCTCTCTTTTATCATATCCTTCCTCCACAGTAGAAAAATGGTGTGAATAAAGTAATAATGCAATAAAAAGAGAAAAATGCTTTCTCATTATTTTATTGTTTTCGTTATAGAAGAGAGGAGCAGGATCAAAGTACTAGAACCAATGTACTTAAATTATAGAGGTTTTTTGGTTTTTTTTTTAAGTAAGAAAGCATTAACTTTCCTTAGAAATAGTCACTATATCATAGAAAGGGAACAAAATCAAAAAGAGACATATATAATTTCCACAATAAAGTAACAATACCAAGCACATGATCAGTATTCAACTGAGAGTAGTTTATTTGTTTGTTGGTTTTTTTTTTCCAAAAGAAGATGTATAAAAGGCTTTCCTACAGAAAGATTTTGCACATGAGGACCTGAAATGAGACCCAAATTCATATTCTACTAGTTGTTTTCTTTGTTTCTTTAAGTTCCAATCTAGATTTAATAGATTTTTTTTGCATGAAATGTATTTTCAAATGTAGTTTTCTCTTTTTTAAAGTATTTTAAACCTCTCACAAGATAAAGGTTATTTCTTTTATTAGGCCAACTTCATTTTTGGCCCAAATTTGATATAATAAGCACATTTACAGATGGTTGTCTTTCTGAGACAAAGGCATTAAAAATGACTTGTATGTAAAGGTCTCTCCTGTTCAGATCTCTGTATTCAGGTAAATGTTAATTCAGAACTGATCCCTTTCTAGAGTTGTTAATGAACGATGTGACAAAATACTTTACTTGTCCTTAGAGTATCAAGCATGAAACTGAATTTTCAGTGATAGAATTAACAGAGCATTTATTGTTTTCAGTAAAAAGTAATCTAGTGAAAAGACTTTTTTCTCTATAGCTTGTGTTTATTTATGTTAGTAAGTAGATTCAGATGTCTGTATATGCTCTATTGATATTCCTTTCTGATGTGAAACAAAAAATGACTCACAGCATTGCTACTGTTTGTCTACACCTACATAGAAATTCCTTTGCTTTTGTTTGAATTAAAATATTACATTACAGTCTGCAGCTGCAAACTCTATGCTCCTTGTCAAAATAAATTTTTCTTACTGAAGTTTTTCTTTTACTTTCTGCTTTCCCTTTCACAATGTCAGAAAAAAGAAAAAAAGGTATTTTTATTTATGGAAAAGTAAAGATAAAGGAAAACTTTATTAAAAATTTTCACTTTATTTATTTATCAGGATAACCTGCAGTGTTGCTCAGACAAACAAAGTAATAAACTTCACAAGACTGGCAAGATTCCTCCGTAACTTAAGGTACACAAGAAAAATAAACAAATGTGTTTGCTTTATTCTGTGTCTCTAGAAGCAAGTGGTGAGGGTCACTTGACTATCCAGTCAAGTTAGTGATGTTTTATTTGTATTAAGACCAAAAGAACAGCAGACCACAAGAACAGAGAAAGGGTAAAGATTCCTGTTGATCACAACAAAATAGATAAAAATGAATGTTTTTATCTGTAAATTCAAAATGGATGTTCCACCTAAAAAAACATTAACCAAATTGTGTTAGTTGAAATAAAAAAATATTTTTGTAAAAAGCTAATGGTTCAACTTGAACCTTTCTGGAGACAAAAAGATACTACTGTTTCTGTGAAACATATTTTAACACATAAATGTAAAAGGCAGGCCCCTCATGAAAGTGCTCTACAGTTAAGAGAAGCAGGATGAAATCAAAGGATCACATCATGTGCTATAAAATTAAAGGTAATAAAATCTTCTATAAGTTGTATCATTTACATATGACACAAATGCCAGGCTCTTGTACTTGTAACTTATGTTAAAATGATGTGCTCTGCGGAGTTTTGTTTATGGAAGTGTCTTACTGTTGTAAGGGCCCTGAAAGCACACTGAAGACAGGCTTAATAAGAAATAGGTGTGAGAGTGGAAATGCTGTTCCTGGTAGGGGAACAGCATGGGAGAAAGTCAGGAAATAGATCTGTGGGAGAACAACACAAAGGAAGCAGGAGGGCAAGCAGAGGTGACTTTTTAATTTTTTTTCCCATTGGTTTCCCTGGGAGAAGCATCTGGACCAAGCTTCCCCATATAACACTGGTTTTGTTGGGTGATGGTGGGTTTCTGTGCTTACAGCTGCAGACCAAGCAGGGTGTGCAGCATCCTACTGCTCTAGGGCAGTAGCTGGCTAGCAGGAGGGGCTGAGGTATGTGAAATAACATGCAGATGGCCAGGAAATTTGGTTATCAAATCCCTCTGCTTTCCCAGAAAGAAAACATTCCGCTCTGTGGATTGAACCTCCAGTGCCTCTGCTACTCCTCAGGGTGCAAAGACATGCTCCTCCTCTGCTCCTGACAGCCCATCTGGCTTGGTTTTCCTATGGCAAACTGTCTTGTTAATCACACTTCTACCTCTATTTTTATCCATTAGATGTTTTACCTTACTGACAGTGTAGAATAAATATTAGTATGATTTATACTGCAGTGTTTGCAAAAGCATCTGATATGCTTTCGTGAAATAGCCCACAAATCTGAACAAACAGAAATATACTATATATTGACAACTGAGGCAGATTAGCCAAAATTAATAAAATCTTATTTTTATACAGTCAACCATTTCATCTTCTTGA
The DNA here is from genome assembly GCF_049639895.1 of Pseudopodoces humilis. NCBI lineage: Eukaryota > Metazoa > Chordata > Aves > Passeriformes > Paridae > Pseudopodoces > Pseudopodoces humilis. Next base: position 20,316,246 of record NC_142203.1, on the reverse strand, counting down.
GCCAATAACCCTGAGATCTACCAGCAGTGGTCTGGTATACACAGTGCTGTCCAGGGTCGTTATGGGTTGTGGCATCTCCTGGCACTTCTAGAGAGCACAGAACAATGCCACTTCCTCAGTTTCTGGGGTAAAACTGGGAGATGACACGTATCAACAACATGGAGCTTAAGTTTCAGAGTGAAGTGAGATGGGAGAGGGTAGAAATACTTGAAAAAATGTGGGCTGCAATATTATACAAAAGGGCTAGTGTGGAGAAAACTAATTCAAGAGAAGAAGAGAGAAAGATTTATGTAAACAGTGAGGGTGGTAGTGGGAAAGGGAGGAACCTATTGCTAGCTGTTAGATCCCCACATTTCTTTTTCTGAATTGTATTCCAAGTTAACTCATATCTAAGCTGGCTGCCGGGAACTGCAATAATGTGGACACTGGTAAGGTTACTTTTTTCACTGCAGTCCCAGCTGAGTTGATCCTAGCTGAGTCCCTACATGCTTCTCTGGTAACTCAAAGAAAATGCATCTGTGCTCTTCACATTGTAATTAATGTGTTGGTAGTTCAGTTCTCAGCATGGATACCCCTGCACAGCCAAACCACTGTCAAAAGGAAATATCACTAGAGGGATAGATTTCAGTTTCCCTCTCTTTCTCTTTTTTCTCTTTATTTTTTTTTTTCAATATCATAATTATAAACGCCCCCCACCTATAAGCAGAGAAATAATAGATAAAAGTACAAAAAATACTTTCATGTGACCATTTTAATGATAGTGGTGTAACAAAACACCATTATGAGAATGACTTTAAAAGGTAGACAGTGGTATGAAAGTGAGTTTTTATGTATTTGGGAATTTGGGCTATATATTTTGTTTGGATTCCTGGGAATTAGCTTGTCATGTTAATCTGAAAATGTTCTGTATCACCTAATGATAAATCTTCTCCATGACTCTAAGTAGTGTCTGATTTTCTGGCTGCTATGCAAAAGATGACAACTGTTTCAATTATTTCATACAGCGATAATTCAAGAGAAAAAGAAAAAGGATAGTTTCCATTCTGGAAACTTAATTTGTCCCGGTATTTGCAAATACAGCTTCAAAACAAACCACTTTTAATTTTCACAAACCTCTTGTTATTAATTAAATACTTATTCTTCAAACATGCAAGCATAAAGCTGTTAATTGTTAGCATGAATATTTTCTGTTGCAGGACAGAGCTGAGAGACTGAGTCAAAATGAAGAAAAAAAGAAGGAAAATCCAGAGTAAGTTTCATGGGAATTTAAAAGGTTTCAGGGATACTTATGTGCTTACTTACTTAATTGTAAGGTGTCCTCAGTGATAAATGGTAACCAAAACAGGTTTGAATAAATTCCCCATTATAAAATGAGAAATTATGTCATGACTTTGCTTTTTTCGTTGATCCTTGAGAAAGGTGAATCTCTCTTAAAAAATTATACCACCAGAGCCTCAGGTCTTTTGCACTGCTAATGAACTGACTAACTGAGAAAACAGCACCTCTGCAATTTAAGAACTGCAAAAGCACATCTACCTGATAAAACAGAGAACAAAGAGGGGGTGTTTTTAAATTATTAGTCCTAAAGGATCTATTTCCTGAGTCCTGCAAAGAAGCTATCACCACTGCCAAGAATTAAAAAAAAAAATAGTACTTTTTTTTCTTAGTAGATATGTTTGAAGCAAGCATTTAAAGTACATGTATGTACTCCTTTGGTTCAGAAAACACCCAAGAGGAATAATCAGTCCTAGCTCAAAACCTTGCCTGATGGCAAGATAACCAAAAGGCGCCACAAGCTATGATGTGCCAGTAAATGATAGCAAGGCAGCATGTTGCCAGTGTCTTATCCCTGCACAAAGACAGGAACTTTGTCAGCTGAAGATGCCTATGTTCTTCTGCTAAGGGTGTGTTTGGAACTCTGATGGCCTCTGGGTACAATCCTCTCACATTCTGTCCATGAGAAAATCCTTGCTCCTCCTATGCCAAGCAGGCCACCTGAGAATGCAGGATTTGTCTGTGGCCAAGAGGCCACCCTTGACAGGTCTCAGTCCAACATCACAAGGCAGTATGAGCAAGCCCTTTGTGTCATTGTCCAAGTCAGCTCAACTTTTGCGTATTTTCAATCAGTGATGCAAATCACTCAGGTGGCAAATAGCAGCTGTTCTAGATTAGAAGACATTTCTCTGGAAATGTCATCGTTTCAAAGACTGAATGGAAATATGAAATAAGCTTCAGTCAATATTCCATTGCTCAAAAAGAGGGTTTGATGGCTGTTTTTCTATCTGTTGTGGTGCTGGGAGATGGGAAACTTTGTACTGATAATACTGTCTGTTCATTCATTAACACACGCTGCCTAATTAATACTCACAGGAAAACTGATCTTTGAAAAGATCATTTTTGTAGTAGAGACTAGGTCCAAATGAAGATGTCTCTAGGAATAATAGAAAAAAAAGTTTATTTTATTCAGTACTATATCCTGAAGTTATGTATGTGGAGTAGATGCTCCAGTCTCAAAGTAATGTGTACCAATTATTTGCTCCACTGTAAATTTTTTGTCTACCTCAGCATATAAAATGCTGTGATGGTCTCTTTAATCTAAGGATATTAAACAGTGAGATGCATCTGTAGGAATAGTTTATAGAACTCCTTGTATAACTACAGCAGGTTTATTCCAAGAATACATATTGCAGATAATCTTTAAATTTGCTGAAAATGCTTGCTATGGAATACAGTAAAAATCAGTTGTAGAAAAGGAAATCAACTGCAGCATTGCATAAAAATGCTTTTGCTTTGTAAAGCCAAGATTTTATTGTCTTGCTGTAGGCAAGGTATAATGTTAGCAATGGTAAATTCTGTGTTGCAGTAAGTTACACTGTTCTGCTTAAATAAATCCAAATAATAATGTCTCTGACTAGGTGATATTAGTTAAGGTAAATCAAAAAAACTCTTATAAGAAAAAGGTTTGAATAGGCCCCGGAAAATTAATATTAAATTTCCTGTTGTCTACCTCATTACCTTGTTAGATGACTTGTATTAAAAGCAGTGAAGCAAAGAATCAGTAACCTGGGCCTTTGCCATTTCTACAGTGCAGCAGATACACATATCACACAGAATTTATATAGAAATTATGTATGTTGAGTATGCTTTCCTGGACTATAAGTGCAACAGACTAGAAATTATGACTTTATTATGATACTTCAAGGTTCTGCTTTTTGAAATTATCCCTGAAAGCCATTGTTATTAAGATGCAGGACTGTTGGGTATCACAAGAGATATTCTTGTTTGTACATTATCCTTAAATAAGGATGCATGTTTATATTTATACTCTATATCCACATAAACCTGTGAATGCATAAACTGCTGTTCACAGAGACATGGAAGCTATATGTGACTGTATCTGAACAAAGAGAAATGATTACTGGTTTACAGTGCTATTTAGTTTATGAAAAAAATTTTAAGGGAAAGTATTTTGACTGCTGGTCTTATTAAAAATTATATCGCTAGAACATGTAGTCTTTTGCTGAGAATGTATTTCAGAACAAGCTTTGGCAACTCATGGTCTTGCTGAGAAAGCTCATTGGAATTAATGGGGTAATTGGGAAAAAAGGGCTTGTAGGCCAGAGGAAGTAAATACATCATGAGATGCTGGCTTCAGTGGGGAAGCTGCTTTAATGTTTCCTGGAACACCTGGAACTCTTCCTCTGCAAATAACACCACATGCTTTTCAGCACAACCACTAGTGTGTGGGGCTGCATCATCAAACAAGTAGGAGAAGATAATCCAAGAATGCAGTGGATTGTCTGACTTGCTTTAATTGAGCTGCTCTTATTTCAGTCCCTCTGAAAATTATATAGTTACGACAAAGAAAGGTATAGGGTGAAGTCGTGTGGGACCCATGACTTCTGCACCCACTTTTGTTAAAATCTCCACTCTTGCAAATCAACACCCTGGGAATAGCACCTACCCCCTAATGCATTCGATTTTGAAGGCACTATTACACTGGTATTTGTAGTCTCTCCAAAATGAGGGAATCTGGTTGGTTGCTGTCTTAAAAAGTTAAAATGTAATTGTTCTGGTATTATGGTTTGGGGTATTCAAAAGCCAAAGAAAACCCCCAAATTACCCACAGATTTTCTTATAAGAAAATTTTAGAAGAAAATAGATGTTATCTGATCTGCAAAACCAACAATTAAAAGTACAAGTATGAATCTTTCTTTCTGAAGAGACAAAACTTAAAAAGCCAAAAAGTTTGTTGTGAATTTAAAGAAATAGGTTTTATGCTTTTCTTATTTCTGAAGGTAGTAAAGAAGACACAGGGAGAGGTTTCTTATTTCTGCTGGATAATTTTGGCCACAGGGTATTTTCTTACTACAGTTACCAAATATTAAAGTCATGTGCACATTTAGTTAATTAACAGGATCTTCTGAGCTCTTGTGCTCTATTGATATATATATATAGTCGAGTTCCAATTTTTGCAGAAGTGAATAAATATATTGGCTGATGGATTGAAAGTGCTCAGAAGTACCACTATGGACTATCACTTAGTAATTCCAGTTATCAAATCATATCAGCTCTGCTAAAAATAACAAATGACACCTACAAACCCGCTGAAGGAGTGTATTATACATGATTTGTCACTCACATGAAAATATTTTGTAAGTATGCTCTTATTGTACTCCTTGTCTTTTTATGCAAGCATATACAAACTGAACACTGGTCACAGGATATGCTGAAAATCTGATTGTGCTTTTAATCCTTCAACCACTCAGATGTGATGTTTTGATGCACTTAATTCTTTTTAATCTTCTTCTCTTCACTTTTTTCTTCCTTTGCCTCTGTCTATTCTTTGTCTTTTGTGTGTACTTTGAAAGCTGTGAAACTTGCATATAATCTCTTCTCTTACACCAAGTTCTCAGGTTACAGAGATCTGCAAATAGATCAGGCATAGATTAATTGAAAAAGAGTTACAGTATTATCTCACCCAGACTGGAGATGGATCAGCAGAATGCGTTTGCAGTGAAAAGGAGATCTCAGCCTTCTAGACTGCACTGGGAAAGCATAACCAGCAAATGTAAAGATTATCTGCAATATGTATGCTTGAAATAAACCTGCTGTTGTTATACAAGGACTTCTATAAACTATTCCTACAGAGGTCAGGAGTGGTGATAATTTCTCTCTACTCAGAATCTTTCTTCCATTTTAGAGAAAGAGCTTAAAATCATATACCAGTTTACGATTGTCACTGAAAGCCAAGCACAGCTTCTTGGAAGTGTTTGGATCCTCCTCTGGATTTGTGACTAAATTAAAGTAATTATGGAATAGCCATTCTAAAAAATCATTCTTAAAGGAAAATTCTCTGTTTAAAATATTGTAATCATTGGTGCTTTAGACTTTTGTTTTTTTCCTCCATGAGTACTGCAAAGAGGCTTTCAAGCTTTGGTCTGCAAGCTTGAGGCTGTGCATATAGCTATTCCGAAGGACTATAGGAAAAGCAAGGCAAAAGAAAAAGTTGTGCCTCTTATAACTATGTAAAATCTATGAAAAGTTCCCCACTTCTAAGGGGGCACAGAAACTGAAGGTGGCATTATTCCACTCAGCTTTGCAAGTATCCCATGTGATGAAACACAGCTGTCTGTTCTATGAAAAGCAGAGAAAGTTTAGAGAAGATTGTGGAAGGAAGTTTGAAGCAGAGATCACCTGCTGTCACCAAGAGGCTTGTCTCAGAGTGGCATATTACCCACCACCTGCTGTGCCAGGAGATTTGTTAATTTAGATTATAAAATGCTTGGGAACAAAAGAAAAAAATGTCATTTTTTTCTGAAAAGGTTGCACTGGGATGTTCTTAATCATTCTTATCCATGTAGTATCACCTTAGTAGCTACTGTATTAGAAGAGTAAATCCAAAGTGACAGGAGTGTTGAAATCAACAGTAATGAATTCAGCATCATAGAGAAAGTCAACGTGTTTCTATCTTTCTAAATAGCAGATACTTAATTCATACAAAATATCTCTGTGAAGATTTCATAAGGGTAATATATTTTAAATGAAAGCTCTCCATAGAAATAAGGAAGAAAAATAGCAAGCATTCAATGTTGAAATAAGACCTGTGCAATTCCTTTCAGTCTTGCACAAGAGGAGAAAAGATACATCTTTATTCAATAGTTGCTTAAAATCTATTCAATAGAGATACTCAGGGAGACTAAAGAGATTAGAAGATGCAGCCTTTCCATTCTGACAGATAAAGATAGTGTAATTTGAAAGCTGCAATGAGAAATTAATTTTATCCTTACAGTGAATTGCTGGTTGCCATATATATTAAAATTAAAAGTGTTACTCATTTGTATTAACAGGTTAAAGGCAAAAAGCTCATGTACTAATCATCTATTTAGTTCACAGATTTCTTAGTTTTCCCAAAAGAGCAAACCCCATATCAGTATCATCTGATACTGAAAATAAAAATTGAATATTTAAATATATTTTTCTACATTGTTACTGAGCCATGGATTAACTTGGATCTGTTGAGTCCCTCACAAGGACCATCACACTTTTAGACTTGTTATTGTACTTTATTTCCATTGTTATAATATTACACAGGTGGATAAAGTACCCTTCTCCCTTCCCCAAAATTAATACCTCTGCCTTTCCGTTTTCCAAATCTACCCATATTTATCTCACACATTCTTTCTTTTTATTTTTATTTTTACTTCCAGAAACTAATGCAAAGACAAGAAGATTAAATGATAAATTTAATGTTCAAATTTTGTGAGAAATCTTAAAGAAACTGGGTGTTTTTGTTAGAGAAGTGGAAATCATCATCACAGCCTACAAGATAATGGGTAAATATGACCTTTCTCTTTTGACTTTATTTCAAATGCTAGGGTTCCTCACTAAATAATAACCAGGTCTGGACACACTTCACATTAATTAATTGTTAGGAATGCCCAGAGGAAATGTAACTGAATTGTATTTTCTGTCTAGTATCAATTATTACAAAATAAATTTTCACAGAATGAAAGAATATGCTGTGTTGGCAGGAATTCACAAGGATCACTGAGTATAACTTCTGACCCTGCACTGACCACCCCAAGAGTTACACCCTGTGCCTGAGAACATTGTCCAAATGCTCTTTGAACTCTGTCAGGTTGGTGCTGTGACCATTTATCTGTTCCAGTGAACCAACCACCCTCTGGGTGAAAAACCTTATCCTGATATCCAGCCTAAACTTCCCCTGGCACAACTTCAGGCCATTCCCTCCTATCCTGTCGCTGTCACCACAGAGCAGAGATCAGTGCCTGCCCCTCCTCTTCCCCTCCCAAGGAAGCTGTCACTGCAGTGAGGTCTCCCCTCAGTCTCCTCCAGGCTGAACAGACCAAGTGCCCTCAGCCACTCCTCACACGGCTTCCCCCCAAGGCCCTTCACCATCCTCATGGCCCTCCTTGGACACTCCCTAACACCTCAATGTCTTTTTTGTGTTGTGGCACCCAAAACTGTCCCCAGCACTCGAGCTGAGGCTGCCCCAGCTCAGAGCAGAGCAGGACAATCCCCTCCCTTGCCCGGCTGTGATGCTGGGCCTGATGCACCCCAGGACACCGGGGCCCTCCTGCCTGCCAGGGCACTGCTGGCTCAGGGTCAGCTCACCATCAACCTGGACCCCTAGGTGCCTTTCCATGGCACTGCTCTCCAGCCTCTCATTCCCCAGTCTGTCCATACATTCAGGGTTGCCCACCACAGGTGCAGAATCCCTTCCTGAATTTCATACAGATGGTGACTACCCAACCCTCTAATTTGTTGAGATCTCTCTGCAGGGCCTCTCTACCTCTGAGGGGTCAACAGCTCCCCCCAGCTTTGTATCAGCTGTGAACTTGATTAGCATCTGTCCTGGTTTAGGGCAAATTTGGGAGGACACTGCTGAAGTGGTCTCCTCTATAAAGCAAATGCAAGCTGCCCCTCTCCCAACCAATTCAGAAGACATAAATCTTCTTGATAATTTTTGAGTAGGTGTTTACAAGTTGAAAGGGTGGAATGTCATGGGGTAGCTTTACCTTTAAGACAGCTTGGAAAGAGGGGAAGTTGGAGCTGCTGGTGGCTGATGGGAGTTTTTCCTCCTGACCAATTATCAGTCATTTCCAAGAATTGACAGCAGATCTGACCATTAAAAAGTGAATTCAACTTATAAACACCCCCTTAAGAAGTACAGACAGAGTTTTCTTGCCCTCTTTGGTTTCCGGCTTTTGACAAGGTAACGAGCTCTGTCCTGGCCTTCTTCCCCCCCTCCAGGCCGACAAGGCCGCAGGGGCGGGAGGGAGAGAATCAGAGTCGGTCAGCTGAGCTTGGTTTTCAGTTTCTGCTGCTGGACTGAAACCTGACACTATAAGTTCTTGCAGCTTTCTAAAGCTTTTAATTCTTTTACTACCTGGATAAATGAACAGATTACTCCTTTTTTCATAGAAAGGACAGAGAACGAGAGAGACAATCAACATGCAAAAAACATCATAGAACCACTAAAAACAGGGAAAGAGTTAAGTTTAAATAAGAAAGAGGGAATAAGAAGATGCTTGTTGCTGAAATATCTTTCTGTTACAGCTATGGAGATGGACGATAGTACTTTCAAAGACTCCTTTAATTCATGACTAGAGTATGGGAGGAATAGAGTATTCAAAGTGTGGACTTTAGAGAAAAGAGAGAGTAGTTGTGATACTGTGAATTGCTGGAAATGAGTAAAGTGAAGATTTTGAAGCCTTTGGGGGGGCAAGGGAAAAGCTGTTTTCCAGGAAGGCTCACAGGAACAGATGAAGAGGACTTCTACCTTTGAATACCTCATCCTTAAAGTAGCATCCCTAGACTCATTGACCTATGCACGCTTCCGAGTAGTGTGGAATAGGAGGAGTGAACTCTAAAAATTCCATAGATTGGCAGAAGGAGACTTCTGTTTCTCTACAAAGACTGAAGAAAAGACTCTAGCAAAAATTGAGACTGTTTTTGACCACCAAAGTTCTAAAGTTTTTTTGTCTCTATGTTATCATGTGTACAAAGAAATGGTCAAGTAGTGAAAGATAAAAGGGTTTTCTGAAAGTTTATTCTGGTCTTCTTATTCTTATAGTTTGTTAATAAGCTGTCTTTATTCCTTTTAAATTTTAAGCCTGTTTTGCACTTGTTCTAATCCATATCTCACAGCAAGAAATAAATCATTTTTTTAGTTACTGGTTTAAAACCACGACATTCTCCTTCAAGAAAAGTGGAAAAATCCTATTTATTTAACAAGCAAGATATTCACAAAGCTGAGAAAATGAATAATATTAAACAATGGAACCACTCATTTTTCTGAAGAGATGGCAAATTCAAAAATTCCTCTTGTAGTTCAGAGTCCTTCTCATGGCTGTGTCCTTAGCTTTCTCTCAGTATCTCCAGGGCTTGGGTCTGGTGTCCCAGCTGCAGTGCAGTTTGGGACCCCTGGACAGGTCCTGGTGTTCCTGGACTGAAACATAGCTGAAAAGCTCCAAAAAACTTCTGCCCTCAGCTAACTGAAAAAAACTAACTAAAAGCAAAGGAGAGCCCTCTCCCTCTTCCTGTCTGTGCTGCAGACAGCATGTACCCTGGAAGAGTTGAAGCTCTTATCACTGTGTTTTTGAATACATCCGGGAAAAAAATTCCACTGCTTTTCCTTCTCTGACCCTTTGCTTTCGGATCTAGTTTTAAAGGCACAAACCTTATTTCTGGGCTAAACAGGCAAATGGAGGTACAATTCAGCATCATAAAGTCACCTCAAGAGATTATCCCTTCCAGTCCTGTGCCCAGGCCATTTATGAAGGTGTTGACGAGCACAGGGCCAAGAATGGAGCCCAGCAGAAGCTCACCGGTGACAGGTCCCCAGTCTGATGTCACTCCATTCACTGATGTCACTCTTTGTGCCTGACCCATGAGCCAGCAGCTCAACCACTCCATGATGTGTTTATCCAGAGGGTTATTTTTTCCAGAAGGGTGCTGGGAGAGACTGTATCAAAAGCTTTACTGAAATCCAAAAAGGTTACATCCAGTGGGTTCTCTTGATCAGTTAGGTGGGTTACCTTGCCGTGCAATGAATTCAGGTTTGATGAGCAGGACTTTCCTTTCATGAAGACATTCTGGCTCTGACTTGGATGGGGACAATAAATTAGGCTTCCCTACTTTTCTGCTGCATCTCAACAATAATCCAGCAGTTACTGTAGTTCGATCAAAACCAATAAAAATATTTGAGTAAGAGTTCTGCTGAATAATATTTTATTTTTTATCTTTTATATAGGACCATATTTTAGGTTTGGCTTTCAAAAATTCTAAAAATTTTCCTGATAGGACTAACTTTTCACTTTAGGAAAAAGAAAAGTTACAGAGCACTTTAAATATAACCCTATTATTGCAACACAAGAATTTGCTGTTAGCAAGTCTAAAACAAGTGATCTGAAGAGCCTCCCACATACTTTCTTCCATGCTTCAGGGGTCAGTGTTATTATGGAAACAGATCATCCATGATTGTGATAAAAAACTGAAAAGGTAACTTGTTTTTATGAATGTTTTGATAATTTGGCAACCTGATAATTTCCTTAAAGAGACTATATGCTTCTAATAGAACTTGAGTGAACTCTGTTACCTTGATACTGCTCTGACTTCTGGTAAGCAAAGCTATGGAAAAAAACATTTTTCTTCTGGTGCAAAGAAATTATGCCAGCATAATCTTCAAAAATTCTCTTTCAGTATTCTCATGAGACAAATAGAGCTATTGTTGAACACCTGCTTTAGTATTTCAGCAGTTATGCTCAAGATCAGCTTTGATAATGGGGAAAACATTTTATCTTTTAAATGAGGGAAAAAGTTACTTGATTAAATAAATAAATATAATTTTCAGCCTGAGCAAAATCTCTGTGTTTTCCAAAAAAATCCTCAGTAAGACTATAGAATGCTATTTTCAGTGGTCACCTCTTTTATATCTTGTTCTTTACAAACTGTATTATTCTAACACGTAGTAGTTTGAGGTAGAAAAGTCCTATTAGTGATACCATCATAGGCATCAAGACATAGCCTTGTCAGGAAATGTTTGAAGTATTACTGTTACTGAATGTAATCAAGTAGGCAAGAAATACTTCAACCAGCATTTCCTAACAGAGGATAAAATTGTTGTAAAGAAATAATGTCCAGTGAAGATTTTACCTCTCTCAGGGGCAGCAGCTACATTTTAACAATTTGGTGGGTGACATGGAGCACTTGGTTCTGCACAGGTTTTGATCTGTCATCTGTCGTACTTGAGTTGTTACTTCAGACATGTTTTAAGATGGGTGTCATATTTGATTCATTCCCCACTGCTCAGCATCAATGCTTAGCATTTATTTTACCACTTAACCAGGGAAATAATATAATTATGTGTTTCACTAATTTCTCCAAGAGGACTTACTCTCCTTAATTTTAGGTAATAAATGAAAAATACTTAAAATAAGAGTAAAAAGATGTAGTTACAATTTAAGAGGTTTCCCACTATAAAGAAAACAATATAAAATACAGTTACATGTCAATAATTATCAAGATGTAAGTTTTTTTATATATTCAATACTTAATATTTATTATATGTGTAGTGAACAGCCATTCAAATTAGAGGATCATTGCCCAGCAATGGTAGCATGACATATTAATTCTAAATTCCTACTCCATAGTTTTAAGAATGGAGTTCAAAAGCTGATAGATGTCACAATTATAATTGCACCTCCTGTCTTTTGCAATGTCTTGTGACGAAATAATCTGCAGTGCTGCTGTAGGCTCATCACTACTAGGAGACTGAAAAGAAAAAAATAAGAGAAGGATTAGGACCAGTTCTCCCTATAAATACTCTGCTCCATTAAGTTCTGCATTTAAATTTTTTATGCAACTTGGAATGACACAGGGAATAAAAACATATTTGGGAAATATAAAGGAAAGGCATAAGCAAATGACTAAATGGATTGCAGACAGGATAGTTATGTTAAGTCCACATGTATGTGTTGGCCTTCTATTCATTGGAAAGAGAAGTTCAGGTTTAGGCTGGATAAACCTAATCCTGCCTTTGATGTGCTTGTGCTGCAGTATTTAGAGATATTAGCTGAGCTAACAGACAAAGGGAATATGTAGGTCAATCTTGTATGTAAAATTCTTAAAAAAAAAAAATTGAAAAAGTGACCTTTTTGTTGAGAAGAAAACATTTCATAATATTGGTAGTAGCAAATAAACATGTCTCAAACATGAGCATGAGAGTGATTTCAACTTTACTGCAAAAGCTATAAACATTTTAATGCAGTTCCCTTACCCAAGTCTTTGTTGTTTCATTCTCCAATATTGCCGTGTCTGAAACACAAGCATATTGCCTGTAGGATACATTACAAATTCACAGAAGTAAACAGTTGCATGCAGAACATAATACTTATGTGTCATAAAGAACCACATTCTGTTGGCTGAGAGAATGAAGTTGTTTGGCATGTGTTTAATGACTAGGTACTCTTGTTTGTGGCAAAAGTAGTGAAAATATATTTATTTCTGGGGATGAGCTGTTTCCTCAAACTTGTTGAACTGCCCACAGCTTAGGAGAGTTTGTTGGAACCTTTGCATTTTTTTGTTACTTGTCAATGGAAGAGTTGTTTTCATCCAAAGTAATATATTTGTTATTTAACTATACTCTTCATTTGTTCTAAGGTGCTTCCATTATTTTCTTAATTACTTGCACATGAAATAACTAGGCAAGCTTATGAAAGGACATTTTTTTTTGTGTTCAATTAATTAGAAAATATTTATGGGGCGTATTTTAGGTTGGAAATTGTGGCTGAATTCTTATTTTATTTTACCTCATGCTAAATTCTAAAGCCAGCTTTCATTCTTGAGCACACAGGGCTTTTACAGCACCGAGACTGAATTTCAGAGGCTGCTAGTCACTCACTTTGATGACAACATATGGTATCATAAACTATAACCTAGTAGTTTATTGATTTCACGTTTTTGTTCAGGCACATTCAATCCATTGCTGAATATATGAAATCTAGTCCCTTTCAATATTCAATAACAAACCCTGCCACAGATCATTTAACTTGTCTGACTTTATACAAAAACTGATGCTAATCAACAGAAGTAGGAAAAAGAGCAATAAGAGACTCTTCCCTATGCCTCTGGCAATTGAAAATTTCAGGACTTATATTTGAATATGGCATAAAATGGCATTTTGGCAGCCTTTTGTAACTGCATTCTGTGTTCCTCACAAGAACTTGTGAACGGGGATATCCATATAAGGTATATTTATTTTTTTCACACAGTAGTAAACATCAGTCTGGATAATAGTAGCAGTTATAACTTCCTTTAAAATTATGAAATTATAATTTCTTTATTCTTTATTTATTATTTACGTTATTATTTATTATTTACTATATATTACTTTATTTATTATTCAGTATTTATTATATTACTTTATTCTAAAAATTAGATACTTTGTAAGAGTTCTGTTTTAGGAGATAAGTTGCTAACTAAACTCTGCTACTAGAGTATTTAATTCCTGATGTTATTTCATTGTAAACAAATCAATTTTAGATAATTGATTAATTTTACTTAACAGTATTTTTGTGACTGACACAAACAGATTAGAGTAAGAATATGTTTTGTTATAGACTTTGTATTTGAAAATCTGCATTTGAAATATGCATGTACCTATGCATATGTGTGAATGTACATGTATGTATAAATAGAAATATAGACATACGTGAATTTAAGAAATGCAGGACTTTATAAATTTGGAACAATATTACTGTAACTCTTCCAACTCTTGTATATTAAACAGTTAATTTTTTTTTTTTTTTATTATTTCATAGTCACATAAAGCTTATTAAACAATTTATGTTATCATAAGACATTTTGATAAGATATCTTGAAAAACTTCATAAGATATGAAATATTTTGTTTTCTAGGTACATGTTAATTCATTCTTTATTCCTGTGGTAATTTTTAAATTAATTTTTATTTTTTATTAATTTTTTATTATTCAGCTTATTTTTTCTTTTGTTTAGCTACAGTATGGTTTCCTCTCTTTTTCCTGTTCCGTAGGCTGAGGCGTGACTGATGGGATCAGAATTGGGAGGGAAGAAATGAGCTGTGTGCCATGTAAGGCAGAATAGCAGCTCTTTAGGGGGTCTTCACAGTTTGAGCTGTTCCTGTGCCACTGGACAGGTCCTGTGGTGCCAGACCCCCAACTCAGCTCTGCCTTGGCATTTGCTCTGCCATGCTCAGCTCTGAACAGTTCTTTAGGACACCCTCTAAAATGCATCAGATTTTTTAAAAGACTTGTTTTCCCAAGGGACTGATCAAGTAAATCTTTTGATTGATGCTTCAAAGTTTTGATTTTTTTTTTTTTTACTTAAAATGCTTCCATAAGAACATGATTGTTTGGGAAGGTAGGCAGTGCTAGAATCTGTCTTTCCTGAATCTCCTTATGCCAGGCAGCAGACAGCTATAAAGATAGGACTGTAAAGAGATTGATGGAAAGGTTTTTTCTGTGTTTTTAATTCCATCGCAGGCTTATGAAAATAGGATCTCTCACTGATCACTCCTATGGGGACATTTTGAAAGGACAGGAGGCAAAATCTCTGTGTTACATACCAGGATATTTAACTGGGACCACAAAATACACTTCTTGTTAAGAAATCATATAATATGTATTCTTTATACAAAGAAACTGACAGACTATACATATTAAGAATTAAGACTTTTAGGGCAGTTATGACCTTGGTTGGACTGCATATGGAAAAAATACTAAAATCTGTAAGGAGTAACTGGGTGAATTAATTTGTCACAGAATCCAGAAATATCATAAAGAATTACTGAAAAAAAAAAATCAGAAGAATCTCCTTGGCTGGCTGTTTAATGCTGTTTATTACATGTTTCCTTCTGTAAAAAAAAGCAAGAGATCTCTGCATAAACATTGTCTTGGCTTATGGTCAGAAGCATGAGAATGGGTCTGTGCTTGATATCTTCACACTGGAGAAGAAAAAATATTACTTAAAAAATATGTCCAGGATAAAGAAGGACATTTTCCCCAGGAAAACAGGTATTGTTGAGCTGCACATTAAACTTTTTCTAGAGCTCTGTCTCAGTGAAGTTAAATACACAGTTATCTTGTTTATTGTATGGGACAAATAACCAGAGCAATAACAGAGCTTTTCCTAAGTCACTTGGTCCTATTCTGCACAGTTTCCTTAGCACCATCATTAAATTACAGAAACACCCTGAATTTGATTAAAAAATAAGGAATACATTATTTAAAATACTTTTGCAATTACTATATTTTGAAAATATTTTAAGAATTATAAAATATCAGTGATCTGAGACCACCAGAACTTACTATATTGTAAGTGCTCATAGTGACTGCAATGAATTTTTTCATATGTTCTTTTTTAACAAATGTGGTTTTTTTAACCAAATAATTATTTTTATCAATCGAAAAAACCTTAAAACCTAAAAAACCTCCAATTTTTTAGGAAAATATCTGCAAAAAGCAAACAAAATAAAATTGCATTTTATCAATATCTTTGATATTTATACTGGATAGAGATCTTTCTTTGAATACCATCCTGAATTATCTCACTGAAAAATAATTGCATCTATTGATTCTTGGCTAAGGAAAAGCTAATGGACCCATCCTGAAATCAATGATCATATTCTAAAATACAACATTTATATTAACATTACAAGGGAGACAAATCTAATACACATAAATAATAAAAAGGAAATTGCAGAATACAGTAAGGGAATAAGAATAAGAAACTCGGAAAAGTTTCTGTTCTCCCTCTGTTCTCCCACATCTTCTGAACACCTTGCTGGGTGCCTGGAGCTGCAGTGGTTTTGGCCAGCCAATGCACAGCTCCAATCATCTCTTCCAACAGAAGAAAAAATCATTCATTTTGATCCGATGTAAAGGGAGGAACAAAAAACCTCCAAAAATCCAAGCACAGCAAAATCCAGGGAGAAGGGCAGATCCGTAAGAGTAAAAAAAGGAAATTTACTTGTTTTAATTGATCCAGACCTTAATAAAGGCAAAAAATCAGGTCAGGCTGTGTTGTTAAGCAAATTTGTTCCAGAAGGATATACAAAGAAAAGTACTCTGATAGTGCTAAGATAGGACAAATTTGGAAGAAAATTTATCTCAGAATATGAAAAGTTCTTATACTAGGGCTTTAATGTTCTTTCTCTTGTCTCTGTTATCAATGAAATATATATATATATATATATATATACATATACATAAACACCAATGTAAAGTTCTAGAGAATGTATTTGATGTGTAAGGAGCTCACTTCTCTCTCAGGATGACCCTTGCTGATCTCTTTGCCTAAACAAGTTTGCTGCTCAGCAGCCCTCAAAAAGCAAGGAAAAAGAGAGGGAAAACCAGAAATCTCTGTTCCTCTTTAACATCCTTTTTACAGCAGCTCAGCTACTGAGTACAGAGCTACTTTTGAGTAATTTCCATTTACTGTTTCACTTAATGATTTCCTGAGTTCGAGGCCATTTCCACTGGGATTGGTAAAGGCTTTCTCCCTCCACCAGTACTATCAGCTCTTAGTCTAGAAAAGGCAGACATTACAATTTCACCTATTCAGAAGTTAATTCAATGCCTCATTATTTAAAATTATATTTAAACAGGTCTCTCATCAGAGTAAGTCAGGTCACAGACACAATATGCAAGTCTACCAGAGGACATAGGATGACAGGATACATTTTATCTCTGTCTTCATTAAAAAATCTAGTGCTTTAAGAATTAAAGTGATGTAATGCTTTATCTTATAAGTTACCAGAGTAGAAGGAGACAGCTTATACTCAACCTTATGCCAGTGCCTTGCACTTAGCTCTCTCCCACTTCAGACTCCCAGCTAGTCTGTGCCAATACACCCTAAATTTGCTCTAGGTTAATGTTGAACAACCAGCCACCATTAGTGTGTAAGCTAACTTCTTACTGTCACATTTAAACAGGAGAAAGTTATGGAGTGTATCTAGGCAACTAGCATTAGAGGTGCATTTAGAGATACCTATGCCTGAGGAATGCCCTTCCCAGTTCCTTCTCTGCATGGGATTGTTGCTTTTAAAAGGGACACTGCTACAATAAGACCTGACCCTGATAAGGTGGTAAGCCTAAAGCCAGCTGTACACCTTTTCCTCTGTCCCACAAGTGACTCACATATTGGTAAAAGAAACAAGTTCTGAATGTAAATAGTAAACTGAATGTAAAAATAGTATAACACAAAGGAAAGCAGAAGTCTAAGCTTATTTTTTCTGACATGAACTATGAGTTACCTGCAAGAAATGAGATTTTATTCTGGGCTTAATACAACTATTAAAAAAAAAAAGTAATTTAATTTCTTGGTGAAACTTAATACTAATATTGATTTCAAATGACAGAGAACATCTCCAGCTAACTCTTTTTTTAACTTACTTTACATTTCAATACTTCTGGCACTTTTGGCAATTCTAAAGATCTGCAGTTTATAGGACATGACAAATTGTCTAACAATTTTTGAAGTTATTCTTTGTATCTAGTTTAAAAGTGATTTAAATTTTAAAACATTTACTTGGAAGTAGAAGAAATCTCTTTCACAGCAAAGTTATACTGAGTGAAAAATACAACTGACACCCTATGTTTCTACTACTTAAATTGTCCTTAAATTACATATGCAGGCTTGGGAAAAGTGTGAAAAATATTTGCTAACCAAAGCACTGAAAAATATATTAACATTCAGGAAATGGCAGACCATTTCTTTCATGGTCGTGTGGAAAGAAACTTAATACTGAGTTAATTGACAACTGCAACTCAGCTTCCAGAACCTTCCTTAATAGGGAATAGGGAACCTTCCTCAATAACTATGAGCCAAACACATTTTTTAATGCTCTTGGAGCTCCTATTGTGTTGTAACAAAGGAAACTTTTCATGGTTTCATCACCAGATCAGTGAATGCCTTTGCAAAGCAGCAATATACAAGGATTAAAGGTTCAGCATATTTTCAATTTGACACTTTATTCTGATTTGTTTGTTGTATAAAATGGATTGTACTGGCAAACTGAACCTCTTAAGAAACACACAGGCAGGAAATTAATATTTGCAGTTAAGTGTATGTATGACGAGGTTCTCTGAGTCTTGTCATTTTAAGGTAATATCTTCCTGGAAGGAGATGACCTCAGACATACATTTCTCCATCCAGCAGACTGAGATCAGAACTGCAGCAAATGCTTTGGATCCAGTCTAATGCACAGGATAGATTTATCTGCTGCAATCATACCAAATCTTTGCCATCCCTGCCCTATTGGCATCACCACATTACTTTCTGTTATTTCTGTCTGCATCATGTCTAAAGTGGATTTTACAATGTATAGGCCATGCACTTTTCTATTTCTTTTTTATTTGTTGTGCACGGTACGTAATATATTTGTCATCACTGCGAAAAGAGTAATATTGTATTATACTGTATTATATGTATTTACTGTAAACATTTGTTAGGCTTTGCAGCATAATTTTCAAAGATCTGGAAACAGCTACAGGAAAGGAAAATACTTGCTGATTTCTTTCTTGATTAGATGGTGTTTCCCAAATCTTCTGCACATGTTTTGTGCTGGTGTCTTTTCCAAACCAGCAGCATCATCCTCATTTTCTTGACTGGAACTAGCTGGGGATAATATTTTGAACTACAATTAAGTTGCTTTTGAGCATCAGGTTGGGGGTGGGGGGAGTGTGGGGGAGGAATTTGCCAATTAGTTTATCTATTTAATCATTATTAATTATCAGTTAATCATTATTTTTTTATGTTTTCCTTTGCACTGCTTTCTCAGTAGTTGTCTTGCTATTCTCTCCTATCAGAGACAGGACAGGAGGGAATTTGTTGGAAAAAAAGTCTTACCTGACAAGATTTCCAGAGAGGGTCATGAAGTGAACAGCAATGAGAGTGGAAAATCAGAAGTGAAGAGCATTTCTATTACAAATATTGATGTGTGTGTGTATGTTCACATATACTGCAATTGCAGGACTCTGTTTTTGTTGGGATGAAGGAATTATAGTGAGCTGGCCCCTGTGACGTGAACACTGTAAAGGAATGATACAGAATGTCAGAAAGACAGGAAAGTATGATGAGGAGACAAAGTTCCTTTTACGTGACACTGCAGCTTAAGGTCTTGGAAATCTGCCTGGTGGTGGATGAGGAGCCAATGGATATTTTCCATGTTAGGAT
The DNA here is from genome assembly GCF_049639895.1 of Pseudopodoces humilis. Lineage (NCBI taxonomy): Eukaryota > Metazoa > Chordata > Aves > Passeriformes > Paridae > Pseudopodoces > Pseudopodoces humilis. Next base: position 20,297,005 of record NC_142203.1, on the reverse strand, counting down.
TAGGCATAGGTAGCATTATAGTGTGTGTCTACAGTAGACCACCTGACCATGGTGGTTCAGACTTTATACAGATCTCAGGTTTGAAGATTCTGGTCTTCATGGGTATCTTCAACTACCTTGATATATGTTGGAGAGACATCACATCAGCACATAAACAATCCAGGAGGTTCCTGGACTGCTTTGATGATAATTTCCTCTGCCAAGTGGTAGCAAAGCCAGTAAGGACAGATGCTGTGCTGGACCACAAACTCACCAATAAGGAATGCATAAACAACAGACAGCCTTGCTGCAGTGATGTGTGCTAAGTGAAGGAGGAGCTCCAGAATCCAGTAAGGTAGAAAGGTGATTAAACTGGTGGTGTGCCCTAAGGGACAGTTCTGGATCCAGTCCTGCTTAACATCTTCATAATGATTTGGATGATATCACAGACTGTACTGTCAGTAAGTTTGCATCAGACACAAAACCAGAAAGAGTGGAAGAATTGCCAAAGGGTCATGCTGTCTTCCAGATGTACATCAACAGGCTGAAGAAGTGGGAGGACAGGAACATAATAAAGTTCAACAAGGGGAAATGTAATGTCTTGCATCTGGGGAGAAACAACTCCAGGCACCAGTATCAGCTGGAGGCCACCCAGCTAGAAAGAAATTTAATTGGACGAGTTTCAAAGTCAAAAAAAGGGTCATGAAGACAATGAAGGGCCTGGAGGCTCTCTCCTATGAGACATCTGGGACTGTTTCACTTGGAGAAGAGAAGACTGAAGAGGGAGCTTTATTAAGGTATATAAATTCCTGGAGGGAGGGTACCTGGAAGATGGAGTCAGGATCCTTCTGATTGTCCCCAGTCATGGGACAAGAGGCAACAGACATGAACCAAAATGCATAAAGTTCCCTCTGAATGTCAGGAAATATTTACTGAGTGCAAGAGACATCCAAAAGCTCCAGATGGTCTTGGGCTACTTGATCCAGGTTGTCCTGCTTTTGTGAGTGGGTTGGACAAGGTGAGCTCTGAAAGTCCCTTCCAATCTCAGCCATTCTGTGATTCTGTGATTCTGATTCAACAGAACTTTAAGCCATTTTGATATGCTGGTGTATATTAAAAATTACTTGTTTATGTGACATGGGGCATGATTTTGCTTCTAAAGTTCTTAACTCTTTAGGTATGTAAGAGTTTTTTCCTCTGGATTTTAAGAGTGATGACAAAGATGGGTTCCAATCATTTGTTGAAAGAGGTGCTGAACTAGACAGATGTGAATTTATCCAAATTGGAGGATCTATGGTGTCTGTAAGCTTCTTATACATGTACTTAAGCTACCAAGAAAAAAATGGTAAGAAACAGTCTTTTCTGTTCTTCTAACAGTGAGTTAGACAGTTGTCTAATTTTGTTGAAACACTTTTCTCTGAAATTCATATGAATACAGTGACTTTTATGGTATTAAGTACATCAGCTTGATAAATCCTTTACATTTATTTAAGCTAATGAGTTATAGAAATAACTCCTTACCTATCAAATTTACCTGTAGGATTATCACTCTTTACAAGCCTCATCAAGAAAAATATATTGAAGGATTATACAGTCCAAATGTGTGATGAACAGATGTTGTCCATCATAAAACAAAGCCAGCCAGAAAGCTGACTCAGAATAAAACTGCTGAATGCAGATCTAAAGATAATAGTGGTAGCTATACATTTTGGCCAGTGGCTTGCATGCCTGCAGCTTGGGTTTACACTGCATGTCATAACAATGCTAGCAATTATTAATTTGGCTGGTTTTGACACCTGCAGCACTTGCAGAGGAACAGAGAGACGGAAATAGGGCCAATATAGAAAAGCGCACTACAACAAGGTTAAAGAAGTAAAGTAGTTACAAAATACCAGAGCTGGGGCTAAAACAAAGAGCTACATGGAAAAAATGTAAAATTTTGAAACAAAGTAACTCATGGCAGCTCAAAGCTAAAGCCTTAGTAAAAACATTAATTGATTTTCCATTTGTTCAAGCTGTATTTAGGTTATATATTGGATTAATATTCTTTACTGTGAGGGTGGTGAGGCACAGGCGCAGGTTGCCTGGAGGAGCTGTGGATGCCCCTGTCCTGGAAGAGTTCAAGGCCAGGCTGGATGGGATCTTGTGGGAAGTGCTCCTGCCCATGGCAGGGAGGGTTGGAATTAGATGATATTGGAGGTCTATTACAACCCCTTAGCATTCTACGATCCTATGATAAGCACAACTTCTTTGGTTGCCTTGCAATAAAATTTGGGAGGTGAATATTGACAGCCTGCAATGAAGCCATATTTTTATTTCTTTTTATACTTCCTGCATATTCTTTTGTGCTTTGCTGCTAAATCTTAGTGCAGGAATGTTGAATGAGGAAGAGATTTTTCTCATAATTAACCCTGTCAAAAATAATTTTCTTATATTTTAGTGACTCCTCTGAATGTTATATAGTATTAGAGATCTAGAACACCTTAATTTGTTCATTATCTGATAACTGAGTTTCATACATTGAAACTTTCAGGATCTCCTCTTACTTTTAGTTTCTTTAAGAATAGTAATGTGACAAAAGCCCAAGGCTAGACTGGATGGCACTCTGAGCAATCTGGTCTATGAAAGGTGTTTCTATCCATGGCACAACAATTGGAATGACATGATGTTTAAGGTCTCTTCCAACCCAAACCCAACTGAATTCCATGATTCCCTGTTTAATGACATGCTGGCCAGGGAATCTCAGCAGTCTCTGATGGCCTGCTTCTGTCCTTACCTTTGCTTCTGTGATTGTTTTTGTGTGCAAACTACTACCTCTTTATTGTTACTATCAGAAGTCTGATAATAAAACATTGAGAAAATTATTTTAGCAAGGTTTTTTATGCAATTATTTTTCTACTTCATACTTTTCCCATGTCTGAATCTAGAGAACAGTAGCTTTTCATGTCTTCTAATATTCAATTATAAGACTTTCTATCATATGCTCAAGAGCCTAAGTACTAATTCTTGTTGGTACCATTCAGAATATTCTGTTATGTTCTTTTTCTTAACTGGATTTTTAACAATAATTAATAGAAATACCATAAAAGCTTATATTCCTAAATTTCCTTTGTCTGTTGTAAGATCCATGAGCCAAATATAAATGCAGACTCCGTCTGCTGAATAGAGCATTAGACATGCTCCACATGACATAATCCTTATTTCTTTTCTTTATTAGTGAAAGTTTTTATTGCACCTTTATTACTCACGTTAGTGGTCGGGTATTGTTTTCGTGTTCATCCTCCACATCTCAGTACACTGTTAATTAACGTTTTTTTCACAAGATACTGTGACAAATCCACCTATCACAAACTTGGGGGGGCCTTGTGTCATCTGTCAGTGCCATGTTCTTAACTGTGCTAGGAAATGCTAATGGTTAAATACTACCCCAATTTGTGTGCAATCTTGATGTATTAGAAATACTGTATACCAGCTGTGTTTACCTGTAAAACCAGTTAAAACCTTCTCTTGTTAAAACAATCTTGCACTTTATATTCATTAATTACATATATTATTTTGTTGAATTGAAAGAACTATATATCAATTGATGATGACCACACTGCAAGAGCTATCTCTGCATTAGTTTAGTACATCAAACTGATAAAAAACTTGGTATAAATAATTTACTTATTTTTTCTAAAATTTAATATTCCTTCAAAGAGGGATGGAAAATGCAGCTTACTACTTCACTATGCACTTATTTGCACATAGAAAAATTACCTTGTCAATACCAATATTGTTTATGAAAAATAGTGCCAAAATTACTGTAGTTCCCATAGGATTATCTTCTGTTCTTAAAATGCTTGCATTGCTCATGTTGCTGACTCCTCAGTACCCTTGAATCAAGGAATCAGTGAAGTTATTTTCACCTGTAGTAACAAGCGAATATTTGAAGTACTACAGAAGACAAGATCAGAGATGTGTGCTTCATCTAGTGACTCTCTGGCAAGGGTGGTGTCCTGTTTCCATAATTTGGACCAGGCTGCTGGTAAAGCTCTATTTGACTATTGCATGCACTTCCTTTAATTGGTTGTAATGAAGTCATTCCAAAACTATGGAAGCAACAGATAACTCTCCAATCATTCTGCTCTAATAATGTGTTCGTTTACTGGAAATTATAAAATACTGCTTACAGCAAAGCATTAGCTTTTGTCCTGTGAGTGTCATTTTGAGCTGCAATATATATCATCAGTCCATCTTTTTACTCTGTGGCTGTAGCTAAGCCAAGTAGGCTGAGACCTTTACTTCACTGGCCACTAGTGATTTAATGTGCATAGGTGCTGAGAAGAGTCTGTTTCTATTTCACTTTGGAACAGATACAGCCTTTTTTTTTTTTTTTTGACAGAGGGAAGTAACTATCCGGTTAGCTCCTGTTGTGCTTTGCTTCATTTGGCCCAGTAAAGATTTAAAGAGGTAGTTTTTTAAAGAATTACATTATACATCTCAGATGCTTATCTGTGGAGGCTGCTTTCAGAATTCTTGTCAAGTACTGGAGAACCAGAAAATCCCTTGGTATATAGCTGCCTTGACACCTAACAAAGGCTTATAATGTGCACTTAAATAACAATACAATTGTATTGCAATTTAAAACTATTTGCTAAATAGCAATATTCAGGATTTTTCAGTTTAAAGCAAAGCATTTCTTCAACAGCTGGAAATGTTTTCTAGCATATGGTGTATTTATGTGTATTGAGCTGTCTGGCATGCAATGTTGAATTTCTCTAAAGTCTTTAAAATTAAATTATAATGAACAAAATAGGAGGCTGATCTAAAATTTTAACCTACAGTCAGCTGAGTTATTATTAACAATTTTTGCTCATAGTATCTGCATATTTCTAGTGTCACTGGGGTTTTCTCCCTGAAAAATGGGAAGTGCTGAGTGGTTCTTTCCTTGGAGTGAGAGTGTCACTTGTGATTACATTCTTTTTTGTTGTGCTGGGTTCCCAAACTGTCAGTCCTCAGTGACAAGGGGTTGCATATATTTATCTATAATGAGATACAGATGGGAATCACCCTTCACAGTCCCTAGATAAAGTTTCAAGAGAAGACACTGGAATTTCTGGTTTTGAGAAGAGAAATCTGAAGGATTTCTGTTTTTTCCCCTGCAGCCATCATATTACCAATGCTACACTTCGCTTCTCTGTATTGTCTATTCATTGCACAGCTGTTGTGTTCTGTCCAGGTAGTCAAGGAACAGATTTAGCAGGCTTGATGGTCTTTAAACTCCATGAATGCACTTCATTATTTCACTTGCAGTAGGCAGAATTGTGTTCATTATGTGCCATTAATAGAAAACTCCACGGAGATCAGTTTGACATTAGAAAACATTGGTCAGAACGCTCATTTTTTGAGTGTATTAAATGCATGTAGCTAGCAGATGCAAGCTCTAGTACCTCTGGTTGTTTTTAACTTAGTCATATAGGATCATAGATGTCAGTGAATAGTTCTTTTCTTTGTGTTTGAAGAATCCTTTCAGACTGCACCTTACAACATGAGATGTCAGCCTATTTTGTGCAGTGTTCAGTCAACAGTTCTCTTACCCTCCCCAGAGGTACTGAGCAGAGTTTAATAGTGACAGGGATCACAAGCACAAGTTCTCATAGCATTTCTCTTTTGCTTTCCAGGACTCAAGACTGACAAAAGCATATTGTGTCTACTTCATTAATTGATATACATACTGAAAAGTTAAGAAGATGAAACACATCCTTACTGAAAGGTACAACCAAGTACAAGAGTTTAAGTTGTCTCATCAACAGCGGTGGCCCTTTTGCTGCTTTTCCACTTAAGTTTTTTCTGTTGTCTCAAAGTGATTCCATGGTATGTTCAAGAAAAAACCTTTTCCACAGCATTTAAAGAGAAACAGAATCTTGAAATATCCACAAAGATATTGTTAATCTGGAATATTGATTAATTGAATCCGTTATTCAAAAATAAATTTTATCATGATTATAATGAAAAGATGTGGTAAAAGGCAATAGTTGTGTTAATACTGGAGAGGTAAGAAGGGAGTGAAGATTTTTCAGGGACTTTTGAGAATTCTAGTACAGCCAGAGTAAGAAATTTAGCAAGTCATTATCAAATTTTCTTTACAGTCAAAGGTGGAGAATTAATACTGCAATAGATTCACACAGGATCACCTCAAACTGGGATCTTCCTGTATTTCAGGGAAACATCCCACCCCTTAAGGGAAGGCAGTGGGGTGGTCATGCAGCAGGCAAGCTGATTATTTTTTTATGCCTTTTCATAAAATTACTTGAAATTTATGATTTCTAATGTGAATGATGAGAGGTAAAAAAAAACATATCTGTAGGAAGGCACAGAAGCTGTCTTGAAAGAAGGCTTGTTCTCCTCACTCACTGGTCTTCATAAAAATTTCAGGTCTTCCTCTTTTTACGTTTTAATTTTTTATTTCTTCTTTAATCTTCTCAGTGCAGAAATCTTATCTTTTTTTTTAATTTTTATTAAAGTATCATATTTTACTATAGCAACTAAAACAATTGTAGTGAAAATGGTGAAGTTATGTTTACCCAAACTCAGCCACTGTATATTTGGTTTATATTTCTGTAATTGTAATGACTCACTTCTGCCTAGAAGCACAGCCTGGAAATTAACAATCTTTCATTATCAGGCTTAAATATCAAAAAAAAAAGAAAAAATATCTAATATATTAAACTAATCAGAGATTCAATATTTACCAGGCATTCTGGGATACCAGGTATTGCAACCAAGATTATTATTACACTATGCTGGATAGTGGACACTTTTGTAAAGAAACTGTTGGGGTTACTCCTGTTTTGGAATGAGTTCTCGGCTTTTCAGACATTTAAGCAATCCTGGTTTCACTCACATCAAGCAGTTTTGAAAAAAGTTGTTTAGAGTTTATAAAGTCTTTAGAGTTTATAAAGTCAGCAGGAAACATGAAGGAAGTAGAAAATAAGGAAAGAATTCCCATATACTATTTCAGTTCTTTTTGCTTTTCACAAGTAGACATAGATGCTACAAGTCAGAAAAACTGAACAATTAGTGTGTAACATTTTTTCTTAGAAATCTGTGTGTGAACTGGCTTTTAAAAGAATCACACGAGGCTGTCCTTCCATTGCTAGGCTTGATATTACAAATGTGTCTGAAGTCAAATGGAGACAAAAATTGTTTTCACTTTCTGAGGAAGGTTTTGCAACCTTTATTTCTATGTCTGTGTAGTTGTTCTTACTCCAGGTCCTGAGGTCAAAGCTGATTCACTCTTCATTCTTTCATCCATTCAATTAAATGAATGTACCCTTCATTGTAAAAATGAGCTGATGTTCCAAAGGAGGAAGGTTTTTAACCCTACACAGAGGCATAATCATGTATACCTATATGTCTTTATGTATATAGAAAGTGCACAGATTCAGCAGTACATAGTGATAGTAATGCAGATACCAGTTTTTACATGCATTTATCATCTGTATTACAAAACCATTGTGAAACATTCTCAGTCTTGAAATATTTTCCTGGATATAAATCTTCAGTGATAATACTCCACAGAACGGTGACAGCTATTTTCATATTATATCTTTTATTGTACTATATGGGTTTTATTTCTATAGACACTTCCAAGGTTGTAGATTTATTTTAGAACTTTTATTTATTTTTAAAGTCATTAGATTTTTGTCTGATAATGGGATCTGCAACTTTACTAACCAACCTTCTCAAGAAAAAATAGATTTTGTCATATATTTAGTCTTTAATGTCTTTGTGCTTTTGTATGATATGAAAGATAACAGATGATTTGAGTGGAGACTAAGCACCTGTCAAATGCAGAAACTCCTTTAAGTCCATTTGTGGTCATTCAAGAACTCTGGTAAATGATTAAAGAAACTTACATCCTTTAATTCTTTTGAGAAACATCATTCTTATAAAATAAATTTTCCATAAATGGCTTGCAAAGCAAAAGGAGTTTTAAAATGTAGGAAATTATAGGTGAATATAATAAAAGAGCTCAACTATAGAAAATTCCATGTTCTTTATGGTAGGAGCAATATATATTGCATTTTTTCTTTTCTTGCAAATGTATCAGAGAGGTTTGATCACTGTTTGGTAATATGAAAGAATTATAAAGATCCTCACAAGCATGTTACTTTCCTTTTACTTTTCAAACAGTTATTCTTTCAAGGCACTGTGTTATACATTCTTATGCCTTTTTCCTGTCATGATTTTTCCTTGTGGAGTTAGTGGTGTCAAAAACTGTCAGCTACTGTTTCATCACAGTATATTATTTTATGCCTCTATGATATGCCAGACTTTTCAATATTTTGTTTTTTGATGTGTGAATGGTTGAGAAGTATTATGAATGTTGTATAACTTGGTGCATTGAAAAGGGGTTGCTTTTGCATTCAAAATAAAGAGACAATTGATAAAATTCAAGATTTCTAAAAAACCTAAATCAACATACTTCTGTATGTTATGTTTGTGTTACAATTGTCAGAGCCCCCATAAAAATAAATGATGAGCAGCTTGCACAACTTCACCTCCCACTGACCTCTATTTGGACAGGATGAAATCTTTTTTCCCAGGCTGAAATGATTACAATACATTAGACAATGAATACTGTACACTGCAACAAGAACCTGCACTATTTTCTTTTAAATGTCCAGCTGGAAACTGTATAGTAGTTTAATACATGCAGTTTGGATTTTAAGCATAATGTATGGAGGCTAGATAAGAATACACTGACCCTTTCTTTTATGGATTAATCTTTATGTTACAAGTGGTTTTCTAGGCAAGAAACATTGATTATAAAATTAAAACTGCAGAGATTTGCTTGGGTTTCTATTAGTGTGTTCAAAAATATACTGTACTACAAAATTTCCTTTACTGAAACATGTTATTAGTTGGATGAGAAAAGTCTTTATTTAGATGACAACTGATTGCTTGAGGAACATGGGGTTTTTGAAAGCAGGTGAAATAGTATTGGCACCTCATGGCTTGGACAGGGGCACTGACCCTGGGTTAGGATCTGTCTGGATGGCCGGGTCCAGAGAGTGAAGATGAAAGGAGTTACATCTAGCTGGAGACTGGGCAGCAGTGGTGTTTCCCATGGCTCAGTGTTGGGGCTAGGCCTCTTTAACATCTTTATCAGTGATCTGGATGAGGGATTCCAGTGTCCCCTAAGTTTTCAGATGACACCAGTGGGACTGCTGATCTGCTGGAAGGATCTGCAGAGGTTTCTGGACAGGCTGGATTGATGGGCCAAAGCCAGTTAGATGGGATTCAATAAGGTGAAGTGCAGAAGTCTGGGTCACAAGAACCCCATGGCAGTGCTAAAGGCTTGAGAAAGATGGACTGTAAAGATATTGATGGAAAAGAATCTGGGTGTGCTGGCCAACAGCAGCTGAACATGAGCAGTCATGTGCCCAGGTGGCCAAGAAGGCTGGTGGCATCCTGGCCTGTATCAGCAATAGCGTGGCCATCAGGAGGAGGGCAGTGAATGTCCCCCAAGGCAGTGGTGAGGCCACAGGACCACGGAAGGAAGCACATTGAGGTGCTGGAGAGTGCCCAGAGAAGGGCAGTGGAGCTGGTGAAGGGTGTGGAGTACAAGACCCATGAGGAGCAGCTGCAGGAGATGGGGCGGTCTAGTCTGGAGAAACGATGCTTGGGGGAGACCTTACCACTCTCTACAAATACCTGAAAGGAGGCTGTAGCCAGGTAAGGGTTGGCTGCTTCTCCCAGACAAACAGTGACAGGACAGGAGGACAGTGTCAGGCTGTGTGCTGGGAAAGGTTACGTCTGGAAATCAGGAAGGCTTTTTTCACTGAAGGGGTGGTTAATAAGTGGAGTGGGCTGCCCAGGGAGGTGGTGCAGTCACTGTCTTGAACACCAGGTGTTCAAGAAATGACTGGATGGGGGGGCTTCGTAACATGGTATTTTTTGACATGGTGGTGTTTGGTTATCATTTGGCTTGATGATCTTGGAGGTCATTTTCAACCTTAATGATTTTATGATTCTGTGAAATTTAAAGGATAAAAAAGAGCCCTATAAAAGCTGAACTCCTTAACTAATTCTGTGAAAAAATACATTTTAAAATTTTGGAGGTTTTTCTGCTGAAAACCCAAAGGACCTTTATGCACAGAAAGTGGTAGGAAATCTTCACAGTACAAGTACATATAACATTAACCATGGCCTTTATCTTAGATTTGTGTAAACCTGTCGCTGTCTAAATGCTGGAGATCTTTGCATGTGAAGCACTGATCTGATGGATTTTGTCAAGGAAATACATAATTTTCTAATGTTCCTATCAAAATGTTGTCGTGACATTCCTGAAGTAGAAGATTATATAAACACATTATATTGACACATATGAACATTATATTGAAAGTATTTCAATATGTTTATGTAATGTATTTACTATATATATAGAGGGAGTTATATATGCACACATAAATATAAAATGCATAATTTCTCAAGGAATTATAAAGAAAACAAAATATTTTCACTTGAAATTTGTATAAATGAAATTGATTTCTATAGCTTAGCATTCTCAAAATTAATATTGTTGTTGAGAATTTGTCTGACTCTTCTGACTCTAGCTTTTCTCTGCATCTCTGCATTTATGGCCTTTGCTGAGGAGGAGCCATGTTATTAGGTCTGCAAAATTATTTCTGCTCCTGATGGGGATGGGAGATGTAATGAATCAGAAATGCACCTACACTGTACTCCATTGCACATGTAAACTAATTAAGTGCATTTGCATTCAAAAATTATTTGAAATAATATCATGATAATATGACCTGATTCCCTCAAGTGTTAACCCACTAAACCCCACAAAAAATTTATTCCAATCCAATACATGTGGAGGGAAACTGCTAAGTTTACTTATATCTTGAAGAGTAGCAGTGTTATTTGAACACATATAATTTACATGAGAGAAAATTTCCCTGGGGTCTATCTTGAACTGCTTCTCTTAAGGTCAAAGGAGTAGCTTTCAAGGAATAGTTGGAAGAGGGACCCCTGATTGTTAGGGGAAGATTTCCACAGAGAAAATCCTTGTTAGTTTTTTGGTTAGTTTGCTTTAAGATTTTGTTATTATTTTTTTCAAAATTTCTTGATTTAGTGTAGCTTAAGCTCTTTTTTTGTTGTAACATATGTTCACTCTTAATCATTGCTTGGGGAATGCCAGAACTTAGTGTACCCTGCCTGTCTTTTCCCACCTCTAATGTGCTTTCTCCAAAAAGACCTTTTCTGTGTGGATCCATCACTACATTGCTCTGCCATTTGGAGACTGCAACTGGCAGGAGAAAGGCTTTTTTTTTCCTTTTACTGGAAAACTATAATTTCTCTAGTTTATGTGGGAGAGCAATAGAGACTCTTAAAGGATAAAGATTGGTTAGAGAACAGAAACAACAGTTTTCTCTGAGACTGAGATATTCTAGATGTGACAAAAGTAAAAAACATTCATCCACCAGTAAACAACGACCTGCAGAACCAATTTTTATCAGTGAGCTTCTGAATATACCAAATTCATGGAAAACTATAATTTATTAAAGCTTTGTACTCAGTTGCAACTCAGTACATTAAAATTGCATTTTCTTGAAAGGGATGGAAAAGGAAGGATTTTTCCCCCTACCTCAAAAAAATATGTTGTCCAAGGTTTTTGAGACTTGCCAGTTATGTTTCCTTCCTGCATCTTTTGTCTTCCATCTCACTTTGGGTGCATTATTTATCTCTCCTATTTGTTATCTAGTTTATTTGTGTTATATTTTCAACAGCTAGAGAACTAAATAGACAAGGTAAAACTACTAGTTTGAGAAGCAGGAGGAAAACAATCATAGCTGCAAATGATGGCAGCAATAAATAGAAAGATTCATTCAAATAAATCTCTTCTTTATGGCTTACTGACTGAGGCTGTTTTAATGGTATGGAATAAGGGCACAATTTTGTTAGCAGTATATTTATTTGATTGCTGTGTACAATCTCTAAAAATCTCAAGGTTCTTTGAAAAAAACCCTACACTTTATACCTGTTTGAGCAAAATCAGTTTGGATTTTTTGCTGAGTCTAGAAAGGGTGGAGAAACATCTGTGTACCTAAAACTTACTTTGTTTCTGTTTGCTTCTGAGATGTAATGTCTTTTTTTTTGTTTGTTTTTTTTGGTTTTTTTTTTGTTTTTTGTTTTGTTTTGTTTTTTTTTTTTGCAAATCCTCTTTTAGATAAAACAGCTTAATCTGAAAAATATGATCTGGCTGGGAAATAGAAATTAATGACAAACTGAAAGGAAGATTGATTTGACTGAATTATTTAACTGAAAACCTACATTTTAAGTGATTATGTGAGAATATTTCTTTGGAGTTTTCAAGAAGTTTGCATATATATATATATGACTTGATGATTAAATAAAGAAAACTTGAAAGGATAAACTCTTGAAATTTAGAGGAAATGCATGAGGAAAAGCATGGGGTAGACAACTTAATTAATTAGTAGTACACTTATAAAAAAATAAAGTATTGTGCAGCTGTTAGACTACCACTATATTTTGACAGAAAGAATTTCTGCAGTCTTTATAGGCTAAAATTTCATTTTTTTCTCTGACTTATGAAAAGGCATTCTTCCTGACACTTTCAAGGTACTTGGGTTATGAAGAGTGGCTGTGGGAGGACTCACACTCCAAGTGGGATTTGCTGACTTCCTAGAGCTAAAATGTTGGGTGGCTTTCTCCTGAATATCTGAATATTTTTTCTCTCACCAGGAGTAGTCAGCAGTCATGCAAACACACCAAGCAATGGTCATTGTTTCCATCGAGCACAAGTGCTGAGCCTTCACCTTTCTTCCACTTGTTCCTCTCTGCATAAGGCACAGAGGTTTAAAACCGCTTGCCACATACAAACTCAGGCAGTTTTTGAAAGCCTGGGAAAATTATGTGATACTAAAACCCTGGACTGTGAAAAGCAAGTATTTGTCAAAGTTTTGTTTTCTCCATGTCTGGGAGTCTGAAAATATTATGGATATCTGTGCAGGAATTCCCTTCCAATCTTTCAAGAGGCACCTTTTTTCTACCGCAGAAAAGTTCTCAAGGTCATATTGCTAACAATGACACGGCAATCTTTAGAGAAAGGCATTTTCACTACAGTAAAACTTGCTGGAAAGCCTTTGAACTTGAAATTCACTCTAAGAACAAGGCTCAGTAATATGAAGACTTCTAAGTAGTAGGTGGAAAATTGCGTTTAAAAAAAAGAAATAAAGTTGTACAAGATAAAAATAATAGCGGGAAACTTGTTCAAAGACGGCGATTTGGAGCCAGGTTTTTCCTGAAAAGAAAATCAATTGACCTGTTTCCAATGTCACAAAAATTGAGTTTGAAGCTCTGACTCAAAGATATGCCCAACCTTGTCCTGTATCCTGTGTGTCTAAAATTGAAGCCTGATTTTCTGTGTAAAATAAGAGAAGAGAAAATCTTCCTACAGTAATAGACAAGGAACAGAATGTCAAGAAGCCTTTTGAGCCATTATTTTCCTGATGCATTTTCTGGAGTGGCATTCTTAAAAATACATATCTGTTTCATCTTGAAAGCCAGAGTCTGTTCCCTTTAAATCTGCTTGTATGATATCAAAACAGAACAAGTCATCTTTAATCCTACAGGTTATATGCCAGATCTGGTTTGGATTTTTTTCCTTCCCCTATTGCCTTCCTCTGTAGCATGAAAGCTGTCTGTGAATAGGGGTAGATCCCCTCTCTATTATTGGGTAGATTAGAACCCACAATGTGCAAGAACATTCCTGACTTTAAGAAATGATGACCTAAATATTCAACACTTGCAGAGGATAAAGGATTCATTCTGGTATAACGAACACCATTTCATATTCTTCTGCTTTTAAGTGTGAAAAGTTGTATGTCAGAAACAGCATACATTCTTTTTTTTTTTTTTTTTAATATTCTTTCTTTTTTTGCTTTTCTTTGTTTTTGATTTTTTTTAAGCTAAATGAAAAACTGTGCTTCACAGTGATAACAGGAAATTTACATTCCTTCCCAGTCCAAAATGTTTTTCATAGTCATTGCAGGTGAAATTTGCTGTTGTGCAGAGAACTGGCACAGGATCTAAGTACTCCTTAAATGTTTCCTGAAAGCATTGTGTTCTAGCCTGGATATTGGCTCTCACATTCTGCTGTTCCTTTAGTGCATCACAGAAAATGTGAGTGGCCTTACTGCTGTTCTTGTCCCAGGGTTAGTGTCAGATTAGGACTGGGGGTAAAGGAGCCCAAGCAGCTGCTCTTGCAGAGGAATGCTTCAATCAAAATCAGTGTTCAAATGATTGATTGTGCCATGAAGTTTTTGGCAGCTGTGGCAAAGAGTCCTTACAAGTTACTGTAGTGAAATATTGCAGAAACTTGTTGGTTTATGGTATGCTAGATAAAAGACAAAGGAGAAAGGCAGGTGGGAAAGGTTTTCCAGAATTGGGATTGGAGAACTGCAAGATGGTATGAGACACATAGGCTAGACAGAACAAGTGGTGACATTGTATGGAACACATCACATTTTAAATGCCTTTTACAATACCACCTTTGAAAACAGTGAATCCATCTGCTCAATTCATTGAAGTGACAGAAACAGTCTAAAGTCATCTATACTCTCTGGTTTATTGTGAAAACACATACTGCTTTTGAATATCCTAAGGCATTATTACACCAAATAAAAAATTATTTCAACATATTCCTAGGTGTTTTATCACAGTCCTCAGTCCTCATTTCAGCCTCAGATATTAAAAAATTGAAATTTTGAAAGATATCAAAGGTATCAATTATGAAGCAAAAGGAAAAGTGGTGGTAAACTCATTTGTACAAACAGAAAGATAACTTAATAAGATTTTTTTTTTATTGTAATGAAATCTGTTATGTGGACACCAATAGATCGTGCAAAACTAGGGCTTGTCCTTCCTGAATTTCAGTGGGCAGATAGACATAACATCAGTTTTGCAGAGGTTCAATGATATGTATATAATGTTTTTTTCTTTGAAAGTGTTCCAGATTTCAGGACAAGGCAGCAGCTGTCATTATAGTTTCAACTCCTAACACTAAAGAAACAAAAATGCTGAGGAAAGTAGGACTCAAAATGTCAGCCCATTCTGACTTTCTCCTCTACATCTCAACATACCCTTTTTTTCCTTAGCCATTTGTTTCATCTATTGCTTATCTGCTCTTCCCGAAGTTCACTAATACGAATGTGCTCTGCAATGACCCGATGCCTTAGGGTTCTTCTGGGTACCCAGGAGACTTTTCTGTAAGGCCAAATATGAAGTCAATACATGGTCTCCCAAAGTCTCCTATGTGAACCGTGCTATTGTATATGAACTGTGAATTTATCATATCTGTTATTCTGGATGTATATTATCTTCCAGATTAGATAACATATTCTCTATTTACCCTAGTTTTTAAGGCAGAAGTTACTGCAGAGCTGGAACAGAGAAAACCCCACTTGCACTATGCTTACAGCTCCATCTTTAATGCACTCTGTATTACTGTGCTGGGTGCCTGATGCTGGAACTGTTCACCATTTCATGTACTTCCTTCTCCTGGATGTGTTCTGCAACCATGTCATGCTTACAAAATACATGTAGAATTCGTATGGGCTCTTTCAAAGGCAGCTAATTTTAGCTGTTGGCAATGGAATGTTGGGTTTAATTCTAATTGAATTTGTAGACTTGGTACTTTTCTCCCTTGTCCATGCTGATCTCATTCCCTTCCACTGTGGGAAATCCTGCCTTAAACTTAGCAACCAGGAGAAATTTTTAACCTTTAGTTGGTCAAGTACTCAACTGTTATTCCTGCTTCTTTTCCCTTGACTCTTTCTTGACCTTGTCATACCCAAATGTTTTACTCCAGTGGTGGTCCCAAGCAGATACATGTGGAATTTCCTTTTCCCAGTCTGAACAACACAGCTTGACTTAATGTATAAGAACTGTTGCACAGCAGTGCTCTAATCCAATGGTTTATTCAGCTGCATAGCCACTCTGTCACCTGTAGACTTGTTTCTTTTGCTGCCAGAATTATGCTGATATCTGCTTCAGTTTGTTCAGACAAAAGAAAAGCACACCATCAAAACCAGGTATAGTGGTCACATGGATGTTTGTACATTGATTATTATTTTATTTTAAAATTTCCCGTTTCTCTATAAATATATCTTGCTTGAAAACAGTTAATTTCTTGGATTTAGTTTTATGATTTCCTCATATTACTCCTTAACTGTAACAGCTTCTCTTGATTGGAACCCAATATTGTTATCCTTGAATTTATCTTTGTAAGGATTATTAAGCAAAAGATGAATTGGAAGCTCATTTATTTAATTTCTTCCTTCTTCCACTTCTTTCAGTATTTGTTTTCCTGTCTAATTTTCTTTTCCAGCAGCTAAATAAATGTATTATGATAAACCTGCCCTCTGAGCTACATAAACCACTCTGACCCCTTTGTTGTCCTTGTTCTGTGGTGTCCCACTTTTGCAGAAAAATTGCTAGAGCACAAAACCAAAACTGCCAAGCTGATGTTATCTTTTTTTTCTGGTAGTTCTGGGTGGCACTGAACATCTTTGTGCATCTTTCATGGTCACTGGAGAGCACTGAAGTAGAGCTGTTGACTTTTCTGGTGGATTATTAAGCTTCCTCCTAGCAATTAAAAAATTAGAAGCAAAGATTTTTCATGAAAACAGAGTTTTACATACACGTGTCAATTTGTTAAAAAAATTTGTCTTCTGTCAAGCACTCCTTTGTAAGGTGTGAAACTGTAACTACTGCCTGAGATTTGTAAGTCTAACACCTTGAAGTACAATCTGATTAGAAAATGGAAATTATTACATAAATATTTCTGTCTTTGTTCAGTCCTGTCCTGCCCTGACTTGTGTCTCTTTGCATTAAGGGTTGTTGACAAGAGGAAAGAGGGTCTAATGGAAATTAGAACAGACTACTGCTTTTTATTCTGTTCAGTTGCTATAAATGTGCCTTCTGCTGTTTCTTTTGAAATTGTTCTGCCTGTATAACAGAAATTATTTCGTTTGTAGACAAAGAACTATATAATTATGATTAAATAATAATTAGTATTAGAAACTAATGATCATATGCAAATCTGTAATACAAATAGCAGTACCTTGCATTAAAAGCTACATAATTGATCTAAGAAACACATTGCTTTCTGCTTGCAAAGCTGTATTAAAATAGACCTAATCCAAATAATGAGTTGTATCAAAACAGAAAAAAAATACACGAGGCAAGACTGCCAAATTATTTATCTTTCATTAAGGGAGAAAATCACACATAATTATCTATGCTATATGAGCACATTTGCTGCAAGTCGGCATGGAATTGAGCAACAATAACCATAAGAAATGCAACCCAAAACAAAGCTGAATCTAACTAGCTATTATGAAGTAAATGCTAGAAGAGGGAAAACTGAACAAGGAGAATATTCACAAAATAGTACTACATTCTCCATAGTCAGAAAGGACTGCTCATCATTTCAAAGTACAGAAGCAAAATTATATGCTTGGAACTTATTCAGTGAGTGGCTATCATGTATATCTTTATAGCTTTCCCATAAACAAATAACAATAGAGCCCCTTTTTAAATTAAAGGATGTTGATGCTTTGAAATTAAGTAGGGCTGTGATGCTTTGTGGTTTTATTCAGACATTTTGGAAAGATTAAATAGTAAGCACAGAAGGAAATACAAGCTCTGAATTTGCATTTCAAAACATCCTTTGCTTTTTGTTCCTAGTTAAAATCTGTTCAGTAGCTGACACATCTGAGCAGCATGAGGTGATGTAGTATAATTTCTGAGCTTACCAAGCTGTAATCAGGAATACAGTCACCTTAAGAACTGTCCATTACCTGTGATTAGTATACGACAATTCCATTTTCTACACCATTACCTGTTCATTGGCAGCTGTAAATATATAAAAAGCAAGATGTGTTTTGAACATTTTCCGTAAAAGATAAATTACAGGGCTTTATACCCTTCTAGTAGGAGTAAATGCTGTAGCACATAATAATAGGATAAACCTCTCAGTTTGAACACTTTACAGACCAGGATGCTTGCTCCATTAGCTTAATATTTTAATATGTCTCTCTGTTTCAAGGCGAGATTGCAGAAATTATTTAAATCCATTCACATATCAAGTAATGAAAAACATTCATTATTATTATCCTGATAGAAATCATAGTTAGCCCTTCTGGAGCTCTGAACCAAAAGACTAGAAATTTAAAATAATTTAGTTAAGTATTTCATTTAGATGAAAACCAAAGAAACTTTAAAATCTTCAAAGTTTAAGAGAGCTATAAAATGTGTTAGCAGAATAAATCTCTTTTATTTGGTGGTGCCTCTTTCTTATAATGACTTAACATTTCTTAATATAGTTATCTGGGGATGGAATTTTTTTCAATTGATATTCTGGTCTTATTTTCTTTGTTGGGTAGATCCTCATTGAAATAATCATGTCTTTGATGGCTACTGAATACCTAAGATGAGCTTGAAAAAAAAACCTCTGTATTTTTATATGCTTGTATTTAGTGTTGTTCCATTGTTATTTTCTGAATGTTCTTAATTTTATGTTAGGGTTGCTTGCACCTTGGATGCATAAAAATCAGGTTGTTGGAACCAAATTCTTTCTTTGAGCAAAACCTGACAGAAATATTTTAAATATTTTTATTGACATTTTGAAAATCTGCTTATGCAGTAAATTTTAATTATAGACCAAAACCTGCTTCATATTTTTGGAATTGCTTTGTAAAATGGAAAAAAGCCTTTCAGTGTTCTTCACATGGTACTCCCCTCACAGTTAACCAGTGCTGAAAAACTGTACATCTCTGTGGCCAGCCTATTTTAAATATATATATATATATATATATATATTTTTTTTTTTTTATTATTATTATTATTATTATTTTTCCCCAGTAGGTTTTTAGAAGTGATCTCTCTAGTGCCCTAGGTAGTCAATTTATATATAGTAGCTCAGAATGAAATGAACTGGAAATAATTGAGATATTTAAAATTATCAAAGTATATGAATCATATTGCTAAATTTGGAAGCTTTCAAGAGCGTGAGCCGTTCCTAACAATTTGTACACAGCTGAAAATATTCATGTCAGCTCTCCTGCAGTCAGTTGGGATTCAAAAAGATGGTTTGCAGGGAAGAGATAACCCCTGGGAAAGACAAAAAGGGTGATTTTACATTGCTATGACTTGGATGATTGTACGATTCACCATCATATTCCCTTGACAACTGCAGCACATACAGTGAGGGTTATGAATAGCTAGTGTCACTGCAGCTGGACTCTAAGAAGGCTTTCCAGAGGAGTGGTGTAGACTTGTTTCTGCTTGCTTATTTGTCACAGTTCGTATTTTGGATTCTCCTACATCTTTGGGTTTGCATCTGGGTTACTCTGAGTGAAATCCTGCAGGCAAAGCCCACGTGAAGCTGATTTTGCTGAACATTTGCACAGGAAGATGAAATTTGTGACTCCATGTATTAATTTTCAGTCTAGCTTCAGTGATTTCTCTGAAGAAAGCTGATGAAGGTGCAATTAATAGTGAAATCCTGGTCTACACAGCAGAACAGTTTCTACAATCCTTCAAGTTTCTGGTCATATGAGAGAATGCTTGAGATTTGTATCATGCTTGTAGCTGAAGAGTAACACCTTTTTTCTTATTTGTTTAATATATTACCAAATTTATATAAATACATAAAATGTCACAAGTCTTTATCAAAAATCAAAATAAAATCTGTTAGTTTTGGGCTCTGACCATAAATAGGAAACTTCAAAGTCAATTTCTAGCTAGCAGTCTATGGAAAGAGATGGGGGGAATCTTTAATAATTTTCTTCTTCTGTCTTCCACAGTCCAGATTTGGGTAGACCTTCCTTATTCAGTGGTACTTAAGTATAATTTCTACAAATTGTGCTGCTTTTTTCAACACATCTATCCTAAATTGCTGCAAGAATGACCTTGTGTCTTGATCAGAAGTCAAACTGTATTCCTATAGTTTTGTTCCTCTGTAAGGAAAGACAGTCTATACACTGTGTATATCTATATACAGATTTGTACAGTAGGTTCCTTGGAGGATACATAGAAACAGGCTTTAAAATCCTTTATAGCTGCTAATGGTATAACTACATGTGAAATGGGCTTAAGGTATGGGGGAAAGGCTAAGAAGGCAACAGATAAACAAATGTGTCTCTCGCTTTGGGTGAATCTTGGCACATCTGTCAGCCTGCAGAACCCAGGAAAGTGAGCTGGCTTTTAAAGTGCCTGCTATTGTGGCTTAGTTCTAGTTCCCTTATTCACATGTGAAGATTGTTTACTTCTGAGGATGCGGTAGAGGATCTCTAACACAAAACAGAGAAGTATGTTCTTTCATGTGACTGCTTCACTTCAAACCCACCAGTGCAGCTGCCTTTCAGTCAGTGCTCTCAGTGAACAAATTATCTTGGGCTTGTACAAATACACACAGGGTTCAGAGCAGTTCTGGTGTTAATATGAACCATTTGGAGAAGTTCTTATCAAAACAAAGCTGAAAATTATCTCCACAGTAAAAGCTGACTAAGGTGCAATGCTATTTCTTTGTAATTGCTTGTGTTTTAGGCAAGGGTTAGGGGTAGGATGGATTGCTGGGTTGGACAGTCAGACCTTAGTCTGAAGATCAGCTTTTCAGCTCAAAATTATATGATTTTAATACACCACAGCCAGGTTTAACATGGTTTGAAATATTTGATTTATGTAAAGAAATATATTTTTAATATCTTAAGTCAGAGTGTATTAGAAAATTAATGCTTATCATGGTTTTAAGGTCCTTTCTGGGAATGATATTTCATTCTCCAAATTTAACACAAGATGTGGAGCTTTTTTCTAATTCAGCATATAAAATGTCATAAGTAGGAACAATCAATCCAAATAAGGCTTTTTGCATTCTTTTGAGTAAAGATGCACTGATGCATGGAACTGCTAATTACTACATGATGTAATTCCAAGAGACTGGCTGACCTTGAATTTGGAGTGGCCCTTCATGCAATATGTACTGAGGGGAACAGACAAATTTTTTAGGTTTTAGTTAATTAATTGGTAAAATTATTTTTAAGTGGGCATTGAAATTAATTGAACAATGAAACCCATTCCAATCCTCTTCCACCTGCCAAAACACTCAAAAACACATTCTGGAAGGGGTAAATCCCACTGTATTCTCTTTACTCCCATTGCCTCTGGAGAAAAAAAGTTTGTGAAGCAGGACCACTTCCTTTCTTTCACCTGGATTCTAAGCACTGGGATAGGCTGCTGATGGTCAGTGTTAATTAAAGATTATTACTGTATGACTAATATTACTAATTTTTGAGTATGAAAATGCAATTGATACAGAAGATTATCATCGCACCAGTAATGACAATTAATAATTTTAAAATATATGTTAAAAGGAAAAGATAATTCACAAATATAATAAAGTAAAAAATAGCTTAACTTCACTGTCTTCTTCAGGAAACAATGACAGGACCTTTGTATTACTGCTAGAAAGGATCCTCTAGTAATACTGCAAACATGAGACTTTTTTAATATTCATTTTTGCAAAAAGCAAGAGACACTCATGTTCTTCCAGACTACCTTTTTGCTGGAGTTGCTGGAGAGCAAGCTAACCACTTGCAAGTGATGGTTTCTGAGAGAGTGTTTAGAAACTTGAGAATGTATATAGCAGACACAACTGATAGAAGGTCAAATCGTCTGCAACAAGATAATGCTCCTATAAATAAGGACATAAATAGATTAAGAAGTACAAAATGTGTTAAATACACAGCAGAATAAAACCTAAAAATATGCAATTGCTGCCATTACCTGTCTGTAACATGCAGTCCAAACAGTAGGACTGACTTGCCTGCCAGAAATTTTTGAAGAACCTCTTGGTCTTTTTGATCCTGGAGAGGATAAATTAACCATCTATTAAGGTTTTGTTACAACTGAAATGCCACACTCTAATGTAATGTTGTTCAAGTCAGAGAGGGTTCTAACAACAGAGTTGTCTAGGGCAAGGACATGAATTACACACCACTAATGAAAAGTAGACTACCAGAGGTATAATCTTTTTGTAAATCTTTACAAGATGTGGCTAAGGCAGAGAAACAACTAAAAGCCATACTTTGGTCCTGACTTTGTGGGTTTACTGTGTGTCTCTGTGTCACAGTTTGCTGTAAGAGAAAAAAAAAATTCTCCACAGATAAAAAAGCAACATCTGTTCTTCAGCAAATAAAAAACTAAAAATTTGCATTCACAATCAATTAAAAAAATATTAATTTTTGGAAATAGTCAAATTAAGGAAAACAATTCCACACTCAAATGAAACTTTTCATAACAAATATACAGGTTTAGGCTGTTAAATAAATTTCCCTTAAATATGAGTTTTGGTGACAACAGTGGGATATCCAGGCTGTCAATGCTTCCCTTATGTTTCCAGTATCTATATCTTTGTCCCTTGAACATGTAAGTTCAGCCTTGCTTTTATAACAAAATTATTATAAGAGACAATGTTAAAAGTAAAACTGAACTTCCAAACAACCACAGAGTGTAAGATCTTCATCTGCCCTCTTCCTCACTTCTGGGAAACAAGACTGCTGAAGGAAATACTTCAAAATTTTAAAGCTTAACTACTTGGTTGCGTACTATTAAAGTATTGTAAGGGTTAACCATGTAACTAGACACATGCATGTATATTCATGCTGATGGCAAACACCTCTTTTTGTCCGGGGCTGCAGACACTGCAGAGGTACATAGCCCCAGGAGGATGATTCAGGATGTGAGCCTCAGATGTTGAAGTGGCCTCCAAGTTAAGAATGGGGGGGGACTCTGTAGTCCCTAAAGGAAGTGCTTCCCAAAAGAGGGAAATACTGAAAATACTAGAAAGTATATGAATCAGCCCTCTGGGTCCCGAAATGGTCTGGATATAGTAAGGAATGCCTTAAGAACCATGATGGATTCACTTTGAAGGGCACTCATCAACAATTTTTTGACTTCACATTTTTATGTGCTCTAGACAGCTTTCTTCAGGTGGTGCTGAAACAACAGTTGTGATTTTAATATGTTTGAGAACAATAGAATTTTATCAAAAGACCTAAAGCTCAGAAGATGCTTTTGCTTTGTTTTTGTGTCTGACATCACAAGGCTATCTAGGCTCAGGAAAAAATAAACAAGAAAATTATGATACAGCCCCTAAGGATATATTATTGCACACTATTGCAAAATTCTCACTCAAGAGGGGAATTTTTGAAATTTCTCAGTAATATTTGGACTTTGTTGTCACAAGAGCCTCACACTATGAAGGTGTTCTGTGGACACTAATATATTTTGTCACCCTTAGCTTTGCAGGGGTATATTTTGAGTCTGTTGTTATGCTGTTCATTTTCATTAAAGTGAGCTGGAAATTAGTAATGCACAAGGCTAACTAAGGATAACATTAAATGCTCATGATATTAAATTTTTCCACTTTATACATTTTAACTTTTTCACATAGCAGCATTTCAAAATTCCAGGGGAAAAATATTCCTGTTAAAACAGTTTGAGAATGAACAAATTCTTAAGTCTAATGTTCTCCTTTCTCACTAGTTTTGCGTTTGCAAGTATTTTATCCATTTATAGGTTTTGCTTTCTTAAATGAAAAAGCACAACCTTTGCAAAACCTCTTCCAATCATCTCCCTTCAAAATAAGGAAGGAATCACCAAACACATCTGGTCTGACGTACCAGATTCCAATTTAATGTCATTCAAATGGAGATAAGTGCTGAAGACAGAAGTGTTTAAAGCAAGAATACAAATTCAGCTTTCCTATACATACATCTGCTTCTGTCTATAAAACCTGAAACAAATCGTTAATTATATCCCTTAACTATTCAGAAATGCCACCTTTACTTGAGACTTAAGTTTACTGAGAATAAACACTTTTGAAGTTACAGATTAATTTAGAACTTTCCCCCTCTCATCCTACTTATACATCCTTTTAAACTGACATTGCAGCTGGAGCACTCTTATTCAAGCAGGGGTTGACTATGACATTGTTTCTGGAGTTTGCTGATGCTTCAGCTTTTGATGGGATACTATCACAGAAAAGCTCCATCACATTTGGCATGGAATTTTATAGTAAAAATACGTAACTCCTCTCGGTTTGACAATTTGAAAAATACTTAAATATGTTCAGGAACACAAAAAACTCACACAACTTCAATGCTTTCCTTAGAAGTTTATGGATTATACTTTATGGATCAATGATTTTGTTGGGTTGTCTTTTTTGGTTTCTGCATAAAAGTACTGAATGCTGGCTTTCTACTATCTCTAATTTCTTCCCATTCAGTCAATGAAAAATGTGTCTGAAGTTCTCTTTGGTCTGACTGATATGCCTTTCTTCACTAATGCTTGGTGGTAGCTAATTATCTTAGGTTAGCTGGAAAGGAATATGGTTGGAAATTTGATAGACTTTTAAATAAATGGCATGTTGTTTCCTCTTGTTTTCTGGGATCAGTTCACCTTACTATTCATAATAACGGAAAATATCAAATTGCAAGGGATATTTGAACTCAAGGCTTTAGGTCTTCTTTCTGGAATTTAGTGCAGGTTAGAGTGACACAGTGTTACTTGGTATTGCAGTCCTGGTTTCCCTGACTCACAGTCAATATCCAAAATTACACATTGCAAGAGTGTATGCTTGTGTGAAAGTGAGAAGTCTATGAAGAACTCAGCTAGTATTTAAAGTTAGTTTTATTACTTGTCAAGTAAGGCTTTCCAGAGAGAGACTTTTCAAATTACCACAAACAGGTATTATAAAGAAGTTGGCACTGTTATTTTAGTTCTTATCTCACATCTGCTTCTTCACAGAGCCTAATAGTAGTAGAGTTTAATTCAGCTTTCTTGTGGCAGTTTAACTGTACATGTAGGATTATCTTTGGCAGATGAATGGTGTTTTTAAAAAAATAAATATCTAATCCAGAGATCATTGAAGTGAATGAGAGTTTTTAATTTTTTAATTTAGTGAATGAACTTTCCAGTCTTGTTCCAGGTTTAGAACACAAAACATTAATTTTGAGCAGTATTCCTTGTGAAGAGAAACAAGTGATCTCACAAATTCTAACATCTTGTCTAGGCCCATGTTTAGATTTCACAGCATGCCCATTTAGACATTGCATGTCCATATAATGTCTAAAATTTCTAAATTTGAACCAGGGCTTTGGAATAAATCTATGTGACAAATAAGGCATACAGAAACATTTGAAAATATACACTGCTTTTCAAAATTTCTTATGTTCTACTTTTGTTAAATATCCTCCATCAGAATTTTGTCTGTAAAGCAGCTTCATGTAAGTGATCACACTGGAAGGTCTTTTTGATTTTTAACAGTCTGCAAAGCATTAAGCCTTTTTTTTTTTTTTTTTCTCCTTTTAGGAAAAAGATGAAGTTATGTTCCTAAGTTACCTTCAAACATTTCAAGGAGTGGCACTGAAAGCTGCAATGCCAGCTCAGTCACACCTCTGCTATTTGCTGTTATCTCCATGCATGTTTACAGCAGCTGACATATGAAAAGCCTGTGAATAATTTGAGATTGCAGGTTATGAAACAAGCCCATTTTGGATCTGAATCTGGCTGTCAAATCACTTTGTTGGGTTAATCTGACACAAAATGAAAGCACACAAATGAAAGCAACTTTTGGCAAGCCTGAAAAGATGGGCACACATCTGCAAGGCGAGTGATTAGCTTAGTGGTGTCCTTTCAAAAATCACCTAGGGACCCCTTCCCCCACCCATACAGAAAGTAGTCCTTTTTGTTCTTCAAATGTTTATTTATAGGATTATAATAGGGAAATGGAGGAGAGAGGGCTTGGGACTTTGATGATAGTGAAAGTCTGTACACCCCAAAGGTGGTAAAGCAGATAAGCATTATAGGATTAAACGGGCATGACAAATTTGTGTTTCAATTGGGGACACCATTTCAGGCAGAGATTTTCCTTTGGCCGCAAAGTAGAAAATTTAGCTAATATATTCTGCAAAGGAAAGAATCAGCAAAGGTGGGAGGTTTTTCACTGACAAATGATTGATTGCCTTTGGAAAACAAAGGAAGGAATGGTGTGCCAGGGGGTGGTACTGCTCCTCTGTAAATGCCTGGTGGTCTTAGGTCTCACACTGTTTCCTTTTACACAGTGCCTCTCAGGCCAGGATGTGCAGAGCACTGCATCAAATGTATTTGGGGGGTGAGAAGCAGATTCTGAACAAAATTGCTTTCTAGCAGTAAAATGTCCTTTCTCAATATCTTGCTTAGTGTTTGAAAAAAGCAGAGAGGGCAGAACAGGAAGAGGAAGGGCAGGTGCCAACACACTGAAGGTTAAAAAGAAGACCATGAAATTCAAAAAATGAGGGCTGAAAAGATCATATTTGTAACCTCAATTATTCTCAGATTAGTCTTTCCTTTCATGGTAGCTGTGAATTGCCATAGGAGTAGTAAATGTTTTGCCATAAGTAAAAACCAGTGTCCTCCTTCTGAGTTATGTGCATCAAACATCATCCCTGCTGGGGCATTGGGTCCGTGCCACACCAACCGCGGCAGGGAGATGCTGAACCAGAGCATGGTTTGTGAACAAACTTGCTTGTGTTTGATAAGGTTTAATAAGAACTCTTTACTGAAGGTGTGATCAGCTTTTGGAAAAACAGGACATACCAGAAATACCCTGTGCTTTATGCCCTCCATTTCCAGTACCTGCTAAGAAAGAATGCAGATGTGATGGGCTGCAGCAGCTGTAAATTAATTCAGTGGACTGTATACACTGAGTGGGGACTTACCTTGCCAGCCTTACTGCTGAATTGAATTGGGATGGTTGTCCTTCAGTATAACAGGCAGGTGCAATAGGAAAAAGCAAAACAACAGACTAGATGTTCTATACACCCTGAGGATGCCTGTCCAGCTTGCTTGGAAATATGGGCAGAAATCTTCCCACATTTGCTCTCCCAAGCTATGGTTGCACAGCAAAAGAAAACTTGTTTTACCCCCTAAACACGTACGGTGCTAGCAAAGAATAAATAAATAAATAAATAAATCACTGAATTAATTTTAGTCTGACTTATGTGGGTCCATGTGAAACTAAATCAAAAAATACAGTAGTAAACAGGCTTTTCTGTCTTACTCATAAGTAAACTTCATTACATTTTGTACCTTGTTGAACAAACCATTTAATGTTGATATTAAATTCTACAATTATTTTCTAGATTTTCAGTTAATAGAGGTAGTGGAAAAAGGAAATAGATTTAGCTGACTGCACACCAATTGTATGTAAGAATCAGATGAACTTTTATTTCAAGAGATTTAGTTATTACAGCACATTACTTCACCACACTATTACAACTGTAAACCTTCATCATTCTCTGGTTTATGTGACACATCATTTTGCTGACAAAGACATACTGTAACTCCAGATTCACTTGAAGATGGTATTCACTGGATATGGTACAGCTGAAACCATGATCAGGAGAAGAAAATAACAATGTGTCCATTGTTACACTGGCTACAGCACAAAACCACACCTAAAGCACTAAACAGAAAAGAATATACCTCTCCAAACACACTAGGTAATAGAACACACCAGAAATAATTGGGCAGGTGTGTCTCAGGAGAGGCATGTGATTTTTTTAATCAGTTCTTCCTTCAGATGTTTTTCTGCTTGCTTTTCTTTGTTCACTGTGCTGGGTGTCTTGCTGTCTACTGATTCATTTCACTTGCTTTTACTGGGTGAAGTGGGGCGGGGAAAGAAATGAGGATAAAATAAGCAGCTTTACTTTGCATGAGTTTTGCTTTAGGTCTTGGCAGGGGGTCTTACTAGCTTTCTGAGAGTTTTTAAGCTTCTCCTCACATTATCCTCTAAAGAGGAAGTGTGTGCAAAAACTATTACAGACAACAACAAGGGAGAGAAAAATTTCAGAACAATGTATTCTGATTTATGTTCTGTTTCCAGCCTTCCTGAGGAGATATACTAGTGGTTGTTTGGAATTTGTTTTTCCAGAGCAGACTGAAATATCTGGACTGTGAGCCCTAAAACATGGTCAATGTCATCTGAAATTTACATGCCTATGTGTCAATCAGGATCACCTACATTTTTGAGAATTTTATCATTAACTCAGAGTCTGTCAGAATAAATATCGGGCAATGCTGTGGACATGTAATTGAAAGAGAAATGGAGACAACAAATGGCAGGATAACTTTATCACAAAAGGTAAGCTAGTTACATCTAGGACCACAAGAGAACTTAATTTCATCTCATGGTTTTAAAGATAAAAAAGCTTTCTCTGCTTTTAATGGAAAGATTGATATTCTATTTTGTGGCAAGTGATGATATTAGTAAAAATAAGTATTTAAAATTCTATATCTATGAATTTTCTTTGAAAAGCTATTATCTTGGCTAATTTTACAAAGGCTTTATAAAATTACCTTTGAGCACCTTCATACACTTCAAACAAGTCAATTTGCTTTTTCATCAAAACTAGTGTTTCAGGGTGTATTCTGAAACTCCATTTTGCAAACAGGGTTTATTGGAAACCTGCTTTTGGAAAAACAATCTACAAATCACAGGCCCTATTCCCTTGGAGACCCTGATCTGAGCTGAGTTGACATGGATAGCTCCATGTCAAAATTCAGTATCTAACTGGCTATAGTGTGCTTTCAGCTCTTAACCTGAGACAGCACTAAGAAGCTGTGTGCAGCTTTGCATGTGAATAGGATAAATAAATTAGTGCACTAAGGCATACCTGTCAGCTCTTGAAAGCTCTACTGTAAACAGAAGCACTTGTCGAGGAAGAATACATTTTAAAATGCTCTTAGAAGTTGCTGGACTGGAAAGGCTTCACAAAGCAAGAGAATGGGAAGCCTGGGAGGGGTGAAACACAAACAGGTGTCACTTTCATATGCCTTCAAACTCACACTTCAGTAACCTTGTTTTTCTGATAAGCCTGTGACCCTAATGCAAATAAAAAGCTAGGCTCAGAGTCATATTGTTGACTAATGTCTCATATACAACAGTGAATTTTAGTTTCTTCAATGATAAAAGATTGAGTATCTTTGAAACAAGTGCATAGTCAATCTAACAATTTATTCTTTTGACTGACTGTAAAGCTAAATCTGTCAACATATATCAACTTACTGCCAGGGAAAGTAGGTGTTAAAAAATAATAATGTAAGGAAGAAATACAAAATAAGAAAACAAAATTGCAGCAACAGACACCCAGTTATTAACCCACAACAACCCCCCAAGGTTAAAATGACTTCTGCAACTATACACAGTCAAGAAATTTCCACAAATCTGCTGTGGCCAGTAGAGAGCTGTCAATCTTTCTGTCAAAAATCCTCTCAGACCTTGCTTTCATGTCAAAGCTGTAATGCTTTGACCTGCACAAAGGAAGCACGAATATTTGTATACCAGACCTTCTTCTGTGCTGATAGACAGATTGTGCCAGTAGCATTTGATTCAGGACAAAGGATTCCTGCGAGGTCTATCTCCTCTGGAGAGGGTCTCCGCTGGATACCTCCAGAAGCAAAGCTACACTTGCTCCTGGATGGCAGAGCAAAAAGCAGAAAGGACGGAGCATAGAGAAATAAATATAGCCTTAGGGTTGTAATGGACCTAGAATCTGTCATTTATGTAGAGCTTTTTTTCTGCAGACCCTAGCAGTTGTTATTTCAACTTTCAATCTTATACCAGATATATCAGGAATGAATGATAAAAGGTGGAGTATGCCATAGGACAATATTTAGGGTATGTTGGAGAATGCAGATTGGATGCTACTTCACTGGCACACAGTCAAAACAGCCAAGATTTCTATCCATGAAGGTATGAGGAGGGAACAAAATTGCTTCAGATTTACTTTGTAATCAATTTATTAAATGTTTCTTCTCATAAGGACTATATAAACAAGACTGGAAATAGGGCATTCGTACTATGACAGAAAAGACTGTTTGGGCCCCCTCATACCTGAAAAAATGGAGTAGACAAAAGATATTTATTTTTGTTTTATTTATTTTTGTTCTCTTCCCACACCTCCACTAGATGAACTTTTAAGTGTGTTAGAGCACTTAAATTTGCATTTACTGTCATGGCTGCCTCAGGGCTGAATTCTTGGTCTGATAAACCTTCTCCTTATTTTACCATGAGAACATTCCAAATTCAACTAACAAAAATGTGTTTCACATTTACAAGTGTGAAATTCATAGAATAAGTGACAAAATATTTTCATTTTAAAATTATTTTTGACCCTGCAAGCATGAGTTTCTAAGTGAAACTAATATGATAACTGCAAGCATCTTTCTGGGTTTTTTTAAGGAAAGAAATAATTCTACTAGAATGAAGGCTTGGATTGTAACAAAAAGTTTTTCTGTTGATTTTAACTGTTTGTGTTGAATATGGTGCAGTAACCTTAAAAAGAAGACTTGAAAAGTGTAATGATAGAAACACGGTTTGAAGAGAGCAAAATGTACTTTTGAGAGTTTCTTCTTGATGTATATCTGATTTGTACTGAAGCCAACATGAGACAATGTTCGCAGATGCCAGACCAGTAAACATCATTGTATGAAAATCTAAGACTATGTAATGCCAGTTAATAAGATGGGAACAGTACATTGTGTTAGACTTTCTCCCAGGGAAAGTCACATCACATCTCATTAGTGTCTGGGAGAACGTTGCACTACCATGATCTGCACACTCTTCTATGCCCAGGCCACCGTTTCCATCACAGAAAAATGTTCCTTCTCACCAATCTGCTTGCACAATGTGTGCTATTTAGCACCAAATCAAACACCACAGCAAGAAACCTGAAGTACACGTAATTTGCTGAGTGCAAGCTCAAAAGAAAAGAGTCAACCAAATTACACAAAAATAGAGTGTGGAGAAAATCTGCTCCAGAGGAATTCTCCTGTCCCAGACAGCAGGAAAACTCTACCTACCATAAGTTTTTTGTTCTCTGTACATTATTAAGGCTAGTTTATCATACTTATGCCTAGTACACATATTTTTTTCTTTCCAGAAATACCTCAGATTGCATAGTGTTTCTTGATAGTGCAAAGTGTTTGGTGTTGCTTGCCATGAATGATGTAGACAGATAGTAAATATCATTAAAACTACAAAATATTGCGTTTGCAAAGCTAGCATCTTCATCCAGGCTTATGGTAAAAGCCACAGAGACTTTTTTTTCTCAAAAATTATCTAAATGAATACATACAGAATATAGCAAGATCTTCCAAATTTTCTTTTCAGAGGAAACTGTATTTCGGGTTGAACTTCTGGAACAGTAGATGTCTTCATAGCTTTGACTTGATGTGACAGGAGCATGTCCTGGCTCTCTTCTCTTTATGTCATGCAGATGAAGAATGTGGTGGAAAAATACTGACATTTGTCCTATGGGCCTGGATCTGAGCATCACCAAGAAGGAGGAAGGGAAGCGAATGGTGTAGCTCATATGAGGATTCAGAAACCTCAACACAGCACTATATATGGATATGGGATATTGCATTAGGAACTGAATTTGGTGTCATGTCCCCATCCCAACATTTTTTCCTCTTTCCAGTCTAATTCTGTTGTCAGCTCCATTTATTCAAAGTTTTCTGTTTTTTTCACACATAGGCAAGTAACAGGCTGAAGGTTTTCAGCCCAGATCAATTATGCATAGCACAGTAAATATTGGAATTTTTGCATGGAAATGTTGTGAACACATGCTTGCTATTACCATTTCTGGGTAAAAAACTATCATGCTAGAGCGGGTTTCCTGGGAATCAGAGTTTTTACATATATAGAGAGAGATTTTTTTACCACTGCTTCAGAAAGGAGATAGCTCTGGAGCTACTCTGTTTTCAGGGGCATGTGTCTTCACTTGAATGCAGAATACACTCGCTGGGCCTATATTCAAATTCTCTGTGGAAAGACTTCTCATCAGATTCTTAATGTATGTAGCATGTCACCTGGTGGGAAACAGTACACTGGGTGTGCAGGACTTAGCTCTGAGAGAAATAAAGTTTGGCAAGTCTCATATTAACTGCTTCATGAAGAATATGAATATCTGCTTAATTTATTGCAATTTAGATTTAAAGTTTTAGTATTTTTAACATTAAAGAAAGAAAAATCATGTTTGACAACACCAAAAAATGAAAAAAATCCCCTTTGATTGGCTCATTTTAAGTAAGAAGAAACTCCTTCTCAGGGGAAATCTTGAATGCAGACTGTTTGGAGAAAATTTATATCACATAGTTGCACAATTCTCAAAATAAAACCTTGTAACAGTAAGGCTGACAGGCCTTTAACTACAGCACAGCGGTGCTGCCAAACACAACACACACTGCTGCTTTCCTCTGGCAGCAAAACTGATGTTTTAAATGAGTCTTACAACAGGATTTCTCTACTAATTGCAGAAATAGATAACATGTGCCTTGAGCAGCCATTATTCACTTGACAGTAATTTTTCTTAAACTGTAAGTGGCATTCTGCTTCAATAGTGCTTGAGTGCCTGATATTCCCAAAAGAAATGTTAAAACTCTTCCATTAAGGAAATCACTGACTTGTGGATTCTGGCTTTTAGAACTGAAATTACCTGAGGTGGTGTGTACTTGGCTTCTTTTAATCAGAGGGTCCCATATGCAAAGGCAAAATACTTTCAGAGGCTTTTTTTCTCTCAGAGTATTTCCAATCCTATTAGCATACTGCATAATTTAGCCTAGAAAAAGTATTTAAAATATAGGAAACATAAACATACATCCATGTTATTTTTTTAAAAAGGTGAATTTTTTCAGAGACTGAAAAGTGATTCTTTGATGTGAAATTAATAAAAATCTACTCTGCAGACAGGATAATTTGATCCTGTTGGATCCCAGGAGTAGCAAGATCAACTGCCTTGGCTTCTGAAGGCTCCCCCAGAGGTAGAAGAGCTCTGTCTGATACGAAGTGCTGCCTCAGCTCTCAAGAAGCAGATCAGGTTTTCTGCCCTTGATTTTCCGGCCCCTGAGTTGCTACTGCCCAAATGTGATCTACAAGACCAAAGCATTGTGGATCAATTTTTTATCTCCATCTTTTCAGCTCCTTTTGCTTCACTGTTTGTGTGACTTGAGCTGTTATATCATATCTGTTAAGAATACAAAATTTGTGTTCACTTGCTTGCTCAGCTAAGAGCCTGAATTTTTAAACAAGTAGATAGAACATAAAAAGCTTTAATGTGCATTAAAATCCTGTTAACAGAGAACCTTTTTAATTCTTGTCTCCCCATTTAAAGAGAGGAAGACTCAATTTGAGGGAGACATAGATCTGAGCATAAATTGCCAATGGTTCTGTGAAGCACTGTACTGCTCTTCTATCAAGGGTATGAGATGAATGTATTAAAATTAATTTAAAATTAATCATAAATGACAGCTCAGTAGATTAGGAACAGAAAACTTGCATAAGAAAATGCTACAGGGGAATTAAAAGTTACATAAAATAAAAGTAATCTGAGTCAGAAACCACTGTCTTTCCATTAAAAAAAATTCTTTAGTGGTTGATTTCCTAGCCAATTCAAAATATACATTTATATTAACACTTGAATCATTGCTTAAGATGTAATAGGGAAGGAATTTTATGTATGATAATTAATATAATTTACATGAGGAATTATAAAATTACCTTCACTATAGCTCTAGAGAGAGACTGAAACACTTAGGAGTTTTAAGTAGTGAACAGTGAAACGCTGCATTTCAGGGCTTCTGAATGTTATTAATTGCAAATGTAGCCATAGGATTCCATGTAGTAATATCCCTATTTGAAATCAGGACTAAATAAATTATGATTACTTACAAGAACAATAGGTTATTAAAAGTGAATTAATTTTTTTTCTATATCACCTCAAATAAAAGCTTCATGTTGGAATGGCTCTAGCAATGTCAGTTAGTCTTTGTCATTAGAAGCTTGAAAAATGAACATGGCATGAAATCTATGAAATAGAGTTTGTCTTAAAGTAGTAGTATTATGAAATAAAACTAGCTGTTAAAGGGAGTAATCGCATGGATACTGGGGGAAAAACTACTAGATGCTATACTCTAAAACATAAACTTTCAGCTAACTGAAAACACATTTTGAATATGTATCTCAGAAATTTCAATACAAGTAAGAAATGATGGGAAAATGTATTTTAAAGCATGACTTGGCAGATAGGTGCCTCAATGAGTCTTGTGTCTGTTTAACCTGCATTTTACCTTTGGCAGCTGAACCCAAATGCTCCATTCAGAGTGCCATAGAGCACGAACAGAAGGATGCTCCTTGTCCTAGAAAGCTCATAACTGGAGCAGAAAAGAGATGCTCCAGGTTAACCACTGAAGTGTATTATGCTAGATTGAGAGAAAGATTGGAGTTGATTTAGTGTGAAGTCTTACAGGGTTGGCCACCACAATGTCTGCTGGAATCAACAGCCATCAAAGCCAAGAACAACTAGTATGGGAAAGGTTAAAACCTAGAAGTGTGTCTCTTTGACAGTACATGAAGGAAATATTTTAAATTAGCACAGCATCTGCTGAATGGAAAAAACCAATTTGAATTCACACCCTTCTGGAAGCCATGACCCTTTCTCTGCTCAATGGAGGAGGTCCCTGCTTCAATTTGCAGAGAGACAATCCCCTTCTGGACTGTTCTTTGTCCCCACAAGGCATAAGAGAGGCCAAAAGAGGAAAACAAATAAACAGGGAGTGTTCACCTTTTGCTGAATATTCTGTGGAAAACTCTGAGACAACTGCCAGTGTTGCACTTATGAGAAGTGTGAGTGAGATATTTTCTTATTTAGAAAAGATAAAGTTATTAATTTACCTAGAACTTAAACCTACATTTTCAGTTAATGATTGTGACTGAAATTTATGGAGTCGGAAACACCTTTCATTAAAGAGTACATGTCTTCAGAAAAGAAAGTTCCTGTAAATCCTCAAAACCTGGCTGCATCTCAATGTTTCATCAGTTTCTAGCTTCTGACATGAAGCGTGAGGGTAATGTGATAAGTAATCTGTATGAGGCCAACAATATATTGGTGAGATTTGCCCATATGAAATCTCTGAAGGACATTGTGTCTATCACATCTCTTTAATTTTACACTGGGGCTAAGGGTGGAAATGAAGGCAGTTTGGGATGCTGGGTGGAGAAAATCTCCAGTTTATCACATGGTGAGTGAATGCTGTTATCAGTTCTGAAATATTTGGTATAGACATTTACAGTCTGATTACCTTTTTCAGGCCTCTTCAACTTTCCTGGGACTGCTTAGGTGCTTTGAGAGGATTTGGCAAAACAGCATATAATTTCCACAGTTCCATGAAACCATTAGAAAAAATAACTACAAAAATCAGGACTCTGAATCATTCCTAACCCTCCAGCACCACAATCAAAAACAGATTTGCAGCTTTAACAGCTGTAGATACCACAAGCAAGATCTGCAAGGAGAAACTGCACAGCAGCACAGAGTGAAAACTGCAAAAAAGAAATGAGGAGTACTCATGGGTGACTCTCTGTTAGGTGTCACCAAGGCACCCGCACCTGCTGGGCTGATAGGCAGTCATGAGAGGTATTTACCTTCTGGCACCTAAGGTCTGAGATGCTGCTGAGAAGGTGCCACAATTTCTTCGTAGGACTGCTATCCTTTGCTACTTTTTCATAAATGATACTGCAATCTGGAATTTGGGCAGATGAGGGAAAGCTTCAGACCCCAGGGAGTGCAAGTGGGCTGAGAAAGACAATGCCTAATCCTAGTTACTTAACAGCAGAATAGAGATCTGGCATTCATCTGGCTGCAAAGATGATAGAGACTCCCTTTTTACAGGAGTCACATGGAAAAGATGAGGGGTAATGGGTTCAAGTCACTCCTGGGGAGATCTCATTTGGACACAAATTGTCATTTGGACATTGAGAGCAATCATGCACTGGAATGATCACAGGGAAGTGGTGGATACCCTACTGTTGGGTACTTTTAAGATTTGGCTGAACCAGGTGCTGGATCATCCTGTCTAAAGTGGTTTTCTGCAAGGGAAGGCTGGGCCTCATGATCCTTGAGGTGCCCTTACAACTTGGTACTCTGTGATTTATGAAAACCTAGAAACAATATAACCATTGCTCTTCTAAACCTTGTGAAACCTGATGAGGTTCTTAGATGGGCTAAGAAGGACAATGCCTAATCCAAGTTAGTTAACAGCAGTATAGAGATCTGACATTCATCATGCACATCATTGCAAGTGCTGTGTGTCTCACCTACTGTTTGTACGCTTTTTTCCTCCATCTGAGAGGGATTAGTAAAGAGAGATGCAGTGATAGAGAGTTGCACAAATGTTGTGACAGTCTTACAAAATGCTGTTTAATATAGAATAATAGAATATTCAAGATAAATCTAAGACTTTACTGTAGCATGGGGACAATTTAAAAAAGTTTATTTGTCGCATAGTTATATGAAAAGTCAAATTTGTGCTCCAAACCATTTTCAGATCAAAACAAGTATAAAGTTGAAAATCGTTGGCAAATAATTAAGTAGAACAAGAGGACTTGATTTTGCCCTTTTTCTCTTCAATGGCCTGCATAGTTACAATCTCCCCATCTTAAAAACAAACAGAAAAATTTTCTACTAGAAAATTCTAGTAGAAGCGGAGAAACTTCAGAAAGGGACAACAAGAATCATCAAAGGTACCAAGCAACTTCTGTACAAGGTCTGGCTGAGTAAACTAGTACTCTCCAGCTGAGATTAGAAGAATTTTGGAAGGCAGGTCCACAAATCATCATGTCATGCAGGAAGCAAATTGATTTTCTCACCCCCTCCAGAACATGCTAGTAGGAGACCGGTTCAAAACAACCAAAGGTGTCTCCTAATCAGACAAATAGCAAGCTATGCTCTCTGTCAAGTTTCTTTCATTGTAAACTTCACATGAAGGAAAGAAATGGCAGGCTGGACAAGATCTAAGAAGAGCAATTTATTTAAAGACTTGGGAAAAACATATGGTTACCAAATATATGTACTAATAACTCGGGCAGCCCCTGTGCAAAATACAGTTAAGTATGAAGCAAGTTGTGTTAGGAAAAGGAGCATCATGATTTTCCCCTTCTCATTCTTTCTAAGTCATTTGTTCACAGATGCAGCTGGAGGGAGGGCACAATAATATGAACTCTGGACTGACACAGGACAGCTTCTGTATTATAAAACTACAGCTCAAATTATTACAGATTAAATAAAAATTGCATCATATGACTGAAAAAAGATAATCTTAGTTACCTGCAATTAAATTTGAAAAATTCAGTGCCTTCCATTAGTAGAGTTGGGTCCTTCTCCTGGATTTATTTAACTAGTTCAGAAATGCAAAATCTAACATCAATCATTAAATACTTCCATGGGACTACAGGCAAAACAACAATGTTAGGAAACTTTGCTTATGAAACCAGAGAGGTGTGAAAATTATTGTGACGGAACTTTTTATTTTCCATTATTTAATAGGTAAGCAAGTGAAAAATGAGAGCTAAGCATATTAATAAAGTTTTCCTTTCCAATTAAAAGAATGTGACAACCTGAAACACCAATAAGATGCCCATAAAGTGCTTGAGTCCTTAATTTGGAATGACAAAGGGAACACTCTCATCAAAATACTGTACCACAGCAAAGCAGAGCACACATAATTCTTTCACTCAGTTCTGCAATGACATTTGAAAGAATTGACATTAAGAAAGCAGTTATTTTTTGAAAATTGTTTTCTATTTTTTTATTAATTATTCCATATTTTTAAATCAGTGTTTTAAAGAAAGAGAATTTCTCTAACATCATTAAGCACTGTAGAATTGATATATATCTAGAGATATATATTGCATTTCCAGATACTCTTCCAGCTTTTTTATTATAGTATTCTGATAGACTTTTGGAAACTGTTGCATGAGATTAGCATAGTTTGGATTGGTGTGTGTGTTCATTAGAAATACAAAAACCTGTAAAACTTTTCTTATGCATTACTTCTTATACCTTAATTTATGCTGTCATTTTCTTCTCCCTCAATTAAAACAGAAATAATTTGAACTTTGATGTCCCATCTTTCAGATGGCCTGCATGTAAAAACATATGCTAACATTAATTTTGATTAAACATGACTTCTGTACACTCATCCTTCCATTGTTTTCAGCAAGGCAGCTTCCACCTGCACCTTTTCTGAAAGGCATCAGCATGTGCATATTGAAGTATGACATTGTTTTAGTTGCATCTACACTTTCCAAGTGCAGGTTAGGAATCTCTTTATGCATGGTGTTGAATTTATATCTTTGATTCATCCCCTTGGCCCCTAAAGTGAGAGAAAATAAACTTTTAATTGAAGGAAACAGAGAATCAACCATGGTAAGGGTGGTTTTAAGCTTTTGAGTGACAAAAAAAGAAAAAAATTAATCTGTGAATTCTGCTTCCAGATCTGCATGTATTCCATTTTGAATTAATAAAAGTTAAATGAGACAAAAACTTTGATTAATTTTCATTTAAATGTACTTTACAATAAATCCATTTTGATATTATAAATCATCAATGCCAACTTATTTGAAATAATGTAATGTAAAAACATTGAGATGATTGCAAAAAGTTGATAAATAGTCAAAGCACTTAATTCCATTGAAGTTGAAAAAAGTTTATTTCGCTGAATTGTCTTGGTTTGGGGTTTTTTTCCTTCCTTCTGTAATATACTTTATCTGAATAAATGAATAATGAGCAGTAAAAAGCTTTTCTTCTGATGGAAAATTACAGTCTGATGGGGAAATAACTTCAATTTTCTTCCAACTGAAATACATATAGTAAATAAATATAAAAACCTTAGACCTAAAATATGCAATAAAAATTATGTGATATTACACTAATCTAATATAGCCAAAATAGATATCCTATGGGGAATCCACACTAATGAAATATTGGGCACAGGCAATACTCAAAATTTCTACTCCAGAAATCAAAACTAAAACTTGTCTGTGTTTGGGATCTTACCTCCCTTTCTTTATTAAGTAAATTTTTCCTCATTACAAGATAGGTAGGAAATAGTTTCACTCCCCCAACATCTGGAGGGAGAAATCTTAATTTAGTTGGACTACTACACAGAATTCAGATTTATCAGAATGTTCCTTTGTTATTAAAATTATAGGGTTTGACTGTATATTTTGTTCAGCTTGTCATGCAGAAACTGGCTTGTAAGAGAGGACATGTATGTAGAATCTTACCCTATTTTTGTCATTAATGTATTGTACTTAAGATTAAAAATAAAATAAATAAGCTTACAATGAAAGCTTAGCTGACTCACAGGAGCAACCTGCATGATGCAATAATATATGAAATTAAAGTACCTCATAAAATTTGTTTAGTTATAATTATATAATTTTCTCTGGAATAATTTTTCTCACCTAATTGAGGTGAGGTGTCCCATTGTCTTCCACACAGCTGCTATTTGTACTAATAAAAATACAGTTTGATTTAAAATTAAATAAGAAAAAAACAGCAATTAAAATGAAGCAATTTCAGAACAATTAGTGCCAAATCATGTAACCTGAAACCAAATAAATAATATGATTAGACATACTGAGTCAAAGCAGTCAACAAGCTGTCTCAGCTTATGCTTAGACTAAAGTCGTTACTACATACTGACAAACAATTTATCAGACTAGTAGATGAAGGACTTTTATACAATGTTAGCAATTGAGTAGATCAAGACTGCAAGATTTCTTATATGAGTTAGGCGAGCATTTCTGTAAAGCAACCGTCCTCCAAACACCTGTTATCTAACGAGGCATGTAACATCAAGATATAATTTATATTCTTAAAGGATGAAGGGATTCTTCAATTAGCAAGTTATCAAAATGCAAAGTATTAGCTTTATAAGCAATTTGAGTTGCAATGAGCAGATGTGACACAGATGAGGGCTTTCTGTAAACCACTTTAGGAACGATCAATGTAATGGTTTTTAAGTCCTTTTGTAACATTGTTGGGAAAAAATTATTATCTTTCTCTTCCATCTATTCATCATTATCATTTGCCTTAGTGAATCTCATTTAAATCTCACTGAACTAGGTCCTGTTTTCAGATCTGATTTATGACTATGTTCAGCCAAACCAATCAGCAACTCCTAGGTCAGTGCTTATCAGGTTTTGCACTGAAAGATTGGGAGAGCTGCCTCTGCTACCCAAAAAATATCATCTTCAAGGATTCACCAGTAACATTTCCACTTAGGGAAATTCTCCTTATGATAATGCCATGAGAATTTTATTAGAATTTTTGTGCCCTGGAAGTCTGTGAAAACTGAGGAAGTATGCTTGGATTGTCACTCCACTGCACCATCAGAAGGGGAAATTAGGGATGCAGTGCTGATGCCGGCATCAAATCCTCCTAGCTTTGTGTGGGAGGAGGTGAAAGAAGCCAAATTTCAAACCAGTTTTCTTATTCTTTTGTTAATCTCCATTAGAATTGTTTTGTGGGGATGGCAGATATCATTCTGAGAGATTTTATGGGGTTTCTTTGCTTGTCAATGTACATATATGTGCACATAAACTTTTCTTAAATGGAAAGAATTGTTGTTTTTTTCAACTCCCTTGGTGTCCTGTTGGTTATCTTCCTTTTTTGCTAAGGGTCAGGTAACTGCCCTGGCTAGTGACAGAATGCCCAATAACAATAAAGAAAAAGATGGCTGAGACTACCAGCAGTACTAGCTTTTCAAAAAAGGAGTTGCAAGTATCCAAACTTTCCAAACATTTCATAACAAGAAGCAGGAAAAGTATGAAACACTCTTCCAGGAACAACTCTTTAAATAAGGGAAAAGTCACAGAAATATATCTAGGACAATTCTCAGCAAGACAAAATGGAAGAAAAAGAGACCTAACCAACACAAATATCTTTCATTGGGTGTTAGGAAACACAATCTTGCAAATACAGTATGAAACTCAATAATGGTCTGTTACTTCCAGGTGATACATTGTTAGCTTTCACATAAATGCTCATTTTTGTCAATCTAGAGATCCTTTTGGAATGGAAAAATGTGTGGTTGTTTTTCTGTAGTGCTGGCTTTTCACTTATGCAATCCTGTTACTTTGCAAGTGTGCCCTCAATTGCACATAAGAAATCTCAGCTTTTAATAGTTTGGAAGCTTTGCAATGTTAACTTTCTTACTTTTGGCTGGTATTTTTTTCAGTGATAATAAGAAAAATAAATAAACTTACTAGTCCACAGATTTAAACCTCCCCACCCCCTGAAAAAAAAGAAAAGGAACCGGTAGTATTTAATTTTATGTCACTTTTCATGGACTAATTGCACCAATTAAAACAGAATTTTATTACCAGGCTAGCACACAAAGACATAAAAATCTGTTTGACATTAGCAGCAATGATAAAACTCTGGACTGGGACTGGATCACACTGAGGTCTTTTGGATCCCACTGGCTGCAGGGCTATAGATAGACCATTGCTCAGTAAGGTTCACTTCACTTTCCCTTTTGTCACTGAGACATAATGCTGCATTGTCAGAGAGAAATGTCCTGTTTCTGTACAGACTCCAGCAGGGATGTGCCATGCTGCTGCTACACTCATAGGCAGCAGTCAATGAAAAGGTCAGGGCATGGATGAACCCTGAATTCATATAAAGAATGGAGGTGCAGTGTTGTGAAACCTGCAGCATTAACTCCAGATGCCCCTGTGAGCACAGAATGTAATTTACTCAAAGAAATTTAACTGAAAATAGCGTCAGGTTTCTACATTCTCATTGAAAAAATTCTGAATCTGCCTAATAATTAGGATTAATAGAATAATAGTATGTTTCATGAGTGTTGAAATACCTGCTAAAGATAATTTCACAAATACTGATTCATCTTTTTCTAACGCTGAAATATCACAACTGAAGGGGAAAGTGAGTTTAAAAATTGATTTTAGGAAATTTCCTTTCCTCATAAACTT
This sequence comes from Pseudopodoces humilis, assembly GCF_049639895.1. Classification (NCBI taxonomy): domain Eukaryota; kingdom Metazoa; phylum Chordata; class Aves; order Passeriformes; family Paridae; genus Pseudopodoces; species Pseudopodoces humilis. The sequence continues at coordinate 20,255,064 of NC_142203.1, read as the reverse complement.
AAGGTCAAATCACTTTAAAAATCATGTTTGTTATCTCTGTAATTGAAGTTCTATATCATTGTCAGATGACAGATGAAGTAAGGACTTCAGAATAGAAGGAAGTCCCTTCTATTTCAAGACATTTAAAATTGGGATATAGCTCCTGGTTTTCAAGTCTGCTTGAGTTCATGTGGAAGGTCAGGACATGGCAGAGCAAAAATACCAAGACAAATAAGGATGCTTGCTGCATTATGTCAGAGAAATTTATTTCTTGAATGTCTGCTCCTTCAAGGGTTTACTTAAAAGGTTGGAGTTACTGGCAAATGACAGCCATTGATCTTTGTTTTCAGAGATGTACAGGGGATGCTCAAAGTGGCACAGCCTGGAACTGCTCAGTTTCTAAGATAGGTGGGCAGTCTCACAGCAAAACTTTGAAGACTTTGGCAACCCAGTAGCTTGGTATTGCACTTCCAAAAACCCTTAGAGCAGATGTAGGAATTCAGTCTATATTTACTATTTACTATTTTTTATATTTATATTATTCACTATGTGCTGTGAACTTTTTTTTGTGTAGGCTTAAAACATATTCTCTGTAATGTGAGACTGGAAATGCCATTGTCTATTGATTATAGTGTGATTTCTGTATAAAAAGAGAACAAGAACAAGCTGGAGAAAAGTAAAACAGTGAGAAACAGAAAACATTTAAATTTCACAGTGTGTAAATTGGCAGGATTTTATGTAATTACAAGTTATCTTTCCTGGAGATTACTTTCTCAATGCATGCATATGTGGCTGAAAAGTTAATAAAGTTTTTTCATCATAGTCATGGCCCCTTAAATGTTCACCTGCTTTTGACTACCAGAAATACACTCATTTTTCTTTTTTGGAATTCAAAATGGGTAAGTAACTGCAGTTCTGTTTGACAGAGGGCAGGAGACAAAAGCTGTTGCAGTGGGAACTCCGCTGTTTATCTCTGAGTGTTGCTAGAATTATTTTATGTTTCAAAGGAGTGGATAACAGAGAAAAACATTAGCTACCTAACTTTGTCATATGCTGTATGCATGTTTATTCTTAAATCTTTGTAGAACAGTTCTATATTTTAGAAAATGATACCTACTTATCTGCCTTGCAAATAGACAATCAGGGTTCAGTGGCATAAATTTTGAAAAACATGGAGAGCATTTTTTAATACAATGGTATTTTAGCTATTCATAAAAAAACCCCAAGATATCACAAAGTCCCTTCAAGAATGTTTAATTGTTTTTAGCTTTGTATTCAACCCTGAATCATTCAAAGACAAGACATTTAATCAAAGCTGCAGTGTTAGCTTGAGTAAAAAATTTGCTTGTGTGCTAAATTTATGTAGTGAGAATATAAACTCAGTGTCAAGAACCCTCACCTTTATGTATCATCCCTCTTCATGTAAAAAATTAGATCAAAATTAGGCTAACTCAAGCCCTGGATACACAGGAGGAGATAGAACAGAATCTGATTTACATGAGATAAATGTGCATATGTATTCTGTGATTTCAGAATCTATTCTCATGGGCATGATAAACCCAAGTCTGTCTTTATATGCCTGATGTTGGGGGCAGGTCTCCAATCATTTCTGCTTTAAAGAATTAAAAATATTATACTGAAAAAAAAAAAAAAAGTGACACTTGTACCACCAGCAAGGAGTAAGTCTAACTAATCTAACTATTTGGCCTTGAAAAACCCTGTTTCCATACATATTGCATAAAACAGCTGAAAGCATCAAAAGTTGGAAAATGGGGCAGATTAGCAAATCAGCAAAAGAATGTTGTTACACAGGGGACCTAAATGTTTTGTGTAGGATACTGAAGACTGCTTGCTTGAAGCCACAAATGCATATGTTTTGCCACTCTGCAGCAGAAAAGTGGTAAAATGTTTTATTATGTGGAGCATGAAATTATCCCGAAATATCCCAGAAATATCTGGTAAAGATATTTCAGGGTTCATTTATTTGAAAGGGCTCATGTAAAACAAAGTAGGTATTTTCCTGAGGGTTACATTTGCAAGAAGCAAATTATACTAAGTCAGATCTGTCATCTTGAATATCCAGGTATTCCACTATTTTGAAGAAATGAAACCAAATTAATCTTGCATTATTTTTTGTATTCTGCTATTGTGTTGCTGATTTTTTCTTTTCTTTGCCTAGGTATGCAGTTACTATGAGGAATCAGAATTAAGTATTTTTTTAATTTATTTATTTTGGGGTTCTTTGGGGTTTTTTAACATGTATTTGAAGCAGCTAGATAATTATTTACCTTGTTCAGGATGACTCGCTGCTTTGTATTTTTTTTGCTGTAACATGCCAGAATTCAAGACTTTGCATAACAGTTTAATTGAAGTATTTGATTTCATATTGTCACTGTGAATTACTCCAAAAGAATGTGTGCATTTAAAGTAATCATGCATTGTTATGTTCTTTTTTTTTATAGCTTTAACCTGGTTTAGTATTCATGATGACTAAAAGTAGGGTTTTCTGGCAGGCAGAAAGATGCAAAATTGAATTGAATCTGTTATGACTAAAAAGAGTGACTGGATTACTAAAAAGTTGGCAATGCCTAAAAGGTTTTGTAGCTTCGAACTCTTTACTCTTGTAACCATATGAAAGTTTAACAGTGTAGTTCTGAAAGAGGGTATGCTCTTGTTAATCATGAATATACTCTGTGACAGCAAGGCCTCATATGACTAACTGAAATTGCTGCCCTAGATCCCTGATAATTTTATATATGAGAAAAAGTATGATTACTTGACCAAATTGAGTGATGACATGCACAAAAATGATTGCCTAGGTCTGACTCCAAGTTTTTGAAATACAAAGAAACCTATCACCTGTCTTAGCTAAGTCCCAGAGGAGGAACAACAGAGTTAATATAGAATTTAGATACAGGCACATAGTTCTCAGCAGAAACATGTATGCATCTTCCCACCTGCAAACTGTCTCTGAGATAGTGGTGGGTCCACACAACAGTGAAAACACACTAGTCCTTTTCTCTTTTTTTATACACTTGGTGAACCCAGATTTTTTGTTTCAAATATTCTCCTAGGATTTGGATGTATGGGGCAAGGCAATCTAGAAAACAATATGTTTTAGTATGGAAAAAATATGTATTCAAATTAAGTTGCCTGATGCAAATTTCACCAAAGTCACTGGTGATATTCCCCAGGACTTCAGATGGAATTTAGAAGACTTCCCAGGAGAGTGGTTAGCACTGACAAGGAAAGACAATGCAGATCCTTTATTTATGCCAAGGTGTTCAACTTTGTACTGCTGCCCTAATTGAAATATAACCATCTGCCTGCTCCTAAATAGAGATTGAATGCTTGTTTTTGATGTGTAACTTGTAGTATCCTCACCAGACCCCTCTTTACTTTCAGCTCAAGGGAACAGAGACACTCAGGTTGCAAGTCTGTCACTATTGGTCAGATGTAAAATGTCTCTAGGGCAACCTTGACTCTATGTCAATGCTGACAGTCAGCGTCTGAAGGCTTCTCTACCTCACAGATATCACAAGAGTAAGAGGATGGTTAAGAAGATAGGAAGTGAATGAATGATAGGAAAAAAGAGAGATATACTCCACAAACCAATAATGAGGGTTACTGTTTTCCAAAAGAATTTCAGACAAGGATGATGGATTCAGTAGAGGAGGAACTTTGAAAAGAGGTGGGAAATCATTTGTTTTAAAAACAGAGACAGTGCATTTTTTCCTCAGTTTCTAATGATCCTGATAGACCAGGGACTACCCAACCATCTGAGCCAAAGGACTGTGATGGTGGGAGCAGGGACTTCCCATTTGTTTCGACACTGAGGTTGTCAGAGTCCAGCTATATCAGGGGAGGGTTCATATGTCCATTGGTCCTGATCAGATGCAACCCAGAGAACTGAAGGAGCTAGGAGATCTTTTGGAATTGTCTCCCTCAGCTACCAAAGGTTGAGGGATCTGGGGTATTCCCCACTGTCCAAATCTTGGCCCATGTTATTCCAATTTACAAGAAGGGTATAAGGGAAGACCCAGAAACATACAGGCCTGTGAGTCTAACCTCTATACCTGGAAAAATTATGGAGGAGACAGACAGAGATGGGGGGCCATCAAAAGTAGCTTAAAGGACAGCACAGCCATCAGGCCCTGTCAGCATCTCTTCACAAAGCGAAAGTCCTGTTTAATGAATCCGGTCTCCTCCAGGATAAGGTCACTTGCCCAGTGAATTGAGATGCAGAGGATATAGCTTTTTTTGCATTTAGTGATGCTTTTTTTTACTGTGCTTCGCACAGTAGCTGTGTGTAGCAGAACACCCTCCTGTAGCAGTGGCCCTGTTGGGTAGAGACATGCACAGCAGGGCTGAGAAGTTTGGCCAACAAGCTGGCAAGTGGCCACCAGCTGCACCTCAGGGCTCAACCCTCCCTCCAGGGCTGGGTAATATTTGGATCCATTATCTGGGTGCAGGAGTTTAGTGCTGCATTTGTGGCTCTAGAGGAGACAGCAGTGTGTTGTTCCATTCTCTTATGTGCTAGACTTTTTACGAGAGAGGAGTCTCATCTGTATATACTGGATTTCATCAGAATGATTCCTTTCTCTTTTGTCACTGCCCTTCCCTCCTCTTTTTATTTTTATTTTTTTTCCTAATATAAGAAGGATGCAGATTCAGCAAATTACAAGGCTAGAATTAGCTTTGATCTTGGGCTTGGTTTTTAACCAAGCAAAGATAGCTCAGTATAGCTTAGATTTCAGTTCACCATATATTTCAATAATAATTGTTTGATAATACTGCACTACTGACCCCATAGGAACATATTTATTTGTATTGTCTTGAATAATTGATCTTTACAGGCTACTTTCACCTGGTCTGAATGTAATTCCTTTCTGCTGAACATTTCCTATGATTTTGTGGCTTTATTTTTACTCTCATCTGCAATCAGAATTGGTAGAGGGTGAACAGTAATGGAGACCTAAGGTGCTACAACTTGTTCTTAATGATCAACAGATCCATTCTCACATCTCTGAAAAAAAGAAAATATTGCTGCACAGTCCCAAGCTTGGTTATTCTGACATTTATCACACTTACAGCGCTTTGTGTGCATCTACTCTTAATAAAAAGAAGCAAAGGTAGATAAAGGTCCTACTCCAAAATCATTCAAGCCAAAGAAAGGAAGACTTATTTTAACATCCTTTGGACATCCTTTTTGACATCCAGAGAAATATTGACATCCAAAGAGAACCAAGAAGACAGGGTTATACAGCTATGGGGAATTTATTTGAAAAGTTAGCAACAGGTTCAAGGTTTCTATTAAGGTAATGTTGAATTATCCTTTTACTATCAACTAGCCTTCCATGAATAGCTCCTGTTCCAGTTCTCTTTGATGCCTTGCTCCAGTCCTTGCCCAATGAAAACCCAGTAGCTTCAGGGCCAGCAGGCCCTGCTAAGAGACTGAGTATTTTGCCACCACAACAGTATTATGCTGACAGAGCCTGGTCACTCCAGGCCAGAGCTGGCTAACATCCATCCGAGAGAATGAGCAGGGAAATTACATCTCTTCTTGTAACCTTGTGTGAAGATGTAACCTTATTAGCAATCTTCTCCTTCCCATATGTCTCTCTTAAAATAGAATGCTTTATGCTGCACATAAATTGTATTTAGAAGGTTATTCTATGAACATTTATTTTAGACTCTAATGACTTCAGGGAGGGGAATGTCATTTGCTATCAGTTTAAATAGTGCTTAGCAGAATGGGGCTTTGACCTGCTCCACTCCTTACAGCTGCCATATATAGATAAATAAACATCTCCTGGTTTAATAAATGCCTGTAAATCAGCATTTTTCAGGCACAAATAGAAGTAAAAAAAAAAAAAAAAGAGAAAACATAAATATGCTCTTTCAATGAAATTAACTGCACAGTCTCCTTTTTCCCCTTTAAACCTCCTTTTGAATTTAGGGAAAGGGCGATGCTTCTGTCACTGCTTCTGCCAAAAGGATTAACTCTTCTTCTGAACACGTTCTTTTCTTTTTCCTAGTTATAATTCATGATGTAACAAGAATAACTCATTGAATTCAGTTTTACAGGGGAGCAGGAAACTTTTTATTTCCGTTATGATATGCCCTCATATCACAAAACAGCATACTAACATTGTTCTCTGACCGTGTTAATGATCTCTACATCTCAATAGGGCTAATTAAACAGAAAACAAGGGGCAAAAGGCAGTATCTGCAGAAAATTTTATTCTGGGTAGTGTTCCAGCATCTTGGAAAGATTTTAATAAATGTTTTTGTACAGGTCCAGCTGTTTACCATGCAGCCTGAGGGGAAGTCCTTATTTATGAGGAGAACTCTTCACCACTGATTGTAATCATGTGCAAAATGGTCTTTTCATCTCATGCTCATGAATACATCTTTGCTAAACTAAATAAGAGCTGCTGACTCAACATCTGCCCTTAATGCATGTAACTCACCTTTTGATCTCAGCATCTATTTAGATGGCTAAAATGAGTTTGTGCTTTGAGGGGACATTTCCAGTAATTATTAGGACTATTTATTTTTTTTCTAAAACAGGAAGACAGTTTTAAAACAAAAATGCTTTCCTTTGATATCCTTGTAAGGCACAACACAATTTATTCTTTCATTGAATTACACTTTCTGTAACTTATTAGAGGCTTTGTGTTATGAGTGTTATATATTGAAGGCAATGAAGGGTGAGAAAACATCCAAAACTGTAAGGAAAGCAATAATTTATTATATCCTGTGGGACTCAACTGCTTGTTTCAAATTCATTTTCCATGTAAATGGGCTTTAAAAAAGATTAAACTTTGTGCTGGTGATGTAATTATTATTCACACAATCTTCAAACGAATTTCATTCTTTGGCTACTCTTTAATGCTAAGGTCTAGAAAAATCAATTTTTGCTTTTTCATTCTTGTATTTGAAATAAACCTCAGCTTACTGCAGTTAAGGGATTTGTATTATTGGCACGTCTGACAAAGCATATTTTGTACACAGAGATTTAAAGAGGTGACCTCCATTTAACTAAATGTTCAGTATTTAGTAGTCTGCTAACATATCTGACTACTTCAGGTGATTCATATCACACAAAAGTTAAGGAAGATGCATTGAACACTTGTTCTAACATTATTCTTCCATACATCATCTGAAAAGTTTTAGAGTAGGCCTTCAGGAAGTATTCTGATTTGACCTTGTTCTATGGTCACATCAGCTGTCAAACTCCTTCCTGTGATCCAAGATACAAGTCTGGATGCAAAAGTCACACTGGGCTCAGTGGTCAGAGGGGACGATGTAACCTGTGCAAGGCATTCACCTCAGCTCCCACGGAGGTGCTGGAAAGGAGCTTGATACAAAACTTTGTGTTCTGGGTTTCTCCATTTTGGCATGCCTTGCTTCCATCTCTTGCTTGATGGGAAGTCTGTGCCATCTAGAGCTAGCAAGTGGCAGTCAGCATTCTCCTTGCTGTGAACTTGTAAGGAAAACCACGACGTTTTCTCAAAGGAGCAGCAAATGAATGCATAACCTTCACCTTTAGAAAGTCCTCTTCTTAAAGGGACATGATAGTCATGCGGGATAAAGGTAGATTATCTCAGTTAAGTGCAGTTTTTCATAGCTGCTCTGTTCAACTTAATGAATCAATAAAATCATCTTAGTTGTTGGCAACACATTAACTTAGATTATTTAGAGGAAAATAACAGGGTCAGTTGTAGTGAGATTTAGGAAGTTAGATTTGCCAGCAAAGCATTGGGAACTGAGTAAAAATTTCCTCCTCAGCAGCAAAATCTGAGTATTTTCTCTCTCCTGTAAACTGGTTGTTTACAAGAGAAAAACTGGTAAAAATTTGGAGCCTGCTTTTTCATGAACTTGCCAAAGGTTTGAACAAAATGTTTTGGCTTTTTAAATGGAGTATTAAAATTCCAAGATTTTTTTCTTCTACCAGTGATCAGAAAATAAGCAGTGCTCACATATGAAGGTTCTCAAATCCTCTCATATGTCTCCCCAAAAGAAAAATCTTCTCTTAGATTCTTTTACCTTAAAACATTGAAAATACTCAAAGGACTATAATTTTTAATGAGCTAGAGGTTGGTTTAGTACAGTTGTTCTTGATTAGCTATTTTTTCTATATCTTTCAGTCCACATGCATCCTCGCTAATTGTAATGAGGCATACCAGAGGTCATGAAGAACTGGTTGAGATGATTCATCTTTGTCTTGATCTGTTTGATTGCTTGAGAAACCCTGGGTGTTCCATTCCACGCTTTTGTTATTCTTAATTTATGAACTATCAGCTATATGTTCTCAACTTCCAGATGTTGGAACAGGCAGCCCCTTTCAAACTGCTGTCATGGAACAGTAAGAAGGCTAATTATATACACAAAATAAAGTTCTTTCAGGTGTCAGGGCAGAAGCCGTTAACAGTCAAGCCATGTACCTCCACAAACACTTCCAAGAGTATTCCACAAAGAAATTTTGCAAAGAAATGTAAGATATGTCCAGATGGTTAAGTTCATTTGTGTTGTCCTTATATGTTTCACTGTCTAGATTACGTTGTTTTTTTGAATAGCAAACTTAAGATATATACTGAAAATAATTTGCAATGACTATCAGCTGTTGGTAATCTGTACCAGTGCAAACTCCAAAATATAATACTTTAAATGTTGTGAATGGAGAAGATATTTCTATAAAATATGTTGAGGTTTACATACAGAGTAGACACTTTATAATTTACTAATGAGAGTTTTTTTGCATAGTAGCCCCTTCTCAAGACCCGGTAGTGCTTGTCTATTAAAAAGGAGGGAGTGACTTAAAAAGGAACCTTCTCTGCCTTTTAGCACAAAAAAACCCCATAAAAGTTGAGATTCAAAATCATCCTCAATTTTTAGCAACAGAGGATCATGTTGTATGTGTAGTAGTAATTTTTCACAGGATTTAAACATCAGTATTAACAGGATGCAGTCTCACAACATTGCTAGATTAGAGCCTCTCAGGTTAGGTCAATGATACTTTCAGGTATGCTTATTTCCTAAAGAAGACTTGGTAGACTTTTACAGTCATTATAAATACCACAGGTATAGTCTGGGTTCAAAAGGTCCCTAAACATTCACAATTTTATGTGAGTCCCTTTGCATCCCAGTCAGCTCTGAGAAGAGGTGCTTGACCAAATGCTTTGTGTATACTTGTAGGTCTGCTGGTTTCTATATTTTAAACAGGATTCTTGGTAGATAGACTCAAATATTATGGGTTGTTTTGGTTTTTTTTTTTTTCCAGCATGAAAAGAGACTTTTATTATATATGAGGCCAGATTTGAAGTGTATAGCCACTCTTCCTCCTGTGCCTCCTCTAGGCTCATGTATCATTGAGTAACCAGCTGGAAATATCTGTGTAAGCACAGAGCTAGCTGAACCATTCAGTTGGGATTCAAGGATACAGGCAAGGGCAGGAATGCATCTGATTGGGTCACGAATGATGAGAGCCAAGGTCAGCTGCTCTCACATTTCTGGCCTTCATCACTAGATTATTATTGCCACATTGCTAATATATAGTAGAATTGTGTGAAATATTTATTTCACCAATTAATCTAGCCCTTTTGATCTGGTCTTTTCACAGGAAGGTAGTCTTTTGCTCTTGGCTTTATATAGATATGTATCCAATTTATCTAAAAGGAAACATTATGTCCTGTCTTTAGGTACCTTTTTACAATGATTTTCAGACAACTGCTTAATGAGCATAGTGATAATTAGTTTCTCAACCTATATCTGCAGGAATGAGAGCAATTTCTTTCTGTAAGGTGGGAGGCAGCACTGCTATACCCCTCCTTGCAAAATGAGTCAGGTTTAATCAAAATTACAAAATTACATCAAAACTGAAAATAACAAAAGGCAAAATAATAGTCAGATTTATGTGAGTTAAAAGTTACAAAAAAATTTCAAGTGTTGTTCCATCATTTTAATCTATCTTTAGGGGTTTACAACACTTCTAACCTTACAATATTTTTCTCTCAGGCCTGATGAAAGAGTAAACTTCACATTTTTCGGATAAGCCAGGGGCTTTTTACCTGACAAAAGTTCTGATTAATTCCAGTTTTGTTGGTGAAAATAACTCACAGGGAATGACTTGGCAAGTTTTTAATAATGCCTTCTGAGATTCAGATACTAGGTAAATAGTTGATATTTAGGTTTTTAACCTAGGGTAATATGGTTCTCCTGCAAAATATGATTCTTGGAGGAATATAAACTATACAAATAGAATTGTAATCTTTACTGTTAGCTTTCCATGTTTTAAAACTACATACATTTTTAAACACTAAAATGCTGTACAGGGTGGATACTTTCTTCTGTAAAATATTTATTTTGATAGCAGGGAATCCAAATTATGCAGAATTCTGACATACAAACCCAAATAATGTAAAAATGATGTTATCTCTTTCTGGTTTAGATATCTCTTGTATAATATCTACCCATACTTGTTATTTAATAAAACAACAATGTTCACAGAATTCTGTAGGGTTTTTTTATTAGATTGGGTTTTGTTTTAGCACTAGGTTTTTCAATTTTAATTTTTGTATTATGAAGTTCTTTAGGATTTAGTTAGCAATAGACACAAATATTGTTCTACATAATTTAAGTTTTAATGCAACTAGTGGCTGTAAAATCTTTAGGCAAGCTGCTGGTCAAACCATTTTCCCCTTTTTTCACTTTTTTTATGTTGCAAGTTAAAATGCCGGCATTTGTAAATTGTATTCACTGAAACTTCGGACAAGTTTTTAGGCTGAGAAGTATTCAATGTTTCTTCTTGCCATCATTTAGTAGTTTTGGCACTTCTGAGATTCAATTAACTTCAGTTCTGGACCAACTACAGTATAACCAAAATTTTCCCTTATAAACCTGTTTTATGTAAGCTATATTTTTAAACAACGGTTTTAGGAAGGATAGAGCACTCTGACACAAATACATGGCACAGATCTTTATTTTATAAGCAATGGGTTTCTAGCATTGTATTTATTTTTATTTTTCTTTGTGATATGAAATGACTGTGAAGGCTAAATGAATCTGTAAGAGATAGCAATCCTACAGATTTTTCTTCTCAGTTAATTCACACTTCCCAGAATAATGACAGGTATTTTTAAAAAAGTCATAAATTAAAATTAGATATTGTTGGGCAATTCTTGTTCTTATATCTGTTCTGTTTATCCTGTAGAGTTTTTCTGGACATAAATAAGAAAAGCCAAAAACAAGTGAATTTTAACTTGCTTGCTTTATCCCAGTTGATCATGGGTCAATTTTGTTGTCATATATGACTACTCAATTGCATAATTTTATTGTGTCTTGCAATTAAAAATAAGAAACACTATTAAGAAATAAAGATATATAACTAAAACTAAAGTTTCTTGAAATTTTTCTTGAAAGTTTTGGAGTGACTGTAAGAAATAACTTTGCAAAAGGTTAAACTCCTTCATTTTTGTCAAAATATTAACACGACTTCCTGATAGTCTAAAGCAAAAGCTGAAATTACAAGTCTAAACTAAAGCAAACAGGACTGGGCTTGCTCTTACCTGTTCTTTTTATTTTCCACTTAAAATAATAGTATAGGTGTTGCTCTAGATACAGGACATTCACATAAAAAAGCAAGGTCAAGAATTGTAAAATCTCGCACTGCTTTTCCACCACTCTCCCAATTTTCTTCAAATATCTTTTGATTGAGGGAAAAAAAATGGGATCAGACTGATGAGGACACAAGGAAGAGTAACAGCAGAGGGTAAATACAGGAGTTCAACCATCAGATGTGGTAAAAGAACAAAACAGGTCAGTGCTTCAATTGGAGTGGAAGCAGGTGAACAGAATGATAAGGCTAGTGCACTGTTACCACAACGGGGCAAGAGCAAGTGTTATCAAGAAAGAAAACCAGATATTCCTGTTGCAATAAATAGAAGCAAGAACAGTTATTGCCATCATGATCAGGGTGAAAGAACAAAAGAAGTACAGAGAAAACATCAATCTTGCTAAAAAACGCAACAGGATCTTTTCTCTCACGTCTGTCAGTCCTTCTAGGACTGAGAGAACCAAAGAACTCATAGGAAGTGCATCATCAAAGTACTACCTACGAGAATACGTGACATCATGAGGAATCAGCCACAGTGACTGCAATAAGCTGTCTTTTTGTTATCCAAAATCCTCTAAAATCAAACAGATGTGTGTGTGTGTGTGTGTGTGTGGATTAAATAGATTTTGAATAATGAATGATCTAACCATAACAAAATCCTTCAAGCTCAGTGCTGCAATCAGCCTTGGGTTAGATGTCCCTTGCTTTTACATTCAGAGACTTCTGGAAAAGTAAAAAACTGGAGATATTCAGGGAAAAGAAAAATAATTTTGAATCTATACTGGATCTACTCTAGGCTGTTTTATAAGGTCTGATGTTTGTGTGGTACCCTGGAAGCTCAGGGCAGGTATAGGATTGCCTATTCTGGTGATTAATATTGATTCCATTTATGTGAACTTGGAAGACATAAGGTCAAAAGCTGCAAGGAATGAAATTGCAGTTGTTAAGAACTTCTTTTTCACACATCCTGTGTCATAACCCCAGATGTGAGGAGCAGTCTGAGCTCCATCTAGACCTTTGGTACAGAGTCTAGTACAGGCTGAATGAGTCCTTTGACACTGGGGATTACTCAGCTATGGGTTTGGGATGTGACCACAGTCCTTTAAGATGCAATTCAGATAGCTATTTTGTAGCATGTCTTTTCTCTGTGAGGGGGTTCTCTAGAATGTCTCATCTCATGAAGTGCCCATTTATCATTGAAATGATGCATTATTTGAGGTTATCCATATAATAGAATTACAATTCTACTGTGCATTGGGATTCTTTATTGGGCTTTCTGGTTAAGGAGTAAGTGTATGAAGTATAAACTTTAATATTGAGCTATATCAATTTTGAAATGTCTTTTCCTCTCCTTGAGTTCATTAAGCCTCCAGAGAAACTTTCAAAGCCCATTAGTTAATTTCAGCTTGGGTTTCTTCTCACAATCTTAAACAGCAAGAAATAAGATTTAATGACTTTAGAGGTCATGACTTTGTTATATAGTGTCTTGGTTTGGTGACCTGCTTCATTATGATCAGAACCGTACTACTTGTTTATTCCTCAAGCACTGAAACTTAAAATGTTCTCTTTCTCACTTTCAACCTTTTAAACAGAGCATTTTTTATTAGTCATTATGAAATGAAGACGTAAACTATTTAAATACTTTGAAGTTCAGAGTATCAAAGGCGTGTTATACTGTGTGATCCAGGACATAGTTTGGAACTACAATCAAAAATGTACTCACTTTGTTAACAGTATTTTCTGTTGGAAATGTGCATCAAGGTAGTATGTAATCTTGCAGTCAGGTATCTTCATTAGAAAAGAAGGAAACTATAAGGTAGTGGCTATTCACTGAAGTAGTTAAAAAAAAAATCTATTTAGAAACAGTCTATTGAAAGGTAAACTTTTGTCAGAATTTAGTGCAGATACATCATATAATTCCCTCTGCTTTATGTAGTCATTGGTAAAGTGCACCTCAGCAAAAGATTGATGTTCAAAAATGCCTGTCATTACTTGTTACAGTAATATCACGAAAAAGGTAGTTTGCCTGATTCTGGGTGTTTTGGAGAGAACAGTAGCTGGCAATATCCCATGACTCACAGAGGCTCCACTTCAGCCTCCTAGGCAGCGTGAGCAAGTAAGTTCAAATCTGTTTTATTGGTTGTCCAGACTTACATGTACATTAGATTTCTCAGTGTATCCTTGCCGCATCTCTGGATGCATCCTACCTACACTGATCAGCTGCCTTTGATCCTGACCATCAAGAGAAAATAACTACTCACCCTTCATAGCTGGAGTACTAGCTTGTATTGCCATTGATTCAATAGGACCACAGAAAAAAATTAGATTGAAAGAGGCCTCTGGAATTCAGCTAACCAGTCTCAAATGAAAGTTTCATGTGACAGTTGCACCAAGCTGCTCAGGGCTGTGTCATATCAAGTTTAAAAAGTCTCCATGGATTGAGATGCTTTACCCCCTCTGGACAACCTGTGCTTAACTACTTTCATTGTCTACATATTTCCTTAAAAGGAGCAAGAACATTCCCTGCTGTAAACCTTTTGTTATGCTGTGAGTTTTGAAGCTCTGAGTACAGTCTGGCTCTATCTTAACCCAGCTTTGTGCAGAGGAAGGCTGGAATTAGCTGGCTTCTGGAGCAAACCAACCCAGTTTCCTTGTCCTCTCTTCAGATATCTTCTGTCCCAGAGTCCTAATCAACCCTATGGCTGTTTACTGGTCTCACCCCAATTTCTCTGCATCAGGAAGCCTAAAACTGGATACAAATATTTCAGAGGTAACCTCATTAATGTCAAATAGAGGGAAATAATCACTTTCCCAACTGTCCCAACTCATCCAGGATTAGCTCCATCCCAGACCCACAACTTCACCATGATCACAATCTTTACACAGCTCCTGTTAGGCCATTCCTCCAATTTACTGCAGGTAAGTTGCTTTTATGTCCTGTGTTATCAGTTCTTCCCCAAAATCCAACTTGATAATTTCTTTCCTATTATCCAACTTGATAATGTTCCTACAAAGGCCATTGAAGAAGATGTTCATATTTTGAAGCCTTGAGCAATATCACAAAAAACTACCAGTTATGCTACTCTCTAGACTCAAAAGACTTACTTTTTTTGTTGACTTTGAACAGTGTATCTCTTTGAAATAACTAGTTTATTACTGTATTGAAACCCTTGGATCATCAATGTAAAAATCATTCTTAGTTCACCATATTTTTTTCGTAAAACTGTATCCAATTTGTCTCTAAACCATATAGACCAGTGGCACTATAGATGCAGTTATTGGATCTACTTTTGGTATTGGAAAATCCAGTCCAGCTGTTCCTAACTGCCATCTTGTCCTTTTGTGTTTGGAGATGGCTTCTGTGAAGATTTATTTCTTGATTTTCCTAGAGACAGAAGTTAAACTGAAGCTGCCAGGCCTGTTTTCCGAGATCCTTCTCTTACATTTACTTTCTCTACTTATATGGTATTTTTTCTGACAAAATTACACTTCAAAATTGATAGAGAATAGCTTTTCAGTGACTATGAACACCGCTGGATGAACCTTGCAGGTTCATATATTCCCTAAAAAAGGAAGAAAACAGGTGTTCTCTTTACCATCATCCAAAAGGAAAAAGTATGAGCATGATTCATGTCAAAGTTTAGTGAATGTAGCTATAGACATAGAAGAGAGCATCTTCCAGTAGAGTTTTCCATCTCTGGAGGGCAAACAAGCTTCTTCACTGCTAGCCCTTGCTCTATTTGCATAATTTTTTGTACATTCAAGGGGACAGATGTGGGAAAAAACCCCTCAGTCTGATCTTTTCCTTACTTTGTCAGTCCAGTGATAATCTAAGTTTCAACTCGTTATTTTTGAACTTGGATTACTCTTGGTAAGGTATTACTTTCCGCTGTTTTCATCAGAGAAGCAACCCTCACGAGGCTGTGAAACTTGTCCATGCCTAATTACACCGGCTTGCACAGAAGCAGCATTTAGCACAACCCCAGGTGTTTGGGACCCCAGCTCCCACAGGCTGAGCCACAGCTGGCTCTTCCTTTTGTCTAGTGAGAAGAGCTGTTCAGGCTTTTCACATTTTTGTACAAGAGAATGAGAACAGTGTTTCAGACAGCCAGGAATAGCTCCTGAAGGAGAAAAAGTAACTGTCTGAGTTCATTACAGTTGACTAGTCCCCTTATAACCAAGATGTTTTTGATTTACTTGAACTGCAGTTGAAAGACTCAAGAGAAAGCAAGGTCATAATAAGGGCTGTATTTTATTTTAAAATCAGCTAATTAATGCAATAACTTCCTGGACTTTCCAATAGCTGGAAAATGACATTTTAAAAACAATGTGATCTCTAAAATGATAAAATGCTTTTAGGACAAACTTTTTGGTAATATAGTCTTCCAGGGACTTTATTAATATATGGATAAACCTCCATCTGGGTCTTTAGTCTTAGAAAATTGATGGAAACAAGATTTATTAAAATATACAGGGTATTGAAGGATATTGTTTTAAATAAAGTTCAAAAATTGGCAGAGTTTTGGAATCTTAAACAGAGCTTCAGGCAGAGATAAATATTACAATAGAGTCTTTTGTAAATGGTTTTATATTTCCATAAGTAAGTCTGCTGTAATTTTTTTTTGACTGAACAGATTGAATTAATATACCCTTAAAAAGAGTATACATTATTTAGAATTGAACTAGACATTGTTCCTTTGTCTGGATCATTATTAGTTTCCTCTGTATAACTCTCAGTAGAACAAACTGAGAGCTTCAAATAATAATAATAGTAATAATAGTAATAATAATAATAATAATAATAATAATAATAATAATAATAATAATAGTAATGAACTAACTGCTACCAGTTTCAAGTCCTTGTATTTCATCACGTTCAGTATTTGAAAGTAGATGTCAATTTGCTTGCAACCATGGATGAACAGTAAGGCTGCTGTAGTTTAGAATGGTATTCTCCAGTTTAGTGTTCCCCCTGAAACCACTCCAAATCATGTGTTGCTCACTAATTCACCTCTCTCCCTGACCTCCTCTGGGACAGGCTGGAGAGGAGCATGAGAGGCACAAAAGATAAAGATCATGGGTTGAGATAAGAACAATTTACTGGAAAAAGCAATGACACAACAAACAGTAACAGCAGCACTACTAATGTCAAAGGGTTAAGAAAGAGGCAAATGATTCACGTGCAACACCTCCAAAAATGCCCACCTGCTCTCTGCTGCCATGCTGTTCCCACCTAAAGAGAGTCTTCACCCTATCCCCAGGAAATGATGGGAAGTGGTATAAAATAACCTTAGAGTCTTGGACATACCCCCTCCTGGCTACTGCAAAACATTCATTCTGTCCTGGTTGGACATGCTATCTTTATTTTTCTAACACATAATGAAAACACTTGCTGTTTCTGCTGACTCTATCATCAGACCTGACTGCCCTCCAGCATCACTGAAGTGTTAAAGTTCATGTTAGAAAATGTGTACTGTTATCACACTTTGATTTCACTTGCTTAAAAAGAACTTCCATACTTTTCTATTAAAACATAAAGCTAATTTTTTCAAGAAACAGGTATGTCTACCTTAATGTTATTTCACAACAGAGCAGTGGTATTAAAATCCAAGATCTCTGAAGTTGACAGTGGTGACAGCTAAGCAGTATATTCCTTTTCTTTAAAAAGGAGACATAAAATAAAATTTTGAAAAATCCCAAAACAAGCCTCCCAAAAGTTGATTGGCTAAGTAAGATTCTAACCTATTGATGTTTCAACAGAAACTATTTAACTGACACTGAAATCAAATGTACTCCCATAAATGACTGGGACTTGTAAAACAGCTAGTGTAGTTCAGGATATTTGGTCATGTCAAAGTTATGCTACCCAGATCAATGGCCTTATATCTTATGATAAACTGTTATAATAACTCAGAAAATACAATCTGACCCATTAAAATATTAATCTTCTTCCTTGGAATTTTGCACATGGAAAATAACATTTATTCTTTTGAGAATATTAAAGCAGAATTAAATTCTGTATTTAAAAAATAATTATTATTGATCTGCCTGTGAAAGGAAACACCACATTTCTTTACTTTTGAGAAATGAGGACTTTTCTTGCTGCTTTTCCCAGAAGACCATACCAGCTTCATTGGCTGCAAAAATGTGCATCTCAGTGAAATTTGCAAATGTACATTGTAAGTACAGTCATGCTTGTCCATAATGTAGACAGGTTTCTGCACAGTAGCATGCCCAAGGTATTAAGCACCCCATGAAATTAACATTGAGAAAAGTCACAAAGTATATATCATCTCAGAGAGACCAGGAATTAAAAAGCTCTCTCTCTCCATATACTTAAAACATATTTATGAAAAACATCCACATAGACATAGGTATGTATTTCAGGAATGTGGAGTATTTAAAGGAAGCTATCACAACCCCTTTTCCCCTTGTATTTCTGCCTTATATTTCTTTTGTTTCAACAATCTAGTGGCCGTCATGATTGTGTTTGTCAGACAAGTGATTTGCGCCATGACTGAGGTCAATATAGTGCAGCCCCTGCAGAGTCTTTGTTCCTCTCTTGATACAAGGCCCTTTCCCTTTCCTTCTCTCTCCTGCATGGTTACAGCAATTCCTACAAAATCTTCTCTGTCACTTAGAGGTTTGCAGTCTTTGCAGGAGATTTGGAGGGGTACCCGGAGGGAAGGAGCCTTTTTTTCCACTAGGTTAAGGTCTGTAGCAAGTGAAAGTGGATCTGATGTCTGATGTTACCCTGTTTGGCGTGGGACCGGCATCTCTCAGATCAAAGCTCCTCAAAGTCTGTTTGAGGCTTTATCACTTGGCCACTGCAACAGTTATTACCCTTAAAATTTCAAATCTGAATTTATAACTGACTTGTAAATCATCACAAACTGTCTTTCAACCCAAATGAAATGGAAAGGCTGTTATAATCCCTAGGTAAATAGGATTGATATGACTGTCAGCATCTACTTGTCCCTTAACTGTAAGATTTTTTCATTAAGAGATTATGTGTTTTTATTTCAAAACAGCCAGTGCCTTGAGCTGCTTGTTACTTGATAAATAAAAGAGAAAACTCAAAAAAAATTTGTCTTTCAGTGGGCCTACTTATTGCTAATAAAATACAAACGTAAGTAATAGTCAAAAAATAGGAAAAACTTAATGTTTGGTTCATTCAGGAATTAAATGTTCAAAAAATTGAGTGACCTTCAAAGATTTAATGTAGGAAAACTACTCTGATTTTGTGTGCACATATCAAGAGAAAACAGGTTTCTAATCTGGACTTCCTAGCATAATCATCCACATAAAATATCTACTTATGCTTTCAGGGTGATAGCTGGAAATACTTCCATTATTGAAAGGCCAAATAATTGAATTTAAAGAGGGGAAGAAAGATTGTTTCCACAAGGGCTGGAAATTTATTTGGATCTAGTAAAATTAATGCACATGTACTCAAATACACTAATCCAAATGGGCCACTAGTACCAAAGGAAGGAGAGAATAATATGACTTCACATATTCATACATTGGGGTTTTTTTAGTAGGACAGAAGTTATCCAAAATATTGGAGATGAATAAGACATTTTGAGAAGGAAGAATTCACTTATTGGAATTTGAAATCAAGAAAATATTGAAACACAAGTCAGCTGTACCATGTCTCATCTAAAAAACATTCAAGTATATTTTCATTGGTTTTCTTGTATCTTGGAAATTTTTCAAGTGTGCAAACATTTTACTTTTAAAGAAAAAGAAAATATTTCTTATCATGTTTGTATATTGTGCAGATGATGACCTGGTGAGCTAAGATTTTACATGTATAGAAGCCGAGCAGGTTGCAAGTATTTCTGTGATGGAATTAGAATGAATTTAGCCAAGTGAGTGAATGTTAATAATCTTTTGTGTTTTTTGCAGATGCAGCCACAGAAAACATAGATTAAGGGGAGTACCTACTGCACCTTTCTCTCTTCACCCTGTTTCCTTTTCATGGGTGGTATAATTCTCTGTGAGGCCATTGTGAATGAGAACTTTGTGGGCCTGCTAGAAGGTCTGCTCCCTGTCCAGGGCACCCACATGCTTCTCACAAGCATGACAGGACAATAGCAACTCTGTAACCAAAGCACTAAGGAATTTTTTGTCCTTATTATCTGTATTTTCACACCCTGATCATGTGTGGTTTCCATGAAAATGTCCATATGGTGATGACAGGCTGAGCTCTATAAAGCAAGATTTGCACCCTTTTTTATTGCTTGTTGAAAGCTCTCAGAGGGCCTTGAAGAGAAAGAATGGCTTTGAACCTAAACTGGCCAGTCAAGACTTACAAATTATATTTGCTTCGCTCTTGAATTTACTTCTTGGTGAAATCATGTTTTTGAGATAAAATTCATGCATGTCTTGATGTAAATATGAAAAATAAGTTTATAAATTAAACCATCGTATTGAATAGAACAAGTAATTATGAAGGAGTAGTTGTTTTCATTTCTATTTTATCTATTTAGAATTTCAATTAAATTGTTCAAATTAGTCATTCATAAATATGAGTATTATTTAATATATTTAAATTAAATATTTAAAAATTCAAAACTATGATACTGCAAATATCAATTTTATTGACTTCTGAGTCAAGTACCAGAGCTAAATACATGCCCTAGTCTTAGACATGGGTTCATCATAACCCTAGCTTAAAATAAAGTTAGTTGTTATGACAATTATCCATGCAGTCTCTTTGCTTGAAAATCTGATAAATTTTCTCCATACCCTCTGAGGTTATAGAAATTTTAAGCCTCCTCCGAAATCCTCCTTTAGTTAATCTGTATTATATGCACATGTGTCTTTATTGTTCTGGTTAGAATTTTAACAGAATATGATGAATGTGATAAATACCCAGATACCAATCTTGAGAAAGTTGGCAGAAAAGCTTGTCAAACAATTTTCAATCATTTATCTCCAGTCCTGGTCAACCAGGGAGGACCCAAGTGACTGGAAGTTAGCAAATGTTATATCCACCAATAAGAAAGACAAGAAGGATGATCCATAAAAACTACAGGCTTTCCAGTCTGACCTTTTTTCCCCTTGCCAGGGAAGGCAATGGAGCAGATCATCTTGAGTGTCATCACCTAGCACATACAGCGTGACCATGGGATCAGGCTCAGACAACATGGTTTTGTGAGAGGCAGGTCCTGCCTGACAAACCTGGTCTCTATGACATGCTAACCTGCTTGTTGGAAGAGGAAAAGGCTGTAGATGTATCTACTTGCCTTCATTAAAGCTTTTGACACTGTCTCACCCTCATTTTCCCCCAGAAACTGGCTGCTCATGGTTTGGATGGGTGCATTGCTGGCTGAGTTAAAGACCTGCTGGATGGCCAGGCCCAGAGTGTGTGATGAATGAAGTTAGATTTAACTTGCATCCAGTCACAAGTGGTGTTCCCCAGGGTTCAGGGCTGGGTATAGTCCTGTTCAATACCTTTATCAATGATTTGGACGAGAGGATTGAGTATCCTCTCATTTTCAGAGTTGAGTAAAGGTGTTGATCAGCCAGAGGGCCAGAAGACTCTGCAGAGGGATCTGGATAGGTTTTGTGGGCCAAAGCCAGCTGCACGAAGCTCAACAAGGTGAAAAGCTGAAGTTCATGTCACAACAACCTCAGACAGTGCTAAAGTCTTGGGAAAGACAGACTGTAAAGACACTGATGGAAGAGAAACTGGAGGTGCTGGTCAACAGCAGCGTAACATGAGACACCATGTGTGCAGGTGGCCAGGAAGGCAAATGGCATCTTACCTTGTGTCAGCAGCAGTGTTTTAGTGGTGAACACAGTGGTGTTAGATTAATGGTTGAAACTGATGCTCTTAGAGGTCTTTTCAAACCTTAATGATTCTAGGTTTCCATGACTCCATGAAATAGAAAAAAACTTTCCCTTCAGTTTTCCAGAAAGCAAAAAGCAGAGGGCAAATAAAAATTTCATAAGCAGCACAAATTTATTTGAAACTAGATATGGACACAATAGAATACAAGCTCTTCAGTATTGCATACTAAAACCAAGGAAAACTGAATGTTTGGATGCCATGCAAAGCAAGTGATAATGGTTTTATACATACAAAATACTTATTGTGGACTGAGAAGCTATTCCATCTTGGTGGATCCATAGAAATTGTCCATGTACCTTCTTTAAATTTTCAGTAAGCACTAAATAATTCAAATCAGACTAACCCCAAAAGAGTAATGAGTACTTTTTCTTAGCCAGTTGTTACTTGTGCTGATTTCCAGTGTTTTGCAGATGAGCTCTGGAAAATTCTTTGCATTAAAATCAGAAAGCTGCCTTTTTCCAATAAAATGATATCAAGGTGGAGACAACTTGGAAAATTGTGGTACATTTCAGTGGAATGTGGCAACACTTGCTGTAACATCTAGTTTTGTTCCTCAGCATATTACATCCAAACCTCAAAAACACTAGAAGCTGAACAAGCTTATTTGAGACATGACCTTTCAGTAAATTTTGCTGAGGGTGTGCTAAACTACATCAGGAGTTGATAAGAAAACATCTGAGATATTCTTTAAATTCAGTAAATATTTTCAGGAACTAGAGACACCATTATATTGTATTTCACTGAGACACGATAGGTAAATGACATCAGCTACTATAACTCTCTCATTAATCATAAGAAGCTGTGATCAGATTATCGGGGTTTTGAATCATGCTTTAATCAACATAATGCAGGGTGTTTTCATATAATTTCAGATGACTGTGCAGAACACAAGTGTACAGGAGAACTGTGCAGGTGGGGCATAAATGAGAGACTAGATTCAAGTTCTTTTCTGAAGACAGCTTAGAGGTCTAATTGATAGAAAGTCAAAGATTTTTCCTCTGTATTTGATGTTCATTTGCAAAGCAAGCAGTGGATAGGCTGCTGAATAGACTGCTGACCTTGACTGCCAGAAACTGCTCTGGTGGGAGCTAATTCAGAGCTGCAATGCATCTGCAGCATACACTGTGAAGTAACTCTTATTGTTCACACCATTTATTAATTTTTTTTTCTGCCTTTGCTTCCTGGACAATCATATTAGTCTTTCTTCATTGTCTATTGATCCACATTAACAAAAATTCTGTCTTGGCCAAATGAATAAAAATAGCATCTGAAAGCTACTGTGTTGGGATGGAGATAAAAAATTTCAGAGAGGTCTTCATTTTTCATCTTTTGGCTGCATTTGGACTTGGGTAAGTGTCATGAGTTCTTCTGAATTGTGTCCTTATTGGATATAATTTTAAAGTAGCAATGTGGTTTTGAAATAGAATTCCCAACATTTCAACCAACTATATGTTGCTCTAGCACACAGAGACTAAATTCCTCCCACAGGAAATTTTTAGAGTTTAGTGTCATTGTGATTTCCCTATTCCCCTATAAACAGGGGTATTAAAACCTCCAAAAAATTAACAGCTATTATTTTCTCCCTTATGTTTATCAAAGTAGTGTCAAACAGAAGAAAGCTGTGGACACAGCAGCCTATATTCATAACCTAAAGACAATAAACAAAATAGTTGGCAATAAACTCTACAAGCAGTCAAAACAGGCATGAGATAGATTTGCATGACAGAAGGCAACCATAATCTCCCATATTGTGTGATTTTGATACCTTCTGCTTCAACTGGGATGGTTCTAGATGGTGTTTACTGATGTTATCTATCAAATCTTAGCCCAATTAAAGAGGCTCTGACTTTGAGAAGGTGACTCAGGCTGTGACCATATATAACATTATTTCCTTTCCAAAGGGCAAATGAATAGGTCGACATAGTTGACCTGTTTAGAAGGTAATCTCTTACATAATTTTTCTTGATGTAACAACATTGTTTCATTCTAGAAAGAATGTCTAGGATATATTTTATCACATTTAAAAGTGTTTTTATGTTTTTAGCACAAACTAGCATTATAATTGCACCAGGGCTTTTCAAAACTGCTGTGGAAAAAAATACTTCACTGAATTAATATTTTGGTGAAAATATCTCTTCCAGTAAGGTAGGTCCTCTGGCACAACACAAATACAGATGTTCTATAGAGGTAGGCATGCGATACACAGAAACATAAGCAGAGGGGAACTTTCACTTGTGATTAGTATCTTGTCAGCTTCTTGGAATAACAAGACACCATGTTACATGGTGATCTCCATTCAATTTTCAGCTATAAAATCATAGACTATCATTTTTCTTTGATAACACATAAGTTGTACAAGAGATTAAAATGTACTGGAAAGAACTTTCAAGCACTATGTAAAAAGGTAATGAATAACTGGCTTTTACATCAGCAGAAAGGGAGAAAATTTTGATTACAAAGCTATTTCAAAATATACCAATTTCCACATCTAAGATTTTTTTTTTTTTAATTGGGAATAAATGCCAAGAACTAGAGTCAAAAACAAGGTGATTACTTTGTTTTTGATGGGAGCTCCACTGAAATGCATTGCTTCTTACTATTTGTTATCCATTATAACAAGAGTTCTTTTAGGGGCAATATGGAGACAAGAAAAGTACAGGCTAGCTAGTAGATTGCTTTTGCAGTAAATTGTTTGATGTACTCCTGGTTTTAAGTAAGAAAATATCTTCTAATTTAAATATAGCTACTTGCTCAGGTTTATCACTTAATATGTGCTCTTTTGAGGACTTGCATATTTGTATAAATCACCCAAGGCAGCATTACTAATTTTATAGAGAAAAATCAAATATTAATAACACAGTTGATGAAATCCTGATGCTCCCTTAGGAGTCTCACAGTATCCAAGGAAGACTTTCAGGATCCAAATAAATTACCAAACATAAAGGTTGCCTATTGAGAAGCTATTTAAGCAATTACATAATTTAGCAACAGCAAAGCAAAATTATTTTTTTTTTCTTACAAATAATGGAAGACATTAAGATCTGCAGGGTGTACAGGTCTGCTTAGCCCTCAGACAAGATTTTCACAATACGTTGGTGGTAATTAGAATATCTTATTAAAACTAATTCCCCTCCAGTTCTCTCACAGAAATTCTCCAAGCAATAACTGTAGTCTTGCCAAAGCAAATTCCTAAATTATATCATTCTCTTTTGGGCAATCCCTACAGAAATTATTTGATCAGTACTGAAGAATCCTACAAATGAAAGGGAAATGTATTAATATTTTAAAGCTCATCAGGTTCAGAAATCAGTCAAATCAGTTTCTCATTTGTTTCTCAAATACCCCCTTCAGATTTTGGCATGCTTTCCCAATGCTACTTATCTCCCATGGTATATTGAGTTTTATAGCTTTCCTTTTTTTAATTGCTAGATTTTCAGAATTTATTTTGTTATTCTTTCTCATATGTAGACCTTTCATTTTGGCTCATTTATCTAGTTTGTAATGGATATTTTCCTACTGCTCCATCTGTCTTCTCTTGAGGTCATTAATGTAACAGTCCCTATTATCATACTTTACAAGCCAAAATCTATTAACACAATGGAAATGAATGGTATAAATACAACCCACATTCACAAGTATCCTGTATTACTTGGAAAACAGAATGAACTAGCAGCATTCACCTGAGGACAATTCAGAGGGCATTTCCCAACAATTGTTGAGTAGCCTTCATTCCCTATTCTTCTTAAAAGTGCAGTCTTACAAGAGAAAGAAGACAAAAGAGATTTTAAGCTTCAAATGAACATTTTACATCCATTCCACCTTTTTTTCCTTGTTCTCTAACATACTTTTTAGCATACATTTTTCTTCTACTTAGTTTTACTTTTTTCCACACCATAATGTCTTTCACTCTAGTACCAATAACTGTCAGCAGCAACACACTAATTTGTCTCCAGCTAAAAATCAATACGTGGCCTATTGTTTTTCAGGCTGTCTGTCTGATCTTCTTTGCTTGTAATCTTGTCCAGTGGTCCACAGAGAACTCATCTCACCTTGCTACTGCCCATGCCCTCCGTGTCCGTGCTGTGTTAGCTTCAGCAAACAAATTGCCCTAATCCCTTAGAACAACTTTTTTTTTTTATTTATCTCCTAGGGAGATGAAAATTGTTTTAGATCACCCCGCTCAATATGTTTTTTCCCTATGTAAAGTTCAACCTCAAACTCCATCTATCTGCCTTCTACAGTGAGTTGTCTACTTGCAGCATTTTAGTACATAACCTCCCTCAATTTTGGTATGCCACCTTCATTCTTCCAGAAACTTCTGTTTGTGCTGAGTGACTTTCCACTGGGAAATTAATTTCTTTCTTGAGGTTTAATTCTGAATCTTGCAGAACTAAGTATTTCAAACTGTGTCATGTCATTATTAAAACTATCATGAAATCAGTTCAGGTACAAGGATCTGTTTCCCTCCTGCCTTTTCCCACCCACTCTGCACACTCCAGCTTACCAATTTCTTTTCTTTAAGGAACCAGCCTTGAGCTTTGTACTTGAGCTAGTGATTGAATACAATCATGGTGTTGAATATTTCTACGTGTCCATGCAGAATATTTTGGTCAGGTATTTTGGGGAAGATGTGGTCAATGCTTTTATTATGCATACACAGAGCACGTATGCCAGCTCCAAAGGTAACTGAGGCAGTAAATTCTATTCACACTCAACACAGCAGAATCTCTGTGATATAAACTAGAGAAGAATCTTTACAATCCCACCTGTAACTACTTGTAGTTTGCTAAAAAAATGTTGAATGATGAGCATTCCTTTTTGTGTGTTTTTGTTTTGAGACCTCAGAAGATTAATAATTACACTAAGCAAATACTACTTTTCGTCTTGGGGTTGGTCATATCAATATAATTTCAGTGGACTTATTTTTTGGTCTAAAGTTTATTCATTGTTTAGATAATGTTTTAAGACAGAGAATAGAAATTATATTCATGGGACAGAATCCTGTCTTGACTAGACACTGTGAAGAATGAAAATATACTGTCACCCAAATAATCTTCATATGAGGCAATAACTTGATACAGACAATGAGAAGCACTGCTCTCACTGAGCAGCCAACTTTTATTTCAGTGCTAAAAGCACACATCAATTGAAGAAAACACTTTGAAACCCAGCAAAATGGGCTGGGAAATTTCATGGGATTAATTTTTTTCAGTAGATGTGGTTTTCTGGAACTTGAAGTGGAATGCAAAGAACTTATGCTCTCCTAACATGCTTTAGCATTTTCAGTTTTGTGCTTTCAAAATTTAAAAAAAAAATAATAAATAAAAGCATTGAATGTCACTGCTTAGGATCTAGGATATCTAGGGCTAAGATTCCTACTAGCAGGAGCAAGCTGGCTTCCAATTCTTATCATCTGGTCCAACATCTTACAGTTTTCTATAAACTCTCTCTATTGATCTTTTTCCCCACTTCTGATTCTGACTGCAGTCATATTATTTGCCAGCTCCCTGTTCACAAATTTTACATGAACAGTCAGAAAAGATCAAGTCACAGGAAAGAGAAAGCCAGCATCAACTAAGTACCTCTCACCTCTTGCCTTTTTCAGTGATAAAACTGAAGTCATTGACTGCCCTACTCGCCTGCAGTACAGCAGGACACAGTTCACCGTGAAGTCCCTTAATGGGTCAGACCATTAGAGTGCACAACTCAGTGCATTCAGGCATGTATCTCTCATAGTAATTGCTTCCAATCAAATAACAAGATCACTCCAGACTCTAAATCATTTAGGTTTTTTCAAAATGCCACTGCTAAGGCTCTTTGTGCCATTTTCAGGGTGGAGTTGCTTCATGCTGTGATATGTTCTAGAAATAAAACAAGAAAGAGGATAAATATAAAATTTCCTTTGCATGTTTGCAAAGAAATGTAATCTGTTTTCTTAGCAGTTGTTTTATTTCATCTGTATCATATGTCTTTTTTGTTAAAGAGAATGGTGCTGGTCAAGGGGCTTATGTTGTTTGAGTTCTTTTAAATTTATTTTTTGGTTTGATTTGGGGGAGGTGTCGTTTTGTTTTATAGGGGAGTGGGCCTTTTTGGAGTTTTTCATTTGTTTTTTCTTAATCTGCTTGCTTGTTTGTTTGTTTGATTGATTGGTTGATTCTTCTTTCTGTTGTGGTTCTGCTGAGAGAGCTGCAGCTCTGGGGAGATGGTTACATGCATATGAAACACACAATGTTTTCTCCAAAGATGCAGGACTCTGACCTACTCTCTTCCTCTAAACTCCTCCAGCTACCTCTGAGGATCAGAAGGTTTACATTCCCCATATCCTCATAGCAGTTCAATTTGTTTAAATCTTTTTGTGATTAAAATGTATGCTATTTTATTCACAACTTAGTTTTTCAGCAAAAAAGTATCCCCCAGCAAATAAATCCATCTCATCCTCATCTTCCCTTCTGCAATCACATGCCTGCCCCTTTGAAAGTCTGGGTAATGTCAGGTAGCACAAGGGCTGAGCAGCGACCTTGAGCAGAGATAAACTCCATTACCTTCTCAGTGGTCCTCCTGCACTTACTGTAGGCAAGGCTTCAAGTGCATTAGCAGAGAATAGAGGGAAGCTAACAGCTGAATGGAAAAATTCTTGCAGCAGTTTTCTCCCTTTGTCCTGCTAATTCAGAGGGCTGAAAGGACAGACATGGTTACACCTAAATTAGACAACCTGAAGTTGACTAAAACGTTGCATATTCTGACTATTGCACACAAGATTGCTTTAAAAAGTGCTACCTACATAAACGTTTTGAATAATCACTATCAAACAACAAGTAGTCATTAAAACACCCAAAAGGTAAAACTGTGAGTCCAAATTTCTTAAAATTGCAAAAGTGGTTTACCTCACAGATTCTTTTCATTTAGCCAAAATGATAAAGTCACTCTGCTGATAGTAAAATATGCAACTCTATATTTTGCAAATTTGCATTAGTAATAATGCTCTGAAAAACAGAAAGAATATACCTGCTGTTTAAAGTGTAGTGTTTATAATTTTTTTTTTAATTACATGTTTGCTTCACAGTATTTCTGAAATATCTTTTTAGTATAGGTGTACAAAGAGTAACTATGATAAAATTCTGACTAAGGTCTTCTCTTAGGTAATATGTAAGTTGAATTTTGCTGGTAGAAGGGAATATATATCTAATTATATGTATAATCAGGACCTATGTACCTGTTCATGTGTTCATATTAAATATATTTCATATATGGGCATATTTCAGCACATAAAAAAGAAATTTAAATGCCACAGACACAAAACACCTCATAAAATATGAAAATATCCACCCACCAAGTGTGTAAAGTCTCTTCTTTGAAGAATCAAAGGTTGTAAATAGACATTAGTTTCAAGCCTCTCAGGCACTATAAGCAGGGAGGGGCTGACTCTCTCAGTCAGAATGAATTTTAGCTTTGTGCACAAGCTGTAAATCAAGCAGTGGTCTTCAATGTGGCCACACTCAGCTCTCTCCAAGGTTGTGAGAGCACCAGGCCCTGTCCTGTCTGTTCAATGCTGGAGTGAGGGCTATTTCCAGTGAGCAGTGCTGGGCTGTGTGAAACACAGCTGTGGGGGTGGCAACAGGAAAACATCAGTATTCTAAAGAACAAAAATTACCTCTGTTCAAAACAGCCAGAGTAGAAAGGAAATTAATGTATTTAAGAGAAGGCAAACCATCAATATATTAGCTGCTGGGAGGGCACCTGAGAGCTCCTCCTGCACATTGGACTCTGATTTAGTGAGAGCTGAAGATGATTTTGTATCCCTGTAACTGTTGCTTTGTCCCTCCACTCCTTTCCATTTTTATCACAGACCTTTTTATTTGTTAAACTGCAAAGAAATCCTGTGAACTGGAAGAGGTCCCAAATTGTTCAGCTCGTGCAAATAATGCTCAATGTTGACAAATTGTCTTAGAGTTCTCGGATTAATATGCGTAATCTGTGAGGAACCTCTCTCCTGACAAGTTTTCTGCCATGACCTTCCCGCTGCAGGTTTCAGCTGCCAGCCCCTCAAGCCAGAGGGAGGTGACAGCACTCCCCCTGAGCCCAGCAGTGCCAGCGCTGACACCATGTACAGCTGTCAGGGGTGGCTGCAGGCAGACAGCCTCCTTGGCCTGTGTGTGCTTCTGGTATCTCCTCCTTGCAGAGATTTCACACCAGCCTGCCTTGAAAATGCTGGCACAGCAAAGGCGATTTTTCAGGATGCAAAGACAGGAACGCCCTCCTCAAAAACCCAACAATCTCCCACTGTGACTCCACGTTACCATCCCAGATCCCTTTGAGGCAGATTGATCACTTGTAATAAGCATGACAGTTACGTCTCAGACTTCATCTGTGGTTCTCAGATGACTTAAAGGTCATCAAATAAATCATATTGCTGTAATTAGGCATAACATACAGGTGGCTACCATAAAGCACACGTAAAATATAAGTTTTGCTTTTTTCAAATTCCAAAGTTTTAAGACCAGAAAGGATCATTATGCCATCTGCCTGTTTATCCATTATATTTCATCTGTGTGGCACTCAACAGAATCCATTCCACTTTTTTTTTGTAACTAAGAGTATGCTCACATAGTTACAAATGTGTGAGTTACCTCTTTTGAAAAAGGCATCATACCCCAGAACAACATTCTGATCCTAGTCCATTGCAATGCCTTGGGTTTGCCACTTTGTAGCACATTTGCAACAAATTGCTCTGAATTTAGGATTAGTTTCTATGCCATTACGCTTTACAGCCAAGAGCTCATAATCTCTAAGTGTCCTACATCTCACACCTGCAATCATATTCAAACATTCTCCAGAAAGGAATAACTCCTCACTCAAATATAGAGAATCCCTCACTTTTATTGGTAGATTATTTTACTGGATAATCAGCATCATTTAAAAATGTGCTGTATTAGTCACCTGAATGTGACTGGCTCTAACTTGCAGCAATTCACTCTTGTTATGCAGTTCACCAGTAGTTTAAAAGGCTCTTTAGTTTCAGGTAGTCTGTCCCCCTAAAACACTTGCACACCATAATCAAGCTGTCTCTTCACTGATATGATGAAGTAAATTGATAAAGCTCTGTATGTTACTCACTAAAAAAACAATTTATCTTGCTCTAGAGTGTGATTATTTGCTTTCTCCAATTTTCCATCTATTTTTAAAGCTATGGGAAAAAAATCATCCACATAATATTCATGGACAGTGATATCACATTTCACACCTAGACGTTTATGTGTTTTTTCCTCCTGACTATTTCCCTGCTTATACATGTAAATATCATCTCAGAATTAAAGTCATCAAAGTTCACACAAAATTGTTTGTCTCCTATGACCTTTAATCCTTCCAGATCACTGATTTCAAGAATATACATGACCATTCTGTATAACACAGTGGTATGGGTTTTTTTTCCTCTATGTATTGTCTCTTCCAGGAGTTTGTTGAAATTGTTTTGTTCTAATATCCTAAGTGTACCTCTGCTGATCTGGCTTGATTTAATCAATCTCTTTCTGGTGTTGGGGGTCATAAACTGTGTGCAGTATCTTGGTGTAGACAGACTAGTGAGTACCAAACCAGTGGACATAATCCTGTCCCTTAATTGACTGGCTAATTCACACAGTCCAGTTGGCCTCCACAGCTGCCAGAGCACACTGCTGGTTTCTGCTCAACTTCCTGCCCACACAGATCCCAAGTCCTTCTGCCAGAGCTCCTCCCAACCAAGCAGTCTGCTGGAGGGGTTATCCCACTCAGGGGAAGAATTTCCATTTTTCCTTGTTGAATTCCTTGTTTTAAATTTCCCCTAATTTGGCATCAGCTTCAAGCTTGACATAAGTGCAGCACCTCTGTTCCTCCGGGTTACATAAACATAATCAGCACATATCCCAGAGCAGATCTCTACAGTAGTCCCCTTGACACTGGCATTAACCAAAATCCCCTGAGTCCAACATCCAGCCAGGGTTTACTGCATCTGGTAGCAGACACATGCAGACAATGAGATTCTTCCTTGAATATGAGTACTGTATGAAAGACAGTCAAAAGCCTTGCTAAAACTGAGGAAAATGTTACCAACTGCTCTCCTCTCATCCACAAATCATCCTGTCACATTATCACACAAGTAATTATATTGGTGAGGCATGGTTGACCCTCAGCAGATTCATGCCAGTGATTCTCCGGCAGTTCTCATTATCAGTGTGGCTAAATTTGTGTTTGAACTAATATTAGGTTAATTATAACAACTTCCTAAATGACATTCTTATTTTAATACCTACATTGAGGAAAAATGGAGCAAACTACACCCTCAACACATTTTGAGCAAAAAATCTTGAAAGGAGTGGCTGAAACACGAGCAGGTTTTGTCACCATTCAGACAGAATTGAGGAAACACAGCAGAAAATTTAGGACAGGAAGGAGCCACATGAAATTAAACAAAGAGACATGAAAATTTCTGCATCCTGGGAAGAATAACCTGGGCACTGGTAAATACAAAGAGCTGATGGCCCAGGAGACAGCTCAGCAGGGAAGGACCTGGGTGCTAGTGGTCAACAAGCTGACCATGAGAAAACAATGCTCCCTCTCTGTAAAGAAAGCCAGCAGCCTCCTGGGCCAGGGAGATCAATCTTTTCCCTATCAAGCATCCTGACTTACAGTTCTGGGCTGTCCAGAGTAAGAAAGACATGAACTTACTGGAGCAAGCCACACACAGGGCCACAAAGAAGTTTAAGAGACTGGACTCTCTTTTCTATAATCATCTTTTCTATAAGCAAGGAGGGCCATTACTCTTTACCCTGAAGAAGAGAAGGCTCAAGGAAATCTTGTAGACACGTATAAATACTGGATAGGAAGGAAAGGAGAAGAGGGAGCAAGACTCTTCCCAGACTCTTCCCACCAATAGAACAGTTAAAACACGTGAAACTATATGTGAACATGAGAAGATACCTTTTCCACTGTGCAGGCAGTCTAACACTGGCACAGATTTCTTAGGAAGATTGTGGAGTGTTTTTCTTGGAGATATTCAAAATCCTTGATATAGCCCTGCACCACCCTCTCTGGCTGATTTTGCTTGCATGGAGAGATTGGTCTGGAAGAATTCTACAAGCCTTTAATTCTAAATCATTCTGTCATTCACCAATTTTAGCTTAAAATTCCATCTTTTAGGCAAAATGAATTATGTATTCTTTGACTTAAAAGTATTTTCTTGTCATATATCTTTTTAATTGACATTACCTAATGGTGAGAGTTTGTTGCCAGTATATTCATGTAGAGAAGCTTGTGGTCAGAGCTGAGGTGCACAAAGACTTGGGTTTAAGCACTTACAGGTTATGAAGACTGGCTGTGGCATTTCCAATCTTTCACAAGTTAGGATCTTTTCAAAATAATACTAATGTCTTAAGCATATCTAATCTTGTGGTTTCTTCTCCAAAGTAATTTTGTATTCATGTAAAATGCAATTGGCACTTAGTGAGATGGCTTTTGTGTGTGTGTGTGTTGGGAAGGCTTTTTTCTGGTGTGGTTTTAGACCCAGGATTAATTTTTCAGGAATATAGTTGTTAATTTGCAGTTATTAGATATAGGCATGACTACCTGAACTTATCACTGCTCACAGGGGGAACAGTCAGACACAAGACACTCTGCCAGAAATACACATTCTCCCTGTGGGACAGTTACACACAGATGATCATGGCTGTACAGTTGTACTTATTTAGTTATTTAGAATTGTTTCAGCTCCCCACTGTCTCCTGTAGATCCGTTTTTGAAAGACAAAAGGAAACTTATAAACACTAAGACTGAATCTCTCAAAGCTGGTGAGTCAAGATATGTACTAGATTAGAAAAGAATCTGAGTAGAAAGAGGGTTTTGAGTATTTTCTGATTACTTTAAAAAAAGCCAAACAGGTACATCTACTTTCAGAGTACCTCCAGATATGTTTGCTTGACTCATCTTCCTTTCAGCCTGAAACTACTCTCTGTGAACATCAGGGAAACAGTCGACTTTACAATCCTGTCCCTAATTTCTCTCTCTAACAGACGCTTTGTTTCTAGATCCATTTGATAACCCCAGGTAATACACCAAGTGAAACCCCAAGCAAATCCTACTGACCTCTTCTTTCCTTTCCATGTAGGAGCAGGGCAGTTCATGTGATTTACAGCACTGCCTTCCTTGTACTGGTTGCTGGGCTACCATCCTTCCCCTCCTCCTCGTCCTCTACTCCTCATTCCTGGTGCCAGCCCCCAGCACCACTCAGCTCTTCCCGCACCTCGAAATTTCTCCACACACTTAATTGGCTCTGTGGGTCTCTAAATTTCCTGTCAGAGCAGCTATCTTCTCTCCTCGTCTTGTAACCACCAACCTTCTCTCTAATAAAACAATCAAATCCTGCTTTCAACTTTCCAAGTACTCAATCAGTCTCCCTTGCCCTTTTCTACCCTCTTCACCCTTGCTCCATAGTCTGCAGAGGCTATTTCTTTTATATATCTAATGAATGTCTGAGAGTTTGTAAAATTTATATAAAAGGTACTAGCTAAGGCCTTATTTTCTGCCTGCTGTAAAAGAAGAATCTGACAAATCTGTTTTGTCTAGTTACAGAAAAAACTGTCAAAAAAAGTTTGGTAAAACTGACCTTAGTATTGCACATATATGAAGTGTGCAGACATATATATCTTTCCGTCTGTATCTGCTTTTTCTGTCTAATCCATGAACTGATGGATATAGAGATGATCCAGGCTCAGAATAACCACAGGAAATACTGATGTTTCTGAAAGTCTGTGAATCAAACATTTTGCAGACAGTTATTTTTTTGTGGACCATAAACTGAAAGCCACCAGCAGGGTGGCTCTATCAGACATCTATACATATATATTTTTGTTTCCGTTATAATTAATTTTCAGATGTTTTCTTATGTAAACCATACAAAGATTTAATATTATTTATTTATTATACCAGTGGGGGTTTTTTAAGATAAAATATTTTAATATTTCCTGAAAGGAGAATGAAAATTATCTGTTCAGTTAAACCATTTCCTGTTCCTCTTACTCCATTTACATACAACAGCCAAGGAGCAGAAAGATTGCCAAAAAATAAGGAATATACACATTAAATACAGATGAAATATTACTGAAGATAATTACTAATGAAAGTGATACCTCTAGAAAAGGATATTTGCTCCTTAAAAATCAACTTCTGAGTGCCTGATTCCTGGAAATTTTGCTGTTGCCCAAGATGCAGAGTCCAGACTTCTCATAGAGTTCATGCAGTGGGCATGACCTGTAGATGCTAATTCCTTGTCTTTCTTCCCCAGCAGAAGCGCAACACTTCCTGTGGAAGCAGGGCACCTTCATCTATCCCAAAACTAATCCCTTGTCCTTTTTGAGGAAAGAGGCAAACCTTTCCTTGGGGCAGCCTGGCACTGCCCAATCTTTCCCCAGAAGGAAGTCACTGTCCGTATGGCTGCTGATGGTAACAAGTCTCTTTGTCACAGATGGGTTTAAAGTGAGTTAGAAATTCTTACAAATCCCTCTGCTCCACACAAAGCAATAAACTGAACAGACTCTGGATTAAATAATAAATGTATGATTATGATATATTGGAAAAATATGAAATTAGTAGTGTTGCAAGAACATCTCTTATACTTGTCTTTCAAATAAAACATAAACTGAGCTGCTTTAATACATTTATGAATAAGTAGTATTAATAATTAAGAAGTGTCAATATCCTTAAAATAGAAAACATATTTAGACTGTGTAAGATTCTCATTTACAGCTCAGAAGATTGCTCCTTTTTTTTCTATATCTCTGAAAATTCACATCAAAAGAAAGTGTTTTATACATTATCATTTCCTTCTCTGCCTATAAAGTCTTCCTATAAAGTCATAATCCCATTTCTTTAAGTATCCTAAATAGCAGTCGCACAAACAAACAAACAAACAAAAAGAAACCAAACTTTTATTTTTTTTCTTTTGCTTTGAAAGTTTTCTGAAATACAGTGAATAACATTGTAATTTTTTTTCTCTTTCAGTTCACAGTGACTGCTGAAAGAACTGGAAATCTCCTATCATAGAAATGTCTGGACACAGTAATGCAGTAATTTGTAAAGCAAGATTAATTCTGCAGTGACAGAGGGAAGAAATTAGTAAACAAATCACTTTGAGAATGTATAAGAAAAATGTGTTCTCAGAGCCCCTTTATTACAACACAGACTGAAAAAAAGTGAAAGCCCCTGAGTAATAATATGGCTACGAGAAGGGGGAAGTGTTTGCTATGCAGGCTGAAGCTGGTCAAACAGATGGAAGACTCCACTGAGTCCTTCACCAGCCACATGCCAGCCTCTAAATGACAGCGCAAAGTCTGGACAGTCCCTTAATGGGACATCTGTGTCTCTGAATTTATTGCTGCCATACCACAAGATCACACGCTGGAACAGCCCGAGACACTGCTTGGACACATACCTGATCATCACTGCAGTATTGTTCTTGCATGCCAGAGCTTTAGAGGGAAATGATTAAATGATATTATACACCCACCACTAACTAACTGCTCGTGGCAGAATGGGGATTTTTGAGTGGCTGGCAGAACATGATTGTAGTCTAAGCGAAACAGATTTGGTAGAATAGTTTCAATTATGTACCTAAAGAAAGGTTCTGGACTGAATACAGCCTTATCAAATGCAGTTCACTGGGTCTGAAAGCAGCTGTAAATTCAGTGGTACTAGGAACTGCAAACCATGTAATTTGAAAATGTTCATCATCCAGTATGCCCTACAGAATATAGACAAGGCCATTTTAGTGAAACAAGCAACTCGGAAATGTCTCAAAGTGATGGCTATTCAAAAAGGGGTGAAACAATTGTTGTTACCTATTGCTTTAAAAGCCCCACAATTTAATCCAAACACTTGCAGTGCTGTGAGGCTGAAAGTTGAACAGTTCCCATTGTATTTACTCCCAGGCCCCATAAATTTTTGTCATTTTAAGTGATAGAAGGGCTGAAATAGATGTGATGAAAAACGAAAATGTGCAAAACCTGCCAAGCTCTCTCCCATGCACACAGTCCTTCATGGCTTATTCTGGAACATATGCCATTGTAAAACTGTTAGGAGTCTCTTAAGATCCCTGAGTCCAGCAAATTAACAGCCTGCACCACCCCCTGAATCTAGGAATATGCAAGAGAGTCCTTTAAGAAATAGTAGAGGAGTGAGCAGTAGGAGTGCAGGAGTTCAGGGGGGCGTGCACAAGGAGTAAAAAATCTCCTGCTGAGGATTCCAAATACAAAGTTTTCTAGTAAAATCACTGTATTCATCTAGTGGAAAAAAAAAGGGCCCTAGAAAACTCCCACAGATATCTCCTAAATACTGGCTTTGTTTTAATTCCAGCAGGGAAGGTAATTTACAGTGATGCTTAGGGCACAGGTGAATTAAGATTTTCTGGATCATTAAATGGAGGGAAGCTCAAAAAGGCTGCATACCTCCACAGTACTTTCTTTGAGGCCTAAATGAGGATTGAAAGTTTTCAAAGCTAACTGTTCAAGTGAAATGCTGGAGAACACATATGTGTTGCATTTAGAAATATAGTCAACCCATTCAGCTCCTCAACTTCAATTAGGCTCAAACTGCTGTAAATCAGTGGTTTATGG
The DNA here is from genome assembly GCF_049639895.1 of Pseudopodoces humilis. Classification (NCBI taxonomy): domain Eukaryota; kingdom Metazoa; phylum Chordata; class Aves; order Passeriformes; family Paridae; genus Pseudopodoces; species Pseudopodoces humilis. The sequence continues at coordinate 20,217,968 of NC_142203.1, read as the reverse complement.
TGACAAAGAATTGATTTCTTCATAGATGCACTTTCAAGTTTGTTAGGTATTCTTAAGAAATTCTATGACCATAGAAGAGAATTCTGCATGAGAAATTTACTTGTCAATTTTTTTTTTACGTCTCAGCTGGCTTTGCAGTTTAAAAGGCGAAGAAAAGGAAAAAATAGAAAATTATCTTTCAACTTTCCTCTTGAGAGTACAAACTTGAGTTCCTCATATTTCATCAGGTCTGATAGCTCAGTGAGGATAAAGGCATGGTGTCCCCCTTGCCTTCCCCTATATATTTTTTATTATTCAAATCCCTTTATTATTCAAATTCCTAAACTCTCTCATGTTAATGGTTGGCAGGAAGACACAGAGACATTAACAATCTACAGCCAATTAACCAGACTTGCTTTATTTCATTGTATTTATCAGGTGCATAAATTCTGGGGTCATTTTTCCCCAGATAAAATATAGACAGTACTTGATTTAATATCAATACCCTATGCTAGTCCTAGATCTTCTCCCAAGTTTTGTATTTAATTTTTATGCGATATATTCAACAGAAATTTCAAAGCATAATAAAACTGCTTTGTCCTCATTACCATGAGGTAAAATGGAAGGTTTACAGACCTGCTGAATCTTTACTGCAGCTTTATAGTCCTGCTCATTGCTGCTTCAGAAGTCTTTGCTCCCAGATGTGACAATCCCAAAGGCAGTTCCATTGGGAACAGAAATACAGAGAAGTCAGAAGGGGCTGCCTGACTCTGTGCTGGAATCACCTGCAGTCAATGCTTATGGAAAACAAAAACTTGTACCTCCAGCTCATAGCATGTAATTAGAGGTAATTAGAGCTAATTAGCTGTCCATAGCAATAGAAAAAAGGAGCTTCTCTCTTCTTGAAAACACTGTAAATTACCTGAAGAATTCATGCACTATTACATTTTACTGTCAGCACATTATTTTTAAATCAGTTTTTAAGAAAGGACATATCAGAATTAGGTGCTCATAAAAAAACAAAAAAAAAAAAACAAACGAAAACAAAACAAACAAAAAACCAAACCAAACAAAAACCCACAAAAAAAACCCCACCAAAAAACCCAAAGAAGCAACAGCAGCCAACCCCCCCAGAAAAACCCAACCAAAAAAATTTGGTTCCTAAATTTCTCATTATAGCACCCCCTGCTAGAGCAATCCATATATTGGCTTGTGAGTTAGTTGAAAGACAGACTTGCAGAGGTTCACAGTAGTTATAAGAGTCTGTTTAAAAGTTAAGGATTTTAAGCTTTGGGGTATTTTTCATGGGCCTTTAAGGAGCTGGTTCAGGAAAAATGTTGCAAAATATCTAAGTTTGAAAGTAATCTGAGCACTGCCTGAAAGGTTTAGAAATCCCTGTTCCTGGAGATATTGCTTGCTTTGTACTTGTCTCTTCAGAGTCAGGAGTCCAAAAGATCTTATCAGGAGACTTCTTAGAGCTGGCATGAAATATTTCAGCAACAGAAGTGTGAAATCTCGTGGTGAAGAAAGTTTGGTGGTCCTGCCACAGAGAAGATCATAGGTACACACCACATGCAATTCCTTTTTTTGGGTTTTTGTGCATATTCTTGACCTCCAAGTGGCAGATACCCCTGTAGCTCACTGAGTATGGCACTAAACAAGGCACTGGCTGATCTGATTCTAATTTCTGCCTTCTGTCAAGAGAATATTCTCACACCAACCTCAAATCATTTGATTAGTGGAAATACACTACAGTGAAGCAATAAGGCTAAAATAAATAAAAAGAAAAGTGTTTCAGAATTGCTGTAGTGCACAAATAACCATATACTATCTGTGCAAAATTTAAATGGTTGTAAGGTGTCTTGAGAACAGGAGTCAGGAGTTTCAATGGTCATTTAAGTGGCTTTCCTACTAAGAGTTGCATGTCTGACTTTGATGAATTTTCCATTGCTTGGAATTTTGTATCAGGCTTGGATGGCAGCAATTTAAAAGCCTTAAAGAAAATAGATATGGGGAATAATAGTTAACATAGTTAATGGCTGTTAACAAAATTAAGATAATGGACAAAGATATAGAAAAGTTAATTTTGCTGTCTAGTTTAAATGCAGTGATAAGTTCAGAAAAAGAAATTTATAAATTCTGATACTAACATCAGACCAATACAAAGTATTAAAATGCAGAATGTTTTTTATTTAGATAATACATTTGCAGAAGTTCTTCCTTTAATTCTTAGTATGCTGTGCGTATTGAGGTCAGAACACTTACAGTGTGGACCCATCAATCCACAGAAGCTTTCAGAAGTCATCTTTATAGAGAGCTCACTTACAAATCACTTGCTAAATTAAAATGCATAGTGGCTAAGATGCATTTTTGCATCATCCTCATCATCATTGTAATCATCCTCCGCCTCCTCCTCATGGTATTAAACAAAACAAAGTGAACTTGATGATGACCGAGTTGCTAACAATTTGTTTTTTCATGAGATGAAGGACTGTGGAAAAACTCAATGCATCCTTTTACTTGCAGTATTGCACACTTAACCAGTCTGATAAATCTACTTAGTAAAGTGAGGTAGCTCAGGTTGAATATGAGTAAGAATCTCTATACACATAAGAGATGGTATTCTCCCTTATTTCCCTCATCTCTCCAAGGAGATTTTTTTTAAAATCAGTTCATTTTATCAGATAAAAATGTATTAAAATTTCAAATTTCAGTCCAGTATGGCACATATGTTCAGAAATGGTCAAAAATTTTTCATATTGTTAGTGTTCAGGAACACACATAATCACAGACTGATTATATGCAGGTGCTTTATTGAAGCATGTGGGAACTAGGGGTATCAGCAGCCCAAATCTAGCTCCATCGTCTTTGTCCAAAGTGCAGATATTTATAGAATTTCAGCTGTAGCAGTAATCACTATAACAACCTTATCAATATTGCTTCATTAATAAATCTTCATTAACTTTATCGATATTGCTTCATGAGAGTTAGCTCATCCTTGTACGAACATGTACAAATCTTATCTCTGGGTGGGTATCTTGGAGACCCCAAGTACCAACTCCCTTTACTGTAAAAATTCCAGCTTGCTAGACCATCCCTAATACCAAGCATTCTTGAGGCCTACCTCTACAAGATTTTAAGAAACATTTTCAGAAACATTTAACCCCCTAGTAACAATATTAGAAAATTTGGATTAGAATGCCAGTTTACCACAAAGCCTTTTTGTCTAGAAGAAAATGGAAATTTTCAAATTAGTCAGATTTTCACTTGAGACAGAATTTTGGAGCAGCAGCAATTTTTTTTTCTTGACCAGGAAATACATGCGTACAAATACATATATACATACCTGTGTATATACACACACACAAACACACACAAAAAAAATCAACAAAACACAAACACGTATATTACTCCTCTTTTGTTGAAAGGACCATATGATGTAAAAAGAGTTTCTCTGTGACAGAACTGACAAAAAATATACTTTAAGTTTTACCCCATAAAAATCATAAATGTTTTGGGCTTCTGGAGGGCAATGAAAGCAGGTTAAAATGTTGCTTTTCTGTACAAGCCTTTGCTGAGATTGGGAAGAACAAGGCCTGGAACTGTTGTCAGTTTTCAGAGATACAATGGGGGATTTTAATTGCCATTTGTAAAGAAGAACAGCTAAAGTACTTCACAAAATGATTCTAGAAACTGTTGGAGAGGGTTAGATAATGGCCAGGAAGATCCCACTGATTGCACAATGATTGCATCAGTCATCAGACACCTAGAGGTGTGACAGTCTGAACAGTAGGGAGATATGCTTTGAAGGATAAACAGAAAAGGAAATGATAGCACTCAAATGAACAGATACTGGTTTATTTTTTTTCTTTACTTTTCAACTGGAAACACAATTTATTTTCTAGTAAAAATAATCAAAAAGTTAATTTATTCCTCATGTTTAGAAAGAGAGAAAAATGAATTCTGGCAGAGAAAGATAAATAGTTTTGTTTTGTTTAGATTGAAATACTGTGGATGTCCTAAAGCTATATAGGTAAATGCAAATACTGCCTGCAGTTACATGATTTCATGTTACAAGTAGTACTCTCCCAGTAAAGTAATAGCTGACTGTATGTTTTGGAGACCTGAGGTTAGAATATAATGTGATATTGGTAATTTGTAAAACCTGATACCTCCTCTGAATGCTGCCTTCCCCCTGAGGCCCTCCACAGGCAGCTGCTGTTTTTGTCCAGCCAAGCCAGCCACACTGTCACCCCTCTCTTTTTCTCTGTTTATGTCTGAAATATTTGCTAAATCATTGCCCAGAATTTCTCTGCCATTGCAAAGAAGCTAAAACTTACTCTCCGAGTCTCTCGAGTAACACATAAAAATCAGATGTGGAAGTAGTGAAAGTTAACATAAAGGCTTATTGTAAGTATATGCCATTTTCATTAGTCCCAAAATCTCTATGCCTAATGAAAAATGCCTGGTATAACCATTAGCACATACCATGTGCAACTTTGAAGTATAATAAATAAAAAGTCCACCACTGAACACGCTCTTATAGAAGCTTCTAATAATTGAAAAGGTAATAAAATATTATTAGAGGATTGGGTTGTTTACAGCTATTTTAATCTTTACAAAGGAGATGGAGGGAAAGAAGGAAACACCCGTGCTTGCTGCATATATTATTTCATATGGAGATGGCCACAGAGGTAAAGAAAAGGGTACAGGGTGTTTGTGAGACATCTTAAGGAGTTTTGACAACTTAGTAGAGATGAAGTAGTATGCACAGAGTTTACTTTCAAACGGAAAGTTTAATATTTGGTTTCAAAAAAATATTTGGTTTCCAAAAAACACTGCTCAAAAGCACAAGATAATAGGTCTTTGGATTAGTATACACAGTAGATGCTTCTGATCAGATTATTTCCATGTGAATCACCTGGGCAACTTCTTGTAAACCACACAGATGGGCTCAATATAAGCACATGTCTTGACCACTTTAATAACTTTTTTCTATTTCCAACCTTAAACTTTGCCCCATGTAGAAAGGGTGACTCACCTCACAGACACCTTCATATTGCAGATTTTTGGCTTGACCCTTTCTGTCTTTAGCTTTTGCAGCTAATCTCATTTCTGCATTCTTTCATTGGGGCCAAAAATCTGATTCTGTAGAGTAGACATTGTTTCTTTAGTAGTACCTTCAAGGATTGTCCTGATTTTTAAAACTTGTGCAGCAGGTCTGTCAAACTTGTTGGAAGTATAGACACTATAGAACACTTCTTGTGTCAGGTCTTTGCCTTTAGAATTCTTATGAAAGAATGTTAATTCAGGTCTTAGAATTTAAAGGGCTCTTGTATCAAAAAGTCAACAATGGGCTGAAAAGTTATGGTATTTAGAGGTGAAATTAAAGTGTAGCTGGTAGTTATCATTCTAATTGAATTGGTCTGCTGTGAGTGGTTCTGTATTTTGGTCTATTGTATCAGCCCTGAGTTGAAACCATTTTTTTTCTTTTCTTTCTCTCTTGAATCTCACATGTAGCAGGTTGGTGGTTTATTGAAAAATGTGCTTTCAAAGTGCTGGTATTGTGACTTTACTGTTAATATTTTCATAAATGAACTCTCCTCTAAACACATTTTTTTTTTTCTGTTCTAATGCAAAATAAAATAAAGAGCTTTACATGGCTAGAACATAGATAGTTTCAGGAGTTTTCTGGCAAGCAAAATCTGCAGAGAGAATTGCATTTAGCTGCTGAAGGAAAGCTACACTCTAAACCTTTGTTGATTTGATGCCTTTATACTATAAGAAAAAAAAATCTTTACTCCAGTCTGTGCTCACTTTGCTGGTTTATAACAGTGAAGACTGTATCTATGATTTTTAGAAATTATTTCAAAGCTTGGTAATAGTTGTTTTGGAACAGAAATCTGATAAATAACCTGAACTTTCAATTCTACTTTGTTCGACTATCACATAGTTAAAACCAATATAAAAATGTATCAAGGAAGTTACTTTTTACTGTGATTATGATCAAAACTTACAACTACATCTGCTATTATATTAATGCATGGTAAATATTCTCTGCATCATAATTTTTCTAATAATAAGACTTGTGATATACAACAAATAATGTTATGTATGGTCTGACTACAGATGAACACCTAAATTTCTGGGGAGGTAGTATTGTTTCAGCATTTCTCTTACAATCTATTTTTTTAAATTCCCTTCCCTTCTCTTCCCACTTCTCTTTTTCTTTTCTTTTTCTTTTTTTTTTCTTTTCTTTTTTCTTTTCTTTTCTTTTCTTTTCTTTTCTTTTCTTTTCTTTTCTTTTCTTTTCTTTTCTTTTCTTTTCTTTACTTTTCTTTTCTTTTCTTTTCTTTTCTTTTCTTTTTTCTTTTCTTTTCTTTTTTCTTTTCTTTTCTTTTCTTTTCTTTTCTTTTCTTTTCTTTTCTTTTATTTTCTTTCTTTCTTTTTTCTTTTTCTTTCTTTTCTTTTCTTTCTTTTTCTTTTTCTTTCTTTTCTTTTCTTTTCTTTTCTTTTCTTTTCTTTTCTTTTCTTTTCTTTTCTTTTCTTTTCTTTTCTTTTCTTTTCTTTTCTTTTCTTTTCTTTTCTTTTCTTTTCTTTTCTTTTATTTTCTTTTCTTTCTTTTTTCTTTTCTTTTCTTTTCTTTTCTTTTCTTTTCTTTTCTTTTCTTTTCTTTTCTTTTCTTTTCTTTTCTTTTCTTTTTCTTTTTCTTTTTCTTTTTCTTTTTCTTTTTCATATTCTTTTTCTTTTTCTTTTTTTCTTTTTCTTTTTCTTTTTCTTTTTCTTTTTCTTTTTCTTTTTCTTTTTCTTTTTCTTTTCTTTTTTCATACATTATAGGCATCCTTTGCTCAGAACAATAACTCTGTGTTAGGAAACTGAATGAAATGTTTACAACCAAAGACTATAGAATAAAATTTTATCTCTGGATACTTTTAAGAATCTAATTTGAAGAATAAAACTAATTTTAAATGAATAATGAAGGTAGTATCTTTTTTATCCTTCCTTCCCTCCTATCACCTGTTTTAATTATTCGCTTGGATGTTTAGTATTAAATTTACTGTATCCTGTATAGCTCATCTATACTAGATGAGCTGGTATTTTGTTCAAGGGAAAATAAAAAAAAAACCTTCTTTATTTAAAAACCAAGCAACAGTGAGCAGCATTTCTAGAATGTATACTATTACATTTTTGATGTGGGGCTAGTGAGTTTCTGTGTCAACAATTTTTATGGCCTGATCTTTTCTGTATCCACTTACTGATGAGAGAATTTTCAACTGCAAGTACTATTACGGAGATTTTTCTTGAAGAATTTTGGATGCTAGTTCCAAAATTAGGTGACTTGACATCCAGCATTTTTTCCCCATTCACTTTGAGGAAAGAAAGTGTGATTCAGGTCCATAGGTGATGTATTTCTTCAAACTCTACTCCCTAATAATTTCTTGTCATCATTAGAGGCACTAAGTCAATTAAGATAGAGATGTAGATCCTGAGATTAGCTCATTTAGTCAGAACATGGTGCTAATAATGGCAAGGTTGTGGATTTGATTCCTGTATGAGGCAGTCACTTAAGAGCTTGACTCAATAATCCTTGTAGGTTCCTTCCAATTTAGAATATTTCAGTATTTCTGTGACTGTGGCATGGGTTTCTTCCTTTCTTTTAAAACTGGTGTTTTCCTATATTTGTGTACGAAAGATTATGCCTATACAGGGAAAAAAAAAGTTATGAGAATATACTGGCAAGCCCTGGACAGGCTGTGAGTAAGGCTGAGCCGCATGCAGGAGGGATTTGCACAGGCATCAGAACCCAGTTTCCAAATTCAGTCTCCTGCATGTGCATCAGGGAGCTGCCAGAGTGAATGACCTGTCTCGGTCAGCAAGTCATTCAATATTTAGCTTCAGGTCACTAATTTTTAAAAACTTGGAAAATTTAAATATTGAAAGAGTATACAATGGTGGTCTTTTCATCAGTTACAGTCTCTTAGTGAAATCAGGATTTCTTTCAAAACTGTGTCCTGTAGTCATAGCTTTGATGAAGAAATTACTCTGTGGCTTTCTACAGTCTGTGTTGTAAGCCTGTAGGATCGCAATTTACCCCTCTGGCCTTAAAATCCATTACACCATTCTTGATAACTATTTTTGCCAAATGCCACAAAGGAATGAAGGAAAATTTAAAGGTCCCAAATCCCTTCTGCATTCCCTGTGACAGCTTTACAGATACCTGGCTAAGCTTTAACATTGCAGAATCACGGAATAATGGAAGGAATGAAATCATCCATCAGGGACATCAGGAGGTCATGTCATCCAACTTCATTGTTCAAGCAAGGCCACCTTGGCCCAGTTGCCCAGGACAGTGTCCAGGCAGCTTCAGAATGTCCCCAAGGACAGAGACTCTACAACATCTCTGGAAAACCACTCTGCACTCTGTACGAGTGCTGGGTTACCCTCAAAATTAAAAAAGTGCTTCCTGATATTCAGAGGGAACCTCCTGTGTTTCATAGTGTGCCCATTGACTCTGGTCTTGTCACTGGGCACCACTGGAAAGAGCCTGGCTTTGTCCCCTTTGCACCCTCCCTTTTGGTATCCAGATTTATTAATAAGACTCTCCCTGAATGCTCTCTTCACCACACAAAAGAGTCCCAGATCTCTCAGCCTTCCCCTGTATTAGATATGGTCCATTCCTTTACTCTTTTTTGTGACAGTGCTTGGGCTTTCTCCAGTATGTCCACGTATTTCTTATGCTTAGGAACACACTACATATAGTAGTATACATACTACTATAGGGTATAGTACTGTTTCCAGGGATGAGGCACCCACAACATCTTTGAAAAACCCAGTGTTGCAGTGTTTCACCAACCACATTGCAAAAGATTTCTTTCTTATATCTAATCTAAATAAAGCTTTAGTTTAAAAAGCCAAAGAAGTTCACTATCAACATTAAACTGTTTGATCTCTCCTGTTTGCTCAATCAGCAGGAAACTTTTTGCTCTCCCTGCTGGGTTTATCTGCATTCACTGGAAATCCTGGTGAATGTGGCAGCGCAGTGATATCAACATTCAGGTGTATGTACTATATCCCTTGGAGGTGTAATGACAACTGGGTGTTCCAGTGTAGGGAAACTTTCTGAACACCCTTACAGTAACAGCACACTTAGCTAGTCTGATATTTTCAGATAAATGCCATTATGTTTTTAGCCTGATGCTACTTGAGAATATCAAGGTGTAATTATTGTGTTAATAATAATACATTAATTAAAAATACTTAATTGTATTAAGTAGCTTAATATTTTACAATCATCTTAGTTTCAGACCTCTGTACCCTGAGACAAAGGGTACAAAGACCTTTGTAAGTTTAAAAGGGTGGTTTATGATATTGTGATTTACCTTGGATGTGAAAATACACACTTTCAAGGAAGTAATTTTGTTTCACAAGTGAATGGCACCTATTTCATCAGCTAAGAGATTAAGTCATTCTGAGACAGGAAATAAACAGTGAGAACTTATCTGAAAATGCCTCAGGCAACAGATTCTCTTTCACTTAATAGGTAGGGACTGACTTTTCTGACATATGCTAGATGAAAATGCAACCTATTCCAAGGAAGCTAATTGGGGTTTATCACAGCAGCAAGCTAAGATGGAATAAGTGCCCCCAGAAGGAAGTAGCAGGATGTTGGTCAATAGTGGCTTTGCACTTTTGCCTGAGTGCTGGGCAGTGCAGGCAGTCACTTACCTGGCATGGAGCCCTGGGACCTGCACCCTGCACCCTACAGAAGAGGGCACCTGACCATGCAGAGGCTACCACGGCTCCTGGATTTCCTCACATCACTGGACTCTTGTCTACTCTACCCAATGCTTGCATGTAAATAACAGTTTGGGGGGTTTGATGACACTTTAATTTGCTGGTGTGTTTCCACTTTACATTCTAGTTCTGTCTTTGGTGGGACAGTCCTCTTGAGAGAATTAATATTCCTGCTGTAAATGTGCTGTCTGAGGCATGCAGGAAAAATATGGTCCTGACCTCCAGTAAGAAAACATAAGACAAGAAATAATAATAATAATAATAATAATAATAATAATAATAATAATAATAATAATAATAATAATAATAATAATAATAGTAATGTGGTTTTCAGTCTTTTCAAGGAAAAAATAACTTTGCTGTCCCAGGATTGTGCTGTCATGGGGCAGCTGCTGCACTTGCATTGCCCACTGAAGTTGTTGGGCTACTATCTAAGCACAAGTGGCTATGGAAGCCATAAACCAGTGTTTCTTTGTTATTACAAAGACTGACTAACAGTCTTTATTTGTGTTTCCCTCCCTTTTTTACACTCATTGGGCTGGTCATGGTTGGGTTTTTTGTTTTGTTTTGGTTGGGAGGTATTTGGGGGGGGGGGGGGGGGGTCATTACTCCCTCTTTTTTTTCCTTGAATTTTGGCCAGGCAACCTGGGAGATCTATTCTTTCTCCTACAAGCAATTGGCTGCTGATTCTTCCCTAACACGACCAGACTGCAGTCTGATTTTTTTTTGAAGGAATGATCTTAGCTGAATACCAAATGAGACAGAAAGGTATCTTGAACTGTAATTTTTAAATTTTTAAAAATATTTGCTCCTTTCCTTTCTTGTTTTTATAAAACCTATTTTTTACTGGAACTTCATTAAGTTGTGGAGTGGTTTATAAACTCTCATAATTTTCATCTTCCAGTTCACCAATAAGAAAAGAAGAAGGAAAAGAAAGGAAGGATCGTATGATCTTTTCTGGCTGCAAAGACATCTATTTAAACAAAAAAACTTATTTTGCAAAAAGGTTTTGTGAACAATCTTTAAGCAGTTTCCAAGGCATATATAATGCCGCTCAGTTCCATGTTTCTAGCTTGTATTTCTTACTGCTCTCTTACTTGCCATTTGTTTTGCTACAACATTACTTCCATTAATAAGTAGTCTTGAGGCATTTATTTTATTCCTTAATGCAAAATTCTTCCTTATTTTTTTTTGTATCTTAAGGTCTCTCAACATTTGATACCATCAGAATATTTCCATGTTCACTTTTAGAGTCATGGTGCCCAGAGACCCACAAATAACATGAGGCAAGATCATAGTGTATGTGTTATTTGGAAAAGTCTCTTTCTCTCTCTCTTTCTTTCTAAAAGTTATTTTGAATTATTTTAAAGTTCAGGCGTTTTCTCTAAAAATAGCTATGATTTTGAAAAAATAATTATCTTTGATGGCTAAAGGAATATCGAACCATCTGCTTCTAGTTTTAAATATGAAGGTGAACACTCTTCCTGTGTCATAAAAATGATTAGGAGAAAAAATTATCTAAGGATAGATCCACACAAAACACCACTTTCAACAGAAAACTGACTTTCTCCCAGATTCTTCTAATTAAGTTTCCTTGGAGGCTGTTTAGAAAAGAAAACATGATTTAACTCTGATTTCCCAAGTAGACAGTCCAAAATTTGCGATGTATATCACAAAACAGGACAAAGTTGTCAGTGGTAGCTGTATAGATGAAATTTCACCTGTATCATAGCAACACCATCAATTTTTAATATCTTGTGAAACTTAAAATTGCAGAATAATTCAGATAGGATCTCAAGGAGTAGTCTTGTCAAACCTGCTGCTCACAGGTATACCAATATTGAATTTAGACCACATTGCCCAGAGCAACTGTCCAAGAATGGAGATTGGACAGCCTTTCTGGGCAACCCATTCCAATGTGCAATTATCACCTCTGCAAAAAAAACATTTTCATTAGTACAGAACTCTAAGACTTATGGCATTTTCTATATTCTAGTGTAACACATCCTGGAAAACCTTCAGCTTAAAAGCAGACCTTTGTAGTGCTATTTCATGAACTCCTTTTAGTCACATGAATTCACTTTAATAATGCAGAGTAAATTTAAGTAACATTTCAAAATAAACCGTCCAGCTTTTTATCAAATATCCTGTAGATACTCCTCTGCAATTGTTAATTTAATGTCTTGAGGCTAATATAAACTAGTAAGATAAATAAATTACAAGAAAATCTAGATTCTTAAGAAATTTTTGCTTTTGTTTACTTGTTTGCATCAACAAATCCTGGGACTCTGTTTTGGAAAAAAAATTAATTTGGTTTATTTTACATAACTTTCCTGTTTTAATGTTCTCTATAGCAAAGGGACTCTCACTGGAACATAACTATTTTTGGCACTGAGAGTCACGGGAATAGTACTAAAAACAGTGTGAAGAAAAACAGTTAAAATTAAACAAATTCAAATAAAGAAAATGCATTGGCTGATTCAATTCAAAACTCTTAATTTTCAGTCTCTGGATACATATGAAATGTAAACATTTTTTCAGAAATGAAGAGATGATAATATCAAAAGTCATTCATAGACTATTTCTTTCTGACTTTAAGACTAATCAACAATATGCAAGATTCAAGACTAGAGTCTGTCTTCCCATTTTTTTTGCTCATTTTGGCTTGTTTGATGGATACATGATGAATCCCTGTACATTGGGATCTTGACTTCTTGCAGTTGTTTTCAGCTAACAAAATCTGAAGCTGAAAATACATTTTCAAATTCTTTGAAAAATTATTAAAAAAAGGGTTAAAATGGTTGAATGTTTTATGTTCATTTATTTTGTATTTATTTCTGTTCTAAAGAAAATATATGATCCCTTAAATAGTGCAAAATTTCTAAAAAGATTTAATGCATACCTAACATAACTTTACAAAAGTACAGATTACTTCCATGGTAGTCTCTTTTGCACAATGAAATAAGACTAAGGAGTCTCAGAAATAGCTGGACTTTTCAGATTTTATGTTGATAAAATACTCAATATTCTAGCCATATTCAGCCATAAATAACTCTGTGTCTGATACTTTTCTGTACAGGCAGACATAAAATGATTGTATGAAAAGTACTGATTCAAAGAATGAGTAGAGGCTTTAGACAGGTTAAAAAAAAGCAAATAATAGAAAGGTTTCAGTGCTTGCAAACTGTACAGACCTACAAAAATACAGAAATAATGAGTAAGGGTTTGTGTACACAAACCAGCCATAAAAAGCATCTAGTTAGTACTGAGGCATCATAAGAAGTGTCATTATCCAAATAAAACTCACTGATGAGATTACTTACACACTAATCAAGCTTTCTAAAATTTACCTGGATAATAATATGCCAAACAGATCAGTCACTGCTGGCTAAAGGAAGTCTGAAATTTGGCTTGCTCTCTTGTAACAGAGCCCAAACGAATATAAGCTGAAATCCACAGCTGGATGGGCAGCCCACACTGCAGTACTTTGCAAAGGCAGCTAAAAGGCTCACATTTCATGAGCATTGCTTTGATGAGGTACCAAGCGGATGTTGTAACAAAGAAGTGTTATTTCTCTGATTTCTGGGATACTTGTTTCCACCAGCACAGCCACAGCTCCCACTCCAATTTCACATGAAAGTCTCAGAGCCCAAAGAACTGGGAAGGAGGGAAAAGGAAAACTGGAGAAACATCTTGGAAAACAAGCTGGCTGGTGAACTGAAGATCCACTCTCCTTTTCTACTACTTGCAGCATGATGAAGAACATGTTCTAATTATCTCTTGTTTTTCTCACACACACAATGTATGCACTCAGATTTACTGTATGGGTTGATCTTCACTGGTCCACTGCTCACTACGTAGCTTTTGTATCAACAATATCTCAGCTACTTCAGCCTGTGCCAGTCTGTAATTTACTCTCTTTTGTTTCCATGTTTTCTATTTTAAATCCCACACAAGGGGAAAAAAACACATATATTTACCTATTGTAGACAAAACACAAAAGGAAAAAGAAAACTATGCTGACTTTTCAGAGAAATTAGTGTTTAATTGATGTATTTCCCCTGTCTGATGCAGATTTCTGTGTATTTAATTAAAAAAAATACTCCTTGAAAACTCATATAATTCTTTTTCTTTTTGCAAAGAGATTGGAGTAAATGAGGTCATGATCTTAAAGACTAGTACATATATGAATACTCTGCAGTTAAAAATCCAGAGAGAAGCTATTGCATTAACTTATGCAGAAGGAAATGATATATTATTAAATCCAAACTGATATAGAAAAACAGACTTCTTCACAACCAACAGCTTGAATGGAAAGGTAATTCAATTTTCTTAATCCAGAGAACATGGGTAGAAACACAGAACAAGTCCTGGGATGTGAAAGCTCTTTTTCAGGTCTGAAACAGAAGATGTGTAAAATATTCTCCTATCATTTCAGACACAAGTCTCTATGCTCAGGAAGTTACCCTGCTTGTCTAACTAAGATGCACATGGACAGATAAAAATCCAAAACAGCCAACCAAAAGCCAGCCCTCAGATATGATACTGATGGAATAATTTAAAAATTAAATAGGAAGGTGGTACCTTCTTGCTTTAAGAATACCTCTTAAAAGAACTACCTTGAAACCTTGGAATCAATATTCCTCAACATCTAGAATTACTTTTGCCATTTTTTTTCAAAAGCTTTCTATAAAAGGTTTCTATAAAACTTAAAAAAATTTCTATAAATGTGATGGCAAGTGCTTCTTTAGCACTGCAAAACATTGCAGGATTATTCTTTCTTTTAAAGAAGATGATAATTCATTGTTTGGCCAAGCTGCATGCTCTACTTTTTCCCCTACACTTTCAGACTTGTCGCATTAAAAATTAATCATACTTCACATAATCATCTTGAATTTAGATTTGGATTGCAAAGTTAATGCCATACATGAATACTAGAGTCTGTGAAGGAGCTAGAATAACCACTTACAGGCAGTTAGTGATTTAGAGAAGAGATTCTTCTAAATGTAATGTTAGGGGCTTAGAGGCTTGTTTTCAGCATTTTATTTTGTGTCTTAATCTAGCAAAAATAATCTCTTCTTGCCACTAGCTAAATATCAGCAGAGAAATAAAACATGTCAATGAAAAACAGACAGATTACTAAAACAATAAGGAATCTAAAAGCTTCTTATTAAAAGCATATTTTAAAATCAAAACGTGAAAAGTATAAAATGCACTTAAAAAATATAAGAAATAATTCCTCTTGACAACTTGATAATAATTTTCTTTATCATTAGACTATAAGATGATATGACAAAAATGCTATATATTTCCCATTCTTTTTCAATCTCAAGTTATGGGCTAAGAAAATTGATATAAACCTTGAGAATAAGTTTCTTCATTTCTGCCAGAGCTTAAAGAAAATAAATTAAGTACATTAATACATATAAATACACTACGCAGTACACAATTCCTCCATGTTTGGATATGCTCAAAAGAGCAGAAAGGATATGGAAAAAATACATGATGTTGTAACAAGTAATCTAATTCCATTTCTGGGGGTTTGGGATATATATATTATCCTAGGTTGACAGAGGGTACTGAATATCACTTGGTCCTTCCCTCTCACATTTTTGATATAGGCTGCATATTCTATAAATATGTTTCTAAGAATGTTGTCTGCTGATTGACCCTCTCTGCCTCTCTGGCATAGTTCTGCTTTGTCCATCAGGACTGCAGTAATTTGCTTTAGAAACTGCAGCCTAGAAAGCATGATTCTTATAGCAAAATCGTGCTTTCAGAATGATAAAGAATGAATTTCAGCTGTAGAATAAATTCTCTACGCTGATGCCTCAAGAACATACTCTGTAACAAAAAAAATGTACTGATGGAATACAGTGATTCTGATGCAAAAGGGCATGCAGTTGCCTTCCCTATTGTTAGAGGTTACTGTACATGACCTAAAGGTATTTCCTGCAAATTGATCCATTTACAGAAAGACATTGAGTTTTGTGTGGATTGGAAAAGAATGTTTATTGCTGTTTCCTTGTCTGGCCTGTTTACAAAGGCTGCAGTTATCTGTTAAAGGAAAAGACAACAGAAACATGAGAGAATGGAATAAACAACAACAGCTGAGAGATTTGAAAGCTACCCCAGAAGGTGTAGTATCTTGATTATTTTTAAAGACTACTGTTAAAGATCATTGTTAAGACATAGTTTTCCAATGTTGTTTTGGCATGCATCCCCCTCAGTGCTGTGACCATATCCCTTATTCAAAGTTATCTGCTATTTTATTACCTGCTCACTCCCTTGGCACAACTGGAAGTGGCAGGAGTAAGATAAAGGTGTCTTGGTCTTGCAATCATCCCATACCATCTCTGAGTCCAAACTTCTTTCCTGAAGATGAGTTATATTCCTTTTTCTGCCCCCCAAATCCCAAAAGAACATGGTATCAATCTATAGTGACACTCCTCACGGAGAAACAAACCACTGAAGGAAGACTTCCAGACCAAATGGCTCCAAAAACAGGAAAAACACACAGGCAATGAAGCAGTAGCTGTCCTCACTCAGGCAGCCATTCCTCCTCTGGGAGCAGCAGGATACAGTGTGGAGATGGCTCTGATAAATGCAGGTAAAGACATACCAGTTCAAGGAGCTACTCAGTTCGATTTACCTGCGTGATTTGAACAAAGGTGTAGATATTTGGCAGAAATCCTCTCTTTTCCTGCTTTTGAACATGGAAGATTTGGAACAGATCTAAAGTGAACTGCAACAAACTCTGAAAATCTACACAGCAGCAAATGTGTGTGTATGTATTTGTGCTGTATGTGCAGACTGCAGAGGTGGCAGCTGTGGGAAGAGGACAGGGGCTGCCCTGTGCCAGACACAATCATTCTGTCTCCAGCAGACATGTCAAAGGACATAGATGAGCCCATCAGCCAAGCTAGAGTTACCTTCCTGAAAGCAGATTCCATAAAGATCAGGACACACCAAACAAGTGCAGGGAAGGAGGAAAAGAAGGTGAGAGAGAGAAAATGAGAAAAAGTGGAGGGAACGCCATGAGTAGGTTGTGATGCTCCATGATGTAGCTGATTCAAACACTGCAGCCTGGGGGGAACCCTCACACTGGGGCCAGTGTATATTTTCTGATGGAAATACAGTCTGTGAAAATCCCAGGCTGGAGAGTGAAAAAGGTTGATGAGGTAAGGGTAACATTAAGAAACAGTACTTACAGTAATCCCCTACACACCTTTCTCTGTGAGCCTTTTGATGTGGGTGGTGGTGGGAGTACAGCAGGGAAGATGGAACTGAGAGAGGAGAAAAGGTGTCTTTTAATCTATTCTTAAAAATATGAAAATAAAAATATTAATAATAATTTATTATTGTTTCTAAGAATTTACTTTTATCTAAATGTAATTTAATTGGAAGTAAATATAATTCCCCCAAGATGAGACTGATTTGTCCAAGAGAGTAATTAGTAAGTGATCTCCCTACTTTTATCTCAGTCCACAAGCTTTCTTATCCTATTTTCTCCCCCTGTCCTGCTGACAAGAAGGGAGTCAGTGAGCAGATGAGTGGGTATTTGACTGCTAGCGGAGGTTAACCCATCACATGTGTCTTTTGAATATGTATCCACTAGTATCTTGTGAAAATTAAAACAGAAACACCTTGGTTTTGTTTTAATGGTGATAAGGAAATGGATTTTACTCTTTATCTATCAAGCTCTTCCATGCTCATGATGTCAGCATGCCAGTATTTTCTCACTGAACACAAATGACATAAGCTCTTAGTTCCATTAATTTTTCATATTAATCACATCAAGGTTTAGTTTTGGCTTTACTATCCTTGTTGTCAGATTAATGTGATAGCAGAAATTATTACTTTTACAGTCTTGTATAGCTGAATTAGGTTTTAAAGGCTAAAAAATAGGAAGCCACATAATACTGCATAATGCATGAATTAGAAGTACCTTAGGGATAGGTTAATATTTAATATTGGTTTGAAGTTAATGTTTGGATTCTAATTATAGTTTGAATTACTAAAAACATGGGTTCAGACAGGTACCAATGGCTGAAAAATGGGTTTTTTTAATCTTCAAACTGGTAAGAAAGTGTTTGAAAAGGGCTTTATTTTAAGTACTTCTTACATTTGCACTGGATAGCACTGCATAGGAGTGGTCACAATTTTAACACTTACAGTTCTATGCTAGCAGGAAATTAGGAACTGGTTAATTAAGGCAGTGTTCTTGTACTGCATGTTCACAGTGGCAGCCCAAAAAGAAGTAAATTATTTCAAATGAACATGCTGTGCTCAGAAATGGCAGCCTTGGTCATATCTTCAATGGTTTTAAGTCTCTATTTTATTTGGTACAGTGTAGGGCTAGAATTGCAGTCGTAATTTCTTATGCAGAGGTGAGGCAATCATAATATTTGGAGATTCTCCCCTTCCTGACCTGATGGATGCAATGTTCCTCTCAATGTCCTAGTGAGATCTGAAGCTATTAACAACAGATGAAGCTGCAGCACCAAAACAGAGCAATTCCAGTCTACAACTCCCTACAGCCCAATAAGTTATTACATTTGCACAGCATCAAGCTAATGTGGACTTAGTATTTTAAGTTAAATTAATCCTTTGTGCAACTGATGTACAGCAACTACAAGCTGCTGTTTGTGATCAGAGGATGGAAAAACAAGTCTGTAAGCTTCTGGTTATTGTTGGTGCATTCCAGTATGTACTTTACAATGGAACACTGTTCCCAGCAACATAAAATTATTCTACAGTATTTCTTATTCTAAAGAATATAATTTACAGACATGTATTATGTAGGATTTATTCACAATTCATTAGCAATCCATGTAAAATAGATTTTAGAATGCAAGTAAAGAAAGACTGACCAAAATAAAATCCTTTTTCAATGAAAAACACTTGGCTTTCACTATCTCATTTCATAAAAAATAAAACAAACCTTCCCACCCCATTCCATTCCTGAAGGGCTCTATCTGATGTATTATAAATGATCTGCTGCTTATTATTAATGAATGTTGACAATTTCTTCAGACTCATATGTGAGCCATTGCTGCATGTTCAAGTGATCATTGTCATTACACTGTCATTACACTGTCATTACACTATCTCAGACATGAAGTTCTGTTGAATAACTTTCCTAAATTTTAAGGTTATTTGAAAGAAAAAAAAACTTTGAAGAATGAAATAAAATCACCATGAATAAAATAATATCCATGTGAAACAGCACTGTCAGCTTAAATAAGCCCATAGGAATTAAAATTGTACTATCAAGTAAATCAGAACAAAAATTACTTACCTAGAAAAGTAAGACTCAAGTGATGAAGGCTGTGTATACATTTACACATGCACAGTAATATAACTGTTGAAGGAATATGAGCAAATGATACATTTACCAGTAAAGTCCAATTCTTGAATAGCACAAGAAAAGTTAGGATCAAATATTAATTGGACTTTCCATTCAGTCTTCTGTCATAATTTTTTTTTTTATTATATACAATAAGAAATTCAGAACCCCTCCATTAAATGCTGTAATTGTTTTACTGCTACAGAGGGTCAGACAGTGAAGTGTAATAGAGTCAACTTTACCTTGTCTTGCAAACACAGTGGTGTAAAAACCTAAGCCCATCTAATTTTGGGTCATATTCAGTCTTCAAAGCAAAATCCTGTGACTCATTTCTGTAGGACACCAGTCCCCTATTTGTTAGAATGAGTGATGGCACTATTCTGCTCTTGTATGAGTGCTGCTCTCTGTCTTGTGGAGCAACATTGGGTTCACAGAGCTGAAAAGTATCCCTGTTGTGCTGGGTGCAGGACTGGGCACACCTTGTTATAAATATGACTCTTTTATCATAAGATATAGTAATTGTATTGATATAGGCATATTGGTTCAGTCCTTCAGGCCCATAGGAATCGTGGATCTCTCTGTTGGAAGGACACCAGGATGTCCACCAGCACCATGTATGGAGATGGTTTGTTTGAAGTAGACATCTGCCTATTAAAAGTTGGACTAAACCAAAAACACTTGTTTAGCTTTTGTTCATTAATTGCTACTTGTTACTTCAAGTTCAAATTGATGGTGAGTTCTCCAAACTCTTTCCATGTGCCTGGTTAGACTTCATGGGCCTGCCTGCCTCTAGCTACTGACCAAAAATATAGATTTAATTGCCTTACATCCCAGAACATTGACAGTAAAAATCAATTATGCTTTCTTTAAAGTCAAAACAATTTAATTTTCCATCCTCTGTTGTTAGGAAGGCTAAAGTGCCCTTTGTGGAAATGGCTTTTTTGGATATCAGGTTTTTGCCCAACATGTTAGAATTTTCTATCAGGTACTTTGCAGTAGTACTTCAGTTCCAGAGGACAGACCTAGGTTACCAAGACTGACTTGCTATGAGTAAAATGGCAGATTTTATGGAAAACTTGGGCAAACATTTAGAGAAAGCCATCAATAGGAAATTGCAGTTCCAAAAGTTAAGATTAAGAAAAAAAAGTCAAAAAACTGTAAGTCATTTAAAGGAGACTTTTAAGTCACGCTCTTTTACAAGAAAAAAAAAATTGCAGGCAAGTCATGTATTTTTGGAACTCCGTATCCAATAATTTTTGTAAAGTAACTGTATTATATGCAGTCTAGTAATTTTTCATTCATCTTTTGGCATCGTTTTGGTTTATCTTAGTGGTCTCAGGTGAGGATTGAAGAAATTTATTGGCTGTGTGTTTAATAATACTCCACCCAGTTCCTGCTTCACAGTTCATATGATCCATAGATTAAAAATTTTTAAAAGTCATCAAAGTAGCAACCAATGAAAAATATTTCTGTCAGTGAGAAAGCAACTGCAGAGATGCATGAAAAATCCAAAGTGATTCTGCACATGAGTTTGCAGGAAATCTGCACTGGTGGTTTCATTTAGAGTCTGGTTATAAATTCAAATATTTTATTTTATTTTATTTTATTTTATTTTATTTTATTTTATTTTATTTTATTTTATTTTATTTTATTTTATTTTATTTTATTTTATTTTATTTTTTTTTTCTGTTACTAAATGGTATTTTTCATGGATATGTAATAGAGATATTAGATACAGGATTTAGCCTATAAAATGATTTCTTCATTTTGAAATACCATACAGGGCTGTGAGTGATGTGAGGAGTCCCAGATAATACAGAGTATTTACCTTTGGTTTTCCCTTTTTTTTTCTAGCTGGAAGGAGCTACTCCCCCAGCCTGGGAGGCAGAAAAGCTGATAACATAGCCCTTGTTCCTGGTGCAGCTCTTCTGATTTTGTAAGGCAGGGGAGTTAAGTGGAAAGTCTCGAAATCTCAAGTTCCAGATCCTATTTCTGGGTTTCATAGGCAGTATGAAGCATTAATTGGCATAGTCCATTGCCTGCTCTGTTAATGAGGTGTGTGCAGGGGTGCATTTATATACACAAAAATGTCATTCGTGGACCTCAGCCAAATAGTTATGGGCCAAAGCTCTTGAGTAATGTTTAGTTAGTGGCCCTCATAAAAGCACCCTTTTGCTATTAACTGGCAGAGAATACAACCATATATTGCTGTAGCTGAGTCAGAAGAAAATAATGCGTGATTTCCTTTCTGGAAATGCCAATGTGAACCAAAAGACCCTGAAAACAACGCTTTAAACTTTATTTGGTATAGCTGAGTTAAAGGAAGTACTCTGGATACTAGCAGGCTAGACAAAGAAAAAGTAGTTTGAGTTTTGAGGGAAAAATAATTCATCAAAATGTATCTATTCAGTTCCTCTACAGGTACTCCAAAGGTCAGTCTCAGCATCTGAGATGTAGTAGCTGAGAATAAATTGCATATTGAAGATACGCTAAGTGGAGGGAAACATCCATGAACATTTGACAGAAGGAGGTGTCTGTAAAAAAAGCTAGAATTTTGCAGCAGTGCTTATTTCTTTTAGTTCTGTCCTTTCGGTCTACAAATTATACTTCAATAAGAATAAATTTTAAAATTTTTTTGATTAAGCATTGATAATGCTCAATTTGAAATGCACTACTGGTGCTATGACAGAACAAGCTCAGCCCAAATGTATTCTTTCAAAAACTACATATACTTCAAAGACTTACTTATATTTTATTGCACTATTTATTTTACTTTAACATCCTGAATATAGAGGGAGATCGTGGATTAATGGGAAATATATGTGGGTTCTTGCTCCTGAGGAGCAGCCTGGCTCTTCTCCAGCAAAGCTCTCAACTCTCAGCACTAAATTAGTCCTAGAGATTGAGTACAAAGACCCTAGAAATGTCAGGCCCTACAGATTTACAGGGCAGGATTTTGCATGTGTGTAAACCCATGTAGCTTCCTTCACCGTTTTGGTGGAATTAGTCTGATTTATGCAAGCTGAAGATTTGTCTCAGTATAGACTTTAACAGGAGATTTCCCAGGTCTTCCCTACCAAAGGCAAGTAATCATTTCTCAGGAGAGCAAAAGCTGCAGAGAAAGCTTGTTAAGAGAGCACCAGAGCTGAAATATGGTCTAACATCATGTAAGAATCAGGGAGAAGGACAGCATTTCAGCTGGCTTTGACACATCCAAGAGCTGCTTGTGAAATAAAAGATGGTAGTAAACACCCCACTCCATAAGCTAAAGGCTTAAAGAAGGAGGTAAAATGAAAATCTTGCTGTAACTATGGAGCCTGTAGTTTTGCCACTCACATAAACATACTGAATATCTTCTCCCAGGCATAGCTATTACAAACTATGTTTTGTACAACATAGAAGATAAAGCTAAAAAGATTATACAATTCTTAGTATGCACTTAATATGCAAAAAAGAATTTCCTCTCTTTTGCACAAGATTTTCCACTTATTTCGTAACAATAATTTATCCCACCTTTTTTTTTGTGGGCAACTATCTATGTTTTCCTAAATAGAGCAAGTAATTTAGAAAGGTCACTAAATAAAATATTAATACTACCACAGCCTTCTTTAGTAGAAGCAAAGAGAGACTTCTTGGCAATTTGCTACTGATTTAAACAGGACTTACAAATGTAAACACATGTACAAATATATGTAAAGATTCTCTCAAGGTGTAATGTGATAACAATAGAAATATTTAATGCACTAAATCATGTGCTTGACTGGAGCAGTAGTCAGAGGCTACCAAGATCTCCACTTAAACAGAATTGCAGAGCCAAGCAACTTATCTATAAGTGCTAGTATAAATGGTTTTGTGCAACATTCAAGAAGCACAGAAATCTATGAACCTCTGAAGCAATTGATATGTAATTTCAAATCATTCCAAAGATGAGATGTCATGGACAGATTCAAACAGTTTGTATGTAAAACTGGAAATAAAACAAAAAACAATTGGTTAGAAGAAAAAAAAAAAGTATTTCCTTTAATGAAATAAACAGAAATTCTTGCAGTTTATTATCAGTAATGCTGGATATTAAAAAAACATTAAGGAAAACATAAGAAGAAATTAAGAACATTATATTTTATTAGTTTTAATTAAACATTTTGGAGAGTCTGTCAATTTTTGGAGCAGTGCTGAGTAGAAGTGATGCTTACTCTGCACTTGGATTAGACTCTGGAGGCAGTGTATCAGACACCATATTTGAATTACAATCCTCACTCCTTGCCCAATAAAGTTTTTAATTTACTGGTCTCCTGTCCTAAGAGTAAACAACTGCCTTTCCTTCTCCAGGCCACCCTGAATGTTACGGTCCAGGAACAGGCAAGGAGTTACCATCTGCCCTGCTCTGCCTCTCTTGTCTCCTTGGACTTCAAGTTCCTTGTAAGAAAATGAAGCAAAAAGCCAGACTTCCTTCCATGTGACTTTTATGTGAAGACTAATAAGTAAGAGCAGAGATCTTAGGCATATACCAAGTCACAATATAATTCTTCATTAGGCTTAGCTTCTAGAAGACATCATGGAAATTATCTGAAAATATTGGTAATTCAGTAAGATACATTTGTGAAAGAGACCCTGATATGATCCTCATGGTGATTATGCAGCCAGGAAGGAGACAATAAGCCCTACCAGTTTGTTTCAGAATATTTTTCAAAACAGGAATCCCTTCCTCCTCCCAGTTACCACATTTTCTGTGTTGCTTTAAATTAAAAAAATAAACCAACTTTGTATTGGTTATGAAAAGGTTAGTTGACACAATAAGCAAACTCCCAACTGCTTCTTTCTTATTACTTTACTCAATACAGCTATTAATAATTTAATCTGTTCAACAAATACATCAAGATGCTCTGATAAGAGAGTTAAAAAATGCTTTGGAGCCTCTATTAATAAATTTCCAAAAATAGAAAGTTTCATCTTTTAAGATCACAAGCCCACAAAATCCTTTTTAGTATATAAAACCACTATTAAACTTTTGCACAAGAAAACCTCCAAAAAAACCCAAACAAACCCAAAGCATATAAGCCACCAAATCCATATATTTCAGGGAGAAAGAACAGAGAGAATGAAGGGCAATTCCAGTGCTTTCAGTCCCTCCAATAACAACAGCAAATGATTTGTAAGGTTTAAATGCACAGAAGCAGTACCATTCAAAGAGACAGTTAAATTTAGAAATTGCATGCTAAACTGATCATCAGCTTCATAATAATTGCAAAAATATCATTATGGCTCTATATTCTTAATCTAGACAGTTCTGACTTTTTCTGTGGGTTCAGAGTCTGTTGGGCTTTCAAAACTGGAAGTAATAGAATGCTGGAGTCTGGCTTCAATGATCACAGCCCATACCCATTTTGGAAAAATAAGCACAAATTGGAAAGACCATATTTGAATGAAGTGTAAAGACCTAATTCACATCTCTTGACATACTGTGAGCACTGTTTCAAAGCTTTATAGCTAAGCATATTCAAAAGCAGGCAGGCCAAATATCATCAGGGTTTTTATTTTTTTCCTGATTAGACGCTGAAGTGCTGAGAGATTCTTGCAACAGCAGATGCAAAACATCTAAAAAGGCTTTTCAAGCACCTGAAACATTGAACATCTTCAAGGGTAAGTGGCATTGACAGCAGTTCTATTCAATGAAAACTATGAACTGGAGGTTTGAACATGGAGAGCATTAATTCAATAAAGTTCAGAGTCTGTGATAAACACCAAATGTCAAGGGAGAAGGGGAAAATTTTTTGTTTTGTGAGCATTGAGCCCAGTAACTCTGATTCAGCAGCATCAGTTACTCAATCTATTCCTCATGTGGGGAAAATACTTATTCTGGCAAGATCCTCCCACAAGGGCTTAATGCAGAGGAAATAGTGCTGGGCAGAAATTAATTTCTTACTGTTTTCCTCCATTGAAACCATTCTATTTTGTTGGCTTCCCTTTTTAGTCCACAGAGCATTAAAAAATTGTGTCAATTGATTGCTTAAGCCTTATAAAGAAAATTTTACCACGACTGCTTCAATGAAAAGTGAATTAGTTTCCTGTTATAGTATCAACAAATTTGATGACTACTGAAAATAATCATTTAAACTTCACAGAACAAATTAAATTGGACTTTTTCACATGTCCTTGATCACACTGGACTGAGAAATCTCTTTTTTGTGGTTTATTGAAAGATTCCTCTCTGATTATGTTTAAGTGTAAGCCTTGATATTAATCAGTTTTAGAATTCTCAAAAAAAAATCCATATTAGAGTAAGGGAAAAGTTCTATTAACTCTTTTTTTTATTATTACAATTTTTTTTCCCAATAAACGAAAACCGTTTTCAGAATACCAGTAAGAAAGTGACTTGTTTTTCTCCTCTACAGGACATTAGGCCTTTATATAATTACTGCCTGAATCATGAAGGAAACTTGGCTTGCAGGTCATTTGAAATAGGTTTCTGGGAAGTAAATAACTGTGCAAATTAATGCAAAAAACAGCTATAGACATGTTGGCACTGGAATAATAGAAGACATGTGTGAGCAGCTTTATCCAATGGGAGTATGTGTTTATAAACTATTTCTATATTCTTCAGACATAACACTGAATATAAAATAGGCAGAGTTATTTTGGTGTTCACAAATACTCTAATATCTGCAGTAACTCCATATATTATTAGTCAACTAACAGTTTTCTCTCAGTTGCAGTGCCATTTTTACTCACTTTCAATACGGGTTTTAGAACAGGGGAGGACGAGTATGACATTTTTTCCCTTTTTTTCCCCAAAAATTAGATTTCTCAACATAGACAGAAATTACATCTTCATGACTGTCTATCAAACTCTTTCCAAATCAATGGTAAATCACTGTGCTGGCAGGGTAAGTCAGCCCTTCATGGGGAGACCACAATCTCACCTGGTTTGTTCTGCTGTTGACCTAAATGTGTGACCCAATGAAGAACTCCACAGGCCTGAGAATACACAGATTCTGCAAGATGATGAGGAGCAATATTAAGTAGCCTTCCTCCAGTTAGCAGACTTAAAAGGTGGCTTTGTTCAAACTAGAATGTAAGATTAAACCAAACAGTTCTGTTCCATGTCTCATGTTATTAACACGGGAGAGCTGAGAGCCCAAGCATGGCAGAAAATCAGAGTGGCACCAAGCATTACCTGGATTTAAGCAGAACTGTGGCTGCTCTTGTTAATGCTGGTGATTTAAGGAAAAATCATTGCTCTGCAGTTGGAGACAAAATTACAGGTTTCTGACTTACATGATTCTCAGCTTGAATTGCATACAAATTTGTCATTTGATTTTTAAACTATATAAAAGCGTGAAATTAATCAGTATGTTGCTATCATCAGACACCTTCTCAGAAAGGAGGAAATGTCCTCTAGAACTAGCAAAACAAATATATAAATCTTTTTCACTGTAGTGCTATTAATTCAGGTGACACATTACTGATCTTTTAAACTTAAGGTTACAGCCCAGACAGAGATAGAAGTGGAATTTGTAAAAATATTTTCTGGAGCATTTCAGCATTTTTACTAACTTAGAAGTCTGAGTTTTTCGGCTGAAATGTTGTGCTTTGCTCAATAACATGCAAAATACCTCTGCTTTCTGTTTAATCAAGTCTGAATGCTCGTGAACAGACCTTGAACAGATGCATCCCCTGAAAGTACAGATATGTTTTTGTCAACATTAGGCTTCACTGTCATCAAATATTAGGAGGACAGTCATCTATTTGAAGAATATTGAGAGGAACAGGCAGGCCCTGTACCAAATCAACACAAGATTTGGAGTTATTGGTAGAGTGTGGGGGGGTTTTGACCAGAAGATGGCCTATACACCACCTGGACTGTGGTGTATTGGTGGGATGCATCTTTCTCAGAGGGGAGAAAAGGGAGTTTGCACAGGAACTAGAAGGACTCATTGATTGATTTTAAAACTAGATTGGAAGGGGGAAAGGCACAAAAGCAGTATTGTCAGGGATGAGCAGAGAGATGGCACATCAAATCTTGAGGAACTGACTAAGGGTGCGAGCAGTACCTCGGTGAGGTATTGGCAACAACAAACCACACCTGAAATCAACACGTGCAACCTGAGAAACAGGCAAGATGAGCTCAAAGATTTGGCCCAGACAGATAACACCGTTGGTACAACCTGGTGGGACGAGTGAGTCCTGTGCCTGGTGTGGGTGAGGGATGGTTACAGGCTCCCCAGGGCAGGCAGGGCAGTGGGGTGGCACTGTGTGTGGAGAGAGGGGTTGCGGTGTACAGAGCTCACAGTCAGCACTGATGTGGCTGAGAGTGTTTGGGTAAGGCTTAGGGGACAAGCAAATAATGCAAATGGAAGATGAAGGCAGCAATGAATTTTCCTTCAAGGAGCAAAGGAGCACCTCCAAATCAACTTCCCCTGCTCTTATCAGGGATTCCAACTTGCCAGAGGTTAACTGGGAATGTCACACAGCTGGCACAGAGGATTCTTCAGATTTGGAGGATTCCTAAAACATCTTGATGATAACTTCATGGTACAGATACTGAGGAAGTCAGTTAGGAATGGTGTCCTCCCTGATTTGTTGCTGGTTAACAGAGTCTCCTGAATGATGTGGTGATTGTCTTGGCTACAGTGGACACAGAGAAAGAAAAGCTCATAAGCAGCTACCTATACTGAAAGAATTTTGTTGACATCTAATTCCACCATTTCTAGCCTCACTATCTGCTTCATTTAATAAATACATTTACCAGCTTCAGCCAGCTGGCAAAAATAACAACTAAACTAAAACATCTGGAGTACTTTTGGACATGAAGCTAAAATTAAGATGTGGAGGAAAATGGGAAAAGATGAGCAAAAATCAGGAAAGGATTTAATTTTTTTAAAATGCACAAGGCTAGAATTTTGTGCTGTGGAAGGAGTTGACAGAGAAGGAAAATTCTTCTAACTCCCAGTGCATGTCACCCACCAGCTGCCTGTTTCTTGGGTTAGGTTCTTTCACAGGAAAACACATTTCCACTGGTCCTTAAGCAAGAGGCAGCCTCCTGTTTGTTTCTATGGTCAGCTAAATTGAAAGGGGAGAAAAATTAATGAAGAAATGGTCAGGAAATAAGATTTTACATGTAGGTACACAGCATTTTTTATGTTTTTTTATAAGGTAGAGATAGATTCAGTAGGGTAAGAAAAATACCAAGTGTCTGTAACAGTTGTTTTGAAAACAAGAGTTTTACTGCAAGCTGTTCTTAATTTCCTTTTAATAATCCAAGAAAAATGTTCCAAGACTATCTAAAAGTTTCTTCAGAAGACTGTTTTATGTTTTCAGAAAATGGTAATTCTTTGGTAAATCTGAGAAACATTTTTTTCATAAGACCTGTCCTAGTTTAGGAGTCACCCCAGGACAAGACCCTTTAGCTCAGCACTCCCTGTGGAATATACTGAGGAAGAGTAGGAAAACATTACTAGGTGAAGGGGTTGTTCCAAATTCGGGGTACAGAAGTTAGAATACTGCAACTAATTCTTAAAACTTATCTGCATCTCTACATTTTTTGCATCTAAAACAAAAGGTAATGATGAGGATTTCATTCACCAAAATAAAACACAGTGATTTGTAGTTCCTGGTGTAGAGGGAATTCTTTTAGCATAATTTCAGCAATGGAAAGATAAAGCATTGAGACTTGCTGCCAGGAAATAACTAATACTCACTTGACAATTTATACTACCATTTGAACCCAGAATGGAGAGGAAGATCGTCAAGGTAAAAGATTTTTTGCCTTGGTAGAGTATTAAAAGGATGAGATAAGGCAGGCAAAGTATATATTACTTTTTCTGGAATTCTCTTTTGAGTGAAAGAAAAAATAGGAGAGGTTGTTTTCTTTTTGTGGACCCATGTTTCAAGCATCTAAAACAAATCTTAGAGTCATAGAATGATTTGGATTGAAAGGGACATTGAAGATCATCTAGTTACAAATACCCTGCCATGGACAGGGCCACTTCCCACTATACCAGGTTGCTCAGCCCTTTCAGTCTGGCCTTGAACACCTCCAGGGATGGAGTATCCACAGCTTCTCTGGGCAATCTATGTCAGTGCCTCACCATCCTTACAATGGAGAGCTTCTTCCTAATATCTAGTCTAGAATTTCTCTCTCAGTTTGAATCCATTCCTCTTTATCCTGTCATGCCCTTGTAAATTTTGCCTCTTTATTTGCTCCCTTCAGAATGTGAATAAAACCTGGAGCCATGTTACTCAGATTTGTTCCTTCAGGCAGTATCTGGCTTTAAGATTAGCTTAATCTTGTGCTTTGCTCCAGTGTTTAGGAGGCAGCTGGTAAATAGTCTTACTCCTTCAGTCAACCTTCCTGGAAGAGTAAGTCACATGAGAGCACAGGATTTTTCCTTTGGATGGGTGTGCAGGAAGAATAGGAAGGCCAAAACTGAAGGTCTGGATCATGCTGGCAGATATTAATTTCACCAGAGAGAAAGAAGAACAAAAGGAACGCCTCAGCATAATTGTTTATACTCAAGAGCAAACAAGAAAAAGTATGACAAAGAAGAGATCTAGAGATGATTAGCCATGACAAAAATCACACTGAAGTGTCAGAAGCTAACATGCATGAAACCAAAAGTTTATTTTTAAATGAGTCTTATTCATTTGAATGGTCTTACGTGGATATTTAGGAAGTTCAAATTTCTTTCCAGCAGCTTCATCTATAAAGAGGCTAACTTAAAGGTAAATTAACTTAATAACTTAAGGCTATTATTTATTTTTTGTTGTGTCAACCTCAGCTTTGTAAGGTAAAACCAGAAAGGGCAGCAGCTATGACAATGAGTTGTATACCTTACCTTCACAAAGCTGAAATAAGTGAAAGAAATTACACAGTTGGCAGATTTCTCCCTCTATTTGTTCCTGAATGTACTGGGGAGAAATAACAGAGAAAATTTTGCTTTGGCTAAATTTACTAAAATAGAAATACATGGGAGAGCTTCAAAGCTTTGTGTGACAATGGTAGAGGACACTGCTAGCAAAAGGAAAGAAATGACAGCTGTTTAACTCGACTCTGCTTTCAATTCAGATAAAAAAGAGAAAAAGACAGTATAAGGAGAAGAACATTTTATTTCATATCCAGGTAAGTAAGATTAAACTTTTACAGTGATCTGACATTTTCTCTTTAAATTACTTTAGTCATCACAAGAGGATAAATTACTAAGAAAAGAAGTCAATGAAGAAAGACAAATAGAGTATATAACCTTCTCACTCTTGGATCTTAAAAATATATTGTTACATCTTTTTTACAATTCATTTTATGGGTAAAGAAAATAGACTAATTTTTAAAGAAAAATAGGGAGATGAAACTAAGTATCAAAATAGATATTAGAGGATATTAGCAAAGAAAACTGAAACAAAGCTAGCACTTCAAAATCAAATATTTCCAAATCTTCAAGCTTTTTTTCTTAGTCCTCTTGGTACAGAAGTACTGATGACGGATTTTCATTCATTTGGAGTTAAAAGTTGCAGAAGGACACTGGAAAGGAAATTCCGTTCTGGGAAATATTAAAATGAGCTCTTACCTTTTTGTAAAATCTATACTTCAACAACATGCATTGTCTTACCTTGGCAAAGATCCTAATCTCAGCTTGTTTGCTTTCTCTAATATATGCTTGACTCCATTCATGATGTCAAGCTGCTTTCTACAGTGAAAGATTAAATTAATACTAAACACCAATAACAGTCCAGGAAAGGGCATGTTACACTGAAGGAAAAATGTTATTTTCCTCCTGTTGCTTATGACAAAAAATGTGAAGAAAATAGTCGTTGCATAACATCCACCTCATTTTCTTGTTCTTAGAATTCTATTCTGAGCTAAAGCCAACTGTAGCTAAGTATTTTTAAAGAAAAGGAACAAAATCAAATGCTTGAACCACTAGGCAGAATTTAATACAGTGTTGATTCAGCTCCTGTCTCAATGAAAATGGTTAATTTTATCTTGAGTATAGAAGTTGAACAAGAACTGGATATGTTTTATTCTTTTCTTTTAAAATGTTTTATCACTTAGGCTACAGGCCATATAATGGCATACAGCTATGCCTGATAGATACCAGTGAAATGAAAGATTAATAGTTTCAAATTCAGTATTTTATCTCCAGTAACCACGAGATGATTTAAAATTGAGTGGAGTGCTTTATTCTTGCTAATAATATGGTATTTTCTCAAACTGAGAAGGCCCAACCTTGCTTTGTTTTCACAGTTAGCATACATGTATTGCTTTCCACTTTGGTAATATGAGATCCCAGCTAGGCCTCTCACTTCAGTCTGTTTCAGAATATATTTTACTGTGTCTCTCAAAACTACCTCACTGCTTGTTCTTCAGCAGGTGCAAAAAGCTTTCTCTAACAGAAGTGGCTACAGCTCACACAATGAACGTAGAATGGCTGAATAACATGAGAATAAAGAAAAAGTCTAGAGATATCTGAAAGTAAAACACAAAGAATTATATACAGTTCAAACTCAAAAATGCCTAGATGCAATTACAAAAGCAATATAAATTGTGGGACATATTGGATTCATACGCTCATTTCAACAGCATTGATGAAAAAAATTGTATTATTCCGGGGCACATGGAAATGTGTGATGTTTGCTAAACCTGCCACAGACTTCCTGGATGGAAATAACACTGGTGTTTCCACCTTCGTATCTACATACCTAGCTAAGATCAGTGAAAAAGCTCCTAGAATATATTCCTGACTTTCCAATGAAAATCAAATTCCTCTGACTGTCTTATTCCTTGGAGAATATTTTAATTTTGGGTTTTTTAAATAAAATTCCAGATAAAGAATTGTTAAGTAAGGCATAAAGGAGAGAACTAAAACAACTGTGTCCTCTTGGTGGTCCCATTACACATCACCCATCTGAATCTCTTTCTCAAGCCTCCATCTATAAAATGAGTGATGTTTCCCTGGTTGAACAGTGATGGTTTTCAAGAATGATATACTATAAAAGATGATTTGAGGCATAGATAAAGACATGACAGAGCAATGCAATTTTTTGTTCCTAAACAAGGTGAGTTTAATAGGTGCTTTGTTCCCTTCAGTACATTTTTCTCATCTGCATGCTGTCTTTTCCTTTATTCTCATAAAACAGCAAACTTGCCTGTTTTGAGTCCTCCCAGCATAACTTCAGATCCCACTAGGATTTGAAAGAATTTTGAAGTATAATTTTCATTTTTCATACACGAAAACCCATTTGAATTTAACATATATTACCACTTCAGAATTGCCCTCATCAGACCCATCATATATTTGACAATATTGATTGATAATTTCTATTTCGGGGTCAGATATTCAAGTGATTAAAATTTTTTTGCAACAGACTAAATAGTATTACTTTTTATTTTCTTTTTTAAAAAGATGCATACCAGGTCCCATTTATCTACTTGTATGAGGTGTACACTATTGCTACTTGTATGGAGAAGAAAAGACCTCTCTTGAAATTAAATTACACATTTTATAGAATGAATGACCCTCTAGGTCAGTTAGATGAAGTGACTTTCAGTGTCAGACATTAATAATCAGTTTTTATACATCAGCTTGTGATAACTGCATCCAAAAATTTAAAGCCCCAGACCTTTCTCACATCGATTTTGCCCTAAGAAGGGACAAACTGCTGGTCTGACAGGAAAGAATGTTACTTTTTCAGGGGAAATAAATAAGCAAAATCTCATCCTTCTCTATTTAGTTTATCACTTTCTTTATGTAGTCTTTCCTGCTGCTTTTCTGAAGCTTTGTCAAATGGATAGATATTAGAGGGGTCCAAAAACCAGCACTAAGGAAAACTATGCATGCAATTCACAGAAAACTGGGGAGATCAGTGACATTTCATAAAGGAATAGACACAAAAGTTGCAAGGTTCATAATTTACATATAGTCAAAACACAGACAAAATGTACAGTGTATTGCCCTTGGAGAATTTTTATGGTCTGAGGTGATCAAGAAGTTTTGACCACAGTATTTTTATGCAGTCAAATGAGGCATGTTTTTCTCATATGATACAAGCTTCTTTCTCTCATTTAATTTCTTGTCATTGTAACAAAAAAAAAAAAAAGAACAAAAAAAACAACCTGTTGGTGTTTAATTCGAAGAGTTGATGTTCATGTGTCTTTTTATAAGATCAATGAAATTCAGATAATATTGTTACCAAGACTGGCAGTTTGTGGACTATGTTCTACTTGCTCCTTTTTCTAATAGTGAAAGGTTTGCACTGTGTGCTGTCTACATGGGACACAATTTCTGAATTGTGTGTGCCATATTTATTTTTTTTAATAAATTTTGATTCTAAAAAGCCAGAGAAAACTTTCATTCTTCTGGTATCACTGCAAAGCTTTCAGTAGGTGTTATTTCTGTACAAAAAATGTACCAATACTCTTTATCTATTAACACACACAGAATAGAAACTCGTTGCATTCATCTTTTTCATTAAAAAAATGTAACATAATATATTTTCATTCAAGCTAGATGAGACTAATGTTTTATTAAACAATTAGATTGTAATGTTGTTGGTTAAGTTAAAAAGTATAAATGTTTGTGAAGAAAAATAAGTCTGTGATTTCTCCCTCAATATGACTGCATTTCCCTTAAAAAGTTGTAATTATGTGGTAAATTAAGGGTCTAATTGATGATTTCATTCATAGAATCTGTTGAATCATCACATAAAGTAAGAGCATCAATTCTGTAGGAAACAATAATTGTCAGTCCAGTCTCTTAAATGGTGTACTTCTATGTAAAAATCAACAAGAAATGTTCATCAGGTTCAACTCAGAAAGAAACATTTAAGTGGAGGATCGTGTGCTTTTCATGTAAAAAGGATTTCATGTACTTTCTTCTACCAGGAGAGAGCTACTGCAGCATGAAATGTTCTACATTTCATGTAATTGTACATGTCTTTCTACTGTCATTTATTTTCTGGTCATGGTTTGCTTTGGTTTGCTTTGGTTGCTTTGCTTTGCTTTGCTTTGGCTTTGCTTGGCTTGGTTTTTGGTGGTGTTGAGGGATTTTTGTTTTTCTTGTTGTTTTTCTTGGGATTTTTTTTGTTTGTTTGTTTTTCTGTATTGCAGATAATGTATTTTTTGGAACCTACATTTCCTCTAAAACAGACAACTTGTTCACCAAGTATTCAGAATACTAAGCTCATCCTTAATGAGCAATACAGAAGTAAAAAAAACCCTCAGTTTTGTAAACACAGCAGAAAGGAATGAAGATGACATATCCTATTCAGTAATTTTGGTTTGCAAATTTGGAGAAAAATTTATAGAAGCTTTCAGAAAACATAACAGAATGGTACTAGAGGCATGCAATATGTCTAATTTCAATATGTCTAGGAGGGAAATAATATTTCTTTCAAATGGGTTCAGTAGAAGGAGTGAAGGAAAATATTCAAAGGAAGTAAAACCCTTTGAATTGTTGATAGTTGCAGTTTCCATTCCAAGGGAAATGGTCTTTGCCTCCGTTTCTCAGGTTGTCATCCTCTTCCAATTTCCTTACTCTGTCCTTCCATAAAAAAAGAAATCAAAAGCTGCTTAGATGAAAAAAGAAAAAATGTTTACATGCTCAAGAAATGCATCCAAACATGCATGTGTGAATGCCTAACAAGCACAGTTTTCCCTTCAGAACGGAAAGGAAATTTTGTTGCCTTTTCCATTCATCTTACAAGCTTTCTTTGAAAATGTAGATAAGTAAACTGAATGCCCAGTGTAACTTGAAAGAAGCAGCAATAAAGCATATTGTGGAACACATGTTCTGAATTTGATTTGCTGACTTGAACAAAAGTAGTAAATATGTTAGCACACATCAAACTTTCTTTTTCTAGGACTGCATTAGAGTCAGTCTGACAGATAAAATAAACATGGTAGCCCTAGTGAGGTTGATGGATTTAAAGCCATTAAGGAGGTAGTTCATTATACTAAGCCAACAGCCACTTTTGACAAGAAAAATCATTTAACCTTTTCACATGTAACCTTCTAATTAACTTCAGTCTGAGACATAGCAGAGCCTTCTCTCTTTTCCCCTGT
The DNA here is from genome assembly GCF_049639895.1 of Pseudopodoces humilis. Classification (NCBI taxonomy): domain Eukaryota; kingdom Metazoa; phylum Chordata; class Aves; order Passeriformes; family Paridae; genus Pseudopodoces; species Pseudopodoces humilis. The sequence continues at coordinate 20,182,791 of NC_142203.1, read as the reverse complement.
CCAAAGAGCTACGTGGCCAAGTATGAGCTGTGACTGTTTACAAACCAAATTGTAGAGCAATTAAGATAGAGAACACCGCTTAGTTTGTAATCAGAACATGTTTCTGTCTTTAGAATTTAAATTTTAGAACTTAGAATTTTACCATGGCTTTGTGGGACATCACTATGCAATGTTTCTTTTTTTGTGTTGCATCAGGTTTGGGGAACGGTACTCACCAATTCAGAGCCCCAGCAGGACTCCAAAACCAGGCTGCTGGTCTCTGTCGCTCCCCCAATTTTGCCCTCTCCCTCTCCTTTGTTATGGAGTGAAGAATGGGAGTCACAAAATGCAAAGATCACGGGTTGAGATAAGAAAAATTTACTGGAAACAGCAAATGGTGTAAGAAAATGAACGGTAACTGAGCACACCCCACACACCCTCACTGACAACAGACAGCACTGGATGGCTCCTCCTGCCGTGTTTCCTGAACTGGAAGTAACCCTTTCTCCCCAGGAGAGAGCCCCTTTCCCACACCCCCATCAGTGATGTGAGGTGGTATAGAATAACCTACAGGTCCTGGTCATGCCCCCTCCTGGATGCTGAAAGGAGTTAACGCTGTCCTGGCCAGAACCAGGACATGTTGTCAGAATCATGGAAAAGACCTCAAAAAACTGTAAACCTGTCACGATCACCAGGTGCCATATCCACATATCAGTTTTGAACACTCCTGGGGATGCTGACTTTACTATTTCCCTGGACATCCTGGTCCAATGCCTGACCACCCTTCTGGTGAAGAACATTTTCCTAACATCTAATCTAAACCTCCCCTGGCACAACTTGAGGCTGTGTCTCCTCATCCCATCACTTGTTACCTGGAGAAGAGTCTGGTCCCCACCATGCTACAACTTCCTTTCAGGCAGTTATAGACAGCAGTACAGTTTCTACCCTTGAAAAAGGTTTCTTGTTTCTAACTTGAAAAATTATTTCTGAAAATACATGTCATCAAGTCATTCAGTGCACATACAGTCACATAGTATTTTGGGGAAAAAGCAAGAATTTCCCAGAAAGCAGTCCTGAACTCAATACTATGGCCTGCTATATGTTTTAAAGAACTTATATGCATACTGGAGTGTAAGCATATTAAAAAGAGAACACTGGTGCCATTGTCTTTACATTTTTGCTCCACACTGGTTTTTTTAGAATTCTCTAAAAAGCACTTTGTATTCAGATTAACAATAAACTATAGCAAGTTAGATAGAATATATATTTTGTGGCTAGAATACATTGCTTGGGAAATTTTATAATGTTTCTTTTTTGTTTAAGTGGGGCAGGAATCTCACTTTTAATTTATGAAAGAGGCTATGATTTACATCCTTAATGAAGAAAGTGTTTAAGTGTTTGTGCAAATTCAACACCATGTATGAAACACAGAAATTTATTGTTTTCCAAGTCATGTTCCCTAAAAATGAGCTTATTCATATGCCTTCCTTTGCCAGAGTCTGCATTCACACACACTGGGATTTGACTCCTTTCTTCTTTACTAGTGGAGTCCAACCAACAATGTAGAGATTGTGTTCCTCAGATTTTTTTCTAAACTTCCTTGTAATGTAGAAGTGGCCTTCATAACTCATGGATAAGGTCACAAACCTGAAAGATACCAGGTAAGCCCTCTGCACAGCAAGCAGGGGAATAGTTTAGGGAGAGGTCAGCAACAGAGAAGGCAGGAGACACAGTCTCACAGTCCCCATGCCTAGGACATGTCCTGCCTGGAAAGGTGCTCCTCTGCAGCTCTTCTGCCCAGCAGACAAGGACTCTGACTACCCTGTGCAAAAGCCCCAGGTTCAGCTTTTGAGATGCAGAAACAGAAATCAGGTTTCAACCTTCTGGCTGCTGTGATCTGAACCACAAAGTGGTTCACAAAGACAAAGTCTGAACCTTTTTTAAGATGAGAAGAAGGTACAACAACCTCTCTGCTTTTGGGATAAACTGTCTTACCACCATGCTACAACACTGCTGGACCACACAGCCCTACCATGCTGATGTAGTTTTTTTTAAAAATCATTATTCTTCTCTGCAAGAGGAGAGTGTCCAAATTAGCTTGACCTCTTGGTTTATCATTTTTGCAAGCATTCACCTGTGCGCAGTAGATAAATCAAATGTATTTGAATACCTAGTCTTCTCATCAGGAGGCTTAGGCAACGCCGGGTGTTTAATTGTTGAGGCCAGGGAGAAAGTAAGATGTCAAGAGGTGAAACTATAAATGCATTAGGATCTTTATTTTTCAATGGAAAACATTTTCAAGATATTCTGAGCAGTTGTGGGGTTGCAGGTTTCCTTGAAGAGCTTTTCCATACTGATCTTGAGCATACGTGCCTCAATATTTTATAAAATAAAACCAGATAACCATCTAAGAAAGTAGCAAAACAATTATATTGCTATTAATTTTTTAGGAGTTCCTTAACATATACATCTAGCCCATTTAAATGTGGAGATAGGAAACTATCTGCAGCTTCTGGAAGAATTTCCATAATGGAGAAGAGGTTGAAAAGTAGAGCAGTACACTGGCTACAGATAAGTGCTAGTAAGGCGATTTCACAGTGTTTTCAGAAATCACGCAAAAGAAAAGTTAAGATAAGGCTAAAGATTACCCTGAATTTTTATTTTTCTTCCTTAGTCAGTGTGTTGCTTCTTGTATATTAATCTTTCTGTTTTACTGTCTGTTATCATAATAAACAAATCAAAATGTGATTTGTTTATTATGCATGTTCATGCTTCTCACAGAAAAATACAGCTATCCTATTCTAATTGTTATTTGTAATACAATTTTTTCTTTTACTCTGTCTAGATGCTAACTACACTAGCAATTTACAATGAGAACATAACAAAATTGGGAAACTCCCAGCCTAGAGGTGAAATTTTGAGCATGTATTAATGCATATTGCCATAAAGAATCATTCAGTTTTTACTGTGCCAGCCAGCAGAAACTCAGCAAATTGTCACGACAATTTTCAGCTATTCATAACATGGTAGTGCACACCCACAATTGGCATGGAAAACGTGGTGTGAAACAACAGCAGATGATGGGTTATGATGATGGTAAATAACAATGATAATGGCTATTGATTTTTTTGGAAGGACATTTCACTGTGTATTGTTTGTGTAAACAGTGACACAAACAGCTGGTGTTACTAGAAATGGTGAATTCACATAAGGAAATGGAACATTTGCAAATCTCTCCATTCATGGAGGTCAGAAATGTCAGCTCTATTTCCCATATGTATAAGAGATTAATATATCCTGCATTGCCTTCCTTTGGTTTTTGGGGATTTTTTTGGGTGGTGGTAGTTATTTTATTCTTTTGGGTTTTTTTCATTTTGTGTTTTCTTTCTTCATTTGTTTGTTTGTAGGGTTTTTTGTGTTTGGTTTTGGTTTTTTTCTTCTTTTGTTTTTGGTTTTATGGGGAATTACATAAACTACATATGATATTGTGAAATTATCAAAATTAATCAAAATAATTATCAAAATAATCAAAAACTTGATAATATCAGTCATCAGAATGTTGTTGCCACAACCTAACTATTAAAAAGCGTGAGTCTTGGCCATTTTGTACTTATCACATACTGATAAATAGGGAGGAAGGTTTCAACGAAGTTGTGGATAGGTACATTTTTTTGTACGAAATAAATGGCTTTTCTAGATAGTTCAGATTCCTTTGTTTTTAAAATTTTACATGTACCACGTATCTACTGTGCAGGCAATAACATGTATGATCTGATATGCAGCTACAGTACCTAGCACAACATTCAAGGTCAGCATGTGCTTAGCTAACATACTTCAGGTTACTATTAAATGTGAAAAAATCAACACCAGTCTCCTTGGTTAGCTCCCAGACTTCTCTGGCTGCAGCTTTAATGATTTGTCTTATCAGACTTCAAAGGGATTGCTTAAAATGAGGAATGTGAGCAAAAGTTTAGAATACTAGCACTTCAATAACAATGCAAAATATGAACGTATCTTTTATCATTTCAATTTCACTCTGCCTGTTAATTTATTTGTATTAGGTTTACTGATAGTAATTCATATCCTGAGCAACAGCAGTTATTTCCATCCTACCTGTAAATTATGTCTAGATTTTCCACAGATCTCTTTTTCAAAATACTGAGCGAGTTTTAGTAGTGAATTGGGAGAGCATGGCTCCTCTCTTGCTTGCACTTTTGCATAGCATCTGAAGAGAGATAAGAAGGGTCTTCTTAGCTTTGGGGAACCTGGAGCCTCATTAGGTGATGGAAGGGAATTTCTTCCTCTAATGTGCTGCACTAAAAAATATGCTCAGCACAGAATGACGAAAATCCTGTCCACCTCAGCATGCTCTAGCCACCCAAACTGCTAATGTCAACGCTGAACTTTTGAAAGTGTTGCCCTCCATGGAATGCAGCCAGATTTCCCATGTTAAGTAGAAGGCAAATATGTTGAAATAAATGCAACATTTCCCCACCTCCATGAGAGAACAAAGATACTGGAGTACAGCTCTGCTGGTGGCCAATTGCTTATATATTTTCATGGATCTTTCAAAGTGGCTGGAATCTTTGATGTGCTATGATTTCCTTTAAACTCTAGGAACACTGCAGCCTTGTTTGTATTGCTGATTTCCATCTACTACTTCTGCTGCATTTCCTCACACTGTATACATGGGAGGAGAGACTTTCTTTATGTGACAGAAACTCCCATACTTTTGTTAATGGGTACAGACCTGTGTTTAAATTACTTCTTTATGCTGGTTACAGCAACAAAATGGTTTTCTTTTAGTGAAATATCCCTTTATATTTGTTGATACGAGGAAAAAGTATCTTGCTAAAAGGTAACTCTAACTGAATATATTTCTGAGGTCTAGCTGAAATGTTCACAATTTTTTTTGTGTAACTTGGAAGAGAAAAACAAGCCAGAAAAGAGAAAGCATAGGCTACGTGCTGGCCTGCTTCAAACCTGCTTTTAGCTGTCATCTGAGAGGAAAAATGCAATGGGAAAGATGAATGAGAGAGAAAGGAAAACAAAGAAATAAAAAAAATCAAAGACACAAAGAATTGTCCAGCTTCCTGCTAAAGCCCACTGACTCCAGTCTGGGAAATATGTAGGAATATGAAACGGAGATCACACACCCCATGCCCCCACACCCTCATTGAATTATTTTGTCATATCACAAGATACAAAGCAGCTGTTTAGTAAGAAGACAATCTTTTGCTGTGTCTTAAACAAAGCAAGAAGAGTGCATGAGAAGTCAGACATCAGGGTTTGGTGCAGATGAATCTAACACAGGACTTGCACAGCTATTCTGCATGTAATCTCATGAAACAAAAGGGTCTTATCTTAAAAACATTAATAATTTATGTGTGGTGATCATATTTTCAAAAGCATAAAATAATTTGAAAAACCTCGCTAAGCCCGTGGGAATTAATAATGCTTTTCAAAGACAGTGGTTTTGAAACTCTAAGTAGCCACATTTTGATTTCCTGTTTTAAAAATTATCTTTCTGGCATGTTCCATTGAGACTGTTTATGTGCCACAGAGAACACTGTGTATTTTCTCCACATAGATGAATGTGTTCCATAATGACTATGTCCCTCTCCTGAAAGCTTACACCATCAACAAGATAATCTCACATCAGATGAGATTTTGCCTGTGGACCTTAATTACTTCACTGCTTTTATGAAAAACCTGCAGTGTTCATATATTTTCAAGCAAAGACTGACATTTTGTATCTGGTTTTCACAGGTAAAGTAATAATAATAATAATAATAATAATAATAATAATAATAATAATGTAATAGTAGTAGTAATGGAAGCTAAATGCCAGCTGAGTTTGCAAGGCTTTGCAAGTAACAAACCTCAAATTTCAAGTGCTCAGCAGAGGTTTGTCAGAGGTTGGTGGCTAGATTTGACAGAGATTCCTGCTGCAACGAAGTTGTGTGAGAGAGAGAAGGTCACTGGGGCTTAGCAAGACAACCTTGTAATTCTTCCTACTGGCACCCAAGACAGATTAATTATGAACAGGAAAAATACTCAACCTTCACAGTCCTCCTTGCTAAAAAGTAGGAGCACGGAGCAGGAAAACACAAGTTGGAGCAGGGAGGGAAAGACAAACAAACGGGAATGGAGTGAAAGCAGGCTGAGAAAGAAGCAGAGGAACTGGGAGGAGGTGTTTAGAGAGGCAAGGGCACCACAACTGCAGCAAGCTGTGAGGAGCCAGGACAGAATTTGTGCTGTGACAAAATGTTTCCTTATTCCCTCAAAGCTTTGGGTAATGTCCCAAAATCTGTGGATTTCTTTATTCCTTTAGTGTTCTTGGGTAGGTACAGAAAATGTGTATCAGGCCTCCTGGGGCATGGGTTGCACTTTCTGCCAGCGTTGGTTCTACGACATGTAAGATAGAGTTGTGACTTGTGTTTTTTTTAATGCCTGCTGCCATATGAGGCAAAATTACTTTTAGTGGTGGAATTCTAATATTTGTCTCTAATTGAAGGCTGTCTTCAGAAATACTAAACAGGAATATGACTGTGCAATTAAAGGTTGTACCAGAGCACGCATGCAAAAATTAGAAATTAAGATTGCATGTGAATAATCCTAATGGTAAGAGTCTTTAACTTTTAATATTCTTACTTTGCAGCTTTAATATTTTTAGTGATCGTTTTGTGTGCTCTGATATATATGTATTTTTTAATCAGAAAAAATCGTAGAATTGCTTTAACTCCTACATAAACACTTTCCTTTCCTCATCTTTGCCCACAGAATCAGGTGACTGGAATGTGTAATTTTCTGAGTGTGTCTTTCAGAAATATACACAATGAATTAACAGATTTTGTTTTCTCAGTTAAATCACTCATAAAATTAAAATCAGGGTACTGAATTTTCTTTTGATGTGTTTCAGTCATTCACATGGCTCTAAGTTTGAACACTTTCTTTTTTTACTTTTCTTTTTTTTTTTCCTTCCTCTTTTTTGTTATTTTTACCAGTCTGCCTGCTGCTAATTCTCAGCTTGTGGCAGAGGAACAGAGACATGAACATATGCTCTGAAAGAGAGGTTCTTTCACATTTGTATTACAGAGAGTTTTGTTGCTCCTTGAGCCCAATAACCTCACAAATTAATTCCTTTTGCTTGCAGTGACATCTGTTGGTGAGGGCAGAGCTGATTAACTGCAGGGCTGGCTTCATTGAGGCATTTAAATGCAGCAGATGTTTCTTTTCTCTTCCCACCATCTTACTTCCAAGAAAGTGGAAAGGTTTTTGGAGAATTGATACGAACCTTGTTCACACAGATAAATTAAATCCCTGCATCTGGATATCTACCACTGCTGCTAACTATAGTGCCTAAATGACCACTGGGCCAGGGGTATTAATCACCAAGACTATAAACACAAAAACAAGCAAAAAAATAGATTTATATAATCAAAGGATATTTCTGGCAAGAAAATTCCTCAGTTACTGTGTATGCACAAGATAATTTCTCCCCATATCTTTGTAGAACTCTTCACTGAGACAGAGAATATGAAAAGAGATGCTTCAATATTTGAACTATAGGCTTTATTAAACCAAAGGAAACAGTTGCATTCTTAAGTCTCAACATTTTTACTTTATTTTTTTCTTCCATTAACTTTTTCTATAATATTTTGTTGCTTCACTTAGAAAAACATCATATGTTGGCTTCCAAGTATTTTTGTATTTATCATCCATTTCTGGTTTTAAAATTAAAAAGAAAATCACTTCTGTACAAACAAATGCACTCAAAGTTTTAGAAATCTCAGGTAATGCTTTTATATATGTAAGTAACTGTATGAGACAACAACTGGTCTTTACTTTTGAGTCAAAATTGAAATATAAACTCTTGTTATTCTTGGGCCACATCATCTTTTCCATGAATGAAAAGACATGTTTACTCCTTTCTCTGTATCCCTTTTGACAGTTACTAACATGGATATATCTTGACAATGAATACATTACTATCTTTTCAAGAAGCAAGTTTGAGGCATCTTTTGAATGGAAAATATTATCTAGGACAGTTTCTTAGTTTCAGTTTTATGCAGTAAGAACGCCACGGCTTGAGTTCATTGGAAAGTATTTCAGTTCACGCACTTTCATTTATAAAAGAATAAAGATTTGATTTTATCACGTGTTAGTCGACACCACCAGTGAAATTTCATCATATATGTGGCATTTTTCCTAATGAAATTTCAATATGTCCCTTTTCATTTTAATGAGAAGCAATTTCTTGTTTCTGTGATTACAAATGGTGTAGGACAGTTGTGCAGCAGTGGCAGTATCACATGTTCTGCAGGAGGATGAACTCTCTGAGGCTGTGTTTAATAGCCCCAGTCTGTCATTAACTTTCAGATCACATGGTAAAGGTGCAGCTTCTAAGCTCTAGTCAGGTATCTCCAATGGCTCACAACACAAACTTTAAAAAGTGGGATAGGGAGCGGGTTAAGGAATCAACATCAGCTTAACAATTCCCACTTTCTCAGGCCTGGGATACTGAGCATGATAATTTTAGCCTTTCATATCTGTGCTCCAGTACAGAAATAAGAGGGGCTTCACAGGGGAAGAATGTGTATGTCCTTTTCACCATGTGCATATGGTAAACCATACTGACCACAAAATACAGTTAGACAACTCAAAAGCAAAGCTGAGATTTTTGTCAGACTTCTCCATTGTTAAACTCTGCTACAAATGACTGACATATGTTTGATTCAAAAGTCAGGAGCAGGGGGACTGTAAGAGTCTAGTCACTATTTCAAAAGATTGTGTGAAAACAGGGAACTGACAGTACAACAATCTTACCCTTTAATTCGCTGTAGAGAGGTTCACGGAGAAAACACCCTAACTAAAACAAAATTTAAACAAGTAACACTGATCCTCCAACGTGAAAAGTGCTCATCTGTTCTTGCAGAGGATTTTTTCTTAAACTAATAGAACTGATGAATGCTACAACACTGTCTAATTTAAGTCTCAGTCGACTTGCAGTTATTTGAGCTATGATCTAATTCAATTGATTTAACTGTAAGTGCATTGGCTGTAGTGGTAGTGGGTGACTTCAGGTTACTAATGAAATCAAAGCCCAACTTCCCTTGCAGCATGGATCTGTTTAAGACGTCGCACAACTGTTGAAGATAAAATCTGGCAAAATTTGAAAACATGGTGTCAAGGGAAAGCAGTGTTATCTATTCATGTCTTTTGGGATTACCTTTATAAAATAAACTGAGTGCTTGACAATCACTTTGTCTACCCCTCCTAAACTTAGCTGTTAAAATGCCTAACAGATGGCCAAATGTACCAATAAGAGCTGATCCAAATTCTAGGAGAAGATGTTTGTATAAATGCTAATTTCTAAGTGTCTGCTGAAGTGGGACATTAACATTCACCTTTTCTAAGAAGCTATAGTTATGATGGGGAAAAAATGTTTACTAATATCACATAAGCATGTCAATAAAAGGAAATCAAAATGACAGACAGCTTGGTAACAGCCTCACCATCAATATATATCATATCTTTATACATGATACCGTTCAGCATAAATTTCTCATACTTAAAAGTGCTGTTGATTTTTTCAATATTATCCTCTCCTCATGAAGACAATTGTCAGCACATTTTTATGGACTTCCTTGTGAGCCATTTAGCCATTGGACAATGGGGGTGATTTTTTGTCATTTTAAATGTCACTGAAGTTTGACCCCTGGATTTGATAACTTCACTTTCCTACAAGAAGGAACTGTATCTATTTCTAAATAGCTTGAAAACCTCTACTAAAAGCTTGATAATGTAAGCTAAAGCTTATGTTTTAAAATTATTTTGATGTCACGATATAAGGATTATGTGGAGTTTTTTTAGTGTGTATAAGTTGACTAGATGAGTTGATTCTTCTGTTAGGAGTCCCAGGTTTCCTATCTCTCCCTGTGCTCTTGGTGCAGGGGCTGTTGTCATGGTTTTGCAGCTACTTGCTGCAAAAAACTTAGGGGATAGTTTGCATGAAATTTCATTGCGAGTGTTCCAAGGCTCTGAACATTCTCCCTGAAAAAATAAAGTGGTTTGGTTAGTTTTTTCCAGAGTGGATGTTTGAAAAAATTCAGGTATGGTAAAAACAGGAAAAAAAGATGCACAAATCACTTTGTAGCTTAATTTTGGGTTTAACACATCTGTGAATTATGCTGTTACACATTATTATATTTTAATTTGTTTTTTACTGTGCCTGGCATAGATATCCTTTCAATATGAGGAAAAATAAAAGAATGGGACTGCAAAAGGAATATTACGCACTGTTGCTCTGTAAACATTGGGAAGTCTGAGCTGTATTTCCAAGAATCCACTACCTTTCTCAGTTACCCAATCCATTCTCTGCAGCTGAGAGGAACTGGGATTCAAAGCCCTTTTCACCCTGTGGGATCATGAACCCCTTTGCTAAACCCCGAGGCTCCAGGCTAGCTGCCAGCACTGCAGCATGAGCCGCAGCCTCCTGAACACCCCGCCCAAGCTGTGGCTCCTTTCTGCGGCTGGGGGGGCAAGGAGAGCCCCCTTGGCATGTCCTGGGACCACCAGACCGGCAGGGAGCTGCTGTCCTCTGCCAGGTGCAGGCTTTCCTCTGCAGGATAGGGGACTGGCAACCCCTGGGGTCCTTGGCAAGGCCAGGCAATGTGGGTGTGCTGCTGCTCCCTTTGCCCTCTGCTCGCACAACGTGAGAATTCCGCGCAGAATTCCTCCTTTCTGCTGAATCAGACACTGCAAAGCTATTTGCTCACGAGCTGGCTGAGAGAGCTGTGTGTCTGAGGTTCTTTCCAAACACAACTGGTGAAAATACCAGGCTGAAAAATGAACCCAGAATAATCAAGGGAAATTGTCAGCCTTATTTTTCCAAAGAACTATCATCACCGGTATTCTCAGATTTGAAAGTTTTCTATTTAAAAAAAAACAAAACTCTCTTTTTTAGAGCTGTTTTTCACTTTTTTTTTTAAGAAATTAAAGAATTTTCAAGAAATTGAAAAATCAGTGTTTTCTTTCCTTTGTCAGCAGAAAATATAAACTTTCCTCTTTTTTGAAGTCTAAAATGTCTTTGACTTTTTCAAGATATTTTGAAACCACCCTTTCAAATCCACAGTGCATTTTGGTCATGCTTCTTACTTACAAGTTCACAGTCTCAAATTTTATTCATAAATATAATCTCTAAAAATATAATAATTATTTCTATATTACATAGCTGAAAGAGAAGAAGAAAGAGTTGTTCCCATCAAGCAAATCAGGTTAAGCCAGAGATGAGCATTTCAGTGTGTCTTTTCCCCACAGGTCATTTTGCCGCCAGAACAGACAAGAAGTTGTGAATAAGCCACAATTATACTTTTTTTGCCTGATAAGATGATACAGAGATATTTCTATTGACTGAATGTCACCGCTTGCTCCAAGAGAGTGAGAGGAAGTGAGCACTCATGGACTATGTTGTTGTGCACTTTTGATGAAAAAGCTTAATGAACACTGTAGTTTAAGCTTTCCAAGCTGTCAATATTAATTTTCAAACATCATATTATAGTTTCTCTTCTAAACTATGTAAATAATAGTTCAATACCCATATCAGTTTTTTTCAAAGATACATTCTTACATATAATTGGTATAATTTTGCTTTTCTCATTATTTAAGTATAAAAAGTCAATCATATGTTAGTTTTAGCTGTAAAATACATAGTGTAATTATGAATACAATTACAGCATAGCTGCGGAAATACAAGAAATAAAATAGCATCTATGCCTAGACTTCAACAGTATTGTCAGGCCCATCAATGTACACCAAGAAGGGACTAAGGACTTCTGTAGTCACCAGAAAAAACTCGTTAGAAGAGTTTAAATCTAGCATGAAGTTTTTTCCCTGAGCCATGAATATTTTCTCTTGAAAGTGTGCATAATAATTATAATATCCTTAATGCTATGAATATTTATGGAAAAAAAATATATACTTAAATCATGCTACCAAATTCCATTATTGCCCATAGGGTGTGAGCAAGTGTTTAGTTTTATTAGTTAGTATTTCTCACTTAACTCATTTGACACTGTCATCTAACAATTTTTTAGGACAGAGAGGAGGAAAGGAAAAGAAAAGCTGCTTCTAAGGTTAACAAGACCAGTAATTTTTGGAAATTTCAATTTATGTGACTTAAATATCTTGAAGGGAGAAGGCCTGCAAAACTGAACAACACTACACCAAGAAAACACTAACTTTGTCTTGCACAATCTTTTTGGTAGGAAATGCTGTTTTCCAGCTGATTAAACTATAATTAAAATTATCTATTTGCATTACATATGAACTAGCAGCTAGTTTTCAATACATGGGTACATTTGGGATGAAAAAATATTACAATTTACACAAATGAACTCAAGGAGCACAAAGCAAGTAAGACTGGCATGTTTTGGGTTTGATCCTACAGTTGAGGCAATTCTAGGTCTCAGAAAAAACTTCAAGGCAATGAGGGCATGAAGCCAACATAACTCCTTTTCCATTAGAGGTGCAAATACTCTCGCCTCCATGATGTCCCATTTCCTAGACAGGAAATCTTGAGGGAAAAAAGCCTTCATGGTGGCTATACTGAAATCTCACAGAAGGAAAAAAAAAGTCAAAAAGGGTATTTTTCTCTGGAATCTTACAAGAACAACGTTTCTCAGAAAAAGTTGGTACAATCCAATGAATACACCCACTGTTTATACAGGTGGGCTTCTGCTGCCTTTGGCAGAGAGAAGAGGGACACTCTCACACCAGTTCTGATGACTTCTGGTTCTTTTCAGGTTTACCAGGGGAGGAAATTTGAGTATCAGGTCAGGAAACTTTTGTTTGTCAGTCATTGTGAGAAATAAGATAGACCATTTGTCAGCAATTCCTGTACTCAGCAACCTTGCTAAGGAAAAACTGCAAAACTGTGAACTATCTGAGTAACATAGGAACAGTTTTACTTTGTATTGTGATAACAATTAATTGGCATAGCAATAATTCAGATTTCACAGAAATTAGTCTGTTACCTTGGGAATAAAGCATGCAGTTCTACAAAACTTTCCTCTCTCTCTCTGGCTTTCTCTCTGTCACTTTCCTCCTTCCTAACTGCTGCCACTTGAAAATTTAACTAAAGATAGCTCTAAGCATAATGTGCCAACAGAGAAATGAGAAAGCGGCATCAAACTTCTGTAACAAGGAACAATCCTTTGACACTTAATCCTAGGTCTTCTACCACATCTGCACAAAGCAGAGTATGTTCACAGTGGTTTTTATGAATTCATGACCTGGTGCCATTTTATCATAATTTGGTTTGCTCGTTTCCAGGACACATTACTCATAATAAAGCACTAAGATTTTGCAATATATGTTATTTCCAGCAATCCAAACTTGTCTTCTTTCAGTTCCCATATTTTTAGGATTGGATTCTACTTGCTCTTTTTTCTTTGCCTTTCTGAAAAGTATTTCTCGATAAGAGTTCTTGAACCTGTCAAGACACTGAGTCTGAGCAATTTGCTCAGAAAAGGCAGAACAGAACAAAGATCCAGCAGCTAATGTCATAGCCAAGGTCGATGACACTGAACTGGAAGTCTCATTAAATAATAAAGTACAATGTAAAATGCAATCAGATTCAAAATGATTAGAGTCATTTATGTACCTGCATAATAGATTGAAAATGGACTTCACTGCAGATTCAAATATATTGGTAAATTCTAAAAGGGTAAAATATATATAAAAAAAAAATAATAAGTCTTGTAATAAAGCATTAAATATATAAATTTCAAGCAAAGTGTAGGAAAAAGCTCTACTAAAAAATATCAAGCTGTCTGTTTCAATGAAAGAAACAGCCAGGAATATTTGTTGGAGAAAATTTCATATAATAAATCCCACAAAGGGCATACAGTTCTTCTTACAATAATACAGTTATCTGTCATATCATCCATGTCTTCCTTGATTCGTGGTGTAACAAAACACTGAGAAACTAGAATTCATTCATACTGGAAAAGAGCAAGAAGATTTAATAAGGTCCTAATTTCAAGCTTCTAAATCTGTAAAGGGCTTGATAATATTGATTTCCATTGCACTTAGCAGCTATACTTCTACCTTGGAGAAGTTTGCAGTCTCAAGTTGAGTAAATCATAAAATTTTATCCAAGGCTCCCAGATCAGTAGAAAGCAAGATCTTGGATATGCTTGTTGTTTATTTTTCAGGTGTAACAGGAAAACAGATAACCAGAGGAGTAGACTTAGTAGCTAGAATCATTTGGGACAGTTCCAAATTTACCCCTAAAATCTGCACTAGCTTTGCTCTCTGCTGACACTTGAGTTGCAGCCTCAGAGGTGCTGGAGAGGTTTACACAAGGAATTATGTCTCACTTGTGTAAGGCTCTACCACTAGTCATGGGATAGATATCAAAAGAACACTTTCCAGGGAAGGTCCTATAGACTCCTCTAAGCAGACACAGGTTATAAGAATATTCTTTCCTTTAAATAGAGAGAAACTTTCAATCTTTTCATCATTTTAGATGGTGATCAGCTATGATTTTTTTAAAAAAAGGATTGTTATTAAAGAGCTGTATCAGGTTGAAGAGATAGCTTACAAATAGGGGCAAGGGTTGCAGCCAAGATTAAATCTCTCAATAAGCCATGGAAAAATTCATAAAATTGGGGCAAAGAAGGGAAAGCATGAAAATAGAGAATATACTTTAGCAATTGTTCTGAATAAATTATTTTGATTATTTGGGCAGACACTGGGGGGAAATTATATTTTCTAGAAGAAGGATAGCAAAGGAGTCAGCAAACACGTCAGTGCATATTTTAGAAAAGTTTCAGGAGCAACTTTTTCCTTTATTTGGAAGTCAGAAGCAGCACTTCTGTGGTTAACCCTAACAAATTGCATCCAGTTTTCCCTAGTTATTGTCTTTCAAATTGCTTTCAGTTTGAATACTAAGTAACATGATCCAAAATTTGAATTAATTTTAAAAATACCTACTATTTGGTAAGATTATGGCAGGTAAGAAACACTTAAGAAATTTGAAGGAGCTCTTCCCAGTCTGACAGAGAGTTGAGTTCTACTACCAGCAGCTGGAGACAAGAATTATTTTGTTTCAAGACTAAACTGAGATTTCTAGGAGAAAAAGCTCTTCTCCTACATCAACTTGTTGCATCCATCCAGAGTTGTTTTCTTTTCACTTGTTAGATATTAAGTTTCCTCTTTTCAGACTACTTAATCATCAGTGGAAATCCTCTCCACATTTGCATGGGGCTTTGTAAGATGGACATATTTCCTGTATTAGTGATGTAGTCTTGTGCCTCTACCAATCTTACATTAGTTAGATTAAAGTCCTCATCTGAGACTAGGCAACAAGTTTGTAGTCAGTAACTGAATATGGAGGTTTTTAATTTTTTTTTATTATTTTTAACTGAAATTTTATTGTAAAAACTACTTAGTAGACTGGTAGATTTGGTGGGGTAATTTTTGTTGTGTCTCCTTTAAGGACGACTGGCCGCTCCACTGTCTGTAGTTTTCTAAAGACACTAAATATTTAAGTACATGAGTGTAATAAATCAAGTAAGGAAATATTCACGTGGAATTTTTGTGAAGATTCCAAATGAGAATGTATCTGCAGTAAGCTTATGTGTATATGAAATGTGCATGTGTTTGCCGAGAGTTACGTCTGGTCTTAATCCACAGTATTATGAGACAATAAAACTATATTTCTTAGTACTTTTTTGGGATATAACTGTCTTTTTTGTGTGTGTGTGTGTGTGTTGATGATATTTCATTTCCTAATTCTTTGATACAATGACTAGAGATGAACAGTTATGAAAGGCAAAATCCCACTCCTTTAAAAATATTTTATTGAAGTATTTCATTCTTGGATTATGCTGGTTATATTTGGATAAATATTCCTTAGGCTCATAGTAAATGTTCTTTTTCTTGTAAAGACTTTTTTCCCCTCTTTTTAATAATGGTAAGATTTGCTAAGACTTAACTGTCTGAGTCAGTATTATAATTATATCAATTCAAGACAAAAAAGTAAAATAGTTACTGTCTCAGCTTTTCAGATATAATGTTACACCTCTGGCACCTGTTCAAATTCTGAAGGAATAATGAAAAAAGTGGTTCAAACTTCAAACAAGAAATGCATTTGGTTGTATAAAAAGTATGAACTATTTTTCTAGTAGCCATCAGCAGGAAGTGGCAAAGGGAGTCATAATCAATAGTTCTAAAAACAATTTTAATATCTAAACATTATTTTTGCTGCTCTTACTTTAACAGGAGAAGTGTTCTACTTCACAATTACCATGAATTCTTCTTAGAATAAATGAAACATAGAAACACATTTTTTAAAAATAAGATATGTATTGTATTAACACAATTACAAATGGCAAGTGATGTGTCTGAGTAACTCGAAATGTGCGAGGATGGACAGAGGGAACTGGAGTTGTTCAGTCTGGATGAAGGCAAGGAGGGCCAAGAGGAATCTTATCACTCTCTACAACTACCTGAAAGGACATTCTAGCCAAGTGGAGGTTGGTCCGTGCTCCCAGATCACAAGATATAGGATGAGAGGAAATGGACTCAGGTTGCACCTGGGAGGTTTGAATTGGCTTTTAGTATAAATTTCTTTAGTGAAAGGCCTCCCAAGCATTGTAACAGTCTGCCCAGGAAAGTGGTGGAGTCACCATCCCTGGCTGTGTTTAAAAGATGTGACAATGTGTCATTGAGGGACATGGTTTAGTGCTGGACTTGGCAGCGCTGGGATAACGGGTAGGCTGATGATTAAAGGTCTTTTCCAATCTAAATTATTCTCTGATTCTACTGACTATTTTTTCTGAGTGACCATCACTTTTAGAACTAGATTCATGGAAGGAAAAAAACTGTGTGGATGGATATTCTTTTGGTCAGCACAGGGTTTATATCCATGACACTTGAAGAAGGTCTTGCCAAGATTATTCATGGTAAAGCAGAAGGAAAAAAAACTTGAGCATGGGGGCTCCATTTAAACTAAGAGATAATTTGACCATTATCTAGTACTAGCTCTAAAATTGGATTTCCATTTAAATTGCTATTAACTGTATTTATTTTTATAAAATAATAAAATACCTGCAGCAAAACAGAGAACAAATTAAAAATCAGTCAAAAATTTTGATTCAAAACAAGAGTAAGAAACTCTTCACTAACATTTAGATTCTTATTTTTGATTTATCAGTCACTCTTTCCATTTCCTCAGCTCTCAGAAAACTTTTCTCTGACCTCAAATCACCAGGATGTCTTTGCATCCAATCTTCTTGAATCTGGGCTTGTGGGGGTCTTGTTTAAATCTAGCTAGGAATATTATTGTGTTTTGTCTAGAATGGCAGAGTTACAGGCTATAAGTTCTTAGCAACAGTGTTTGAAGTTTTCAGGTGGTTCCATGTTCCTGAGCTGTAGATCAGTATGATTTCACAGATAGTCATAATTATTTCTTTTTTTATGGTTTTGTTATTTATTTTATTTTGGCTTTGTTTGTATATTTGTTTATTTTTGTTTGTTCAAGTTTTTTGAACTATCTTGTAGCAATGAAAGACAGCGATACAACCACTTTGTACCAGGTACCAGGGATCATTACAACACAATAACTTCATACAAAAAATACTATGACTGAAAGAAGCTAAGTCTTTCATGTACCCAGTGTCCTCTCTTAGTACAAAGTACGTAATTTTGTTGAAACTGGTGAAACACTGATTATTTACACCAGTCAGTGACATTCACCCTTTATCTAAATGTCTATGTATATTAAATTATTAAGACAAATCCCACATTTAGAGGCTGTAGGGTTTTTTTTATTGTTTAACCAGAATCATCCAATTTGAGCTTGTTGATGAATGGAAGTGATCAAAGTCTTAGTCTATAACGTCTTGAAGGCCTACAACTCTCACTGCCTGCATGACTGCTTTTTTTAAACTCTTGAAACTTGTGGCAGGACAACTAATGACAACTAATTCTATTTTCTTTATTTTATTCCTGCCATTAGTAAGTAGTTTGGGGACACTTATTTTTAAATACTTTTAAATATAAAAATTCAAATGTTTGATATGAAACAGAGTTCTAGTCCCAAAAAAAGGGTATTTTGAGAGTAAGCTGAATATGAGTCATGAGAGACCCTTGAGATGGTGAAGACCAAGCATACATATTAGCAAGAATAAAAACAGTGGGTGATAGGAATCATAGAACAGACCAGCTTGAAAGGGACTTCAGAAGATCAGGTACAACTTTTCATGGGGAAGGGAGCCTAGATGAATTTATCTGCCACCCTGTTCAACTTGAAAAACTCCAGCAAACAGAGAATGTAATAATGATAGATGCTTCGGAAATCTATTCTTTGAGGAGAGGTTGAAAGATGTTCTTTATAATTTTCTGAAAATAAAACCTAAGAGAGAAGTTCATGATGTAGTGTGTTGTGACAATACCCCCAACTGTTTTCTGAGAAGAAATATAGAAGATTTAGGCTGGATTTGCAGAAGAGACTGAGCTTAGGCCTTAAAAAGACCCAACTCTTAAAAGATGAAACTGTCGCAGTATATCCAGAAGCCGTGTACGTCTTCCACTGAGAAATTTTAACAAAAAGTTTGTTATGTGCAATGGGTTATGCACATAAAAGTGGATGATGTTCCAGGTTGTCCTGTTCTGGTCCTCACATTCCACTCAGCCCCACATGTTTTGTTCTTTCCCATAACGTGCTCTGTGGAAACTGTCTATACTCTCAGAATAGTCTTATAGCCAACAGGCACATATTATTACTGTGTATTTTGATGATAAAGTTAGAAATATCAATGCAGAGCTTACTAATTCCATAAAGATTTTAATAACTGCCCAGACTTGATCTGACTGTACTATGCCACTGTCTAGTAAACCTAGAAAGATTCCAGAACAATCTGTGGCCACCACAAATAGTATTTTAATGATTCAGGTGTTTTACACAGAGGACTAAACCATCTTATTACAGCATTTGACAGCAAGATTGGCTACCTGTGCTCAGAAATAATGTACACAGATCCAGCATTGTGCAAGTAAAAAAAGTGAGGTTTATAAATGTTAGGATAGAATTTGAGCAAGAGATGGCACAAGTATCAGAATGACACACTAATGTTGTAATTTTAAATAATTTAAATCTATCATAAGACCCTCCTTGAATTTCACCTGTTTAATACAACATGAAATTAAATCCATTCATTTTGAAAATATTATTTTAATATTTATAGCTCTCATTAAATGACTATAATTTCAGAATTAAATGATGTTTCAAGATATAGTAGAATTCTTCTTAGAATATTTGTTTTTAATCAAAAGGATACACACAGTTGTGAATTCATAATTAACTTCACCATTACTTTCTCTACTAATAATTGAATGAATTTTTTTTGTACAAAGTTTAACTAGTTTTCTCATCTCTCCTCATTCCAGAAAATGTCTATCAGCAACCCTATGTAAAATGCCCATTTTAAGTAACAGAACTTGTAAATGACTGCAGAATTCTACGGAAATATTTAATCAGTTTAGATGTGCCTTTAATAAAATTGTCATAATATAATATAAGGTGACCATTGCCAAGAGGTAATTTATTTGCATTCACAATGCTCCAGGCAATTTTTTATTCCCATTTCCCAGGAGTGAAACAAACATGACATTCAAAATTGCATGCCATATTGTGATTATCTGAGGAGATAATTCAAGTCATCACACAAATATTAATTCCGAGTAGGAACTAGGTTAACAAGGCCATGCAGCACTTTTGTTTTGGAACAAAACTTTGACTGAGCATTCACAGCAGCGTCTGAGTGACAGCAGTGCAAAATGGAGTATAAATACTACAGTTGCAGGCAAAACTATATTAAAGAATATTACGCAGGATGATCAGCCTTCCAGAACCAGCAAATGTCATCTTTTTCATCTTAGACTGCAAAGTCTGAATAACAGACTTTTGTAACTGCTTCAAGAAAAGCATAGATTTAAACTTTAGGACTAATGGTGCCATGAAGCTGTGGATGAGTGATTCACTGCAAGCCCTGTCCTCTCCAGAGGTGGGAGACACATGATTATCCTTCTGTTTCCATTGCTCCGTATTTTAATGACAATCATGACAATCTTCTGTTGGCAGTCTTTATCACAATTGCAATACCTTTTATTAAATAAGTATTAAATAAATATATATATTGAATTAAATAATAAAATAAATATATTAAATATGAAATAGCATTTAATTATTTGATTTATTGTACCGCCACACATTTGGTTTCGAATTTAGGGATTTTTTGCATTGGACAGCTTCCAAGGTGCTAGCATCAATTAGGATTATTAATTATCATTTTTTATGTCAGAAATTACTCTAAACATTAACATGCTTTGTACCGTAAGAAACTTCTGTGCTAAATTTTTGTCTTTGCAAAGCGCTATAATTCTGCAGAGGCAGATTCTGGTTCTACTATTATTTGTGTTACACATATGAAATTTAAAGATAATAACTTTGGGAGGGCTAGTGCCAATGTAATATCTTTAAAATTGATTTCTCAAAATAGTGGTTTATGTTAGAGAACATGTGTATTTTACCACTAGTTTGCTAAGAAAATGTGGAACAAGAGGTACTTAATATGAGGATATGAAGGACTGTAAGGACCAATGTTCAGTTTATTGAAAAGGAATTTCTTGGCATAGAGTTACACATCTCTTCTTAGAAATCTCTGTTTTATTGAAATCAGGCACTAACCTCATTCCATTGCCCCCTTGATTCCTTTTCCAAGAAAGGAGTAATTTCTAAGTCCAATACCCTAATACAATTGTCAGTATAAATCAGGAAACCAGAGCAAGCCTTTGAAAGAACATGTGAAATTAATTTGGCAGCTGAGACATGTAACTGACACCTTGAGATAAAGGCATAGAAAGAGATAAACCCCTAATAAATGATTCTGCATCACCACAGATGCTCAGTCTAAATGCACGAAGACAAACAACAGCACAGGACTTTACATATAGCAATAGTTTAGGCATAAACTTCAGATTAGATTGTTTACAAGTTGGAATGCAAATAAGCAAATATCCAGAGAAAATTAACTTTCCACTGTTTTAAGGTAACTATGAGCCATGCTTACAGAATCATTACATGTTTTTCAGCAATGTTTGTGAGTTGGTGCATGGAAGGATAGCGGGGGAAGAGAGCTGGGAAAGAGAGAGCTCCTTTTCTTTGGAATCTGTCAAAATAAAACAGCTTTCTAAGAGCAACTTTTCGTTCTGGATAGGTCGTGTGGAACTACCCAGGCTAACAACAGTAATTTTCTTTTATCTTGTCATTGTGTTGCTGCATCTTTCCTCTGCCTTTGATAGTTCTTGGCTAACTTTGCTTTCTGATATGTATGTTAAGACCAGCACTCGGTCAGTCACTATGCTTCCTGCTTTCAGTCACAGAGATATGGAGGCCCTATCAAGCATTTTGCTCAGTCTCTTCATAATTCCTCTGGAGGAGTGGCATTATCAGATTCCTACATAACACCAGAGATATTTTTGTTCACCTTTAGTGAAGGACTAGTGATTTTATGAAGGAAGGTGTTTTCAGGCTTTTAGAGTCTCTCTTGTACTCAAAGGAAACATAGCACAAGGAGGTTTGGAGTGACAGGGACTAATGTCCTCTACCATTGTGATCCATGAACTATTCAGCTTCGGTACTAAACAACCTTTGTGAGCAAAGAGTTCTTTAGGAAAAAAACTGGCTCAAATATAAGTGCAGTGGAGACTACTTGTGGGGATAAAAGATGAGGTCCCTTTTCTATTATTCTTCCAACCACCAGCTATTTTCTCCTCATCAAAGATTGCCAGGCATGGTGTAGATTAGATTTTCTTTGATGTTTTCAAGTGCTGAAAAGAAACTCCTTTGTCTGAGAGCTACTTGGCTTCAGGTAAAGAGAAAAACCTTCATCCTGTGTGAATGCTGGTTAAAGCCAATTATAACCCAACTGATTTTTCTTTGCATTAAAAAATAATGACAAAGTCAATACAAAATACAACTCTACCACCAATTTACTTCTAATTCTTTAGTGTTTCTGGGTGGATATTTAACTGATAATAGGCATGTCCATGTGTGAGAAGGAGGTATTTTATGTTTAAAATGGACATATTATTTGTGGAGAACACTGATCTTTAAAAGCTTGCTAAGACAAGAAGAAATATATAAGCCACTGTTCTGCCGGGTGAAAAATGTGAAATGGACTAGTTATGTTTCAAGCACAGTTTGCATTGTTTATTTAAACACACTTATTTAAAGTGTGCCTAAAATACCATTCCCACAGCTTTGTTCAATGTCAGAAAATTAACTGATTTTTCATGTGTGAAACACATTGCAAATGACATCTAGCTCTGATTTCACCAGAAGCACATTTTTTAACTTGCTGTAGAGCAAAAAAAAAACCTTTGGTCACTATATAATATGTACGGAAAGAACTGACTATCTTTTCTTATACAATCATATTGAAAAAAACATCTCATAAGAATCTGTGGGTAGTATTAATAGGGGAAGCACTGCATGCAACTCAGAATCATTTCTAATGGAAATTAAGGCACAAATGATCCCTTACTGATAATTGGTTTGCTAACAGAGAAATGAAAGGGGTCAGAAGAAAGGAGGAAGTGTCCACGTGCCCCTCTGTCTCTATATGTACACATATATACATGAACAAAGATATAGATATATATATATATATATATATATATACACAGATATATGTACATATGCACAAGTAGCATATATCCATGTAAACTTACCAGGGCATTAATAGCAGGCAACAGCTTGTGACAGGAAATGAAGAATGTGATATCTGCTTTGTACAGAGCAAACTTGAAGGAATGAAGACAGATGTTCATTAGATGACTTTGTTAAATACAAATACCATGCTTTACTCTAGGCTGCTATTAAAGCAATTACTTTATTCAAGAGCACAGTAAAAGCTGTAGCTTTGTTGTATTCTATTAAGCATTATTACATTAATAGAGCGAATTTACCTGATCTATCTTTCATTACCAAACCTCACAATGATATTTTGATTGATGATGCATACTGTAGATTTTGCAGATGCCAGCCAGATGTTCAGAGAAAGCTAATGTTTTTGGTCTGGGAAATATACATCACATATATATATACTGACACACCTAGTGGAATAAATGGAAAGCATTCCTTAGTGCATTTGTTATCTAGCTCCTATTTATTCTTACACAAGATATACAACACAACATCCTTCAGCCTTCTAGATAAAACTAAATCTAAACCTAAAGCTAAATAGATGAGAGAGCACAATGCAAATAATTAAAAGCAAAGTTTGACCTCTATTGGGGATCTCTTTTGCTGTAAGTACTCCCCCACCTCTTGCAGCTGTGACAGGACAGGAGCCTGAGCACACAGCTCCAGGTCACTCTAAAGGAAAAAAGAAAGAAGGAGTTGCTGACAGCACAGCTCCCAGCAGGGAGCAGGGTCAGGCAGGTGTCTCATGTCCATCATCATATCCTCTCCTCTAGCCTCTGTTTCTACTCGTGTGTGTATATGTACCTGCTGCTATGAAGGGAAGAGACCTGCTTCTTTTTCTGCAATATTAATTAACTTCAAAGCATTAATTTTTCAGCCTTCATAATAAGATCCTAAGGTGGCATGCCTACACTAGCATGTTAGTCAGGAAACAAGAGAAAGGAAACCTGACTGCAACAAATCTTAATGACATCTAGGGAAAAAAGGTTGTATCCTTATCTGTCTCTAGGGCCACTCTCCTGTCCTCCAGATACTCGTAGCAGTTTCCATATCATGTTTACCTTAGCAAAGGAAATGAAACATAGACCTTATAAATATCTGTCTGGTCACTCTGTCCCTAATTACAAATACATTGCTTTTAAAGACAGCAGCTGAAGAATCTTTGCTCCTCTCTGGTGTGGATGAATGGCCAAGAGTTTAAGTTTAGGGACAGACAGAAAATAGCAAGGGGAAAGGCATGGAGTATTGTGTGCTCAGCAGTTCTCTGATCCCTGCCACTTTTCATGCTCACTACTCTTCACTGCTTCCAGAACATCACAAATGCATCAAGCTCAACTACTGCTTGAAAGGTTTCTGCAGGGTACAGATTTTTAGTCACACTGCATTAAACAGTGAAAGTGGAGCATAACTGCCCTACTCAGAAGCAAAAGAAACTAATAATGGATTTTCCACCTTGCCAAACAATAAAGATTTGCTCAATTTACATCTACTTGGGGTCTGCAGATGGTGGTCTGTTGGGTGGAGTGTAGTGCAAACAATAGTGGGGATTTGAAAGCAAACATCGTTATTGCTGTCAGATCCTGGTATTTGATTTGGGTTATATCAGTCCTTTTGATTTTTAAGGGAAATAAGAAAGCAAGAAGACATACAACATAGTTCATTTAATCTATTGCATCTATTAGTGTTCATTGCATTGTGGACTGAATGTGGACAGTTTGTCCTTGATTCATTTGGACACACCATAAACTACTAAAGCTTCCCACTTCCAGGGCAACTGCTAGTGTTGATGACCTCCTGGTTTTAGCATTAGTCTTTCTCCAACACAGTGCTGATGCTGGATCTAAGTTTTTGAAAGGGAAAGAAAAACATATTTTCCTCTCTTGTTTGCCTTTTACTCCTGTTCAGGGTAACATAATAATGGCTCCAGTGTGCCAGCAGATATATTATAACATTACAGAAATTAATCAGTGAATTTGGGTCACTTTTAATAGTTCTGCACTGCTGTCATATCATCATGCCAGTTTTATAGATCACATGAGACCACAGAACCACAGTAAGACTGGTTGGAATCCCAAACCTCCGCTGAAAACAAGACTATTGCCAATACTGTGCTTCTTTCTTATTAAGTCTTGAATAAGATGGAGACTTCACAGAGTCTCAGGACAACAAGTGCAGTAGTACCTTTCCATCAGGTTTTTCCTGACGTTCAGTCTGAATCTCCCTAGATGTAATTTGTCCCTTGCTATTATATGCACCAATAATGAGGAGTTTAGCTGTGTAAATCCTCCAAAGTTGTATGTTACTAGATCATCCTGAACTCCTCCTCCATCAGGAGAAATGCCTCTCTTGTTTCTATTTGCCAGATATTAAACCTTTGGTTATTAACATTAGAGTATGCTACTTGTTCCAGATGAAAATGCCACTGGAGACAGTGTCAGCAGTGTTACTAAAATCAAGATATCTTCTGTTTGCTACTGACTCCAGTTGGTCAGGTATAATTTTGTATTGACAGATATTTATTGATTGTTCCTGATTTCTGTATTGCCCTTCATGTATATACTGATTTATTGAAAAATTACTTGACATATTAACTATCCAGAAAACTTTAGAAAAGTCAGCTTATATGACATTGGCTCAAAACATATCCTGCCTTTGCCTTAAGCAGTAAAATCGAAATGCAGTAGAGGTTATACTGATCTCTGACTAAGAGGAGAAAAGACTGTATGTTATGCCCCACAAGGATACACAAAGGTTTTGTGTCCTCGAATTCATATAAATTAAACAGAGCAAATTATCAACCAAATAGTCACTGACCAAGACTACTAGAGATCTTCTCCCTGGCTGACCTGTTCTTATTCTTCAGTGTTTGACATTTAGGACTTCAGGGAAGCAAGATATTCACGGTTTCACTAGTGCCAGGACATGTTAACCTAAATGATTCATGTTTCCATGCATTTACCTCAGGCAGATAAATGCAGAAATCCATTTGTTCTAGTGAGTGAGCAGAGCAGAATAGCAGGAGAACAAAGTATGGTTGTTTTGCCCAAATTGTATTAACTAGGGAATTAGTACTGTAGGAATTAAAGGTTATCTTGTGCTATAACTGTTCCCTAGCACATATTGATCAATTTCCATGATATGTTATAGATATGCACTGTAACCTTTCTATTCTATTCTATTCTATTCTATTCTATTCTATTCTATTCTATTCTATTCTATTCTATTCTATTCTATTCTATTCTATTCTATTCTATTCTATTCTATTCTATTCTATTCCCAAATATAAAAGTTATTACTGTAAAATTAAACTAGACTTCAGTGTACTATAGCTTTTCTTTTTACTGTCTGTTATCCACTCCCAGCATAACAACCTTGGTTTGTTTTTCAATTATAATTTCTAAATTTGTTAGAAAAAAATGTGTCAATCCCAGAACTTTATCAGCTCCTGCATGATATTCTTAAAAAGACAAAAATTAATGTCCCATCTGCTATGAGAAACTTCCCTATTAATCTTCCAGGTTTCAAAAGTGGACAAAAGAATGTAACAAACATATCTCATTAATCTATTTTTCCATTATAAAAATGACCATATTAAGACATCTGCCTTTTAGCCTTGTACAGTGAACAACATAGTCCTGGGTTGAATTTGGTCCTTATTCTTGTTAATATCTTTTGAAGAAAATGAAAATATACCATTAGAAACATTGGTGCCTTGTACACCTTTAAAAGTTGTATTTATTGCTATATGTGCACCTATAAGACTATTTACAGAGTACTAGATATCCTCAGGCTTTGCTCCCTGAATGATGAGCTGTGTGAATATGTTTCCTTCGCAGTGGCAGGTGGAAGAAATTATGACTTCCTCTGGTCCTGTAAAAGGGCAGCCAGAGGAGACAAAATATGTTGTCTCCTCTGCAAGAGCAGCACGCTGGATGAAACATGTGCACTGTAAGCAGTCCTGGGTTTCTGCCTAAATTAATCCCAGAACCGACTTGAAGCTAAGGTACCCCAGTCACAAGGGCCTCCTCTCCATGACACTGGGTCACCCAACTCTCCTGAACCCATCCAGATCAAACTTCTCTTGGATTAGACAAAGCAAGATACAGAGCTTGTCTGGCACAAAGGAGCCCGCCTGCACAAAAGTAACCTGCCAAAACATTTTTACCAAATTTGAATTGGGTGGGTTTGTATCAGATCAATGTTTTTTGTGAGGCAGCTGCCAGCTTCTTGATTTGATACCAGAATGGGTATTCCTGACAGAGGTACTTAATTCACAAGTATTTTTTCTACTTATTTTTTGTAGAAAGAGACAGCTCTTAGATTTAAGTTCTCATTCAGTTGCCTCATTAAGCTCTGTGCAGAAATATTTTTGATTTCATCATCTCAAGATCCATTAGTCTAAATTCAGAGAAAGAGAATATTGTGATTTCTTGTCTGGAAAATAAAGTTTGTCCTCTCTTCTCCTTGCCTGACCTGGAACAGTAAAAAGCTGGACATTTAATACTTTTAAGTGTAATACTTTTAATACTTATAATACTTTTTAATACTGTTTTTATTTATATAATACTACTGGCCTGTCTCATGGAACTGCTTGACAAAAGTCACAATATTTTTTGGTCCCAGCAAAACCTCCTGTGTACAGGCACGGAACACAAGGGGTTGACAGACACCTTTTTGCTGTCTTTGCTTAAAGTGGCAATTTCCAGCCAGGTGGGGATTTTCTGGACTTGGAAATGTTGGCCCAGTTCCTGTGCAGCTTCCCATCCAGGTCAGCACACCAGCGAGGTGTGGCAGGCATGAGGCTGCCTGAAGTGTGGGAAATGGGGCGTTCATACAAGTGCTAACACAGAGACGTCCTCCTCACAGAATTTTTACTCTGAGGAGATGTTCTCAGGGCTGTCAGACTGCAGTTGTGGCTGGCCTTTACTTGGACACAGGCTCACCAGCAGAGGAGATTGCTTGCATGCCACACACGCACAACGAGGACCTCAGAAAACTACAGCACCCTGTGGACCAGTCTATCTTACAGACTCTCAGGGAGGCTACGTGGGAGAAGTACAACCTTCTGCCCCAGAAATTCTCCAGGTAGGTGTGTGGCTGCAGAAAACACCATCAATTTCCTCATTAATTGCGTTTTTGTTGCTATTAAGAGCACTAAAGATTCAGAGAAGCATGATGCTAGAGCACAGAGTAAGCTATCATGCTGCAGGTGAATTAATTTATCACTTTGTATTACAAGTGTTTATAGCTTTTTCATACCCATCTCTTTTTTCCTCCAAAAAAGTGTCAAAAACTTTTGAGTAGAGAAGCCTTAAATGTGTTCCTTGGAAGTATATCCCCTAACTTAAAGAAATATGTGCATGTAAGATCATTTTAGTATGCAGTTTAGTCATCTAAATTTTTATGGTCCTTTTCCTGTTTTCTTGTTGGTTTACTTTTCCTAATCTACATAAACTATTTTTCATTTGTTATAGCCATCTTAACCAACAGATGGTGCTATGTATAACATTTTTATGATATTGTATAAAATAAAAATAAATACTACAGTTAAATTGTACATGTAATCACTTTGTTAGAAAATAAACGTGGAATTGAAGTTCACAATAATAAACGCTTATCATAAAATTAGAAGCAAGAAACAATAAGCGTTGAGAGTCACTGATGAATGTTCATTTCAGCATGCAGGTAGGAAGGATGGAGTTGCATATGTAAAGCTGGCTGTGGTATCAATGCTACTGCGTTTGTACAGGAGGCTTTTTTGCCTAAAATCAGGACTTCAGGTTGGTAGATTTTAAGAATGCTAAAATTATCAGTGTCTGTTTTTGGTTTCTAGTCTCTGGGATTAATACACTTTATCTAAATTGAAATAGAAAGGTGCGGTATGCCATGGGTACTCACAATTGATGTAGGACCATTCCAGTATATACAAATTATGAAATGCAACTGTAAGCACCAAAGTTGAGTACCACCAGTGTTTCACACTGTACCAATGTTTCATCACCCAAACAGTGCAGTTGAGTTTGTTGGTACTACTCATGCCTATAAAATTAATCATGTACGTGCAAAACAGATTCTGTTTTCTCTGGGCTTGGATTTTTTGTCTGTAAAAGGGATGAGAGCTTCAGTAAACAAGGCATGATCAAGTCTACAGTGGTGAATACATTCTGCTAAAGCTGTTAGTATCATCTTGTGTAATCTTTTCTCTTTCCAATATCAATTTTTTTTCCTAAATTCGAGGTTTTTTTCAACTAGGCCATAGTTAATCCTATTTATCCTGTCTCAACCATTTCAGTGAATTCAATAAGCATTTTATCTTACTTTTAAAACACTTCCAGGAAAGGTAGCTATTTTTATAATATAAATATAAATAGACCAAGACAATTACAAATATTTTATGTGGAAAAACCATGTACTTTGTTTTTACTGCAATGAGTTGTCAAAGACACAATCAGTGTGGAATAATTTAAGAGGGCTTATCATATGTTTCAGTGAATGCTGAAACAAGATGCCTTCAGTCTTACAAATGCCAGCACTCAGATCCTTGTTCACATGAGTAAAAGTATGTTTTTCTCCAAGATTTTGAAAGTACTTCATTTCATTACAAGAATGTTTAAAGTTTGATATAGCGGTCTTCATTTTACAGCTTCTGGTGATAACTGTTTAAAAATACCTCAATTAGCTATTTTCCATCTCATTTTATTCTTTTTGTTCACACAGTTAGGACCAAAGCATGTGCTATCAATAAAAAAGGTGATCATTGCTGTCAAATGAAGATTTAAAATTTGCAGGCACAATGTAAAAAGTATTATATTGATAATTTCACATACTCAAAAAATATATATTTTTAATAAAAAAACAATTTCCATTTTAGTTTGCCTCATAGATTTGATTAAATTCTATGTTGATTAATGATCAGGAATTATAGAATAATGCAATAATTTGTCTGTATGTCAAGACAATTTTTAACTGAAATTGAATTGCTGGTGCTTGCTAGTCTGAGGAAGGAGAACATGTTTTTTTCTTTTTAAAATGAACCCTAGTTTGGACTGAAAATTATGTCAACTTTAAACCACCTTCAGGATGTCCAAAATAAAACATTCAGAATTTTCTTCCAACTTTCCCACTATCTGCACTTTCCTCTTGTGAGTAAGGTATCACTAGGCAGTACTTTCCAACATGGCATGAACTTGTGTAGGGGGAGGTTTGGATTTGATTTCAGGACAAAGTTCTTCCCCCAGAGGGTGGCTGGGCACTGAACAGGCTCCCCAAGGAAGTGGTCACAGCAGGAGCCTGACAGAGCTCAGGAAGTGTTTGGACAATGCCCTTGGGCACATGGTGTGACTCTTGGAGCTGCCCTGTTCAGGGACATGAGCTGGACCTTAGTGATCCCTGTGGGTTTTTTCCAACTCAGGACATTATAGGACTCTATTGTTCCATTTTCAATCATTCTTCTGCAGCCTTTACTCCTGTGTCTGTAGGATAGGTAATGCTTTCACAAAGAGTTCTTAGGGCAATTTTCACGTCAGAACTTGGAAACAAGGGAGGGATATTCACTGCTAGTGCATAGGTTTCCATATATAAAGTTTCATTTCAACTGAGATCACTGAAATAAAATGTTTCCTTGTTACAGCTGGCAGACTAGCTCTCCAGCTGGATTACCCAAATTTGCCACAAAGAGGAGGGAGACAGGAGTGGTAAGGTTGTAAATGGAAAGAAGTTGGAAGAACTTGGCCCTCAGCAGAATTGTGTTGGGGAAATGAATGCAGAAGCCTGGGAACAATGCCAGGAGTAAAACTGACAGGAAGTTCATGGGTTTGTATAGGATGGTGACACTGAAGTGGAATTCTCTTTCATTTTATCATCCTCGGTAGCA
The DNA here is from genome assembly GCF_049639895.1 of Pseudopodoces humilis. Classification (NCBI taxonomy): domain Eukaryota; kingdom Metazoa; phylum Chordata; class Aves; order Passeriformes; family Paridae; genus Pseudopodoces; species Pseudopodoces humilis. The sequence goes on along the minus strand of NC_142203.1, from coordinate 20,152,162 downwards.
CACTACGATCTGTGATCTGAGTTACACATTGCCCTGTGATGAGAGGGCACGCACTTTATCTCATCCTCTCTGTCTCTTTTCAGGAAGAAGATCCTATTGATATAAAGACTTAAAGGCAATAATGGCAGAGTGGCAGCAGTTGTCATGATTCTACAATAGACCCATCTCCCTACATTCCTAGGTGGAAAGTTTCAGATACAGTATTTGCTACCCAGAGGCTTTTTTCTTCCCTGGATGTCCTAGTTCTTAATTCTTTGATTAATTATTTTGTAGTAACTACACATCTACAATGTAGACTTGAAGCCATTGAAGCCAGCAGTAAAATATTAACTGTAGTTGAAGACAAGAGATACCTAATTGAATAGATCTAAAACACACACTGGTAGAGCACTGGCATTGATATCTGTGTTTCAGCCAGCTAAGGAGCCCTGAGTTAATTCCAGTATGAGTGTTCTTTGCCTGTGTGTTTAATCCTGCTTGTCCACTCATACTTTGGATTAAGCCAGATGTGATCTTACTGGATATTTGCCCTGCAAAATTTCCAGTCCATCCAGAACAGACTCCCACCTGACCTAGGACATCTCCTGGTTTTGCTTCTGTGGTGGGTGACCTTGGATGGTCATCCACCAAAGCTTGGATTGGCACCAAATCACTCTATCTGTCCCCTTTCTCAGCTGTGCAAGAGGAAGAAACTACTGCAGAGAACAATTCATAGGTAAGAATAAGGCAATTTACTAAAACAAAAGTGAAAACCAGCTGAAAAGAGCATCTCAGCACCTATTTGAGCAGGCACTATGGCTTTGTGTCCTGTCCCTGCTACTCTCTGGGAGGATGAGCATCAGCTCCAAGATCAGCTGCACTGATCTTGGAGCTGGGACCAGATGCAATAAGAGAAGGCACTTAGAAGCAGCTTGAGTACTGTATACTTGGCTAGTAGAATCCTGGGGACCAGCTATTAACATCTGCTCTCCCTTCTCAATGGCTTTATCTCTCCTCCCTCTAGCTTGTTGAGGTGTAGGGCAGAGTTTTTACTTTTACACTGGAGCCAAATCATCTCTCACACCTGAGAAACTGCAGAATGAACTTCTTCAGTGACTGGGTCATGGCCTGTAGTCTGGTGGCATAAGAAAATGGGTGCCAAACGAGTCACCTCTTGGTACAGGTACACATTCTACTGGTTAGTGCAGCATTCTCAACCACAAGGCATAAAAGGTTGGGACGTCAGACTCATCTAATTTTCTGAGAGTCCATTTAAACTCTGAGAGTTCATATCAGCATAAGAGCACTGAGTGTTCCAAGCTGAAGAGGAACTTGTTCCCATGCTCAGTGACAGGCTATTGCCAGAAATTTCACAGCTATTCTGTGCCCCTCTTCCCCTACTTACTTTATTCCAGATCTTTTGACTTTATGTTCATACTGGTCTCAGATTCCTTCATCTGAGAAAATAGCTACTACCAGGTCGAAATGTGCTGCTGGGTTATACAAAAGTTTGTTAAGAGCCTTTTAACTGAAATTGCAGGAAGTCAACTTGGATGAATGTGTGCTTATTTGCAATTTAGTTTTTCCTGAGAGATGTCACATACTGCCAAGAGTTGTTCACTACCTGAGTTGCTATAACTACTTTATTTCTCATGTTGAGGTCACTGCTATAAGGACACAGATGAAGAAAATTTTCTTCCTTGGAATAGATGAAGAAAGTTTTATTTTTATTATAAGATTTTCTTATTAACAGTCTACATGAATATTACATTATTCTGATCATAAAGAGGATTGTCTTAGTGAAGAAAGGTCTTAGTTATGATTGTCACTCCTCATTGTATCATCATGTTGGATCTCAACAGGGGCACAGACAAGGAACATCACAGAATTTCTTGAATTCCCTGTAAGCTGGATGTGAATGTCAGCAACATTAATTCACAACACCATTACTTTGTCAAAGTTAGTTACACGTGCTATTATTTTGAGAATATTTGACTGATATAGTTGCCTCTATAATTAGGAGTCTGTCACATTTCAATTATATTTTCATACCACTTTCCCAAAGGCTTATAAATCAGATAAACTCCCTTTGGGCTGAAATGTGCCATGATAATTAGTGCAGGGACAGTTTTGTTTGTGTGCTGTAGTCCAGTGCTTTGTTAGAGGATTATTATACAAATAGGGTAAATGTGCTGTCATATCTCTTAGACCTTCAAAAAAAATTAAGGTTGGTATTTTCAGATTTCACTTAACCATTTTATTATAGAAGACACTGAGAGTTTTGCCACTGCTTTGTCACAGCATCGTAGCAATCCTAAGTACTTGCTGAAGGACACTTGCTTTACAAAAGTAGTATATTTCATAACTAAATCATACTGTCTCAATAAACTACTGAAGGAAGAAAAGGAGGATCAAATGTTAAATTGTCTTATTTCTGAACACCTTTCCAAGTAGCAGCTCTTGACAGAAGTACGTCTTGTGAATGTACAATGCAAAACAGTTGGATAAGCTGCAATAGTGTGTAATTAGAAATGCACTTTTGGAGACAGTGGAGGAAGAACAATTAATGACTTGAATTTGTTTTCTCAAGTAAGAGTTTTAGGAAAAAAAATTTTAGTGTCCGAAAAAAGCCTTAATGCAATGATGCACAGATGTGCTGTGGAATTCTTAAAATGTGAGCTAACATTAAGAAGGTCCTCACTGAATATTAAACAACCTTGGAATCTGCTACACAGAAATAGCATTTTTTTCTCTCTTCTTAATGTAGGGGTAGGGTGCCGAAAGCTCATTTTTTCAGAAAATAGGCAGTTGACAATTTTTTCAGCCTAATCTGCCTTTGTATGTAAGTGAGGACACTGGATTTGCATTTGTGGGTTGTTAGATGAGGACTGGTGCTTCTGGACTAAAAGTCTCGTTTAGTCTGCTTGCAGACTAAAGAATCTTTAAGTGTTTGCCTATATTTATTGATAGATATTGGAATAAATAAAGGCGTTGACAGGGTGGCATTTTTTTTTCCAAGCAGGCACTAGGGAGGGCTCCTCCTGCATGCAGCCCAGCTGCTTTCAGTGACATCCTTTCTCTCTGGGGACAGCATTTTACTGGTAACGGAAGGAGAAAAATATGGCAAAAAGATGTGGGGGAAAAAAGCATACACAAACATTCTGAAATTCTGTTTTCATGCTAGCAATCCAAACTGGAACTGTGGAAAACGGTGGGCTATTTTGTATCTCACATGAATACAAGATGTATTTTTCAATCAACTTTTCTCTTCCAGCAGATTGTCATTATTCTTAAGCATAGAAAATTTTTTATTGTAGAGGAAACTGGAGCAGGCCAGCTGTGAGATTGTTTAGCTTAGCAGTATTCATCTTCTAATTGCCACATCGATAAGATTTAGTGCAGCCTCTGTCCTGGGCAGAGAACAATATATTTTCAGAGAAACACAGAATTATTTGGGTTGGAAGGCACTTTCAAAGACCTTATAATACAAACCCCCTGCCATGAGCAGAAACTTCTTTCACAAGAGCCATTTGCTTAGAGCCCCATCCTTGAATATTTACAGAGATGAGGCATTCACAACTTCTCTGGACAAAACCTTTTCCGGTGTCTGAAATTCTTCTGAATTCAAGAATTCTTTATATCTAATAAAAATCTATTCTATTTTACTTTAAAGGTATTTCCTCTTGTCCTATATATCCTTGCCAAAAGTCCCTACCTGGCTTTCTTGTAAGCTCAGGTACTGAGAAGCATCCAAAGCCTTCTCTTCTCCAAGCTGAACAACCTTAACTTCCTCAACCTGCTTTCACAGCAGAGGTGCTCCATCCTTTGGATCTCTGTCCAGACCTTCCTTATGCTTAGGATTGTCCCAGCAAGAACCTTATAATTGCTCTTGTTGAATTTCATGAGGTTTTCATGGCCTAGGAATAAGGCATGCTATTTAACCCCACCACATTTCCTTTTGTGAGGTTCTCCTAGCTGTCTAGTACCTTCTGAGCCAGTGCCTCTGCATGGTGTGAGAGATAGCCTAGGGTACAGGGTGGTACCAATGTCATCCTTACTTTCTGGAAATAAAAGGAACCCATCTATACAGAGATAAGAGATGCTAGACCCTCAGATCCTACTTCTCTGTTTTGTTTATAATTTAGAATGGACACAATTAAAAATTCTAAAACCATAGTGCTGTGTAGCAGGCAGAATTAAAGAGGGAGAGAAGGAAAGTCACTGTTTAAAAATCACCTCATTCAGGAGTACAGAAGCATATATTCATGTTCTTCTGGAGATCAGTAGGTACTGAAGACCCACTTATATCTAAGTACTTTCTTGAGCATATAATTTAAAATAAGATTTTTCTTTCAGGTCATATAGTATTACAACAATTAAAACTGCAGTTCCTGTTTGCCTAATTATGAAAATTAGGATTTCTTATGCAAGGCTTGCATTTCTCCACACATAGGTTTTTTATTTGTCCTTTTATACACAAAAAGCTTTAAAATCAGAGAGGAATAGACACCTTTTACTACTTTATGACATTTTGCTTAAAAGTAGAAGGGAAAAAAAGGCTAATTTTAATATTTCTTGGAGTTGGTTCTGCAACTGAGAATTTCTTCAAAATTAATTAATACATGTATACTTTTGTTTGCATTTAAATGCAGTAAAATATTTGTTGCTAAAATTTCAAACATAGCCACAAAAAAGCTAGTCTTATTTGGATAATTACTTGGCTTGACCTTCACTGCTTGTTTTCTTCCTTCTAGCTTCCAAAAGATGTCAGTGAGCTTGCTTTTTCATAACTTGTCTGGAAAATTACCAGCAGCACTACAAAATTTTCTTGCTAATTTTCAATATTGTTTCTTTTATTTAGAAAATTTGAATGTGGTTTGGCTTTTTTTTCTTTTTTTCTTTTTTCTTTTTTTTTTTTTTTTTCTTTTTTAATAAGGCACACACAGTGTACATATTTACATAAATTGGGTGTTGTACTGGTGTTTATTTTAGGAGTTAAAATTTTTTGGTGCCAGCTTGTGCATACGTGTCTGTATGTGTAATGAAGTCTATGATCTGTTCCCAGAAGTTAGCTGAAGTCTTCTCTTTCTCTCTTCAATAATAAATGAGCAGAACTTTGACAGCAGCCAGGGACTGCCTGATGAGAGTGCCAAATAACTGAGCTATCATCTGCAAAGTCAGGTGTCATTTCTCAAACATGAAGGCGACTGACTCCCCTGACATGTTTAAATGTATTCCAGCTCCCGGGGATCAGCTTATGGTGTCTCAGTCACCTCTGCCAGAAGCAGTGCCTCTGCACAGACCCCACTGTGGTGTGCCAATATCCTTGGCTTCCAAAAGAACCATCCTCGAGAGGGATTCCTCTCTTCCAGCTCCTCTCAGTTCAAGGGTTTGGGACAGGAAAGCCCTTCCATTCATCATGCTTCAGTCAAAGAGGGGACAGAAGACAGCTTGATCTTTCACTTACTACTTTGAGATCTGAGTTTGTTCTCCTACATGATTAATTTCTGAAGATTAAGAAAGTTTTACCAGCCTTTTAGAGAATCTGGCTTCAGAGTTTCCCCTGCTTGTCCACAGCATATTCCTTCACCACATCATCCATTGTAATGCTGCAGCTCTTATCCAGATGCACATCCTCTTGTAGGCAAAATCTAATGTATTCCTGTGTTTTTCTTTCTGTTAGGTTCTGCTCAAAATAGTGCAAATGCCTCTGCTATTGAACTGGATCACGTTAAGAGAGTCTTATTTTGGGAAGGATCAATAGTCTAAAATACTGATAGGAAATGCCTTTGTGTACAAACTTCAGTTGATTAGGGCTGTTAGTGTAAAGAGTAATGGGTAACTTCTATTTTCCTTGCTTTATTTTTTCCTAGACCAAAATTGACTATCTACAGTGAATAAGAAGAGTTTGGAATAAAAAGTGTCTGGGTCTCATATTTCAAATACTTGCACAAACACATGGCACCTGTAAGTATTTTGCAATACCTTTTCCTGGTTTTATTTTCATTCACTAGATTACAGTACTTGCAATGTGCCTATGCAAAACTCCATGACCCACCATTCTTGAGTTGTGTACTCAGAACACATAAGATGCACTTCCAGACTAAGTCTTCTTGGTCTGTAATTTGCAGCACAATAGTGGTTGTGTCCAGTTGAGTCCACTGCTAGGCAATGACAATGAAGAATGTTGAATTCCCCAAAAATTTTCCTGATATTTTATACCTATTTTTTGAGAGATAAGATTTTTTTAATATATGTTAAAATGTCTTACTTTGATAATACAAGACATTAATGCATACTTATCATTAGCTAGATTCAACAAAATAGTATCAAAATGAAGAAAGTAAAGAAACAAACTAGTTCATGAATATTAGTTTGATAGCTTGTAGTCCTTCCTATACCTGTACATACACTTCTCATCCATCTAAATTATCTAGCAATTTTCTAAGTGATGCAATTGTTTTGTCCTTAATATGCTAGTCATAGAAGTTTTTCTGCTATTCACAAAGTACATCGGGGTACTGTGATAGTGAAAATATTGCAGTGCATACAAGAGAAACCTGGCTCGTTGCAGGGAGATATTTTAGATTACGGGAAAATGAGAATAAAAGTGTTCTTTATCAGATTTGACAGGACTCCACTTAACTCAGCTCACTTAGCTCAGTTTATGAATTATATGTGAGTTACAGAGAGTATTGTGCTTTCTAATTCATTGTACTGGAACTTTATGGTAGAATACAAAGATAGGTACACTTCTGAGAGATATCCCATTTTTCTGTGAAGAGCATAGATTTAAACCTCTCCAAGCACACTCACATTAGTAAATTCTCAGTGGTACAAGGGTGGCTTCAATGCCCTCCATAAATGTTGCAACAGTCGACACCTGGAGGTGTAGATGAAAACACCTCCAGGATCTGTTCCAGCAGAGGGAGGGTGATGCAAGCCACAGCTGCTGATTATACACCCACACAAACACAGGCTCCAGCTGTAGCTTGTTTTCCTGTACAACAAAAAATGATATTGTAAGTACTATCTTCTGTGAAATCATCTGAACAAATGGTTGGAGGGCAAGAATACATCTCCTGTGAAAAAAAGACCCAAGAGAGTTGTGGTTGTTCAGCCTGAAGATGAGAAGAGTTCAGAGAGACCTCACAGAAAGATTTTGGTACCAAAAGGAGCCAACAAGAAAGCTAGAGAGGGACTTCTGACCAAAATGTATAGTGACAGTACAAAGACTAATGGTTTTAAACTAAAATAGGGCAGGTTGACCTTAGATATAAGGAAGAATTTGGGTTTTTTTTTGGATTAGGTTACCCAGACAAAGTGTAGGTGTTCCTTGACTGAAAGTGTTTAGTTCAGGTTTATTGGGGAGTTTAGCAACCTTGTCTTGTGAACAGTGTCATGGAAGACAGTGTTGGACTTAGAAGGTCTTTCTAGGTTCCTTCCAACCCAAACAGTTCTATGATTTTGTGATCTACTAACTGTCCATTCATTATGCTCATTTGTTCTTATCTTTGCTTGAACCCATTGCTGCTTAGCTGCTTTTTAGCACCTGCGACAACCCATGTTCTGTGACATTCCTTTTTTCCATTTCTATGGTCTAGAAGTGTTTCAGGTGCCATCACCCAGAAATAGAAAATGGAAAAACAAGAGAGTTTCAGTTTTGAATGCCCTGAGAGTGTGAGAGATGAAGTTTGTCCAGAGTTTTCACAGGCAGAGACTGTCTCCTGTCTAAGACACCTTACTTGTGTACCAGTGCTGACAAAACCACATCTCATGTGAGGAACTTTCTGTCATCTATTATCTCCTGTCACCTCCAGATATAAGACCTGTGGTGGATAATTTGTAGTCAAAAGAGAGAGTAGGAATTATCAAGTACTATTAGACTGTGCTGCCACTGTATGTGACACTGCAGTAACACAAAAGCTTTGGAAAGTCTCACATTGCTATGCCACCCACTGGAAAACAGACCAAGAAAAACAATGTAAAATTTAAAAAGGAATTTAATGTCTGGATGTGATAATTTTCATCAGTTGGGACTAAAAGTGAAAAATGCATTATTAATTTTTATTATTTTTTATAGATACATTTTTTTCCATCAATTACAATTTGAAACATAGTATTGCAATCAGTTAACACTTCCAACTCTTTCAAGCATCCTGCAGGAAGCACAAATGAAAAACAGAAGTGTGTCTAATAGAAAAACATTTGAACAGATCAGGTCTAGTTTCTATCTATGCAATATTAAAAATAAACAAAGGTCCAGTTGTTGCAGAGAAATAAAGTCAGTAGTCTGAACATTTTAACTTAGCTGCTTTAGATGCAGCTGTAATGATATTTTTAGCAACTAAAGAACTCACTGTGAGCTGGTTAGCTTCAATATAAATTATATATTTGAACTAAGTTAGGAAAGCACTTAAAGTGATATTGTCTTAACAGAACAATGTTAGGTCATAAGCAATCCCTGGAAATACTGCAAGAAGTACTTACTGTTACAGGCTCTCTTCAGAGTTTTCAAGTAATGGAAATCACAGTGGTAAACAGTCTTCTTGGCACTTAAACCTCCACATCTCCCTGTTAAGGATGAATTGATTGTGAGAGCTTTTGTACCACTTCAGTGACTTCTGTTTTATTTATGGAGAAAATTTTGCACTGACTGTGTTTGAGAATTGAGTGGCTTTGCTAGAGGGCCCATGCATAATCTGTATGCCTGTTTTACACCTGGTCGACAATAAAAGGTCTAAAGGGCAGAAGGACAACAGCACATCCTTCCTCAGAAATATGTCTTGATCAATATTTATCCAGGTGTTTCTGGGAACGAGTTTGCCCTTGCTGTGATTTCACACTGGAATTGATATACTCCATTCTGAGTAGCTAATCTTATGCATACTGGACCAAGTTCAGAATCAGACATAACTTTTCTGTCTCTGTTGCATGCTGCAGTCTCTATTAATGTTTATGAACCACATCTGCTATTTAGAAAACCTATCCAAACAGGTGTACAAGATCACCTAATAATGAAAGGATTTTGCTCAGATTTCTCTAGTTCAGCTGCTCTGGAAAAAAGTATATTAAAAAACCCCCATCATTAAATTTTACTCCAGAAGTTGCAGGCCAAACAGTCTTGCATTTCTTTGTGTACTCTTTATCTTTCACTCTTCTAACGCTTCATGTGCATCAGGTGCAATATCTGTATGACATTTTTACACTGCCTTTGTTATGGGAGGCCAGGTGAGGTAGAATTTGACTGTATTTATTTCTTCTATAAGTCATTCTTGTACTGTCCAAGACATCAAAGAGCAGGATTGCTATAATGAAAGCAAGATTATGGTTTTATTATACTTCCCTGTCTTAAGTTTTACTTTGGTTGTTTAAGTAAAACCCACATTTCAGGTTCCTGTCATTGTCCTCTAGACTCTTCTTATTACCTATCTAATAAATTCAATGCATTTATCATTTTTGTTGCATAAAGCTGTTCTTCAGCAGTTAATACCAGCAGTTAGGCACTTGTCCTGAGTAAAGGATTTAGTGTCCATTATTATATTTTGTTTTTCTCATATGGCTATAAGGTTTTACTCATAATATTTTATTTTTCAGTAAATACATTTGCTCTTTTTATTTAACGTATATATAGCTCAACTAATTTAAATGTATGCAGCTTTCACTAACATAATGGACTTTGATTTGCTTACAGTTTTACAAAGAGAAGAAATGTGAAGACTTATGTTTACATATCATGCAAATTTAAAAGAAACACAATTCAATCAGTCTGTTTAAACAGAAATTAACTACTGATTTCAAATCCCTTCACAGCAGTAATATATTACTCTATTGAGATATCTGCTTATTAGAAGGTTAAAAAATATTAAAAAATCCTTCTTCTGTCCCTATTTTTCTGTTCTTCTGACATTTCAAGAGAGAAGCAAATTTTACCTAGAAAATTCATTGGTTAAGCTCTCTTCACCAAGCAGAAGTGTATACCCTTAGTTTTGCAATCAAAATGGGAAATATCCATTGCAGTTTCAATGTTCACAGGTTGGCTGCTGGCTGGAAAATTGTCCAAAATGGTGATTTCACACATATCAACGGGAAATTTAAAAGCAATTTATTCTGATATATACTTTCAAACTTATGGAAAACTGAGGTTTTTACAATTTTTGACCTAGGAATTTTAAGGTGACAAGAGATCGCTGAGCAAAAATACAACATAGAGTATTTCTGCAGCAAAATGCACAAGTTTGAAAGCTCTACCTCATACACATCAAGTGCTTTGCTTATATGAATTTCCTGATGAATTTTATAAGCCATACATATAATTTACTGAATAAATTGCTGGTGGTTTTTCTACCAGTTCAATTACTCAGTGAATATTTGCCAAAGACAAGGACCTTTACCAAGGTTTTAAGATATCCATGTATGGCAGTTCTGGTCCAGTAGCCTAGCAAACAGTGCCCTTCCACTTAATTCAAAACTATTCCTGGAGACTTTAGAATTCTGAAATTCAGAGGTATGGAGATGGGAGATACTGCTCCCATGAGATGATCTTAATGATAAAGCTGGAAGCTTTAAATCAGATCCATCACCACCAGTAAAAATATTGAACTTGTCTTCAATGGACACTTACAAAACACTAGACATTTTCAATGAGGTTTCTCTCAAATTGCCTGGTGTTGCTATTTACAATATTATGTGTGGGTTTTGCTGATTACTGAAGTCAGGTCTGTTACTGTCTTAATATTCATTAGCAGCATCTTTCACTGTATTCACATTCTCAAATATCCCTGGTTCTCAACACCAAAAGGTTATAAGCACCTTACAAAAATATCCAGCACTTGAGTCAGCATTTGGTGCTTAGCCAGTTTTGACAGTTTAATAAATGGCTTGCATTAAGCTGTGGCAACTGGACATGCAGTGCTTCCCACAGTCTGGAAGCAGCCCAAACCATTCAGTGCATAACTAATCCTCATAAATAGACACACATAAACCTGGTGGAAAAAGACCCATATTCTATACAGCCATATCTTTGGAAAATGCCATGGGAGCCTGAACATACATGTTACAAAGTTGAGAATTACACTGAAGAAATGCGATATTTGGAAGGGGAATGTGCCCCCGGGTTCCCCAGTCCGTCTGCTTTCTGGGGAGGATGTGTATAAATTTCCCCCAGCCTGCCAACTCATCCATTGAAATTTGGCAATCTTTTTGTCTTGAGATAGGAAGGGTGTGGGGTCCTGCAGAGAAGGAGTCACTCACTTATACATTGATCAAACCTATTATCTTGTCAACTCACCTCAGTTCAAGATTGGATAGCAGATCCAATATTGTAATATTGAGACCTACAAAGATCTCAGTGTTACAGATAAACATGTTTAGCTAAATATGCGAAACAATCCATACTTAATGCATTAATTCTTGCTAGAGTATGTCCATCCTGGTTTGGGATGATAGAAACAGGTTGACATATTTTTTCTGAGAAATAGGTGAAAGACCAATGAAGATCTGGTCTGGATGCTTCATGTGTTTCTGTCAAGGAATTACCGCTTTGGCAGGAAGGTTTTGCTCTGTGACAGTGCCAAATCACAAGCACCACCTTCACCAACACCTGCTGACACACAGGTGCCAAAAAACATAAAATCAAAAAGGTGTAGAGAAGATAGCAACTCTAGCAAGAGTTGCTGGAAAGACAGGCTGTATTGCAGCTGGTGAACAGAAAAGTCATTAAGAGCTCTTTGAGCGTCATTCAATCCAGGGTGTAACCTGAGAGAGCAGCCTGCCATCACTCCGTGAGCAGACAGTCAATCCCCTGGCAGGACAGCCCAAGCAGGAGCTCGGCTGAGCTGCAGGCAGGGGCACAGCAGAGTTCAAGACATACATTGGGTGCTTTCCCCAAGTAGCTGTCAGCTGGTGGGTGATGTATAGCTGTGGATGGCAGGGATGCCAAAACAGGAGAAGAAAAATGGGAACTGCTCTGAATTTCACATTCCTTGTCTTGGGCAACATTGCTGGGGTGGGAAGTGCATCTGCAAATAAAACTTCCGTCCAGAGAAGGGTTGATACCCAGATAAGGGTATTTATTAGGATTATTTGGTACCTGTATATGATGTACAGGTACCAAATAATCCTAATAAATACCCTAATAATACTACCAGTAAAGTAAATTCCCTACCAGCAACAATCTATGAGAAATGTTAGAATTGGTTTGCTTTGCTTTGGGCTAAAAAAAGGTGGAATTTTTTTTTTTTGAGAATGTCTTCTTTACTTTGAAAATTTCTTTAATTTTCTAGATGTTTTTGAAAAGTGACCAAACTGTAAAATACTTGTAAAATCAGTAACACCCCTTTTTCTGTAGAATTTTCCTTTTCCATGAGTAATTGTTACACAATTTTTGTTCATTAATGAGCAAAGAGATTTTGAAGACTGTGAACTTGGGTGAAAGCAAATAATCACAAAATAGTTCCAGTATCTGGAAGATCTCTTTATAATGCAAATGCTATGTAATTTTCTTTAGCCACTAAGCAGCCCTATAGTACACATGAATATGGTATACTCTGGAACTGAAATTTACGATCCTTTTCTTAAAAAAAATGGCATAAAATGGGCCAAAGAAATAATGGTGTTCCTGACAAGCTATGTTTAAAAACATTTTCTGAGGCTGTTATTTTTCCAGCAACCTTTTCACATTTGATTAACATTCCTTCCTGTGTTCTGGTTCAGACTATTACTGTTTTGAGCTGTGTTGGATTTAAAACTGAAAGCAAGAAAAATCCACAACCTTTGTGATCCTAGGAAAACTGACTCTATTATTTCCATTTATCTCTTGGGTTTATCTTGTATGTTGTCAAGGCACAAAAAAGATATGTAATTTTTGCATATAATGCAAGAAAAAAAAAAAAGCAAAAAGAAGTTAAAGCTTTTCAAGCTAAATTTGCTTTGCAGCTAAACACTTTTCAGATGTTCCAAATGCAGCAGGTCAAATATTCTAGGATTATGTTCAGATTTCTCTGAGAGAGAGCAAGAGTTCATTCAAAATACTTCATAAAAGAAAGCAAAAGACAAATTCATTTAGTAGGGATAACAGAATTTCCCCTTTAGTTAAAAACCATGTATTAATAGCTGTCAGAAAACATTTTGAATCTGTGTTAGTGAAATAGCTGACACTTTCCCCCACTGGAGACATTAGCAATACTACTCCAAATATTTGTGGATTAGGCTGATGGAATCTTTCAGTTACCGGGAAATGTCTTGGGCACAGGGGATTGTGTGCATGTATTATTTTGCAGACAAAATGTTGTATAGCCACAAAAATCTTCTTGCAAGCACTAGGATGAGGTCTCACATGTTTCTGAGATGCAGTCTAAATAGGAGGGTGGTATCTAGGAATTTGTGGAATTTCCATAAGTAATGTCCTAACCTACCTGTTTTAATTAAATCAAAGTACTCTAAGCACTTTGCAACCCTACTGCAGCAATAGCAGAGCTATAACCTCCAAACACACAGAGAGACCTTGTGTGCCTATTTGAATTTTTTTCACATTTTAGGGCATTTTGTTTTGATTTTTACAAGAAGACGTGTTATGGCTTGGGACAAAAGTGTGAAGAATATAAGGCAATTTTGGGTGTCACAATATAAGAAATACATTAAACTATTAGAGTATCCAAGGGAGGGAAATTGGTTTGATGAAGATCCTTGAACTGTAGCTGAGGTCACTTTGTCATTCCAGCTCTGAATTACAATTGGACTATCCCAGTTTGAATTAAGGTTTTCCTCTCCTGACAGGAACCATCATTAATCACTAAGATTTAAAAAACAAAACAAAGAAAAATAAAACCAAAATATTGCAAACAAAAAAACCACTGGAAACACCAGCAAGGCTTGTACTGTGAGATAGTGACATTAAATTGTCTTTTTTGTTTAAAAACTCAAAGGAATAGCTTTCTGGAATCTGTCACTACTTGGCATATGTTGTCACTGATTTTTTCATTCTTTGCTTTTAAGGAGTTCTCATTTCCTGCTTCACCATATTTGATCCAGAATATACTGCTGCTCCTTAAATTCCAATGGGCACTGAAAAATACTAAGGTTGTCACTGCTTGCATGTTTTTAAAGAGTTTGTCTCTCACTTTTCTATATCATGATAATTCAGAAGTTTTCCCAATTTATTTAGTGGTGCCTGAACCATGTATAAAGGATGAGATACCCATAGTAAAGATAATTTATGGAAATTAAGTAATAATAGAAAATTTGACAAGAGTCCCACTATAAGTGTCTGAACTCAGCAGGCATCCGGTGAAGTTTGGCATTAATCAATATATATGTAAGGAGCTTTTCCATGGATGTACATAGAACATGAGACTCAGTCTAATCTTCAGTCCCTAGGTAGCTCCAAAGACACCAGAGGGATGGAGGGGAGATGTATAACAGCATCTAGAGAGATGAGGAAGGCCTAAAGAAAAACAGTCTTTTCAGAGAATATAAGCATAGAGAAAGGACATTCATGTACTTCAAAATTACTTTTCTGGGTTTTTTAGCATCCTGATAAAAACAGTTATTTATGCTTAATTGTCAATCTGAAAGTGCATTGGTAGAGGCTGTCTCTATTTTATGATATCAGCTAAGGAACCATCAGGCTTTGTCAATCTAGGGTAAGAAACCACTTGTTAACTAATTTGTTCTTGCTGTTGGCTGTAATGGAAAACAAGAAATATTGTACTTTGTAAGGAATGAATGGCTTTCTTTTCAGGTGTTGTTAAGGTTGTCTATAACGCCCACACACAATCCCATGGAAAAAGTGAGGTTAGATCCCAGCTACTCTGGCTTTGTTATTAAGCGGATAGTGAAGATACAAGTTGCAGCCCAATAATTTCTCTATTTCAAGAGTGGTGCTATAGCAAGACACTTGCAGACCCTTGCCTACAGATTTCCTTCCCATCAGATTCCTCTCTGCCTTAAGTTCACCCATGAATCTCAAATATTTTTTAGTCAAATTATGGTATATGTCAAACTAAAAATCCTGCTAGATAGAAGGAAAAGAAAGGGAATGTTTATACTGAAACCCAAATAAAGACAACATGCACACACTTTGTTCCTGAGGGGAGGTAACAGGAAAGCATCAGTGCATAATGGTTGAAAAAGACCTTGTTCTGCTGGGAGAATTGCTGTGTCTTTCCTCAAAAAGAGAACTTTTAATGCCTTATGAAACTGGTGGAAAACTTTTCCATATTTGAAACCAGAGCTGCCACAGTCTTACCTTGAGCACAAATGAATCTAGAAGTGTCTTTCCCCCCAGTGCTGGACAGCACATTGGTGCAATGCTGTCCTTGAGGGGGATGCAGATCCACCTCAGGGCTCCTTCTCCAGGTGTCTGACAATCATTCTACTCACCTGGCAGCCTGCAAGTCCTGGGACTGCAAACTGCAGATAACTCTCCTCCATGACTTCCTTCCAGGAATGCCCAGATGTGCACAGCTGTGCTCGTAGATGCAGTACCACTGGCTGTCTGCTGGCCACTCAGCCACAAGCCACTGAGATTAAGAGGTCCCAGTTTATATTTATATGGAAATACAAGATTAAGGTATCAGATTCCTAGGAGCTGCAATGCTGCTGTATCTCTTGCTGTATCTCTTTGAAAGTGCAATTCACTTTGATGTAACAAGAGCATTTTAGAGAATGGATGCATTTAGAAAATCGTATTATCCCCTTGGGAACTTTGACCTCTGATTACTTCAAAAATTACTAGGAGTTTTATCACTCTCTTCATACCTGAGATATCTGAAAGTTGTTTTCTTTCCTTACTGTTTCCCATTTTTCAGTTTTGATAAATTATGGCAATCTGCATTTGAGGAATTCATATTACTTCATTATAAACTCTGTACATCCAGACAAAAGTGCAATCTTATGGTGAGTTATTCTGCAGTCAGCAATAGACAGAGACAGCAGAGAAAGGTGTAGAATTGGCTATTAAGGACAATTGAATTGTTAAAGTTACCACCCAGGCTGTGAAGCTAGAAATCAATACTTGACATGGCAACTTCAAATCCAGTAGAAAAAAGACAAAATTATTTGATATCCAGTGAAAATACAAAGGAGCCTTTTGAACAACCTCCAGTGACTGAGCAGTGGATAAGTGTGCAAGGATAAATTTGAAAACTGGGAGCAGGAAAAGGAGTGTAAAATGATGTGATCTGTAAGAGGAGTACGTCCATAAGTTTGCACAATTCACCTTTCTGCTGCCTGGTTAATTCCTCATCTATGCACAAAGAGCTCTTGTTTCTGCTTAGCAAGATGATGTGGTACAACTTTGTGTTTAGGGCAGTACCTGCTTGCCTTGTACAAAAATTCCCCAAACAAAAACCACAAACAAATCCAGCCTGCACAATCCAGTACCTGAGCAGCAGCCGCTTCAGACCTGCTGAACCCTTGACTCAGTGAGCTTGTTTTCCTCTCCAGGAGCAGTCTGGCTCCCTGATCTCTCTCTCTCTTTGCTTTTTATCTTCAAATCTTAGTGAAAGATTATTTCTTATAGCTATTCACAGATTTAGGACTTGGGAAGCTTTTCAGAGTTTTGTCAGAGAGGGAAAAATACATGAAGACAAAATGAATTCTTGCACTGAATCTGCCTAACCCATGGATTTTTAGCAAGTGTCCAATGATTCTGTGGGTAGTGATGGAGAGCTTCTAAGGCCATATGAAATCTGATGAACAACTGTCATGGAGTTACTTTACCTTTAAGAAAGTTTAAGTTGCTGGGATCTGCCTGGAGTCTTTTCTCCTGACCAATTATCGGTCATTGCTGAGAATTGACAGCAGTTTAGGCCATTGAAAAGTGGGATCAACTTGTGAACCCTACCTTAAAGTGTAAAACCAGAGCTCTCTTGGTTCTCTTTTTGTTTCCTGGCTGGGAAGGGTGGCAGAGCTCCAGGCCTCTCGTTCCCTGCCCAGGCCATGCGGCCGGGCGGGGACTGGGCTGGGCCCAGCGTCTCCCGACCGGGGGATGCGGGCCCTGTGGAGGGGGTTTTCTCCGGGCTCCGGCCGGGCCGGGCCGAGCCGATCTCTGGCTCGGCTGCAGGTTTTTTGCTGTAACTAAATTCAGAAAAGAAACTGCTGAGTGAAGAAGGAGAGAGGCTCTGGACCTGCAGCGGGCTGGGCGCGGCGCCTACACTCTCCAGAGCAGCCATGAGGAGCTTTCCATCGCAGACGGCTCCAGCTCCTGCACCGGCCGAAGCCACAGAACTACCTACAACAGCCTGGGCAAGATTTTAACTCTTTCATTTCCCAGATGAGACTTGCGGATTAATCTTTTTATCCAGAGAGAGAAAAAGAGAGTGATCAACATGAAAAGAGACTTTATAAACTACTAGTGACAGGAAAGAAAAGAAGCTTCAGAAAAGGTAGAGAATTAAGAAGATGCTTTAATTAAGCTGAAATATCTTTCTGTTAAAACTATGGAAATTGACAATAAGGTCTTGAAAACACTCCTTTAATTCATGACAGTAAATAGGAAGGAATAGAGTGTTCAAAGTGTAAATTTTGAGTAAAAAAGTAGAGTAATTATGGTACAGTGAAGTGCTGGAAGATTTGAAGCCTTGAGAGGCAATGAGAAAACTGTTTTCTGGTGAAGCTCACAGAAACAGATGAAGAAGACTTTTTGCCTTTGAATAACTTATCCTTAAAAATCCCATCCCTAGACTCATGGCCCATACACACTTCAGAGTGATGTGAAAATGGGAGGAGTGGGCTCTAATAACAGCAGCTCTGGGCAGCTAACATTAGAGCAATGGAAAACTATAACAAAAATAGTTTTTCTTGTGAGAAACTCCATAAATTAACAGGAAGAAACTTCTGTTTCTCTATAAAGACTGGTGAAAAGACTGTAGTAAGAATTGGGACTGTTTTAACCATCAAAGTTCCAAAGTTTTTGTCTCTTTTGTCATGTGAACAAGGGAATAGTGGGTAGACGGGATGAAAAGGTTTTTCTGGAAGTTTATTCTGGTGTTCTTATTGTAGTTTGTCAATAAACTTTCTTTTTTTTTCCTTTTAAGTTTTATGCCTGTTTTGCTCTTGTTCTAATCCATATCTCACAGCAAGAAATAAGTAATTTTCTTAGTTATTGGTTTAAAACCACCACAACAACTTTTTCTTATCTAAAAAAAAAAATTAAAAAAAGAAAGGAGAAGGGAAGGTGCGGGAAGGGAAGGGGAGGGGAGGGGAGGGGAGGGGAGGGGAGGGGAGGGGAGGGAAGGGAAGGTGCGGGAAGGGAAGGGAGGGTGCGGGAAGGGAAGGGGGGGGGAGGGGAGGGGAGGGGAGGGGGATGGGGGAAGGGAGAAGAGCTGCCTGTATATGACATATAAATATCTTGCCAATAAAAATGTCTAAAAGGAGCTAAAAATTTTTAGACTTCCACGGGCAATAAAAAACCCCAGTGACATTTAAAAGAACTGGTCCTTCATAGTTTTTATTCAAGAAATGACAATTGCAATTACTTTGCAGAAATGGTCTTTTCCATACTAAAACATTAATTTTCACTGCGTGGCTGACTTGCTTGTGTTACAACTGTCCATTCTGGACAGGATGTTATAGAAACTGCTTACATGAAGATTCTAGCAAGAAACTGAAGTGATCCAGTAATTCTTCCTCTATGACATGACTGGGAGATTTCACCCAGTTTCCCTCTGGACTTTTCCACAGACTAGAGGCTGCTGGTGGGAAGAAAGACACTTGTGTAATTGGGTTAAGATCTTTCTGTCATCTGCTGAAAATCAATGTGATTTAGAGGTATCCACAGAGCAAAGATGCAGATTCCAAGCAGGATATTGTATAGGTTGAGCTACAGCAGGGACTCAAACCTTCTCCACATTCTAGAGGCATAAAATCATCAAGAGCTAGGAGCTAATTTTTAAGTTTCAAAGGAAGATAATGAGCATGTTCACTTGTCTAGATTCTTCTTTTGACACGGTATCATTGCTGACAAAGTCAAAATTGAATACTTCAAAACTTGTTTTGTGTTGTTCAGTTTTTTGACTCAGTAGGAACCATTACTTCTCAGTACTAATTTTTAATGTTCCTAACAAAAGAAGTTTCAGATCTAATTCTGGAGAAGATGTCTTTTGCCAGAATTTTTACTTGGATTAACAACAGGAACTCAAGTCACTCTGATTCAATCTGAAGAAAAGACTTTCTGGCAAGACAGTCACAAGATGAGCCAAAAACTTGCCTACCAACTTTACTTTCTCCCCTTAAGAGACACACCTATTTGTCCTGTTCCTCTTAGCCTTTCTGATATCAAGTGATGGAAAAATGTCTCCAGCAAAATTCTGCTGCAGCCGGTTCAGCTGTATGATTGTGTTTAGTGAGGACGACTAAAAAGGGAGAGATTTTTTTCCTTTAAAAAAAAAAAAAAAGTTGTTCTGGAGAGATGCATTTGCTGTTGAGAAAACCAGAGTGATTAATTTTCACATACAGCTGCCTCCAAGGCTGACAGACATCCTCTTGACAGTGTTGAGCAGCTGGATCTATCAGAAATGAATATTTCATAGCAAAACTTGTTTCTTTCTGATAAGCATGGAAGAGGTGCTGGTGGCAGCATTGCCATAGGCCAACTTCTGTCAGCAGTGAGCTTTGTAGCATGTAAATGGTGTCTTTGACACTCCACTCTTTAACTAAGGGCTATTGGGTCTGTGCTTTTCCAGTCTCATCTTACATCTTAATGCTGTTTTTGGATCTTCCATGATTTCAGCATATTTCTCCTTGGAAGAAACCAACATGGCGTTGGGAGTAATTACCTGTGTGGTAAAGTTCCAAAGGTAGAATGATAATTTTGTTCTCTGGAATGAAGATCAAGATCTTAGTTAAGGAAGGTTTGGGGTGACTGAGGACAGTCACAAGGATAAATGGTTTACTAAGTCTAGAAAGGAGAAGGTGTCTACCAACCAACAGCATATCATTGTATAAGCACTATTAGATCTAATGTCTATGTCTATATTTATTGGTATATTTTTACTGTATTTCTCATGTACATGTTGTTCTTACACTGTATAACTTATTCAGATATATTACTGAATTTTTAAGGATTGCTCCTTATTTTTTCTGAATTAATAATTAGCATTTGATTAAAGTACATGCACAGGCACCTAATCAAGTGTTAAACCACCTTAAATGAATGCCTGGACTTCTGAATAGGAAATGTAGTCTCTAACTTGGAGATTTTGAAGTCTGCTATTCCTCTGGATACTGTATGTTATCAGACTACTGCAGACCAGATATCTTTTGCTTAGGATAGAACAGAGCAATTACTCACTTCAGGCTTTTAGAATCATCCAGGAAGCTACCACAAATCTCAGCAAAAATTAGTGATGTTTAAATCTCATGGATGGCTTGCTATATCTGAATCAACAATGGAGAAACAAGTACCATTAAGCAGTCATTTTCTGATCTGAATATGCGTAAATAAACTATTTCTCCTTACTGGAGCAATCAAGATGGCTTGCCATAAAGCTGTTTTTCCCATGTTCCACTTACTGAAAATCTAGGTCTAACACACTCCCTTTGAAAAAAGTAGGTCACAACACTCCTGGCTTGATTCATTGCACATCTATTGTTTACAAGAAAAATAAAACATGCAGTCAGGTTTATGTGCTTATTACATAAAACTTAGGGTCTCACTGGGTGTCAGAGACACCTCCCCCATTGTGCTGTCAATAAACAAAAAAGCAAAAAAGAATTAAACAATACTAATCCCTCAGAGATGGGACAAAATTCGTCAATCTTATGTAAAGATCAACTGTTGTCTAAAGGAGAAAATAAACATAATTCTCTAGTTCCCCTGTATTTTGCAACTTAATTGATTATGTTGATGCTTTACTAGCATTCTATACACAATAATTTGGGGCTAGAAAAAATTAACAGATGTTGCAAAAATTAATTTTCTTATAAGTGGATCTATTATTCATTGACTTGTACCTGAAAGTATAACAAATTTTTCTGAAAAAGTGTCCTTTACATGTTTACTTGCAGTAAATACCTATTAGGGCCCTAGGAAGGAAAACATAAATATAGAAGTCTGCAATCTGTGTAGCAAATGCAGAGGTGGCAACATATATTCTTTTCATATAAAACAAAATTTAGCTGGTACTCTTAGGTAGGCTGAGAGACTAATTGTTTGTAGCTATTCTGAACAGTTCTGTGGAGAGAGCTAAAAAAAAAGTTGGCTATTTTTCTTTATAATCTTTATGTTGGCTATATTCTTTATAAATTATCTCAGAAGATATGTAAAAAAATGTCCCTGCATTATTACTCATTAATATCTATTTCACAAGCATCTAAAGCTGTTTTCTGGGAAAAAAATGAACAGATACACTTGAGATTCTTTGGAGGGTGTCTGGGTTTTGGGGGTCACTCCCATTGCTGCTTCAGTCCCTTCAAGTGGAAGGTGAGCTCAGTGCTGGCTTCTGCAATGGCCCAGAAAAAGGGAGAAAGAATTGCTCCTCTTCCCCTTTCCCGGTGCCCTTGAACGGATATGTTCACAATATAACAGTGTCCATATATTTTTAAATAATGGATAAAAATATAAGAACTCAACACATAAAAAAGACTATCTTTTTTTTCTTTCTTCTTTCAGAGTATTATCATGAGAAGAGACAGTTTTTTGACTTGTTCCAGCACAGTGTCTGTGAGAAAAAGGTGCTTTCAGGTCAACACCAGCTATTTCAGGAAAAGACGCTGGCAATATCAGACCAGGGCTTCCATCAGTGAAGTCACACAGGTCAATGTGGAGGAAAACTCTCATTAATGGTGCAGGTGTTGGTCTCAGAACTCACCAGGGTTTGCATTTAACTTGAGAAAGCAATAGTCCCAGTATTGCATTTTTTAAAAGGGTATAAATTCTTCAAAGTGAAATGTTAGACACACGTGTTCTCCTACCCCCTGAGGGCTATTAAACAGGATATAATTGATTTCTTTGACAACAGAATTACAAAAACTATAGCAAGAGCTGTAGTAATAATGGATGGCAAGATAAGTTATGAGGGAAATTACTAAATACTCATTAAATGTTGAGAAGCAGCTGAAATGTTTTTGCACCTTCAGAAAATAGTTAAGAATACGCTAATGACTGCAAAGGAAAGTGTAAATTTGGACTTGTTCTCAGGAAAGTGTAATTTTGGAATTGCTACTAAGAAGGATCAACTGGATCCTGAAATAGTCTCTCAAGAAAAGTGACGAAAGCCTTAAATATGTTACTATAACTGTGCAGAACATTTAAGAATATGGCACTGGTGATGGGATGGACTGAATAGGTGGTTCATATTAGTTTCCCTCCTAAGCTTTTTCTGTGGCTCCATGAACACATTCAAGAAATCTACAGTATATAAAAATATTCTGTGCACTCCTATAACACATAAAAAGGCCCTTAAAAAAACTTGTATGACTGTAATATCTGCCATATGTTCTTATTGTCAAAAATAGCAGCAAAAACCACAGTAATTGAAGAGAGCTTCTGAGTCTGGTCCATTTTTAACACCAGAAAACACACCACATAATCTCATTCAGAGATGTGTGAAGCTTCATTTCAAAGCTAATTAAATTTTGCTCCTCTGATTCAATCCAGTAACTGCAGTCCCAGTACCTCATTCCTTTCACACAAACCTTCATTTAATTTTAGCCCATACTTATTCATGACTGCTTACACTCATTTGTTCTTGTGCCAGCACCATCCTTTGGCTTCCCTGGTATTTTTTAGAGGGCAATTATACCCCATTTTCTTCCCTTGTGTGGCAAGACTAAACAAGCCAAGTGCCTTTACTAGTCTTCTGTAAGATAAGTTTGTCATTCCTCTGATCATCTTAGTAGCACTAATTGCCACTTTCTGCAGCCTGAATTAATCTTTCTTGCATGTGTGTGCGTGACCACGCAAGAGGCTATGAAGAGCTTTATTCAGAGGAATTTGTAAGTTCCCTGTCTTGAGTGGGAATACCTCACCTGATACATTTATTTTCATGACAACAGCAACATTTGAGGGTCACAGACATCCTGTGATTGATTAAAACACTAAATCTTTCTTTTTCTCTGTCACTTTCAGTTGATGAGTTCTCTGTTTATATTAGTGGATCTTGCCAAATGCATGAGATGCCACTTTGCATGATTAAATTTTGTCCCTTCTCAGTTAGTTCCCTTGACCAGGTCATTTAGATCTTCCTGTATGTTATTCTGATTCTCCTGTGTATTGATGATGCCTCTCAAATTTGCACTATCAGTAAATTTAATTATTACATTCTCACTTCTTGTTCCCAAGTCATTACTGTCTAAAATCACTCTGTAAAGCCTCTGAGGATTCCAGTAGCTTCTGCCCAGACCTTTTAGAAGTGTCTGTCACTATTCCCTTTCACCATTTCTTCCTTTCTAACAACTTCTGTAGTAATGACTATTTCCATCATCTTAGCCTGACTATGAGCTGCCATTCTACTATAAGTTTTCTTGAAATCAAGTGAGATAGGTCCATCACTTTGTTCAAATAGTACATGTTACCAAAGGGCCTATTTAACATGACTAAAACCATCCTTGCAATCCTTTCTTTTTTTATGATTTTTGCCAATGTATTTAATAAAACCTATAATTTTTTTTATACTCCTGTGTCGTTCTTATAAAATTTATTCACAAGGTTTGTGTTGGACAGATTGTATCATACTAGTTCTTGAATACCTTTCCTTGACATGTATCTTTACTGATCTGCAGTCAAGCAGTATCTCTTCAAGTAGATCAATCATAAAATCTTTATACTGGACCTGGCTCTACAGACCAGACCACATTCCAGAGACTTCATCTCCTACCTCAGTCTGTGTATGCTGGCTTTCTACAGGTAGACATGTATATTACTAGTTCTAAATATAATTCTGTTGGCAATTTTGCATCATCCTTCTTACTGGGAATTGAAGCAAAGGGACATCATGTTTGTCCCACATCCAAATCCCTTCTTCACTGCATCCTGGCCCCTGAATGTTTTTCCTGTCCTTCCTTCTATGTCTGCAACAAGAAAATCTCCTTCTCTACTGTGTATATATTTTTGATTTTCCTTAGAAAGGCTTAAAGTGGTTTGATTTTCTTGGCTATTCTGACTTTATCATATGCCCCCTGCTCTCCAAAAGATAGCTGACATTCTTTTCTTAACAATCAACCATCTGCTCTATTTCTTGCAGCTTTTTGTTTACTGAGAGGAAGAAAGATATTCTTTGTCAGTAGAATATCAGATAATCTTTTTTAAGCCTAAGAGAACTTTCCTAAGGCATCTTCTTTATAAATTGCAATACTACAAGTATAAAAAGGGTCTCAAGAACAGAAGAGGCCTGAGGCTTATATAAAACAGGATCTCTTCCCTTCAGTGAAAATAAAGGTGACTAGGATGTTTTAGGTGTGCTAGAAGAAGAAAAAACCCAAAGAAGGGGAGGGAAAGGCAGAAAATAAGGGCCTGGGTATTAACTGGGACTTTCTTACTCAGGTGACTTTGGGATGGAAAATATTTAGCACTGCCATTATCAATATTTTCACTTGTCTCTAAAGAAAAGACTGTTTTCCCTTAATTTTTCTTTGCAGGTATCTCTGCTAAGTATTTTTTTGGCACTGAATGAGGTTTCTAATATGGTAATTATGTTTTGAAAGCAAAGAGGCTGTGAGAAATGGCAGGTAAAGCAGGAATAACTGAGGCTTCTGGGGCAAGGGACAAGAAGTAAGACAATAGAGGAAAAATATTTCATAAGCCTATGACTGAAGACTGGGAGGTGGAAAGGATGGTTGGATGGATGGATGGATGGATGGTTGGATGGATGGATGGATGGATGGATGGATGGATGGATGGATGGATGGATGGATGGATGGATGGAAGAAGATAATCACAGCAAGTGACTGGAAATAAAATACTTGCTGTTCTTAATATCCTCTTCTAGAAAAGAGTAAAAACTACTACAAAAAAACTCTTACAAAACCGATTAAAAGTAATAAGACAGTGAAAAGTAATTAATTTTTGTGTGTGTATATGTGTGTATGTGTTTCATCAGTTTATCCTGTCTTTACTTTTTCAGTTTTACCAAGACTGTGTTGTCTAGAAAATTCATATCACATCAGCCTTTAGAAATGGGTGAGCGGAGATGTAGTGAAACTCAGGCTTTGGTGTGGCTCAAAAACCACACCTCAGGTATTATCAGTCTGGGTGTTTCACAATGTTTTCCATGGCTACACTGACACAGGTGGCAGCACAGCATCTCTTGGCTGAGCAGAAACCTCTGAAATGACAAGTAGAAACACAGCAGAAGAATGACACTATAATAGAATTAACCCATAGCACCAGTAAACATCATAAAAGAAATAATTTGTATTATTAGAGACAAGCTGGGGAACAACATGTTAAGGAGCAACACCACTGCAAGAAATTTGAAGGTCCTGATTGATGTTGAATTGAACATGGGCCAGCAGTGCCCTGGCGGCCAGGAGGGCCACCATGTCCTGGGGTGCATCAGGCCCAGCATCACCATCTGGGCAAGGGAGGGGATTGTCCTGCTCTGCTCTGAGCTGGGGCAGCCTCAGCTCGAGTGCTGGGGACAGGTCTGGGTGCCACAACACAAAAAAAAGACACTAAACTGTAAGCAAGTGTTCAAAGAAGGTCAATTAAGATGGTGAAGGGCCTTGTGGGAAAGTGATATGAGCTGCAGCTGAGGTCCCTTGGTCTGTTCAGCCTGGAGAAGAAGAGACTCTGGTGAGACCTCACTGCAGTGACAGCTTCCTTGTGAGGGAAAGCACAGGAGCAGTGACCTCTTTTGTCACATGACCAGTGGCAGGACCCAAGGGAATGGCATGAAACTGTGTCAGAAGAGGTTTGGGTTGGATATTAGAAAAAAGTTCTTCCCCCAGAGGGTGTGCAGACACTGGAACAGGCTCCCCAGGGAAGCTGTTGCAGCACCAAGACTGACAGAGTTCTTTTGAAGCATTTGAACAAAGTTCTCAGACATATGGTGTGACTCCTGGGTCTTGTGCAGAATTTCATTGGTCCTACTGGGTCCTTTCAAACTCTGGATAGTCTATGATTCTATGATTTGTAATATAAATAAGACAAGGTCCTGATCAACTGCTGAATCAGTGGTAGAATTGTATTAACTGTTGAAGTCAATTTCAAGGACTTAACTTTGTAGTATAGTTTATCATTTATTCATTTTATTTAGGTACAGTATAATCGTTTGTATTTTTTATTTTGCTTCCTACTACTACTGTTCCAGGATAAGGGAAAAACGAGAAATTGATATTTTATCCTTGAACCTTGCTTGCAACTGAAAATTGGGAAGCAAATATTAAGCATCTTCAGTTACAGACCAATGCACATGGTCTAAAACTCTTAGTGACATTTCTGTTGAGTCAAGGAGATGATCCACATCTTCTCATCTTATTTGCTATTATTTGGTCTTGAATGTGGAAGAATTTAAAAAGAGCTCTTCAGATTTTGAATCAGGGGTAATCTCAAACATAATATGATGTTTGTGTGAAAAACACCATGGAGGAAGATAACTTGTTTTAGTAGGACAAATATCTCAAGGAAATGTTGGATCTTGAAGCTAAATTAACTGAAGTACAGCAGCTGCTAGTAATATGTGTGGCAACTGCAAAACATTCATGAATACGCCAGTTTAAATGTACATGGAAACTACATTCTTGCAGAAACTAGACTTTAATCTCTAAACACTAAACTAGACGTTCTTGAAAATATTTCCATTTGTACACATTTTCCAGAAAATTATGTGGATATTTTTAATAGTTAAAACACTAATAAATATTGAGAGGCATATAAATGATTAATTAAAATTACATAAAGACATAATGTATTACATAATTAACTTTATTTGCTGCATTGTTCTCTTGAAGCATTCCTTCCAATACACACTTTTAAGAACAGCTGCAGTGATCATATTGTGCATCTGTAAAACAAGTACCAAAACAGAAATGAACAGAGAAGTGAGCAACAGCTATGGTATTCCCATGAAGCATGGGTGCCATGACATTGTGCTCTATTCCAGAGAAGCATTTCATAGAAATTACTGTTGTCCTGCACTGTTTTGGCTTTGTCCTCTGTAAGTACACCTGAGAAGTAAATTGTTAGGGATGCATGTCAGTGACCAGATTTTGGAGGCAAGGACTTTATGTACTCGAACCAGACTCCCCACAGGTCGATAAGAGGAGCTTTCAGGGCACAGTGGTTTCTGACATCTAATTTAGGCTCCTGCCCTGCAATTTCTTGTTTGGGACCCATCTATATCCACTGGCTGCCAAGGTGGACACCTGACATTTAGTGTGCCCTGGGAAGCTGATATCTGATAGATGCTGTCTCCAAGATAAGATGCTATCCAAGGTATGGGTCTTCAGATAATAGAGCTATCTTACATGGTCATAAGTGTCCTACTTAGACAACTATTTAAGTAACATGGTGTTAGTTCAGGAAAGTTTTGGACTTGTCTTGTCTTACTGGCTGTCTAGAGACAGATCACCCTGATTGCTGTCTTTACCTTGGCTCATGAAAGGCTCCACATCACTCTCTCCATGTCAGCCTCCTGACAGCCAGGTCAATTGCCACAATAATTCAAGGACTTCTGTATATATGTATGTATAGCTATATATAAATATATAGCTTTTCCACTGAGAGAGGAGAGAGACAGCATAGCTTAATTCACAAAAGCAGAAGACACCTTCAAACATGGCAACAAGACCCTTCTATCCTTTTCAAGATGGATATCTCTTCCTAAGAAAAAAATTGCTGCCACCTCCTGCTTCCTGAACTAGAAGATTCTTAACCTACTGAAGTTTAAAGCACATGTGAGGCCAGGGGGGTATGCTAACTGTAGGACTTCCCTTATGAATAACAACCTGGCCAGCATGACATGTGAGCCTGCACACTTGCGTGTTTAGAAGGAATCATGCTAGAGATTATTTTCAGGTACGGATCCAGCCATACTGCATCATACAAATAAGAAAGAAAGCAAGGAAAAGTAAGTGTAGAAAGGGATGATAATGTCCTGCTGGAAGGAGTGTTAAATTGATGTGAAGAGCTATCCCATGGGTAGATGCATAAAAACTGCAGGCTGGGTATTCAGTATCCAAATGAATTACTTGCAAAATGATTGCTTGGAGCTGCACCAGCTTTTGCCTAGTTAGCATTCATCAACACAACTGCCACAGCTCTGCTTGCAGGCCGGCATACAAGCCCACATGCATGCCAAGAAAGGGAAACATGAGAAGGGGTAAGACAGAAGCAAGAGGAAAAGCCCCATCAGCACAGCATGCTCATTCACTCTGACCAGAGCAGCCTTTCCCAGCTTTCCCAAGGCAAAGCCACAGAGATATAATGAAGAGAGATTACAGCAGCTGTGCATATCAGGCACACAAGGCACACAATGCAAAGATCTTTGTCAGTGTAGAAAACACACACTTCTCTGTTACTGTGACATATATGGGGGATTCATGTGGTATCTATATTTTATCAATACACAGAAACAGAGGTTAAAGTAGGCAAAACCATTTAGCATTTCTGAAGTCAAAAACTAAACTGTCTGAAAGAAAATTCATGTGTAGAATTATATTTCACTTCCCAGCCAGGAAGTGATAGTCCCATCTTTCACTCACGGCCTACTACAAACTAATTTATCTGCCTTTTAAGGGAGCAGTGACTTCCTCTGGGAAGTCATTATCCTATGAGTGGGTGCAAGAAATTCAAAGACTTTTATTTTGACAATAAACTACTATTTATACCTGTCAGAGTTTCTCTGGAGAAAGTATTACACACACACACACACACACACACACACACACACACATATATATATATATATACATGTAAACATGTATATGTATAAATATGTATATATGTATATGTGTGTATATATATATATATGTATATGTGTGTGTATATATATGTATATATATGTATATATATATATATATATATATATAAAAATATAAAATATATTAGCTACCCAAGGACACTAGGCTCCAGGCTGTATATAGATAAAACTTCATCAGCCATTCAAGTGGCTGGAAATGAAAAGAATCCAAAGATTTAAGTCAACACAGATTCATACCAGCAGAACTGTGAGTCATGCCTGGGGGAGGTTCAGGACAGCAGAATGCCAACTGTGGCTCAATTCCTTCATAGGTTTTGTTTGCATATCTCAGGAAGACCATTTTTTAAAGGTTTGTTTAAGATTTCTGCAAATGTTTCTTATCAATTGTCAGAAAAAAATAATTAAATTCTGGGAGAAATGTTTTTAACTTCATAAGCTTTTTTTCCCTTTTCTTCAGCCTCCAACGATTCCTCATATTTGGATAATATATTACAATAGCATCATTTTCAAAACAAACTCCATGCTTGTATAGAGATGGAAGGCAGGGAAAGAGAAAGGTTGGTGAAATGTTTGCTGAGAATATAATGATTTACCTTTAGGAACAGGAATACTCAGGGAAGATGCCACACAGAGGGAACAAGTAAAGCATAAGAACAGAAACAGATGCATAGGATGTGGTCTAAGTCACATCTAGAATTTCCTTAATCCTTTCCACATCCCACACTATTGACACCACCCAATAGGTAAAGACTTAGAATTTAATGGAATATGCTCCCCATTTGTGTTGCACCAATTGATGAGATTGCACCAGAGAAAACATTCTAAGTCTCCTAAGACAAGAAAATAATTTCTGAAAGGATGAGTAACACATTTGGGAGAGATAGAAATGCTTTAGGTTCTCAAGCCATTTGAAGGAGCTGTAGCAAGGACCTCAGCAATTATGCTGGGAAATACTTTTTGTTCAATTTCAATTTCTCTAAGCAAGCATGTGTGATTTCACACAATATTCTGTAACCTGATACACTACTGGGATTTTAAATAACAGCAGAAATGTGTTTAATACAATAAAGGTGTTGCTAATTCAAGCACAAGAAATGTCCTTTAAAAACATTGGTTTAAAAAAAAGAGCTTGTAACTGGGAGAAAATAACAATTGTTGGGCTGCACCTGGAGCACTGGTGGGACAGGGAAATGGAAGGGCAAACAGACTGTCATAAGTCCTTGGGAAATTCCTGCATTCTTCCCTCACTGAAAGTTCTGTTCCCTTCCCTTGGGCTGCCTTTCATTGGTAACACTTTTCCCCTCCAAACTTGTTGATCCCTTTGCCATCAGCTCATGGAGAAGGATCCTTCATGGCAGAGTGTCCATCCATGGAATGGGTTGTAAAGAATGACTGCAGACTCACCATCCCTGGAAGTTTTCTACATATACAGTGAGACCAGGCTGCATCACATCTGGTTTAGTTTTGGCAACCATTCTGCCTCCAGACAGAGGTTGGACTAGATGGCAGAGATCCAGTAAATGTTTCTATGATTCCATGAAATGGCAAAGCATATTTTCTGAAAGATTTATTTAGGAAGGGGACTTATTTTGCTGTTTGGAGCTCTCCACATTGGATAAACTTCCTTTGGCCAAGGACAATTTCTCTCAAGTAATGTGATCAAAACATCCACCAGAACCAATTCACTTTGGAAAACAATTTCTGGCATAGGGTTATACCTTCTGTTCTGAACAAAATATAAGAAAAAAAAAAAAGACATTCTATTCAGTTCTATTACAATCTACTTTCTGGTGTTATTGCTCATCAGCTGTGCAACACTTTGGATAAGTCAATAATCATGGGATAAAAAATTTGAGATTTTTTCATTTAAATCTTAAGCCAGTCTTCAAATATGCATTATTTTATTTCTTCACTTGAGATTATAAAACAAGGGTTTTTTTAGCTATCATCAAAAATTAGTTTTTTAGTTCTCATCAAAAATCAGAACTCAGATTCTTAGCTCAAAAGACTAAATGGAAGACTTTTATTCCGATTTTCTTTCCACTGAAATTTAAATGGCATTGTTAATGCAAGAACTAAGCTGAGAGAGAAACATGAAAATAACCTCACCCTTTAGGTTTCATTACAGAAAGTTTGTTCATCCTTCTTCTTGTATAACCTTCTGCCAGGAGCTGGCAGCAAAAAGGGACAAGTCAATCTGCCTGTGGGCCACTTCAAACACTTCAGAAATATTGGCTCATCCCCCAAACAAATCAAGCCATGAAAGGCTCTTGCTGGGGCAGAACTCTCATTTAGAAAGAAATTCAGAGCTGAGCACCAAGAAAACTTTCTTAGGGGTGTAGAGGATACCAATTAATTTGTGAAAGAGTCAATGACAATTTAATCAGATATCAGCTATAATTTTCCTCTTTCTTAACAGCTTGTGAATGTAAGCAGTACTCCCACTGGAGGCCAGAATATTGGGGCAGGAGACTTTCTTAGATTGCCATTAACTCCAGGCAGAATCTTTGCTGTGAAATACAGCCCCACATTGCAGCTACTCAGCTCTCTGTGAGTTTTACATGTTCTCAGTAGCATCTCTCTCTATCCAGACAGACTAGAGTTTATTGAAATAAAAGCTGATCCTCTCTGCTTGCAGATAGAATCAGTTTCAACAATTTGGATTAATCTAATGTAGGTTTGTCATCTGCTACATTTCCATAGAGAAGAGCAAAATACTCTTAATAACTACAGTGGTCTGGCTTCCAAAATCTGTCTTGGGCAAAGCCTAAGCTGAGTTTGTCCAGCTGTAGTTTTCCAGTCCTGACTTGTTTGCAGGGCAGAGGTGCAGGTGACTGCCCCTCCATGGTTACTAAGTTTGAGGAGCAGTGGTGTTTCTCCTGGTATGGGTTTAACAGCATTTTGATGAAACCACATCCTGCAGCAACACATGAATTGTCTCTGCTCTTGGCTACATGAAGACCTTCCAGGTGAAGCACTTCTATTAATCTCCAAAGTGTTAATCTTGAGGATTTTTTTATGTAATTGACAGAAAATTCTACAGTACAGTTAAAATTCTTTACCTTTTAGGATTGTTTCTTTGATCAGAATGCTTTCTGAAAGTCTAGTGCAACTAGCTCTGCAAGACCTTAGTAATTCAGTAAAGCGATATTATTTTAGGGAGAGAAAAAATTGAATCCTGTGTCACATCATCAAAGTTTTTCAACATCTTGTTAGCAAGCATCTGCAACATGCTTTTCTGTACAAATACTGGGTAACAGATGTCAGCCTTAGTGAGGAAAATACTTAGAAAAAAAATAGATATAGAATTGTTGTCTCAATTCAATTATGAATTGCAGTGGCTGCAGTTTAAGATGTTGTCTTGAGGGATAAAAATGTTTTCTAAAGGAATGATATTATGTCAAGTTTTAGTTACTAAAGTAAAAATATTTAATTTTGCAATCTGAGTAAAATGCAAAACAAAAGAAATCAATACAATAAAGTTAGTAACACTGATTCTAGGTCTCTCTTATTGAACTAATAAAAAGCAGATGTGCTCTGATTAAGTGTACAAATATAGAAATATATTGATTACAGGAATGAAGCTGCTTGAAGTGTTTCCTGAAAGAGACTGTTATGTCTTTTAGGAGTAAAAGGTCTTACTAACCTTTCCATTTACACATAGTTTCTTGCTTTGACGTCTCAATAAATAACAGATTCTTATTGACTTCTTTATGAACTACCTGCAAACCTGGATGATTTTATGTTGAATACCATTTACAGAAATATACAGAATTATGATTTGATTCCAGCTCATGGGTGTAAATCTTGTTAACAGCTGGACACTGAAGCAGAAGAGTGAAACACCTCCATTTGCATAAAGTCAGACCCTTCGGAATATTTCCAAGCTTGCAATCTCTTGTGCTAGTATTCTGTTTCACTTCCTTTCCTCTGTTCTGAAAAAATGAAATCAAAGTTGATTTGTCTCTCAGGATCTCTTAAAATTGCTTTTTCTAGTGTACATGAGACAGCCCTCACTCACACCCTAAGCCACACAAGTTGTTGCTTTGGCATGTTCAGTACCAACAAGCACTTTGCTTAGAGTATTTTTTGTCCTTTTTTTCCCTATCCATGACAGTTTTAATTCCTTTCCTGGGAACACTGTGAAGAAATGCTTGCAGAAAAATATAGCATTATAAAAATTCATCTTTGTGATGCTCATTCATTCCAGATACAGGGAATCAACACTAAAATTTGGGCCAGTTCTTTCAAAAATTATTGAAAGAAAAGCAATACAGAAATTATAGTTGAAGTAGTCCTTAAAATAAATAGTCTAGTTATTATCATAGAGACACTTCATCTATTTGGAAACATCTATGAAATTGACTATTTGACAGTAGCTGGGGAATGAAAACTTCTTTTATAACCACTAGAATCCAGGAGACAGACTTTTCTGATTCACAGCAATAAATTCAAAAGGCACAGAAAGCATATTCTTCTGGAGAGCTTTTGTGAATTTTTTTCATTCTCTGTAGGTGTTGGTAATGGCTGAAAAGTGACTGAGTCTACACCAAATTTTAGATGTAAAGAACACAGACAGGAAAGTAGGGGCTCATTGTATTCATGCAGAACATGAATGCAGCATATTCTAATAAAGTCATGTATTTAGTGAATTTTAGTCTTTAACCAG
The DNA here is from genome assembly GCF_049639895.1 of Pseudopodoces humilis. Classification (NCBI taxonomy): domain Eukaryota; kingdom Metazoa; phylum Chordata; class Aves; order Passeriformes; family Paridae; genus Pseudopodoces; species Pseudopodoces humilis. The sequence goes on along the minus strand of NC_142203.1, from coordinate 20,118,652 downwards.
TGATCGTGCTTCCACAGGGTGACTTGCTCTGTCTTAAGATAGGTGTATAAGCCTCCATCTGGTCTGGTTTTCTTTCAAGGGTCTGAACACCAGGTATGTTGTGTGATGGCTTGAAAAACACTGCCTTGAGTTCAAATCTGATCATATGTTATGTCTACAGTATTGTATGTGCTGGTACAGTGTTAATGACTGTTTTCCTTCCCTCCTTGTAACCACAGTTACGTGCTAACAAGGAGCTCTCTGACAGTGCTGTGTAACTGCCTAGATCAAATCCTTTTACAACAGAAGTCTTTGTAATACAAGTTGAGAAGAAAACGTGTAATGTCATCCATTACAACAGCATTAAACTTGTTCTAAATTATAACAAGTAGCAAAAGCAGAAGGCTGGACACAGCTCCTAATATTTCTCTGCTGGAAGTAAATATTGGCTCCAGTTAAGTGTAAAATACCAAATAATTCTACAACTCATTTGTAACTCCATTTGTAACTCCAAATAACAGTGAGTGAATTTTTGCACTCTAATGCCTTTTAAAGTTAGTAGCAGACCAGAGCAGCACCAGCAAGATTAGATAGGAACAGTGAAAAGTAATTAAATATTTCCTTTCTAATGGAAAGGAAATCTTCATCTTAGATTTTTTTACCTTTATTTCCTTTTTTCAAACTCTACATAATGTAACCTGAAATTATGGTTATTTTTTATCTTCTTTCCAGAAAAGATTTACATGTTCATATCCTAGCTGCAGAAGTGAAGAAAACAACCAAGAAGCATTAGTGGAGCATTCCTCTCAAAACAACATAATCAGTGATTTTTAATCAATAAAAGAATCTGCAGACTCTTATCACACATTAACAGAAGTTAGAATATCCATTGTGGTTTTGCCCCATATGCTGTATTTTGCCTATATTTACTGAAAATCACTGCAAATTACTTGAGCTGGTTCCTAATATTTGAGCAATGTATTATAAAAGCATGACAGCCAGTCTGGTGGTCTGACTAAAACACATTTGAGCAGACTAAGTCTAGAAGACAAAACAGTTCAATGTAAACATTTTGGAATGCAATTTGAGAAAAGAGACAATATTTTTTAAAAAATATGCTTTTCCTTCATGCTGACCCACTGTAAAACAAGTGGTTACAAGAAAGAAAAAAGAGTCATTTTCTAAAAAATTCTAAAAAACATTTTCTAAAATGCAACCTCTATTTAAGAATCTCAAGTTAGAACTTGAAAACAATAGATTCCAAAGTCACTGTCATCTATCCACTCTGAAAATATAAGGGAAAAAACAATTAAATGTATATGTTTTGTTGGACTAAAAATTAAAATTAGTCCTTTTGTGTTACTTGGAATTCATAATTCAAATAATCAGAAACACATATTCACCATTCAAAACACAGGTCTTACATTTTAACTGATTTTCCTTTTCACAATTACAAAAATTTAACTATCCTTTTTTTGGGTTGTTTCGGGTATTTTTTAGGAGTATGAGAATTCATGGAATAACTGAGAAGAGCAAGTAAGCATATCAATTTGTCTTTAAAGATATGAGAAGGCCCCTTGAAGCCAGTGATGTCTTTGTGCTAATGATCCTAATTAAATTGCTGGATCATTTGTTTTAACTCAGTTCTTTATGTTTCTGGATAAACGTTATCTGGAAGAAGTAAGTAATTAAAATTTATGTAACTTATAATAAAACAGATTCCTCATAGAATAGTTTATCTACCTGTCCTTTACTTTTATATTTTAAATATTGATGCATGATATTTCAATCCTTCCTTTGTTTTGAGTGTATTTTGTTTTTATTAATCTTCTGATGACTGACATTTGTCCATGTTCTCAAAGCTGACTCTGCAGGCATTACAAATAGAAATAAACCAGCAAGACAATGTTTGGCCTAATCATAGAACTTTTATTCTTTTGGAAAGTTTCAGCACACTTGGTATGATATATCAACAGAAAAGTTTTACTGTCAAATATCACTGGGCTCAATATTGATTTATACATATAGAATTCTATGTGTTTTGATTTTTCCCAAGCTTCTTCTTTCTCAAACAGCTTCTGCCTTCCAGATGTGATAAGGAACATTTGATTTTTATTATTTTTACGTTTGCTTCAGATATTTAGACAGTACTAATACAGAAGATATTTATTTTTATGGTTCTCTTTGCTAATATGTACAGTACATTGAAGTCAAAGGAATGATTTTCCCAAACCTAGTTCAAAATGTTTGAGAGTCAAGAACTTAAAGTTCCTTTAACACTTTTTTGTGATGAAAATCCTTAGACCCCTACTTTTGGTATTCAACAAGAATATTCTTCATACTGTAAACTGCTAATTTTGCTAATACTATTCACATATGACACTGCTATTCATACTTGTAAAATTATGGAGAAGATTATTGCAGGTGGCATTAAAAAACTCCTGAAGGACAATGCAGCCATTGGTCACAGCCAGCACAGCTCCATGAGAGGAAAATCCTCTTTGTCAAACCTAAATTACTCTCATGACAGGGTAAACCACCTAGCTGATCAAGGGAAGCCAGTAGGTGCAATCCCACTGGATTTCACTAAAGCTTCTAATACTGCTCTCCCAGTATCCTTCTGGATAAAATGTGCAGCACACAGCTGGATAAACACATCATGGGGTGGGTGAGCAGCTGGATTACAGGTCAGGCATAAAGGGTGACATCAGACTGGTGACCTGTCACCGGTGGGATCTTGCAGTGCTCCATCCTTGGCCCCATGCTCTTCAGCATCTCCATAAATGACCTAGGCACAGGACTGGAAGGGACATTAAGGAGGTTTGCAATTGGTACAAAATGGGAGGTGTTGGCTCCCTCAAAGGCAGAGAGGCCCTGCAGAGAGACTTCAACAAATCAGAGAGCTGGGCAATCACCAACAATGTGAAATTCTATAAGCAAAGTTGCCAGATTTTGCACTTGGGATGGGGCAACCTTGAATGTATGGACAGACTGGGGAATGAGATGATGGATAGTTGCACTGTGAAAAGTGATGTGGGGTTGATGGCAAGCTGAACACAAGCCAGCAGTGGCCTGGCAGGCAGGAGGGCCTTGGTGTCCTGGGGTGCATCAGGCCCAGCATCACAGCCGGGCAAGGGAGGGGATTGTCCTGCTCTGCTCTGAGCTGGGGCAGCCTCACCTCGAGGCAATTTTGAGTGCCACAGTTCAGGATATAAAGGATATATAAAGGATATAAAACTATTGGAGAGCACTCAGAGGAGGGCAATGAAGATGGTGAAGAGCCTGGAGGGAAAGAGATAAGAGCTGCAGGTCAGGTGACATTGTCATTTCAGCCTGGAGAAGAGGAGACTGAGGGGACATCTCACCACAGTGACAACTTCCTCACAAGGACCAGAGGAGAGGCAGACACTGATCTCCTCCCTGTGGTCACCACAGGACACAGTGAATGGCCTGAAGTTGTGTCAGGGGAGGTTTAGGTTGTATGGAAAAAGCTCTTCACTCAGATGGTGGCTGGGCACTGCAACAAGCGCCCCATGGAAGTGGTCACAGCCCCAAACCTGACAGACTGAGGAGAATTTGGACAAAGCTCTGAGAAATATGGTATTATTCTTGGGGCTGTCCTGTTCAGGGTCAGGAGTTAGATTTTGATGATCCTACTGGGATCCCTTCCAGAAAATTCTCTGATCCTGTGATCATGCTTTTATGTTTAGCAGGGGATAAGTAATGCCACTTTTTCTGAGGGCTACTTGGAATGTGTTGTCAATTCAAATTATGTGTTTTCTTCCTGTACACCACATATATTACTCAAGACTAAAACATCTATCATTACAAAAACTAAAATTCTTATTACAAGCACAATATAGTTCTTTCATTTTGTAATGAAAATCTCTCCTGAAAATCTCTCAGTTCTGTAAACCCTGAGATGAATGTACTTCAAAGTCTTTGGAAACAGATTTACTGTGGAAATGTTGAAGAAAGGAGGTAAATAATCCATGAGATCCTTGGGACTCCAGAGAGGAAGACCTATTGCCACCTGCTCCAAGCAAGCTAAAACAATCTTGAATCTGTTTTTAAGCACTGCAATTGCTTTGGGAGTCCGATCCTAAGTCCTCCAGGGTATGCATCACCCCATGGCATCTGGGAAGACAACACAGGTGGGAATGGCAGAGCAACACTGGCTTAGATCTGGCAGCAGTTAACAGCAAACAGAGAATATTGCAGCTAAAGGACGGAGGAACAAGGGGATTGAACCTAACGTGCATTGCTTCATTGGTAACCCATGTCCATTAGGGGTATTTAGGCTAAAACTCTTGCCAACACACTTAATGCAGTGAAGAACTTTTCTTAATAAGTATTTTTTGTACAAGTATTTTCAACTTTCCCTTAATTATTCTCTTCCTTCTTCTGCCATAGTGTTCCCTCTATCTTCAAACCTTTAAAGTAATTTTAATGTAAGCAATTTTGCTTCTCTAAAGAAGCCAAGGGGCTTATTTGACTCAGTTTCCAGGGAATGGGCTCAAGTTTTTCATGAATGAATTTGTCTCTTTAGCTGCTAGAAACAGTAGACATTTTATGTATGATATTACACCATTTTATCCCTCCACTCTCAATTTTATTCCCCATTCACAACCTACACAAAACCTTTCTGAGACTGAAATCTTAAATGCTTCCTGTTCCATTATTAATCCTTGTAGAGGGTTTATTTTTTCTATTTAGCCTTCTCAAAATGATTTTATGAAGAATTCTATCACAGTAGTATCCAAGGGAAATGTATTTCAATGTAAAATTTACAAAGGACCTCTGAAGACATGCCAAATAGAAGTGTTGGACTTTGTTCCTCAGTAGATTGTCATTTGGTACTAAATTTCTTTTAAAAAGACAACAGTACTCACCACATACACTATTAGGGATGGAAAAAAGAACAAGAATAATTCAGATGATGGCCAGATACTATCTAATATAATGATTCTGAGAAGAAGAAAAACCTTTTTTCATATGATTTATGAAATACATCCAGTTTTGTTTTTATGAAATTACCCTATACACAGCTCGTGGAACAAATCTCTTGATACAGAGGGTGCCTATAAGATCTTCTGTTCCCATTATATTTCCACAGAAATTGCAGGGATATATGATATTAATAAATTTGTTTTCTACTTCCTTCAAAGTGACTGGTTCATTACTTTATCTTCAAAATATATTGTTTGCCTTTTGTTTATCTATGCACTTCATCTACTCTGTCTTTCATTCCAGACAGCTGTTCCTCGGGACTCTGCACAGTCCTCCAGGAGGCTGGGTGTCCCCAGGTTCTCCCAAAGGCCTCCAAGACAGGTGAGGTTTGCTTCTGTCCCGGCTCAGGAGGCATTGATAATCCTGATCACTCCAACACATTGAATGAGAGAGAGATCCTCACACAGCTCTTAGTGTATCCTGCCCTTCTTCATTGAACACATTGTTATTTGCATATTTTGAAATCCAATTTAAAAAGAAATCATCAATCACTCTATTCATGATGTGCCATTTGACATGACTGTGCCTTCTTCCTCCTTTCCTTACATACTAAAATTTCATCCCAAAAGTGTATAAAAAAATCTTTCACCTTTCAATTCTGCTGGTTTCTCCTTAGCCCCTGAGCTAACAAGCTCTTTACCACACAGTCCCAGTGCTGTGATTTTACTTTCCTTATCATGTGTGTGTCTGTCCTACAGATCTGCTCACAGCCTGTCCTTACAGCTCTGCAATTTTCTCAGCTATGTGAGCCAGGGCTCTGCTCATAGCAGATTCGTACAGAGATAAGCCAGGGACTCTGGAGCACCAGGAGGTCAGAGAGATGGTGAAATATTCTGGATGGGTCAACTGTGGCAGAAAACAAGGGCTTGAAGGGTGACAGCTGCTCTGGCCTCACATTTTCACTCTGTTTCCCTCCTCTCTCCAAGCATCTGCTTCTTAGTAATTATTTTCTTCCCTCAGGATTTCCAATCCAGTTGACTTCCTTGAACTTTGTTCCTTTGTTTCCTCAGACCTCTTGCTCCTACTCAGTTCTGCTAACTTCCCATTTAGAGTCCTTTGCTGCCTCAGTGCACTACTTTGTACTGAAACCCAGCACAGCCTTCCAAACAAGTGCAAAGTGAGGCAAATGGGGATGAAAATATGATCTGGCTACATTCATTAAAGGAATGAGAAAAGAGGGTGAGCAATAATGAAGTGGAACAAAAGCAGTACTTGAGAGTATTTATGAGTCCATATAGCTACCAAAAAATAAAAAACCTCACCAAAAGGATGGCATAGTAGCAAACAGAATGAGATGTTCTAAAATGCAGTAACTGTGTTGACAGCAATAAAAAGAAGGATATCATTCACTGGAAGTTTTAAATGAGCCATTAAAATTAAGAAGGAAAAAGAGAGTGGATTAGAGTGATTAATTTTTAAGAAGCAGCCAGGGAATATGATGCAACTAATCCAAAATTGAACCAGTGTTAAGAAACTGACATTTCTTTCTTTTGCCTTTATTACTTCTTTACACTTCTGGTTTCACTTGAGCCTAAAGGGCAGGAGGATCAAAAGATTTCTTTCTATTCTCTCTAGATTCCTAGTTCTGCTAGAACTGAGGAAGTGGAAAATGCTATTATGAAGGCTGTTTCTAATGAGGCTCACAACTATACAGTAATTCTAAACCTGTTTAGATGCATCCACTTTTGAAAGGTCAGTTTTGGCTTGTGTCAACTACCTCTTCATTTTAGTACACAAAAGGGAATTCTCTTTGCTGCCTTTACACCATTTTTCCCAAGATCAAATTAAAGTCTCAAGGCCAAGGAGAACTCTCTGTGTTTATCAGCATAAACCTGGAATCAAACTGATGACTGAAAGGAGCTGAAAACCGTTTCTATGCTTCCCTTTCAATATATTTACTGCAGCAAGTGCTTTTCACATGAGCTAAATCTCAAACCAAATATTATCTATATGAAAAGTATAATATTTTAATATTGTGTTTCCCATCATGACTCTCCAAATCCATTTTTAATAGTGTAAAGTAATAATCAGCAAACATACTTTTGATATGAAAATACTGGAATATACCACATGTTATCTATTAAATAGGAAACTTGCCTGTGACACCTGGCACTTGTCTGCATGTTCCAGCCCTGTATCACAATAAATGCTTGTTCACTGCTTTGAAAATGCTTCAAAACAGCCTTACATTTTGTCAGGTAGGGAGGCTTAGAGGTCTGAATTCTTGAATGGGGATGAAAATTCCTCTGAAGATGCTTGGATGCTGCAGCCCAGTAACTGGGATCTTGGTTTATCTGAGGAGCTCTAATATATATTTCTCTGAAGATTTTACTTTGCCAGTTTTTTCATTTTAACAGATCAGGGAGGCGACTCATAACTAAGCCATGCTGAATTGTTTTCTTTCATATGCTTCAATCTAGACTGGAATGAAAGGACCCTTGAAATTCCACCATACCATCTGAGAGAAAAAGAATAATTTTGTTATTTTTAAAAGTTTAGTAGTTTTATTTTAGACTGATCCACTGAGGGGGAAAGGGTCAAAGAGAATTTCCAGGGGTACTAGCAGCAAAGATTTTACTTGGGAATCTAGAAACCCACAACCACCTCCCTGATTGTAAAGAGACAATACTCTTTTCTTTGTTTCAAGCTGAAATTCCACACTGATCACAAATGGCAGATCTGGTAAGATTTTTTTCTAGACTAAAATATTTTCTCTCAAAAATACAATTTTATAAATTTTATTTTCCTCCATGTGTCATACTACCATTGCATTTTTTATCTGCTTAATCAGAGTTCAAGTGTTAGGTATTGCCATCTCTTGGGAACTGGGGTCTTGTTCCACTGTAGACTCCTTGTAATTGTTTTTTCTGTACTCTTAATACTATAATTCATCATGAAATTTCTATTTTATCCTAAGTTTTCAGTTACCCTAGACTATCTAGCATCTGTCTGCACATCTAAGAGCTGCACTGCAGATCACCAAGAAAAAGAATTAAGACTTTCTTTTTAAGACACAGTAGTGTATTACTGTGACTGTATCTTGAGAGGTTAAACGTAAATCTTAGAATTTGTAACATAACCTTAGTTATGTTAAAGTTTGTGTAAATCCTTAAAATTCAAATATCTGACTTCTTTATTGTTTTCACAATTAACTAGAGAGGAAAAGGGAGAGTGAAGAGAAGGAGCAAGGACTGCTTTCTGCACAGAGCTCCACAGCAGAACTGCCCAAAGACCTTGGATCAAAGTCCTCAGCCTGGCTTAGGGTAGCTGGATGGCTCATGAGCCCTGAAAGTCCAGCAGCAGTTTTGCTTTAATGCCATGTTCCAGGCAGAGGTACAGCATGACCAGACAGTCACATGTGTGTGTTTCACTGTGCCTAGCTCACTCCTCACTTGTCACTGGAGGACCTTGCTGCCAGTGACATTATGTGCCATATAACCCCTTTGAAAATTGCTGGATTGCTGAAATCACCCAACTTTTCACTATTCCCTTTTTCTAAACATAAATCTAAGTGGTAAAACTACAGCAGGGAATTATTGGGGAATGGGTAGACCATCATCAGAGCCATCAACAGCTGAGGGACAGAAAATGGGGGAAAAGAGAAGGCCATAAAAGGATGAAATAATCTGAAGAAATGGCAACAAAGTGGACAGGGGGAAGGAGGATCAGAAAATGCGTATCTGCGAGTGAACCTCACCAGCTTCTCCTACTTCCTAGAAACAGAAAAGATGAGTTAAGACAAATGAAAGGAAATATTGAAGGATTAGGGGAAGTAAGAAGCCTAGGAAATATTCCCTGAAATGTTTACATCATCAGAAGGTACAACCATGTAAAAGTCACAGAAAGCTTTTGAAGCTTGTCTATCAATATTAAGCACTTTCTTGTCCCTGGTGTCGATTTACTGGTTTATTTATGTTTTATTTGGTCATAAAAACTAACAAGAACAATGATAGTGAGAGGGAAGTGGAAACTGCTGATTACATATTGAATACAGTATTCGAGATAATAATATGCTTTAAAAATAAGCATCATATATCTTCATAGGTGAGAATTTCCTTGGCATGGTTATGGTCCCACTGCCTGCTTTGAGATGAAAGTTAAGACCTATGATGAATCAGACCTCTACATTTTTCCGGGACCAGAATAGTTGGCAGAGACTTGACTCCTTTGCCAGCCTCAGACTACATAGCTTGAACGCCATATCAATGCAACCTAGATAAAAACTTTGGGAAACAACTCTTGCAATCATCAAATACATGCGCACCTCACAACTGTGAACTTACAGCAGAGTCTGAGAAGTAACTCACAGCTTAAATGTATGGGAAAAGAATGAAACATGTAGGTGTGAGGGTAGAGACAGAATTTCTGCTTTTCCTTTAGATAACTGTGACTTCAGAAAGGCAAGTTATTGCTCCTGTAAAACTATTTCCTGAGCCATTGGCTACACAAGCTGGAGTAGAAGAGGCTATTTACCGAAATGTGTATTTACCAACATGGTTATGCTTCAGAGTATCCTTTTTTTCTTAGTAAAAGAAATGCCTTTCAGAAGATTGTTCTGAGCCAGATATAGTGAGATGGCCTAAAATTAGCCTCCGGGATTATTATTGCCTTCCATTCACCATAATTTATCATTAAGGGATATTAGATTATGTGCATGGCCACCAGTGTATCTTTCAAGGGACACATTTATCCATTGAATTTTAACAGTCTTTCAGAAAAATATTTCCATAGAAGAGGTCAGAAAAAACAATTTCTGAGGTACAGAGTGAGAGTTTTGCAAGAGGCACTGAGAACTCTATGGGGCAAGAAAAGCATCTACATTAGAAAACTAGACATTACATGATGCAATAAAAAAAGATTTAAAGCCGTTCTGGCTCTAGTCCCCTTACACATCTATTATATTTGCTGATTCAAAGAACTTCAAATCAAGCAATCCAGCATTTTAACTGAAGTTAAAAGTTTGTCTTTCTTCAAGGAACATACAGAATGGTAGGAAAAGATATTAAAATGTCACATTTTAAATAGTGCGGAAACATAGGGCAGGCTGAATGGTTTAGAGAAAATAACAAAAGAGATTAAACTGAAGCTCATTGCTTTCACCCTAACATATCTCACTTTCTCCCCCTAATAAAGCTACTTATCATGATCCTACTTGTCTGAAACTGCCAGCAAAAGGGTGTAGGTTTAGACTCACAGTCACATACTGATCTACCTTCTGTCCTTCAAGGCCTTGTGCTTTACTGAGGCATCCAGTGGGATTGTGACAGCCTGGAGATTGCTTCCCCTCTCTGGTAAAGACAACCTGCACCCTTCAGGCTACTTGTTACCATTTCTTGAGAACTTAATTTAAGTATGTACATTAGGAACTGTTCATTTCAGAAAGTGAAATGTTCCTGAAATAGAATTCACCCCATAAGTTGTCCATCATGTTAACTGCAGGCCACTTGCACAGTTGTGTTCCAATAACGTTGATAACTTACAGACTGAAGCACATGGAATGAATAAATGCATAAGCATAGCATCCAACAAGCAAACTCCTTATTCCGCTTAATAAAGTAATAAAACCAAAATTAGAAAAAAAATATATATTTCCAACCAAATACCCATTTATCAAGATTACTTTCTGTAAAACTTGATATTGAACATTTTTTTTTTAATTGAATCACTACTGTGGCTAACGAGAGTGGCAGAATATAAATCTACAGTTGAGAAAATGTTGATACAATGAACATTGACATCACAGACAGTACAATCTTTTCCTTGCAAGAACAGAAAATAAAATATAAAATAATTTTAATGACTATAAATATGAATAAAAATAAAATAGATGAAGGTAGAAAGAAAATCAGAGGCATAGCTGAAAAGAGATACCATATGCATCATGTGTCAGACATCATAGATCATGAAACTTTGTCCAGCAGAAGTTTTGGACAAACTAGAAAAAAAATCAGTGGGCATAGGCTGTGTGTTTTTCATTGGGCTGAAGTTATGGAACGGCTATTCCTCATCGTGAAGGAGGGAAGGGGACAGTGTGATCCAGGGACAAAGTTGGAGAGAGCAGGAATTTTTACTGGTTCATCAAAAAAAACCTTTTGCAACTTGTGTTCACATTGTCAAAAAAGGTTTGCAATGAGTTTCAGATATGAGGATTTTCCAACTGACCTGAAAACAAAAAGTAAAACTGGAGACAGTAATATGGAAGACTGACAAAAAAACAAGGAAAAAAGAATTGGAAGTGGACAGGAGAAAGGAGGGAGAGGTGAAAAAATTGCAAGTATTCTCAGGCTGTGAAGTTTTAAAGAAATATTTATGTATTTTCCTGTATGTAGGATTCTGAATGGGTATTGAAGACAAAATATGGATCCTGATGTTCCTGATGTTAGCTTTGAATGTAGAAGGAGCCATTCTGAAGAGCTTATTTCATATGAGAGAAAGTTGGTTATCTTGCTTAATTACTTTTGATTACAATAATGTCATTTATAAATTATTCAAATGAGAATTCTGACCTAAAAGATGAAACTAAAGTATTGAGTATTCTAGTATCAAAATAATTTGGAGAGTTGATAAAAGTATTTTGTGGCTTTAGTAAGTAAAAACAATTTTAAAAAATTCTCATTTAAAAAATGTGTTAATGTTAATTATTTTAGCATTATTATCAAATACACTTTCCATTAACAGTAGTGATGTGGCACATAATTTTGCTTTCAATATATATTACAGTTCTATTTATTTCACAGAGAAAATCCTATTGTGAGATATAAGTTGAACTCCAAGGTAAAATAGCCGAACTACCCAGTAGGAATAACTTCCTGACTAAAGGACAACAGCAGAAACATTCTGTGGATACCTGCTTGTTTCCACCTGCAGGAAAAATACATGGGCCTATGAGGTGGCAGCGAAAATTGAAAAGAAATGTTCTTCATAAATAAAGCTGAGAGGAATGCATGTAAAATAATTCTTAAATACATATTTTCAAGTATGTCTATAAGAACCTATTTTGGATTTATACAACAGAACAATGCACACAGCAGTTCTTAATTTTTCAATAAAATGTCTGCCAATATAGGACAGTAATAAAATTATAGTGCAGTACAATGTAAATTGTCTCAGTAGACATTTACTATATGTCAGTACTAAAATCATACAGATAGTGGCTTCTGTGTTAAAGAGAGATTTTGTCCAGTCCCATGCTAACAAAAATAAAGCCATTTTGTAAATCAGACGAAATAAACTATATTTCTTAGCTCAGGATATTATGAAAAAAAAATAAAAAATAAAAAATCTTAAGCAAATGTCCCATTTTTTCCCCCCACAACACTAGCTGGAGTTTGTTTCACCTAATATTGATACATCAGGAGGTTCAAAAATTGAGAACAACTAAAATCTGCATACGAAGGTGCTCACATCTCAAGAGAAAGCACAAAACCAATTTGTTTCCAGTTGGAAGGACAGGTGTTTCTGCAGCACAAACCAGTAGACACATGGTTCAGTATACTCTGTCTGAGTCTGTAACAAGCACTTCAAAGAAAATGTAAAGAAATCTTTCATGAACCAAACATTTCATTATTTCAAAATCCTACCTGCCCAAAGGGGCACTTTGTTTCTACCCTACACCACTTCACATTGATCTCATGCCCTGGGGTGCCATTCTGAACCACCATTTCTATTGAAGTGCAATTTTAATATCTATTCTCACCAGGGCAACACTTCTTGTGACACAAATAACAGTTTTCCACTCCTAAATGCTTATTCACACAACTGTCCTGTGGCACTGTGTTTCTGTTTAATTTGGAAAACTCCCTTCTCTATATTTCACTTTAATTCTTCTAGGAATTTGCCTAGGTCCCCATAAACTGGCAATTGTCATTAATATACCCACCTCTTTTGCTTCCTACTCATTCTTTTCCTACTTTCTGCAATTTATTCCATGAGAGGAAACTTGTAGTTGGTGGGAGAAGACACGAGACTCTGGAGCATCCTCTCACTCTGGACATGACTGGAAGATCACAGAAAATGCATTGCATCTCCTAATAGGTTTTATTTTCTTTCTAATGGCCTGTTTATCCTTTTACTAAATAATAATAAGGCAATTAGTACATCATATTTCAACATTCACTTAAGAGATCAAATATCAAAATTCTGTAATTGTATGTCCTTGGGACAAATTCAGGTCAGGTAGGGGAAGATATATTTCCATTGACTACACCGAAATTACAAATGCCAAACCAGATCCTGGATTTCATTTGATGGACTATAATTTTCAACTATTTATAGTTTTTTTTTCTTTTATGTATGTTATAAATGTTCCACATTATGACTCATTGCACACGGTTACCCTTCTGACTTTTTCCTAATTAGCAAGCATACACAGGCATATGTAGAGGAAAAAAAACATGAAGAAACTATTTAACAAGGGATAAAGCTTAGTGTCCCTGAAGACCAACCTCAGAAAATTGGCTGCTGATCACCATACCGAATCACAGATTATTTAGATGAAACCAGTAATGAAACCAGTAATTTTGTTTAAGGTTTGAAAAAGAACAATTTTTATCAAAAAAAAAATACAAGATTAGTTGCAAGAACAGTTTAGTGTACATCTAAAAAAAAATATAATTTTGATTAATATCTTTGTCTGAAGACAAATACATAAAATTTATTGATATATTTCTCCCTGCAGTTTCAGCATTCATTTCAAGGCCACTCATAAAACTTGAACAACATTTGTGTTCTCTAAACACAGAGCACGTGCCAATGGCTTCACATGCACTGGTTTACTTTCATAGCACCCCAACTGGAGGTCTTGTGCCATTCTTTCAGAAATTTCCTATCAATGTAGAATAACAGTCTTAGAAATCTTGAAATTACCTCATTTTGAAGATGCAGCCAATCTGGTGGTCTCATGATTTTGGTTTCATGCTGATAAAGGAATTCAAAATATATTTACAATTTAAAAAATGTCAAACTTAGATTAATTCAGTCAGAAGCTCTTTGTGCTTAAGCACAGAAAAACAAACAGCAGCCAAAAAAAAAAAAACCCAAAAAAACCAAGCCAAATAAAAAAACCCCAAACAAACAAATGCCAAATTATCTAGACAGTATATTTCTGATTTTGTGATATTCAGAAAGAGCCAAAGAGCTCACACAAACAATAAGGTTACCTTTTAGAAGAGTGAAATATGCAGAGGAAGGTGAGTATTCTCATTGTTCAATGATGTATCCAAAGTGAGTAAAGTTACTTATCATCATATTGATGTTTAAAATTTTTATTTTGACAGCATTTGTGAGTATTCAGGAAAGCCTGCATTAAAAATAAGGTTAAATTCTGCTTTCAGCCTGAATTAATATGAAAATATTCACAACCATGCAACTTCAGGCTGTAACTTCCAGATGAGTGGTAAATTCTATTACATACCACAGTGAAATTTGGAAGAATATTGAGCTCCTGAGCACAAAAACCAGAACTTATATTTATAAAGAATTTCAAGAATCAGGTCAAAATGTATAATCAGGAGGACAGTGTCTATACATTCATGAAAAAATGGTTACCTTTTTTTTAATTGAGTAGTTCTGATATATTGGTATATTCTAAATTACTGAGATTTGATGATACTGGCAAAGCAATTTCTAAGCACAGGAAACCCCTCTTAAAAAATTTCATTTCAATTGCTTTTATGGAGAGACCCCTTGCTCTCATCTATGACATTTTATAATAAGATACCTTTTTCCTGAGTGGCTAAATGAACAAATAAACAAACAAAAATCAAATTATTTTTCAGTAGATAATGAAGAAACAGTGAAGAGAAACGGTTGAGAAAACAACCTTATTTGGAAAAAATAGAATCTTCCAATTAAGATCAGAATCTCATGTCAAAATTAAAGATGACATGTTTCTGTCAAGAATAATTCCTCTGGAAATTATATTTGGTTTCAGGAAATCTATGAGGTCTTTTTATTCATAGGACTAAATCACTTTCTATTGGCTGTATGTTTATCTGTTATTCAGAAAAAGAATACTAGGTCATTTATTCTGAGCCTACAGACTGCCTATTAATATGTGATTATTATAAATTATTGGAAACATTTGCTTTCCTTCTGACAATTAAATGGGAGCACGCTTTGTTTGCTGTTTGGCATTTACTTCCTCCTCTGCAGCTATTTTGCTCACCTGCAGCCCTCCTCTGGATGTTGTTATCCACAAGCTGTGTAAAAAAATACCTTCTTGTGTATCACAGAGTTGAGGGGTTCTTCTGGGGCTGGGGGTAACATTAATGCCTTATGGTTTCTGCACAAGCCATCTGCAAGTTTTACACTTACTAATGGTAGTAGAAGTTGAATACACTCTGAGTACTACAACACTGAATGATTTCAGCTGGGTAGTTGAATGGCTTTTTCTCCCTGAATGGGTTACAGAACTGAATTTTCGCCAGAATACACACATACAGAATGCAGGACTTCAACGACAAAAATGCAAACTGGTTATTACACCACAGGAAAAGTCACATTCAAAGCAGAAAGAGAAATAAACTTTATCAAACAGCTTGCCAGGGACAAAATGAAAGGTGGAGTGTTTAGTGCAGCAATAAATAACCTAGATCTCAATACGACCTCCATGTGAAGTCAATACCAATGTTTACTGATGTTTTACCCAGAACCCCAAGGGCAATCATACTAAGTTTAAATGAAATTTAAGAGCACCTGCAAAGGCACAAAGTATGCAAAACCCATGGAATGAATTTTTCCAGCCTTCTTCCTGGTTGCTCTTCCACTATCACAGAATTCCTATATTACCCTAAGCCTGCCTTTCTGTCAAAGAAACATGATATTATAAAGCTCACCGCACTTCAGACTCACTCTGTGGATTCTTTACTGCAATGAAGTAAAACCCAAATATCTGGCAGCTGCATTTCCACATCACACAGAGTGAGATGTTTATTATTCAAGATTTGTGTTTTTGGTTCAATTTACAGGCTGGGAACAGTCCAAGAGAGGAAAGTATAGTAACACTTTGGAGCTGGACAAGTTCAGGATGTTCTCAGTCACCTCAGACAAGGTAGAAAGACAAGGCTTCGTTGAAATGTTGTCTTCTGAGTCTTGTAGTATGTGTTGGCAAGGATGGTCAGCCCTATAAGGTGGGACACGTGATTTTCAATGGACTCTGAAGTCCTGTTTTGAAATATCTTTACAGAAGGTCTTGTCTAAGCTTTTGGCTGCTTCCTGCTAACTCATGTACCAAGATTTCCTTCCCCTAAGTGGACAAAGGGGCAGAAGATGAGATGTGACATGTCTGGACCTCATCCCAAAGATAAGCAAGATGAGAACATTCATGTCCAGAGCAGGATACTTTTTAAGAGGATTATCTCACTGAATGACTAAAGTTTTCTCATTGTTTGGTTTGCTTTTAGGTCTCTTCCACCACTTTATGGAAAAATTATAACCTTGATAAACAGAAAGTCTACTTAAATAATTCTTTTATTATATTATATAAAAATCTTCACCAAGACTAATCTAGAAAACTTGGCTGTCTTAGAGAAGATCTTGTAAATAAGTTTCTTTTTAGGCTTTCAGTTTAAAAGCCACAAGAAGAGTCTTTCTCTCACCCTCATTCATCTTAAAATCTTTTCTGGCATAAGACAATTGAGTTTCAATCTCAAAGCTATGCCATTACCTCTCCTTTCAAAAGGAAACTTACAGCAGCTTTTGCATTAAGCACCAGTGGCTACTATTTGCTTTTATAGACTTGAATTTGATCAGGTATACTGCTTTATTTGTTCCTTAAGCTTTTTCATTGGCAAGATGCAAGCAATTGCTTTTTGGCTGTGTAACTTTTCCCTCAGGGACTGTACTTCTGTTGACTGGAACATCTATAACTTCTGGCAGCAGAAGGACTTTCATCTCTCTTCAAGGCTATTCTTTAGGTTTGTCCAAAATGAGAGAAGCATATCTACTTCCATGGCTCTTCCAGGCAGTTATACACATTTCCCCCCTTCCAGCCCATTCCAACCAGCCTTGCTGCACCAGCCACATACCCTGTGCAACCTCTATCCCATGGGCCCATTGCTGCATATGTGACCTCAACCCACACATGGCATTGACTTGCCTTCCTTCCTCCTTCATTTCCCCTCCCCAGTGAGAACTACATGGGTTTTTGGTTAGTTTAGACACAATGGTTTGGGTGGAGTTTATATTATGAGCACCACTTTGAAAAAGAAAGCAGGCTGGTGTTATTTTTCAGGCAACTCCAACACTCTTCTTATGCACATTGCTCCAAATGGCTTCTGGCAGCTCACTAAAGCGTCACTAAAAAGTCTGCACTTCTCACAAGTCAGTTATAAAGTTACTTATTGGAGGAGGAACAAGCTGCCTCTTTCCTCCCAGTTGTCAAGTGATTTATGGGGTTTCTATTCCAAAATCCAGGCATGAGCAGATATCTCTTGGGATGTCCAAGGACTCAGCATTTACCCCAAGGCTGCTCCAAAGGGAATCACTGCAGGTAGCATATAACACAGAAAGACAAAAATATTTGTGCATAGGGAAAGATACTAAGATACTATCCCCAAAGTCCTTCCTTTTTTATTTTTTTTTTATTTTGGATTTGGTTTTAGTTTTCTTCGGTGAGGTTTTTTTGTTTGCTTTTGGTTTTCAGTTTTTGTTTTAAATAGTAAAACACAAATTTCTTTGTGCTTTGGTTTGCGTTTTTTGCTGGTGTTTGTTTGCTTGTGGAGGTTTTCTGTTACATAATATATAGTTGTTCACTGATGATGACTTTTGGTCCAAGAAGCTCTTCATTGAAAAGGGCTTGTGTCATTTAAAGTGTAAAAACACTGAGAAAGAACCTTGAAAAAGAACACTTGATCTCTGGGCTTGGGAGCTAGGAAAACGGATGGGTAAGGGAATCATGTTCCCCAGCTGATGGAGGAAAATTAAATACAATCCAATTTTTTATTTACAATGCTTCGTTTTCACACCAGCTGACACATATCAACACAGAAAGTCATTTATCATTCTCAGAAAAACACAGAAAATTTAACACTGAGGTGGCATAGTCTGTAAAGGATGCCTGTGGGAGATGTGCAGGTTGCTTTTTTTGGATTTTGTATCTCAAACATGAAACTAGATGTTTCCAAATATTGTTGTACAGTAAAGGTGTAAAAAAGAGGCAGAGAGTGTCTTCAGAGACTTGTAAGGCACTCTGAAAAGCAGACAGAAAGGTTTCCTTTTTGTTAACTTTTATTCTGCAGCAGACAATTAGTGAAAAAAAAGGCAGAGTCTACTCATGATTTTAAAGAGTCCCTGAAGAGCTTTGCATTGTCACAGCAGAGACTATGGAGATACAATATGACCTATGCTAGGATAGCGCAGAGGTGTTCTGTGTAAAAGCCAGTTGGAAAATGAAGAAAACATGACAAATGAAGACCCAGAGGAAGGAGAGAAAAGTCTGCAAGAGATAAGGCAGAGGAGCAATTACTTAAACAATTTTGCAATTATCTACTGCAAAGCCTTTAAACAAAGAAAAGTTGTCTCATTTCTGTGCTAGAGAAATAACAAAATAAACCATTACTGTTTTAAAGCAGTATTCTTCTCACAACCTGACCAGGCTTGGGAGAAGTTTTCCCATAAAAACGCTAGGATTTCTAATACTGCTGTAAATCAAAAAGGAGGAGCATTCTTGTATTGCTTGTGCACACTACTGGCAGGTGCAAAATTACGGTGGCCCTGAAATAGTCACTATATTTTTGTTGTTTATTTCTGACTAAGCAATGACTTGCAATGCATGTTTCAGCTTTCCGGGAGTTAGGTCAAGAGCTCTGCACACAGTGCTGTGCAGTATTTTATTTCCTGTTAATAGCTTCCTTTTCAGGTGGTCTCTTGTCCCTGATTCTGTCAAAAAGTTCAGGGAAATTCTGCTTCAAATCACATCAATCTGCAGACCTTAAAAATACTGGATTAAAATAGTGTGCGCAGTCTAGGAGGTGTTTGAGAATACCTGTAGATTTTATGCATTTCATGCTTAATTATTGAGCTAATTTTGGCTGGGATAGAGTTGGTTTTCTTCACAACAGCTAGTATGAAGATTGTTTTAGGACTTGTCCTAGAAATAGTGTTGAAAACTCAGGCTTGCTTTCCTGATCAGGATTTGCACAAAGCCAAAGCCTTTTCTGCTCTTCACCCCAGCCCAGCAGCAAGTGGGCCAAAGGATTATTCCAGACCCCTTGGAATGGTCATGCTTAGGACATTAAACTGGGTGAAGAAGAGGGAAGAGGGGAGCATTGGGAATGCTGGTTTTTGTCTTCCCAAGTTACCATTATGTGTGATGCTGCCCATCTCTCCTGGAGAAGGATGAACAGGGTAAGGACTGAATGAATCCTTTTTGGTTTAAATATTAGGAAGCCTCAAAACTGCTTACTTCAGAGTTTAGCTATCTTGATGAGCAACAGCTGGAAGCTATAAATGTATTTTATCTGAGATTTTATTCTACCTGACAATTCTTTTGTGTGTTGACAAAGGTTTTTATTAATATAGCTCTGACAAGACCAGAATAAGATGAACTGAATTAGATTGTCTATTTCTATCTCTCTCATATTTTTGTTTTTTGTTGTTGTTTTGTTGGGGATTTTTTCTTTTTCTTGGCTAGATGAAGTGTTTGTAGGTTTAAATATTGGACTTTTTGGTTGAGAGCAGAAGGAGGTCTGGCACCTTGATAACAGAATGTTATTTTTATACATAGAAAAGCAGGATGGGGATGGGTAGAAGGCAGCTGCAAAGAGGCTTGGGTCTGAGGTGAACCTGCCAGAGATTGGCTCTGTCCAACAGATTGGACACATCCTTGGCAAGCAGGATACACCTGTAAAAGCTTTAAGGAAGTACCTAATGTCACTTGTATGGGTCCAGCAGGAGCAGAAAGAGAGGGCTGCAAGGGATTGGCATCCCCAGGTGATATAGATGGACTCGAATTTGCAAAGAAAACAAAGAGACCCTAAATCTTCAGTATTAGATCATTTTCCAAGAGAGGTTGAATAAATAAGCTCAGTAGAAAGTAAAGGAGATTTTTTGGGGACAAAACCAAGGAAAAAAGTAAAGAAATGAGTCACAGCAAATGAAAAGGCAAGTCTGTAGCCTGAAAAGCCGTACAACTTTCCAATAATAATGATAAATTAAAAGAGAACAAAGCAAGAAGAGGAGAAAAACTAAACCAAACCAACCAACCAATTAATAAAGGAATCAAAAGAATGCAACTAAAAAAAAGCACCAAAAGGTTCAAGAAAAATGTACTTTACCACCAAGTTTTAAAGTATCATGCTAAAACACATAATATCAGGTCCTTCATCCTCCAAAAACAGTTAAGATATAGTCCTGTTTCTTCATCCCACAGAGAAATCATTTATGTCTGCAGTAACAACAAGGAACCTATATGTTTCAAAATTAATTCATGTTCTTAACACATCAATTTTCAAGATGAAAACTAACTCTCTCTGAAATGACAATAGTGAGGTTAGAGAAAACCAGTTATATGCTATATCAGGGTACTCTCTCATCTTTCCCATAATTCACTGCTGAACTAAAATTACTACTGGAATTTCTAACATGCCCATCATTTAAATAGGCGGACGTAATTTCTCAATTCTGGGAAAGCACATGTTCCTTTTGGTACAGAAGCCAAACAGTACTCCCACAGAGATTTAGCCTGAGTCAGTTCTGTATCAGGCCATACTCTTGAGAGGCACTAGATATAGCAATACTAAAAGTGAGGATACCTATGATGCCATCGTTTCATCTTCTTTTTAACCTTTTCCCAAGTCAAAATAACTACTTAGCTTGTGAAAAATGAAGAGATGATAGGCAGTAACAGGTTGTCACTATGTTCTTAAAGGAAAGTGACTGGCATTAGCATGATGAAAAGTTAGGAGTGCTAATCATGAAGATGATTTGAATTACTGTCTATAATAAATCAACAGAAGGCATTGTCAAAAATGATCAAGTGACAGATCATAAAAGTTTCTCTCAATTCAGACTTTATTGTTAGATATACATTCTATGACTAATCTGTGGCACAAAAGATAGTTTAGGAATATGGAGTAAAAAAATTCCTTATAAAATAGCTTTATCAATGCATTTTTCTAAACACAGCTGATGCAGCTGCTAACAAGTATTGTTTGACCTTGCATTAACTATTGTTTGCTTCACAATAAGTTACATAGACTGCAATTTCTTATTTTATTTCCTGTCTTAACTATTGAAATAAAGTTGACATACTGAGTGTCTGAGATGGACCCCTCTGCACTGCAGTAACCATTTATAATTTTTTATTGTCTTCATAAACATGATTTATATGATTCACAAAGACAGAAAACAAAGGCAGCGTGCTACTTCTTCTGAACAACTAAATGCTAATTTGTTCCTTGATTTCTCGTGGGAGAGTCACTATCATGTTTCTTAAGCTCACAATTCAGAACAAAATAGTTTAGGTTACTTAACAGAATTGACTTTTTTTTTCAGAATTCTTCTCTGCTTCTATAAAAACATGCCATCATGAACTCATACAAAAGCATATTTCTGGGGTTTTTCCTTGTAAAAACAGCAAAGTACCCTACAGCTATTTTTTCAAACAGTATTGCCGGATGGAAGTGAGTATGCACTGATTCTTCCAATTCACTGTGATTTCACTAGAATATAGCCTTCAAAACAGGTAAACCTTGAGACTTCCAGGCTACCTCAGTGTCCACTGCAAGCACAGAAACAAATTTATTTTCTTAACCAAGCCAGTGAAAAGAAGCATTTGAACTTTGAAATTTACTTTTCCTTTTTTGTTCTTATTTCTGTCCCTGTCCATGTTTATCTACACACAAACTTTCCTCATTGTGTTCAGATACAGCAGACCTCTCACATTTATATTTGTGTCAAAGCATTAGATGTTTACTTTGGAAAAAAACTTTATTCTTATTTTTCATCCATCCTTCACAATTTTCCATCTGCTCTCATTCATCTCTCTATTTCCCAGTTTCTCTCTTTTTTGTTATTTTTGTTATTTTGCTATTTTCCCCACTACGACCAGCAAGGATCTATAGTTCATGAAGTTACATCCTAGATGTTCTGCTTATGTTCTAGACTGAATAAAAATAAAAGTCAAACACAACATGTTTTATCAGTCTCTCAAGAGAGAACTGGAGCTGAGGTACCCTGAAACCTCAATCCTATCCTTTTACTGACAGACTATGTATGAGGTTCCGTGTCATGGAAGAACATACCAGAAACATTCAGCTGCATTGCAGAGCTCCATGTTGGCAGATGTAGCAAATCAACTGCTGCCATTTACCTAAGAGTAGGAGATGATCAAAGATGTTTGAAAAGTAGGTCCTTCGTTTGATTTCAAGAAGTCTCACCCTCTCCAGAGCTCAATTCAGATGTGAATACAGGTGCTAACTCACTGTGAGCGAGGTTCTGACATTTTGCGAGATTCCTCCACCTCGAACTTTCTATCATCTTGACAGTAGAATCTCATTTTCAGCAAAAGGATAAGAAAGACAAATCTGTGGCTTGACACCTAGTGACATCTTTCTATGGGTGATGAATTTCTCTTACATGACAGGTTCAAAGTTACCGAGCAATGGATGGATGAGTGGCACAGTAACTCCAGGCTTGCTGAGAATGACAAGAATGCATCAAGTCATAAAAATCAAAGCAGTGTGACACCTTTAGGAATGGATTTTTCTATGTACTTAAGTAGAAGTGAATGCATTTTATTTCTTAGGCAAATTCTGTCAAAAGTAACAGATCCACAAGAGACCATAAGTATATTTACTACAGCTTTCAGCCTTTTAATATTTTAACCCTGATAGAAATCCCTCGATGTATAGGATATGTCTCACTTTTTTCTTGCACAGACTATCAAAGTTTTTTTTCCTAATCATTGTTTTGTCTCTTATCTTCAGTTTTTTGTTTTTTCTGCCAGTTTTTATTGCTACAGTTTACCTCTGCTTTTTATTTTAGATCCCTGTAACCTTTCTTACCTCTAGAGTCATGCTGTATGGAAGAGGATTTCCCAGGGAACACACATGCTGATATTTGGATATATATATAGGCATGGGAATGTACAAACAAAGCCACAGAGCTCTGATTTCAACAGAGAAAATGACATACAAGGATTGGTACGACTCTGTGTCTAGACCTCAGGGTAAGATTTCTACTCAAACTATGGAAAACCCAGCTGTAATGTCTTTTTCTTCCTTATGGGGTTTGAGCCTGTGTTCCTGAGGCAAAAGCTTTGAAAGCCTGACACATGTGCTCTGAGTTTGAGCACACTGTGTTATTCTTGCTGAATCTGCTCTACTTTGCATGGGCTACTTAAATACTCTCCCTACCAGAGAGAAGCAGAATGTGACCATAATCCTGGCCAGGGCACTGAGCACAATTTTACTTTTGAAGGAATGAATAAATAATCTCTATTAGAGTTTCTAATTCTTACTGCATGGTCTATGATGCACCTACCCTGTGATTAACAGAATAAGAATAAGAATAGGAATAAGAATAAGAAAAAAAAAAAGAATATACAAACAAATAAATAAAAACCATTAAAATTATAAATAAAAATTAGATTCACTTATAAAAAGGGTTCTAAAAGGGGAGGTCACAATGAACTCCCTGGGGCAAATATTTTGTTGGTTTTCCTCCTTTTGTGAGAAATGATGACACTTCTGAAAAATCAAATCACTAAAATGTTTATCATCATAAAAAAAAATTACCTACCCATGATTTTTCTGAATTTGGAGATTTCTTCCTTGATACTTCAAGACAGGACAATCCATAGTTAGTAAGGTTTCAGTAGCAGTAGTTAAATGAAGACTTGTCCATTTTTGACAAAATAGTCTGTTAGTACTAAACAGGTATAAAAAATTGCAAATTGACATCTGTTGGTCCAGAAGGTATAACTAGGAACCACTAATTTCTTTATTTTTTTAATCCTTCAATTTTTCTTTTGGCACTCCATTACTTTTTAAACAATTTTGTTTAAACAAATTTGATTTGTATCCCATTTTTTCAACTACTTCCTAGTCTGACTACAGGCACAAATGTCTAAACTCATCCCAGTACTTTTGAATGACAGCTGTCTCCATACAGCTTTGTTGGCAATGAAAGGTCTGACCTTTAAACAAAATATTTTCTTAATTTTATTTCCTCTACAGCTAAAAGAAATGAGATTGTCTTAAACAACCAGAGATTTTAAAACCTGTATCTCTAGAAGCCAATTTTTTTTTCTATTACTCATATATAAATAAAAATCTCATAGATAAATCCTATTATCCAGCTTCTTTCTTTTTCCTTTGTTGGCAAAGATGCCTTCTCTTCAGCATGTACTCCCCAGATTGCCCCTCCTGCTCCTTGCAGCAACAAGATTTCCTCTGGCCTTCCCACCGCGATTTGTGGCTTCTCTATCACAACAAGAGCGGTCACACGAGTTGTGATTTGTCCTTGGCCTGGGTCTGCTCCCAGCACAGTGGAGCTGCTGGTCTTGGTAACGCCCAGTGTTTCAGCACTTCTCTTTGGGGGTCTGCACTTGAAGCAGATCCTGGGCATCTCCTTCGTTGTTAACATGGACTTTCTGTATCTCACTGTGTCTCTCAAAAGCAGCCTCACTCCCCTGGTCGTGTGCTATGAGCAGACAAAGAGCACTCCTGATAATGTGACCTGCAGCACCAGAAAATAGGGAGAAATACTGGCCATTTGTGGATTCTTCTCTTCCTCACATTTAAAAAAAAAAAAAAAAACATAAAAGACTGGAGGGATTATATGTTGATTTGAGCACTTGAATTCACCAAGGTAAACAAAGAGAAATCAGGACAGTTATCATAGTGCTTATGACAGGGTCAGGAGGTGCTTTCTCAGGAGCTGGACTTCTGACTGAAACAAATTCCAAACTCCAACCACAGGAGCTCAGTACCATCTAGCTCTTAAGATCAGTGGAGATTTTTGCAGTTCACACTGTGTTTTCAGATATTTCTGCTTGGAAGTGCTGTTTTATTCCTCCTTTCTACTGAAAATTATTACTCCTAAGACAACCACCAAAAGTCATGGACTCAGTATGAAAAGAATGTAGATGAATCATATGTAGTATGGAACAAGCTTAGTGAAGGTGATCTTGGTTAAGATATTTTTAATTGATATAAGCTATCCTGATGTATTTTAGTCTTAGGTTATCTATATTCTTTTCTAAGGATATAAATTTGGCATATTTCTACTTTAAAGAATAATGCATTTACAGGATGTTTGTTGTTTTGAATTTATGTCATGCAAGAGAATGCCTGGCTGCTCTGAGCTGGAAGTAGAAAAGATAAAAGTTTTTAAAGTTGTCTAGACTGCTTCTGTCTCAGGTATAGCAGACCAGGAAGGCTTCAATAACTCTTCAATATAATAAAATAATTGCATTTTAGTGTTCCATGTAATAGTTGAATTTTTTTCTAAAATTTGACAGATAATCCTAGTGTTAATTTTCCCCCTAATTTTCAGTACAATTTTTGTAATAATCTGATAGAAAACTCTGTTTATATTTTTTTTCCATTGTCACAATAAAATATGGAAAATCTTTATTTTTCTTGTACAGTTGTCTGTGGCATTGCTTTAATCATTGTAGAAAGGGGTTAAATCAGGGGTTATATTTTCTTGCAGTCTCTGATATTAACTGGATCCTTTTCTTAATGCACTTAGCAAGGTACCTGAGCAGATATTTCTCCATGCTCTGGATCATTGTGGGTGCTCCCAACAGCACTCAACAACCACTTTTTTGGATGGTGGCTAGTGCAGGCCCTGGAAAGGTCATATTGATCGTACCAACACAGACTACTGATACTAAAAATGAGCCCCATTTCCTGTGAGAAAGGAAAGATGAAGACAAGAATTAAAACCAACATAAACATACAGTAAGACTGAAATTGTGATAAGGTGCAACCACCTTTGTTCCTCATCTATTTCTTTTTCTTCTATTAACTTACAAAACTATTAGCAATTTTGTAGCACTACAAAGGCTAGTTACAGCTGTTGTAGCCGGGCTCTGTGGGATGAATGCATTATAGATAAAAACCCTCTTCGCACCCCTCAAATCCCATTTTCACCTGCTCACGTGGTATTCACCCGCAGCTCATAAACAATGGGTTCCTATGCTGAGTGAAGGAGACTCAGATTCAGCATGAGCCTAGCAAAATTACTTTTTCCCCTGTGCAACTTTAAGGCACTGTGCTTTAGAAAGTGTGGGAGAGGCCACTGTGCAGGGTTTAAGGGAGTGTGGTGAGAAAGAAAGGAAGGAAAAATTAAGTGTTTGCAGATGAGAAGGTAGAGAAATATAGATGAGTGTAGACGAGAAGTTAGAGGATTATGAATAACTTACAAAGAAGAAGAAAAACCACAGGACTTAAAAGATGCAGAGAGACAGTTTACTGCACCTATCCTTAATCTAGCTGCTGTTAGATGTATTTCACAATCCAGGGGAAAAAACTCATCTCCTGTTGCATGGAGATGAAGGTCTGGGCAGTTTAAAACATATTTTTTTGCATATCAGACTCTAACTGTGCATTTTGGGTAGTATTCAGCTTGGTGTCGACCTGGTAGACTACAGGATAGTAAGTGCATATTAATATCTATGAATTAGAACTAGACTAAATATTTTTCTAACTTTACAGATTAATTTATTTTATCAAAACTTCAGATTTTGATCAGAAGTTTTATGCACGATCCAATTCATATTTTAAATAATGTTGTTGGAATGAAGAATGAAATGAAGGCTTCACCAAATTCATAGGATACGAATTTACATGATGTACAGAGAAAAATTGGTATCCCTGTAAATTAAAAAGTAAATACAGAAAAAATCGTAAAACCCTGAAATTTTAATTTCCCTGAATAAGGATTTAAGTAATATTGCTGTGGACCCCAAGACTGCCCTTAGTCAATGCCAAAGTTTTATTTAAAATAGAAGAACACTAAGTAATATCTCTTCAATAGAAAGTAAGATAAGAAAGTTCTTCCAGCTAGAGTCAGAGATAATAATATAATATCTGCATATAAAGAAAGAAAATATGTTGCTTGTGTACTGGAATTAAACTGACATATTCCTGAGTTTCATAACAATTAGTAAATAAAATGCTAAATTAATAAGGCATTTTATCTCATTGGCAACTTGTAATAATGTTAAGCTTCATGGAAGAAAACCACAGACAGCAGTACAAAATTTATTGTTATGTAGGATAGTTATCCTTTGATTACCTGTTTTTCTCTATAGACTTGATGTCTATTATTGCATTTTAAACATCTATATGTCACAGTGATTTATTTTGAAGCTCTTACTGCTTTCACTTCTTCCAAAACAGTGACAGTTTAAGGGACCACTAGAAAATCCAATTAAATACTGCAGCAAATGGTTTGCTTCTAAAAAGGTATTTGAACTACCATATACTCTTGGTGAAAGCTCATAAAGAAACATACAAATCAGTCCTCAATTTTATGAGAGAAGGGAATAAGGGAATTCTGTAGAACTCACGGCATATATAACAAACATATAACTCTGCATTCATTCCTAAAACAAATATTCTATTTCAATGTGATTTTAATCCTTATTTTAGGCCTCAATAGACAGCGTAAGTAATAGGATAACTGCATTCCTAAATAGATATTATATTATTTATAGGAATAACATTACAGCTTATATCAATGTGATACCTAGGAGAAAAAACTAAGACGCAACAGGAAAGATTTGTTTATAAGATTTCCTCTTAAATTCATAATTCCAGTTACACATATAGAAAGAAGTACTGGATTTTCAATGTGGTATTCTCATGCATCTACATGTCTTAGAATTTTTCATCTGTTTACCATCGTCACTTGACTGAGAGGCAGACACAAGAGTCAAACAAGATTCATGGTTTTGCTGTTCTCTATGCTTTTCTGCATTCACTAGAAGAAATACCTACTAAACCAATATGAATCTGAAACCAATATGGAGAAGAAAATAATAGAAATTAATTTGGTTAGCAAATTGAAAAAAAATAAGTTTCTTTTCTTATTAGGTTGAAATATTTAAGTTATTATTATGATGACAAATGCAGTCAGAAAAAATGGAAGAAATCTACCAAAAATATCAGCATAACTGCGAGTATGAGATGTGCAACCTGGAATATGAGGACCACAGATAATGTGTATGCCCAGTCCATGAGGAATCCAGATAAATAAGGATTGCACTGACATCTTTTTCTTTGGCATTAAGACATGCTTATTGAGGAAAAATAGCACTTAGAATGAACAAGTCTCACAGAAGGTTTTGATGGGTTTTTAATGTTCATTTTGTCTTTTGTGTAAGTAAAACAAATTCACCAGAGTTCATAAAAAGTTAAATTTATAAGAGCCAGCAACACTTTCTAGAATACCTCACTCATCCATTTCTTATTTTGAGAACAACTAAGGCAAAAAAAAGCCAGTAGCTACAGTCAGAAATTCTCCAACTTTAGATCAATGTCCCAGATATTTATCAGTATTGCTGTTTCATTGATTTGTTGCTTTTTTTGTCCTGCCTAACTCAGTTGAGAGTTCCTATTAGTGACTCACTAATTTACAGAACAGTGTGTTCCCAAGAAAGAAGGAGGAATAGATTTGAGGATTTATAATATTGATGAAGATTTTTACCTTCAGATGTATTTGAATGCACTGAAACTATGTCCAAAACTGGTAAAAACTTCAGGAAATATGTTAGGGCCATGACAGTGGACATTTTTGGAAGTCCTTGCCTGCCTTGTATTGCCCACATGATGGCACTGCATGGGTGTCTGCCGTGAGATGATGGCCATACCATGCCATGGCTTTTCCACAATATGGTGGGTCCTTGGACTTCTGCAAAAAGCAAGCAGAGATTCAAATCCACCCTCCCTCTACCACATGCCCTTCCTGCAGGAGAGTTTAGGCTTGCAGCCAAGCAGTGCATTCCAGTATAGATAGAACCAAAATGGGAGACATCTTCAGTAGTGAGTGATATTAAAACAACGTTGTTACAGAACATCATTTCAGTATGAATAAAAAATTAATAGCAGCACATAGATTGTTGCTGCTTGTTTGTTATTTTTTATTACCTAAATTTATGCTTGTTGGGCAAAATACCCATCACATTCAGAGATGTTTACAATATATCCACCATAAGCCCCTTCCAGCTGTAATGAACTCCAGTAGATGAGTCAGAGCATTGGGTATAGAAGGGAAGTGAACAGCATAATATAAAACTTAGCCTGGATGCATTTTTTTCTCCTGAGTGCAGCATCAGCTTGCATTTTCCTTTTGGTCAAAATTTATAATTATATCAAATGGCATTGAAATTTGTGGGAATGCTGATCCTGAAAAAAAAAAAGTTCCATATATGATTGCCTCAGCAAAGATTTCACAGATAATAAACTGGATAAACACTGTAAGCTCACTTCATTAATTATCCAGCATTCTCCCAGTTGCTAATTGAGCTTTTGGAGCTCCACAGAGTACTGCTGACCAGAGACTGCCTAGAAGGAAATCTGCTCATTCTCCCTGGGTCTGAGTAAGGTATATGAGAAAGCTCTCTAGTCAGGTATGGCTGTCTGACTATTACCTGCTTTAGTTCTTCATATTGTCAGAGGCAGGATCAGTAAACAAAAGTCCAAGGGCAACCAAAAAGAAATGTCAGGGTCTTGAGGAGATGGTTGAAGGATGAGCCCACAGATAGTTCTCCTTGATCCTTTCACTAGGAGTGAAAAATATTGAAAAGAATTGGTAGACCAACCAGAAAAAAAAAAATGGAACAGAGATGGTGTTATGGGCCACCATAACACCAGGATTTTTTGACTCTGATCTTGGGATGATTTATAAAACACCTGATGGGATGCACTTTTCTCAGGGGGTGAAAAGAGGTTTTGCACAGAAGCTAGCAGCTCTGATTGGTAGAGATCTAGACTACTTTGACTGGGGGGACAGGGGCAAAACCAGGTTTGCCAGGGACAAGCAATGGGACAGCATGGCAAAACTAGAGGCAGTGGATGCTAATGGGATCCTTGTTTGGTCTATGAGGTGTTGGCTACAATGAACTGCATTTGAAATGTTTGTAGCCCAAGCTGGGCAGCATGAAAAACAAACAAGACAAATTTGAAGCTTTGGCCCAGTCCAGAGAAATGACATCACTTACATAAAGTAAACCTGGTGTGATGAGTTCTGTGACTGGTGTGGGTAAGGGATGGTTATGGCTATTTATGACAAAAGGCAGTGCTGAAATAACGCCAGCCCAGGATGGTCACCTCACAAACAGGGACATGGACAAGGCAGAGGTCTTTAATGCATCTGTGCCTCTGCCTTCACCACAGATGATTGGCTCTGCAGGTCCCAGTGTCCAGACCTGAAGGACCATGTCTGTAGGAATGATCATCTCCCAGTTAACCCTGAACTTGAGTGAGATTTGCTGCTCTAGGTGCATCCTATGAATCTATGGAGCCTGGTAGAATTCATCCAAGAATACTCTAAGATCTGGCTGATGTCACCACAAAGCACCTCTCAATGATTTTTGAAGGCACTTAGAAAGCTGGAGAGTTCTCAGTTATCTGAAAGCTTGAAAATGTTGTCCCAGTTTTCAAGAAGCGCAAGTGGGATAGCCACTAGAGGGTAACTACAGGCCTGTCAGTCTTATTTCATTAATTATTGTGGAGAAGGATATTCTGGGAATTACCAAAAATCATCTGAAAAATAACACGGTCATTGGTCACAGCCAGAATGGCTCCATGAAGGGAAATTCCTGCTTGTCAAACCTGATTTACTCATAGTACAAGGTAACCCTCCTTGTCAGCAGGTGTACAAGGGAAGACAATAGATGTAATCCCAGTGCTCTTCAACATCTTCAAAAACATAAACAACTTGGACCCAGGACTTGAAGGGATACTTAGTAAGCTGGTTGGTGACACTAAATTGAAAGATTTACTGACTCCCTTGAAGGCAGAGATGCCCTGCAGAGAGATCTGGACTAAGGATTTGAAAATCATTAGTCACCAACTACATAATATCTAAGAACAAGTGGCATATTCTCCATCTGGAATGGGACAATCCTGGATGTATGGACAGACTGGGGAATGAGATGCTGGAAAGTAGTGTGGTGGTCCTGATGTTTGGTGAGTTGGATCTGAGCCAGCAGTGCCCTGGCAGGCAGGAGGGCCCCGGTGTCCTGGGGTGCATCAGGCCCAGCATCACAGCCGGGCAAGGGAGGGGATTGTCCTGCTCTGCTCTGAGCTGGGGCAGCCTCAGCTCGAGTGCTGGGGACAGGTCTGGGTGCCATAACACAAAAAAGACATTGAGGTGTTAGGGAGTGTCCAAGGAGGGCCATGAGGATGGTGAAGGGCCTTGGGGGGAAGCCGTGTGAGGAGTGGCTGAGGGCACTTGGTCTGTTCAGCCTGGAGAAGAGGAGACTGAGGGGAGACCTCACTGCAGTCCACAGCTTCCAGTAGACCAACTGATCTCTTCTCTGTGGTGTCCAGTGACAGGACCCAAGGCAATGGCATGTATTTGTTTCAGAGGAGGTCTAGTTTAGACATGAGGAAAGTTTTTTCACCCAGGGGGTGGCTGAGCACTGAATCAGGCTCCCCAGGGCAGTGGTCACAGCCCCAAGCCTCACAGAGTTCAAGAAGCATTTATACCACATTCTGAGTCACACAGTCTTGGGGCTGTGCTGTTCAAGGACAGGATTTGGACTTCAATGATCTTTGTGGATCCCTTCTAACTCAGGATATTCTATAATTCACTGTCATTTTACTTATATTTCCTAAAGAAAAAAAAATGTTTAGATAGTAAAACTCACATGAAACAAGTAAAATAGAAAGGATGTTTGAATGATATAATATTTTTATTCCCTTGGGGACTCTCTTCATTCCCCCAGTCTGATGATGACTAATATAGCTGGAGAAGGAAGGTTATTACCAGACAATGAAACCTGTTTATTGTGTCTTCTGCTATTAGGATGAGCTATTTTCCGCAGTAGATTATTCAGGATATCTCAGGGATAGAATTTCTATATCACATTGTGCTTGTTTCTGCTGCTTTCTTCATTTTTTCATGATAAGAGAAAAAAAGTCATCCATGATCAAAAAAGCAATTTGAAGGTAGAAAGTTTTTCTAAAGTTCATAGACTCCTAATATATTCTGAGAGCTTCTTTAACCACTAGGACTGATGGACTTCACCAATTGCAGGCAGGCTATGTCCATAATGATTTGATTCAGGGATAAGCAACGGCAAGGAGCTTTAAAAATATGTGTATTACGGTAAAAAATGCACAAGAGAAACAAGTACTCTACATATGTGCCTTAAGGATGAACAGAAGATTTCATTTAGCAGTCTTGAACTCTACAATAATTCAAGACAGGTTTTTAGGGAGCCACCACGTAAATTGCACGTGCCTCTCCCAACGCAACAAGATGTTTTTTCCATTCCCAGCCTTGGCCCTGCCTTCATGCACATGAAAAAGGGCTTTTATTTCATTGATATCATTTCATGTACAATGTGAAATATACCTTTCACTAGAAGGTATAGAAGGTCTAAACAAAAGGTTTCAAGACCTCTGCAAATGAAGTGCTATTTTTATTTAAGAGGTTTCTGCTTTTACCACTTTTGTCTTTTCTGATAAAAAACACTCCACTGAAACCAGTATCATGACAATATTTGGAGAAACTGCTTAACTTTTATATCCCTAAAGTTTTAAGCAGCTATTCCTTGATGAAATTTAATACATGCTGGAAAAATTAATAAGATCACACAAGAAGTTACTACTTCAACATACTTTTTTTTTTTTTTTTTAGTTCCTCTACATCACTTGTTTTTATAAGAATATCATTTTATCCCAAAGGAATTATATAGCTAACCTTTTTCCTTTTACAAGTCTCATCTTATGCATATTTTGTCTCTTTGTGGTGAACAGGGATTAATTATGCTTTAGTACCAGTTCTGCCATCCACTGTGCAGGAATGTTGAAGTTTGTTCAGGAGCAGTACCTATGAGAATGGTCAGCACAGGTGACAGGTGATAGGTGATAGGCACAACAGCACAAAGAAATAGCAAGAATTCATCAGGTAAAAGGCATTAAAACACAGGGGGTAAAAAAAATAAAGTTTTATGATTTAAAAGGCACATCTTGCACCAACAATGAAATAAGATCGTTTGTCTGAGGAGAGAAAATGAGGGATGACAATTAGAAAATTGCATTCAGTATATTGCATTATGTCTTACCCAATGTTGTTCTGAAAACTTTGCTGTAATATTGCTAGCCTGATCTACTCATCTCAAGTTTGTCCAAGTTTTGAGCCTTCGTACCAAAAAACTCTAAAAATTCAATTTTTATATATATATATATATATAACTTCCTATGGAATACATGTTTCAAGAAGGATTTAACCTGTGAGCACAAGAATTAAACACAGCATCATGGGAGCACAAACACCCAGCTTGTGGGCAGCTTTAAAGTGCTAGCTTTTCTTTTTCTGTTCTTACTGCTTTTGACACTGGTTTTCAGTTGATTTATGTGCTTCATGTATTAGGCAGTTACAAAGCTAATGCTTTTGCACTGAAGGAAAAGATAAATCACATAGGATGAATAAACAGACTAAGGATTTTAATACAGTAAGAATATAATTCTTTTAAAATTCTGTCAAGTGTTGACAATCCCCGCATAGAGGCATAGGAATGTTGTTTTTTTAAAATATATTTCTCCTATTTCTCTTCTTTTAAAATCACAGAGTAAATTTGGGTATTTGTCTTATCTTTACACTTTTGTCCCAGAAACAGACCAGATACTCGCTGCTTGTGGCAGGGCTAGAGAGGAGAAATGCCAACTTCTAGTCATGATTAATCATCACAAAGTGTTGAAACCTGTAAAAAACCTTTATTTAGATTAAATGAATGTTGACTTGTAAAAAGTGTTTACAGAAATATGTCTGAGGTAACATATTCTTATGCCTTATATATTTAGAATGATCATACACAGTACAAGAAGGAATAAAATAATCAACTCAGACATGGCATCCTTTTCATAACACTGTCTAAAACTGAGGAACAGAACTTGAAGAAGTTCTATTGCCTATCATTAAGTGGAGATATTCTATTTCCTGTAGTACATAGTATGGGGACACTGGCAAGACCTTTCTGTTAAATAGAGATAGTGAATAATCTGGGCCTGTAGGGTCTTTCATTCCCATAGTAGTAGCAAAACCCAAAAGCATATAAAAAAGAGAACTATTGCTTGCCACCGCTCCCACTGATAAAACTAAAACAGGAAAGATACTGTCTACTTACAAGCATTTAAGAAAATAAATTTAGGTGAAAGCCATATTTTCCTCTCTAGCTGTTTCAGAATTTACCCTCAGCTTTCTGTTGATACATATTTCTCTGAGTAAATTATCACTGTTTAAGGAAACCTCTCCTTTGATTTCTGTCACCAATAATAAATAATAAATAATAAATAATAAATAATAAATAATAAATAATAAATAATAAATAATAAATAATAAATAATAAATAATAAATAATAAATAATAAATAATAAATAATAAATAATAAATAATGAATAATAAATGTTTGGGTTTTTTTTCTTGAAGCCTTGAAGATGGAATCTATCCTTCATATTTTGGAAAACTAGCTTCTCACAGCTGTTTCCATAAATATCTCAGTACTAGCAAAAATGATAATTTTAAAGGACAGTTAAAAAAAAATTCTGTTCCACAAGCCTTCCTTACTCCACTAAGTGTTTTAAGAAGTTCCTGAATGAATATGTAATTTGGTGACACCGAATGTTATAACAAACTCCTCATTCCCTTTTTTCAGTTTAGTAGAGAGCTGTGTTGATTTGAAATAACAGTATAAATATGGAAGGCAATGGAGAGAAGACAGAAGTGGCACTGTACTGAGCTGTGTTAAATTTGGGTACAGGAATCAAATTTCAGGTGGAAAGGATTTTTTTTTTTTGAGTAAAATTAATAATTTCAAATAATTTAAAATTCAATTATAATTTCAATGTATACACTTCATTGAGAGTTAGTTTTGCAATAAAAATGCAAATTTTAGACAAATTATAACAAAAAATCATTTGAAAAATAGAATGGTTCTGAATTTTCCATTAATTATTTGATTTTTTTTTTTCTAACAGAAATGTTTAATAAAAGCAACATGCATTCTCATAACGTCACTGAATGAACATCTTTTCTCCAGGAAGTCCACCTAATTTTGATTTCTCTCAGTTTAATGCATGAAAAATCAATAGATAAACTGAAATCACTCTGGGCATGATGCATCTTAACCCCTTTTGTTAAGAACTGGTAATTTCTGATGGACTTTTAGGATTACTTTTCACATGCTTGAGCGGTTTGCTCTTACTACTACACTAAAAGTCATAGTTATTATACACTATGCCATTGTACTGTAACTACTGAAGTGCCATAGTAACTATGAGCCTGACAGAAGAAATAGACTACCACAGCATAGAAAAAACAAACAGTAAAATTATTGTGTCAATAACATCGTACCATTAGACCAAAACATTTAAACAAAACAATGAAGAATAAGGAAATGTCGGCTTTGCAATGACAGTCTTGGCAGACAAATGCCATTCAGGGTGATGGCATTACTCTCAACAAGCTGGAAAAATAGCGCACTGTTCTTCACTTGGATTCTTTGCTGCTTTTTGTCAGAGATGCTGTGTGTGGCAGAACAGGGACGAACAGTCCTAAGGCGAGATGAGAACACCTACTTGTCATGAGTGGAGACCCCCATCTAAGTGGACAAACGCTGACCAGCCTGGTCTAACTTCAAGACTGGTTTTTAGCACAATTCTGGACTACGTGGCCAAGAATATATGCTATGATTGAGCAAACATCTCAACTCCCAGAAAACTTCTATAAGAGCAAAAACTTTGAGGATGGTTTAAAGAAAAAGGTGTCTGCTTTTGATTCTGGGAAAGTGCTTACCAAACCTATGGAGTGTACAGTGAAAGGGGAGATGTATTTGAGGTGGTTGCTACACACATACAAAGATGTTAGGAAGGTATGTTAGCATTTTAATATGGAAACTCAGGATATGTTCTATTTTTCTTTTTATTGAATTTTGTAATTTAGACAATATACTCTTCTTATAGCAGAGGGTTGATAGAGAAGGAACATAAGAGAACTCAGAGATGATGTTGAATAACAATGCCTTTCACATGAAATGAACTTTCTGTGATGGTCTAGCTATAAATTTTATTAAATAGAATTTACAGCTTGGTTGATTTTTAAGAAGTGCTCAATTTTTTTATTCTCAGCTCTAATTCAGAGGCAGACATCAAATCAAACATCTAGCAGATCTTCAATTTCAAGATCAGGAGGCCTGAGAAGATTTCTTTTACTTCAATGACCTCTGTGAATTCAAGGTTGTGGTGGGTTGACCCTGGCTGGATGCTGGTGCCCACCAGTCCAGACTGCCACTGCCCTCTTCAGCTGGGCATGGGAGTGAAAATACGACACAAAGCTTGTGGGTTGAGCTTGGGAAGGGAGAGATCACTCACTCATTACTATTGTGGGCAGACTCATCTTGGGGAATTGCATTTAGTGCTACCAGGACCTTGCCATGCAAACCCCCCACACAAGGAAAGACAGAAGCCTGCAGACACTTTAAATGAAACCGGATAAATTCTGTCACCAAAAAAATTTAGTTCACCTGTACATTTTATAATTTCAAAGATTTTTTATAACTGTTCAGCTAATTGTTAGAACAGTTCTGATTAACCAATTCTGCAAGAGAAAATATTTAAATATATATAGTTCTGATAAATTACTATGATTTTTCTTTTTGTCTGTGAGTGCATACTGCTGTTTAACATGTATAAAGTAACATCATTAGGAGTTCTCATTTCAGTATCCTAGTGATTAATAAAATAACTAAATAAAGTGGCAGAGCTTTCAAGTATATTTTTCTTCTCAATTGCTGCAAAAAAATGATAGAAGTACGTAATTTCTTTGTTCTTCAGGCTACTTTAAATGAATTTATGGAAATGAATGTATTGCATATAATGTAGAAATGGAATCTTGTCAGTTAATAATTTCAACTGGTGACATATATCTTCTAGTGAATTATCTGTGGACAAAAGTTATACAATTACTGCAAACAAGGTTTCTACAAAAAGGATTAAATGGCCATAGTTTAAATTATTTTCTTATGAGCTAACAATTACAGTTAGAACTATTTTTCAACTCAAAATGGAGTACAATATGGCAATTTTAATGCAGCAATTTTCATAAAACTAATGAAAGTAGTGTCTGGGTTTTGATCACCAGACAAATTATACACAGCTCCGTTCAGGTCTGGAGGGATGATTTTATTCCTGTCACAAAATCTTTGATCAAAAGTATCACTTGCTTCTGATGATCATGTGCTGTTATTTATACTTATTTTAAAAAAGGGCATGGAGAGGGAACATGAGACAACAAGATCTCTTGGGAAATCATTCAAGCATCTTAAATGAAGAAACAATGAGCCTATGACATTTTCTCTGCATATAGCCTAAAATATTCCTCATTACCTCATTATGGAAGCTAACTATCACTTTAGAGTCAAACCTATTTCATCTTCCTAAAATGCCTCTTACTTCTATCATATGCTTTAAATAGCTTGCAGTTTTGCATTATTTCAGACTATGTTAATACAATATCTATAGTAAAACCTTCACCCTTAAAATTTTAGCTTGTTTCAGATGTTTTCCTAATATGAAGAACAGATTATGTTTATTTTTTACTTGCTCAGCTTGTTTCAAAGAGCCCAGTCTTCTGTGCTATTGTTCATTGTTTAAAGAGAGTTCACAATATCTCTAATATATTAATTATTCAGAATTATCCATTAATTTCCTCAGTAAAAGAGCTTTGGTCTGTAGATCAATGAAATTGCAAGTATTATAAGAATATAGAATTGGAAATAGAATTTTTCTACAAGGCAGCCAACTGTAACCTAATTAATATATCAAGAAAAAGTAAATTTCAAATGTTATAGGCAATACATTATAATATTTATTACTTACAGTGTGTTATTTATGCAAATCACCTACTGAGATACCACCAATATTAAGCCATTCTTTATAGACTTTACCAGTGTAACAAAAAAAATTATTACATACATTTTCAGTCAAACATTCAGCACAGGAATATTTGATTATATGATCTGAAAAAGTTTGACAGTGTTAAATTGTTACAAAGTCTTGGTCCTTGAGCTCCTAACTGCACTATCTTGATGTTTATAACCATAGAGCC
Source organism: Pseudopodoces humilis (assembly GCF_049639895.1). Classification (NCBI taxonomy): domain Eukaryota; kingdom Metazoa; phylum Chordata; class Aves; order Passeriformes; family Paridae; genus Pseudopodoces; species Pseudopodoces humilis. The sequence continues at coordinate 20,080,375 of NC_142203.1, read as the reverse complement.
ACCAAGGCTGGAACAGACCTTCAGGCCACCAAAGCTGTCAACCTAGCACCATGTCCACTTCCAAACCATGTCAGATGTCACATCTACACCTTTTTTGAACACTTCCTGTAGTGGTAATTCCACCACTTCCCTGGGAAGCTTGTTCCAATACTTTACAGCCCTTCCAGTGAAGAAACATTTCTTGATACCCAATCTAAATTTCTTCTGGCACAAGTTGAGGCCACTTCCTTTTGTCCTGTCACTGGCTGCCTGCAAGCCAAGGACAGCACCCACCTGGCAATGCCCTGCTGTCGTTCTAATTGGGAACGGTGGGAAAGAACGACACAGACTCTCAAGGGAGTCAGAACAGGAGAAATCTTCTAGTTTATTGCTCTAGGCTTGTTATATAGATTAGTTCGTGGAAAGTACAGAAAGGAAACTCTTATTGGTCAGTAAATCACCACGTCACCATCATTGGTCAGTGGGGTTCACCACCCCCTGACTTTCTCCTGCAAGGAAAACAAGAGGACAGACAAACAGCGCCTGGCAGTTGTTTTCTGTTTCTGAGGATTGTTTTGAAATCCTCCTGTGAATTTCCCAAGCCAGCTTCTCAGGCAGGACTGAGAGGCCATGGGGCCTGCAGCCTGCTCCAAAGCTAGCATCCATACCCTGCTTTCGTGTAATAACAGAGAGCAATAACGTTAAACCTGAGCCTCCATTTCTCCAGGATAAACATCCCCAGCTCCCTCAGCCTCTCCTCTTACGGCCTGTGTTCCTGATTATTTCCCAGATCTGCTGTCCTTCTCTAGACTTGCTCCAGCACATCAATGTCTTTCTTTTAGTGTGGGGTCCAAAACTGGACACAGCTCCCAAGGTTCATCCTTAGGCGCCCAGCAGAGGGGGATGGTCACTGCCCTGGTCCTGCTGACCACACTATTTCTGACCCAAGCCAGGATGCCCTTGGCCACCTCAGCATATGCTAGCTGATGTTGAGCCACTCTCAGCCAGCACCCTCAGCCCTTTTCCACTGGGCAGCTTTGCAGCCACTCTGCCCCTCACTCAGCCTGTAGTGCTGCCTGGGTTGTTGTGGCCCAAGACCAGGACACAGCACTTTGCTGTATTGCAAGACACAATGTTGTCCTTGGCCCAGCAAACCAGCCTGTCCAGATCCCTCTGCAGAGCCTTCCAGCCCTCCAGCAGGCATTCCTGCCCAAGTCAGTGTTCTTTGAATATTGACTGAGGGGGCATTCCATCTTGTCATCCGTATTATTGAGATATTGAACAGGGCTGGCTCCAGTATGGAGCCCTTGGGAGCACCACTAGTGCCACCAGGTGGATGCAGGTCCATTCACCTCCACTCTCTGGGCCTGGCCATCTAGCCAGTTTTTAGCTCAGAAAACATCCAAGCCATTGCCTACCAGTGTTCTTCTGAATTCTGTGGAACACTATCAAGGGATTTACTAATATCTGGATTGACATATTCACAGCCTGTCCCTCATCCAACAATTACCTTGTTGTACAAGGACACCAGGTTGATCAAGCAGGACCTGCCTGATCCCTTGGTTGTTCTGTATGTGCCACATGATCACACTCAGGTGATGGGCTCCATGACCTTCCCCAGCACTGCAGTCATGCTGGCAGCCTCCTTCCGGCCCTCCTTACCTCATTTGCCAGCTTCCAGACACTTTGGACCTCCCCTGTTGCACAGGACTGGTGGTAAATGATTGAAAGTGATATGACAAGCTCTTCTACTGCCTCCCCAGTACTCTTGGGTAGATCCCACCCAGCCACATGGACCCGTGTGGGTTTAAGTGGCACAGCTGGTTGCTGCCTATTCCCTCATGCAGTATGGGGGCTTCATTCTGCTCCCTGTCTCTGCCTTTCAGCTCAGGGGCTGGGTACCTTGCTGACAACTGGTCTTACTTTTAAAGACTGGGGCAAAGAAGGAATTAAGAACCTCAAACTTTTTCTTATCATTTTTCACTATGTTTCTGCCATATCCAACAAAAGACAAAGATTCTCTTTGGCCCTCCCTCAAATTGCTGCTGAGTATTTGCAGGAATATTTGAAGTATTTGTAGGAATACTTTTTATGGTCTTTCACACACATGCTCAGATTAAGCTCTGAATGGGTTTTGGACTTCTAATTGTCTCTTAATTTCACAACAGCCTTCTAGTCTTCCTGAGCTGACTACCTATTTTTCCCCTTTTTCATCTGCCCCTTCTACTTCCTTAATCTTAAATACAAGCAGCTAGATTCTTAGCCTGAATAAAATATTAGATACTCTTGAAATATTACCAAATTTTTTCATTCAATTTATATTGAAACTCCTAGAAATATTTGAGCTAATCTTTTTAATATCTAAAGTTTATTCATTGTTTTTTTAAATATATCTTAAAAATATATACTTATATAGTTTTGGAATATGGAATATGGAATTAAAAGTTAACAATAAAGTATGTTATATTAAAAAAATAGAGGAGGGAAGAATACTCTTAACTTGGGAAAAATTCAAGGCACTATTCCCAAATTGGGGTTAACTGAAAGGCACATGTATTCTAATTTTTCTTAATAATTTCATTCCAAGATTATTTATATGTCCTCAGTGTTATTACTGAAGTACATTACACTCTAAAACAGACCTCTACTCTGCCTGCCTATGGATCATCCCTCATTAAGCAGGTCTCTTTTGCTACCATGGGCCATTTTTCCAAATACACTCTTAAAACATGTTGCACAAGAAAAGTTTCCAGTTGTAACTGATTAAAATATGAAGATAATTGCTTTTCAATGGGTGAAGTGAACCAAGTTATTAGAATGTACATGTTAATATAAAGATAATTTCTCCTCTTAATTACTATCAAGAATAACATTTGTCTAAGAGAAATCTGACCTCATCCAGTTAGTATTTACATTTAAAGTCAGTAAATCATACTGTCCTTCTCTGAAGGAGTCAATACTTGCTTATTGTGACCACGATGAATAGTTAAATATAAATTTGTATAAGAATACATTGACAAACACGTGAAGAGAGAATTATGAGAAATGCGATTTGATTCATAATCCAGCATTTCTACCTTGTAACAAGACCTGATTGGATGTTATTTTTTAAAACTTTTACCTATTTTTTGGTTACTGATTTATTCACAAACGATTTCTATATTTTTCTATATCAGATATGTTTATTGTTTGCATGATTTTGCTCAAGGTAATTTCACCTTATTCTGAACAGTGGGTGAGTGTTTAAAAATTCAATACAAAATATGATTTTCTCATACAAGTGCCTGAGCACTTTTTTTCTTCTGTGAGAGGATTAAATCATGCTATCTACAGATATAAATGACTGTAACTCTAATGTTAGCAGGCTTTGTACTTTTGCAGAGTAACCTGGTCAGAACCCACCTCTCGTACACCCAAGTAACCATATGTCATCTGAGATTCTTTCCCCTCTCAGATTTTTGTCAATCCTTTCACAACACAAAACCAGGATAAATTTGTTTGAGGGTTTTTGTTGGTTTTTTTAATTTTATTTTGTCTAAACAGTGGATATATACCAACAAAAGAAGATTACATGGTATTTATTTAATCTCAACATCTTTATCATCTTTTTCTTCCTTCACCACTATGAAAAAACTCAGTCATTCCTTTTGCAGAGTATGCATCTGTTGGTAGGCACTTGGTGAAGAAGATTACATTTTAAGTCTTTACGTTTCATGAGTGCAATAGTGCATGCTTAAAAACCATATCTTTGATATTTAATGGTGTCGTTTAACACTTGAATGGGCCACAGCCAGGAATAAAATTTACTTCTGTTTGACTAACAGGTTTGATTTTGCCAGGAGTGTGACCAGATAAATAGAAGGTGATTAAAATTAATGAAGCCATGAAAACCTTGAAAGCCTCAGCTAAACAGAGAATTTTTAAGCCTGGTGAGTTTTTAAGTCTTAAGAGGGCTCAATGAAATTCTTACCAATTTCCTCACACTAGTACATGCAAAGACAAAACAGCTGAGTTCCATTGCCATGCACTTTTCCTGTGCTGAAGACAACAATCTTTTTCCCCCTCAGGTTTCACACTAAAATGAAACAATCAGCTCCCTAGAATGAAATACTGTCAGCTTTCAAGCTGGAGTTTCATCCTGGTAAGTCAACATGCCAGCCAAAAAGCAAGGAGCTTGTGAGCTCTTCCACCACAAGAGGCTTGGGCTTGGGAATGAGAGATGGAAGATGAGTCTTCCAGCGATTCACTAGTCTTTTACCTCTGTGATTTGATCATCACTGTCCTTCATGCATTTAGACAGAGCAGGCCATTAATATTATATTGAATAACAGCTTAATAGAACCTTGAGCTCCACAAAGTCCTTTTGTCTATGTTACTGCTACTTTAGAATGATGAAACTTCACTTGTGGAGTTTGAGCTCTTACCTGTGTAGGATTCTACTGTCTTCTCTTTATTATGGCATGGGAATGCAGAAACTACGAGGAGTCCTGAAAAGGAGTAACAGAGTATCTTTTGCTCCCCAAACAACTCAGTTAATCACAATGGCCAAAATTAACTTCATGAAGTATGCAAAGGAATTTTTCTCTTTCCTACCTGTTTGCTCTCATGAGCCAAGTTGCCAGCTTTGGTCCTGGAGAGCTTCCAGAGATGAGTGCACTTTATTCTGTCTATCTTGAGCTTCATATTCACTGGTAAATATTTTACTCTCATCTGCATATTCCAAAATTAAAATGTAAAAACTACCCCTCCCCGAAGTATTTAATTAATGAGGTGATAAAAAATGTTCCTTTTGAGTGGTAGTAAAGTCCAGTGACAATGATCAAGGAAAATTGGACCTTACTGCCCATTTTAATTTCCTGAATGACCCAATGAAGGATTGATATATTTCATATTTTGTAGTAATTTCTAAGTATGCAATGCAAAAATCATGGTGATTTATTTGGTAAAGCACACAACAAACTATATGCATCCTACCAAATCTACAAAACAATCTGTCAGAAGCAAGTAGCCCTTCAGAACGCGATGGATTGTGATTGCCATGAAGATTTCTCTTCTGCTTTTTAGTAGTGACAGGAGTTGGCTGTACTTAAAAGTGTAGCTCTTGTTTTCTGGGTGAAGCAAATTGATGCTAGAAAATCCCCTAATATGTAGATGGGCATTTACACATAAATTGCATGGGAGTAAATGAAAATTTCACAGGCTGAAGTCTGATAAGAAACTTGAGAGCCGTGTGACCTCATCAAGAGGAGTTTGGCATGCTGAGAGTCACTTCCACTCTATACATGTTGTACACAGCAGAGTTTAACCACATATGTAAAAAGTATTGTGTTGGGTTCTTCCTCACTGGCTCTGACTAATCAAATTAATAAGACCCAGCATAACATCACTTTTTTTTTTCTTAAAAAGAAAATCATGGGTTCAGACACTAGGATATGGGCTACATCAAAAAGGAAAAGAGTCACTATTGAAAGAGCTCAGATAAAATTTAGATCTGAACTTCAAGTCTTATTTGAGAAGAAAATAGGCTTGATTTTCACCTGACCATTATTGCTGCAGCATCCAGCAAAGTAAATCCCAGGTCTGAAAATCCATGTGCAGTAATTTTTAAATTATTGGATTTTTGTTCCAATTTGGGATGTTGTGACTCATGCCCTATTTGATCCAATTAATATGGAAACTAAGACTGAGGCTAAAACAAATCATCTCCCACCAACAAACACACTCAGATAAAAAGACCTGAAAATGTATTCTCCCACTGTTTTTATAAAAGCATGCTGTGACTCTTATACAGTGGTCTGAAATTAGTGATACATGCCTAAAGCCCTCAGTAAATAAAGCATTCCAGAAGAAGGTAGGATGTCGTGGTATTTCTCACAGTCTTTAGTATTTGCTTTCAAATCACTTTTTTGCATGGAAATTGTAGGATCAGGTTTCTAAAACACTGGAACATCCAAGGTCACTAACACAAGGTTCAGGATTACAGCTGAGATCCACACTGAAGTATTTCAACAGTAAATTTGCAAAAAAACTACGTTTTTTATTAAAGCTGAATACTAACTAAAAATAAGACACTAAAATTATACTACAGTTTGCAAATGTCTATGTCTCTTTATCTTTTGGGGGATTCCTTGTAATTTGTGTTAGATTTACTATAATTACTTAAGCATATGAATTTTAGAATAAATCATTAAGGTAATATTTGGTTAGAAATTATGAATTTGCCATTGATTATGAAATCATTCTTTCTTGAGATGAAACTTTAAAGAGGTTCATCTGAGAAGCTGAAAGAGTTTAGGGAACACAAAGCTCAGCTGACTGATTTTGCATACCTTCATTAGCACAAACTTTGTATTGCCTGCAGAAATCAACATTTTTACATTCAAATATTCTCCAGCTTAGGGACAAGCATTATGGTGCTAAATTTGTACATGGAAATATCTCTGGATAACGTTCTGAATTAATGTATCTGAAGGCATTGGAATTTGTTACACTGCATTGCATGGAAGTCTGTGACTCAAAATCAGACTCTGAAGAATAGAAATGGAGACAATAAATGTCTTTCTCAATCTTCCATTAAAAAAATTCAAGGATTTTGAACACATTTTGCACAAGCTGATTAGAAGAATGAATCTTAATAAAGGCTTTATAGAGAAGTTCTTCATTTGCAGCTTACTACTTGTAAGAGTATTAGCCTTTTAGGATTAAATTGTTGTTCTAGGAATTTTACTGAGTTTTTTGATAAAAAATATTTATAAAAATAGAAAGTGAGTATTCACAAACCACCCTGCTGTTTTTTGCTTATCTTTAAAATATTAACATTTCATCTTTTCCTCAACTTCTAAAAATTTGTGTCCTTTTTTATAATAATGCCAATTGTCCTGACGTGTTTTGTGTGAAAGAAATAAGGGTTCCAGGGTATCAGGAACAAAAAAAAAAAACCAACCCTCATCTAAAAATACTTTCACAGACACTTTCCTTACCAGATAGGAGATTTTGTTCCAGGCCAACTCTGCCTGTTTTTGACTGAGAGACTCATGCTTATATACAGACGTGTATAATTCTCCTCCTGCTTGAGACCTGATGATCTCATAAGTGCATGACAGACCGAGGGTTGAAGCATGAAGTCTGTATCCAGGAGAACTCCCACTGCACACCCAGGGTTTAGCAGCTTCAGAGGAAGCTTTGTCAGCAGCTGTAAGACAGGAATTATTGTTGCCTCATAACAGCGTAGGCATCAGCAAGTCACCCTCGGTTCAGTTTTGACCCAGTAATTCATTTTTATGAAACTCCAGACATTAAATGTTTGATTCTGTGACTCAATGTAGTTGTTCTCTCAGAATTTCCACGTGGAAATTTCTCTCCAGGTTTTTAAATGTTTGTTCTAAAATGGTTTCTTTAGACTTAGATTTGTTATTTCAAATAAGGATTTTCCTGGTCTAAAAAAGGGGAATGGAATTTGAAGTAGAAAAGGCTTATAAAGCTAAACTCTAACAGATATATTAATTATATTTAATTGAACCTTAGTGATCAGGTGTTTTCAGAAGCATTTTTTTCTAAAAACCCAAATCCAAAACACAGCTATAAAACCATTTACAGTGATTATGTTTTTTCAAGAATATAGAGTTCATATGATGAAATTAACATATCTGAAATAAATCAGATATCACTAATGGATAGTGACTCAGCAGGTTAGGTAGAACTAGATTAAACAAGATCAAACTATTCTTGTTTAATAAGGCTCTTCTCATGTTTATCTTCACCACAAAGAAAAGTATATGCATGTTTAAGCATTAAAGTCATCCTCTCAGAAAGCCATGAGGTCATTTAAATAGAAGAGACTTGGATATTTTTTTTTTAATGTAATAATATTAAGGATTTAAAACGTAAAAAAAATCAGAATCTTGAAATGTCATTTCTCCTAGTGAGCATTCATAAAGGATTATTTTAACAGTACATATGACAGTTAAAGAAAGGGTATTTCCTTCTATTGAAAGATCATTCGTGAGACATCATTGGAAAAAGAGATTAAATTGATTGCATTGATTGAAATGCAACACAGGAATTTCACCCTAACTCCATCTTTTGAGAAACAATAATAAAATAAATCTTACCAGTTGCCAGTGAGTAAAGGCATTCATTCTTCAGTGATTGATCACTGAAAAAGGTCTTTCAGGGGATTTTTCTGCAAAGCACTCTCTTTGTGCGTCTTTTCTACAGTGGCCATTTATTTTTCTCTTGGCAAATTAAAATTTTCAATAAACTCATTATTCTCATTTGGACTCTATTTCAAGCCATTGTTTGTTTGGTTTCATTCTTGAAAAGATAGAAGTGTGCCCTGACATTTAAAAAAAGTTGTGGAGATTCATTCAAACAGAGTGTCAATATTCCATTGAGAAATTGCAGCCACTAAGAGCAAACCAGTGACAGAAGAGTGTGAACAGCAGGTCGCTCACGGATAAGGGTGAAACCTTAGCCACGTCCTCCAGAGCTGAGGCACAGCAGGGTGCTCTCTCTGACGTGGTCTCAGAGCATCCTGTTGTGCCTCACTGCTGCAGGGACATATGGTGTCTGAATTCCTCATCTTTACAATGTCATATCTCACTCTTAATACTGTCTTGTATAAGAAGAATAGAGAACAGAGCACTGCCAGGGAGCTCCTATAATCTGCCTACCTGGAGTGCTCATCCTTAGAACAACAAAAGCTTGAACACATCGAAAGTCAGGAGTGTTAGAAGGCAGACGTAAAACCAGAGAATTTATAATGCAATTACTTAAACATTAATGGGTTAAAAGATGTGATGTGTGAAAGCTGTTATGTTTTAAGTGTCAGGGCAGATGCAGCACAAATTTATGCTTGCCACCCTGATGTGAAAACAATCAGAAAATGAACTGCAGAGCAGGATTGCTTTTTAGATTCAATTAAAACACGGGCATATGTGTCTGTACGCATTTTTCTCAATTACTTCTACTTTTCTCTTTGGGCAATTCTAGCTGCATTGCACTTGGGGGAAAAAAGAAAAAAAGAGATAGAGTATTAAATTCAGGTAAATGTCATTCTCTGCAGTAATTGTAGGAAGAACTGTTCCTGAATATCAACATGGAAGATAATTAATATGGTTTTTCCTATTTGCTATCATATTCTGCATTTACTGTGAGCATGCCAATAGCCTGGATTCACTCCCAGAATGTAGGGTTGGGGAAAAAAGTTGTTTCCTAATGGCATTAAAATCATAAACTGCAGGAATGAAGACTTAAAATTTCAAGCCCTGAATGGGCCAAGGGACAGAAAACACCAGCAAAGGAGAAGGAATCATCTTGCATCTGATCTGGTAAAACTGTTGAAAATGGAAGAAAATTGCAGTCACATTCCCTGCAGCATTAATATGTTTCTTCAGGAATTGGCATATCATCTCTAACATGCCAATGTTACTTCTAACTGAAATACACTTGAAAATCCACAAACTAATATTAATGAAATAGGGAGAAACAAGACAATTCTTCATCAGTCACTCTTTTCCAAATTGGTGAAATCAAATTGGTCACTGGTTAAGGTGTATCTCCTAGTACACTCCTAGTATATCAGTGAGGTTCTTGTTTAAGTCACACCCAGGGTGCAGAAACAAATGCCCTTTCAGCCCCAGAGCCAGAGTTCTTGTCACCTTCCCCACTGGAGCAACAGTGGCATGGCAGATGAGTGCTAACCAAGTTGAAAAGTGGGCTGGTACTGCTCTGTCAGCTCTGGTTTGTCATCTTCTCACCCCCTTAGCCTGCTCTGTACTCCATCAGCCAGAGAAAATATGTGGAGGAAACCAAATAATTGATAAGTCATGATGAATAGTATAGAAATTGTTGGATTTCTTCAACCTGTGTGTCATGAAAATTACTTGCTGTATAAATAAATTGTCAAGAAGAAAGTTGAGGTTCTTCTTACCAGTACTTGTAACACAAAAAACATTTCTTGATTTATGAAGGAAATTCTGCTTACACAGATACAGTAACAAAAATAACCTTTCAGACATCCATCTGTAATGCCAAACTCTATGAAAGCTACAAGAGTTCCCAGCTGTTTGACACTGAAAGAAGCAGCACATTTTCCTAAAATCGTGTCTCACTACTTGAAGGTACTTGATTTAGAAAAGTTGACATCTGCCTTGTTACTACCCAACTTCTTCAGGATGACCTTCTCTTTCCTTTCAGATGTGTACCAAAGCACTGAGAATAGCATGAAGATAAATCATTGTCTCTCACATCAGACTTTCACCAATCAACATTGACACCAAATTACCTGGTTTCAAGTAAGCCCCTGTGACCTGTATGCTGGCATTTAAAATGCTAAAAATCACAAGCCAAGATATCAAAAAATGCTAAGTTTAAGAACTACTCAGATGACCCTCTATTATCTAGAATTAACACCATGGGAATATGATTTTACCTGATGTCTCTTATTACATCCTCTTCAGTCCAAAATATCATCCACATTTTACTTCCAAGCTGTGCACATTAGGAGGAATAATCTCTCCTTTACTGATGTCCATAGTAGCTCATGGATTTAAGACTCCAAATCAGTCTTTACAGAAAGTGGGAAATGTTTGGCTGATACAAATGAATTTATGCACCACTCAGGATGGTGGTTTTCAAACTGTGAAGCTGAGCACAGCCTCTTGATGGTTTAGTCTGAAATTTCTTAATTCCCCAGGCAGTAGGAAGCACAATTAAAATTCCATCCCAGATAATATGGACTATATAGAGGTTTATCATTTTTCTTTATCTTAATGAAGAGCTGTCATTAGTAGGATGTTGCAGTAGAAAAACAGGTTTTACTGGTCCCATTTCTGCCTGCTTAATTAGGAAAACCAGCAAGAATACTTTTAAAATAACATTCTTAAAGTAAACCATGACTATACCTTTCAGTTAAGCTTAAGGTTTACTGGAATTTTGAGGCAATTAGTCATTTAATATTGCGATAGAATTTCAAATCAATAGTTGAAATGTCACTAGCAAATAAAGAAAGCCATTTGGAAGAGATACAGGAGTTGTCAGACAAATGTCAATCTATGATAGTGTAAACATTAAATATGCCCAAAAATAAATGCAGTGATTACTTCAGGTTTGACAGGTAGGAAGGACTGTTGAATACACTCATGGTAAACACCATTATATTAACATTTATTCAGACAACATTATTCTAACCTGGTGTCTGTACAATGCAACCTCACTCGTATACCTTCCATGTGCCACTGAAGAAGAAGTACTGCACACATAACCATATATTCCAATCAGGAGAAATGCCCAAAAGAATTGACATGGAAAGTAACCTCATAACCAGTGATAGAGAATTCAGGGTAGTTTATTCTACCCTCATCATATGATGGGATTTATTGGCATTTTTATGATGAGCATATCCTGTGCAGAGCACAGTGGTATCTTTTTCCCTAGCTCACAATCCAACCTACAGTTTCTTCAGCAAAAAATGAAGTCAAACACTGGTTGTTTAGGTGATTGTTAAAGGTCAGAAGCAGGGGAAAAAAGGTCTTTTCCTGTCAAATGGCAACTATTAATAGCTGTTCATCATGCTTTTTACAGTTGTACATCTCTTCATCTGATCTCCAAAACACACTGTGAACAGTATGAAAACTTTCCATAGGACATTAGTAATATTTTCCTCAAGAAATCTGAATCTGAGAACGTCTGTTATTGTGCCAAAATATTGTTCACTATTAGCTGATTTAGAAGCTGAGAACAAGCCTTTTTCCTGGCCATTCTTTTTTTATTTTATAGATACCATTATCAACAATGTTACTACACTATTCTAAACATTATGAACTTTGGGTTTCATGAAAAAGGTGCAGGTGAAACCTTAACAATAAATGTGTAACTAAAGATAGAGATCATTATTTTTCCACACATCCCACATATAACTTAATTGATATAGCTCAGGGGTTTTTTTATTAAATGCCCGTATCCCAGCCTTCTGTTAAGAGAACTGTTTGGCAATTGACTGAATTTTCCCACATATTTTTCTTTGTATGTGACTTGGTCCTGGTAATACGATGTCTCCTAATTACTGTATCATCATGGCATCTCACACAACTATCTTCTAACACAGGGAATATTGCAGTAAAATAAGTGTATGATAGAGTGGGGAAGGCATTTCTATGTGATATTAAAACAGAAACATAGTGTATCATTAAAGTTGTGGAGATATGTGGAAGTGCTGTATTTCTGTGATGATCAGTCCGTAGCTCACCAAATACTGTAGTGACAGCTTTGGTGAAAGGTCTGTTGAGATGATTTCAAGTTACTTTTTTGCTCACTGACTTTTCAGGATATGAGACTGTTCTACGACCCATGCAGCCCCCCTGTGCAAATGGGCTGAAATCGTGTTGTCTCCTCTGGGGTTTTCTGTAGGAAATTCATACCACTTCCTCATGTAAGTAGAGGCTACGGGGTCAAACTCATACACGGTAAGTTTTATTTGCAGCTGGTAAGCATAGCCCCAGATTGAATTACAAGAACCAGAATATAACCCCTGTTTGAATGATGAAAGAGTACTTTGAGATCTGATTTACTTAGGAAATACTGCACCTAACTACTTTCAGTAATTTAGATTGTTTGACGGATATCTCTACCCCCACACAAGTACAACTGCTTTTGCTTATCTGCTGATTTAAAAGAGAGGTCAAATGTTCAGTCTTTCCTTGGAAGGAAATGTGAATTGTTTATGCTTGAGAGGAGGAACTGGGGTTATCTACACATTCTCATTGCTCCATTTGATTCACTGAGGAGAAGTGTTTTTGACTGGGGCAGCAGAAGCACCCAGCTGAAGCACAGAAAAAAAATCAGTTCTCCGGAGGGCAAATTCATGTGAAAGCAACATAAAAGGATGAACTGTTTGTGTGAGAGGAATCAATATTCACATGCAAATGAAGTCCCTGAAGTTTATGAAGCAGTCCCATGCTTAAATGACTCACTCTGGAATAATCACATGAAGGTTCAGCTCTAGTTTATTCTGCCACAGGGAGTTTTGAAAGTGCTCTTTACCCCTGAATTTTTTATGACTAAGGGTCTGAGGGAAAAGGGGGGTTTTAGGATCACTTATACATGATAACATGGTTTGCCCCAGAACTGGGAGCCTTTTGCAGTAAAACTCAAGGTTATGTTAAATATTTTGCACCTGCATTTCAAAAAACCTCTTTCAAGTCCTGCTAACATGTATTAGTCTTAAGTCGGTAGAGGGATGTAGATCAATAGTCAAGGGCAATCACAAAGGCTTTTTCAAGGACTTTTGAAAAAGGTTTCTCTGGAGCTTTGGACTCATTTCACAATAGCTGTCTGCACTACAAGAAGAGGGCATTTTCTTTTGAAAAAAAAAAATAAAAAAATAAGCTAAGTATAAGGGATGCACCACATTGAAAAATATGTGTTATTTGTAGAGCCCTCTGTTTTGAGCTATATTTTTTGTTTTGGTTTAAGTCTATTAACAAAGAGGGTGGACTCTTGTACTTTCAAAGACAAATGAGACTAGATTATATGGTCCCTTTCATCTCTAGAGCAGTTAGCTGGAGGGCAGCACAAAGTGTTTAGTCTAAAAATGAGTTTAAATGGCTTTATCTAAAATATATACATTGCTGAGTGGACTTTTCTGCTTTTTCCATTAAAAAAATATTATCTTTTTATAAGGATCTTTATGAATCTGCCTAATCATAAAAGGAGCACATTTCTCTCGCTTTACAAGGAACTTTATAACTTTTAACAGATAAGAAAGTGAGCACTTTGAAGCAGCTAGTTTAACCATTAAAAATTAAATTTTAAGGTCCCAATCCAGCATCTACTGAATGTAATGGAGTCTGGAAATTGACTTCAGACCAAAGATTCACAAGCTGAGAAACTTAAAAGGCTCATTCCTTCCATATTAAGAGTTTATGTCTCTTTCACAGAGTTTAAAAGCTGGAGATGATGAAATCGGATTGTCTGACCTCCTGGAAATCTCACCACTGAAAGCTGTCCATTAACATACACCTTTTGCAGCAGGCTACTTTCTCAGACATTCATATGATTGGGGCAGAAGAGGTCCTTTCCTTCTGCACTCAGGTTCCAAATGAGGTACAGATATGAACTGTAAGGTACAGATATGAAATTGGGAGTGAACGACTCTGACTAAAGAATTCAGGCTTTGTTCTCATCCACTGCACAGGTGTGCTCAGGCTTCATGCTCAGAGCCAAACTAAATATGTTCAGTGCCTCACCTACAATGGTCTGATGCTGGTGGAGCAATCATTAAAGTATAAGTTATTTACTGGTAAGTAGGGGGTCTCCTGATCCTAAAACTTGCTTTATTCTAACCAGTCCCTCCATGAAAACTTTGAATAATAATTCTGTAATTCATGTCCTTCCAGTTGTTGCAGGTGGGCAGCTGTATATTTTTGTGTACATTGTAAAGCTTGTATCTCTCCTACTCTTTAATTTCTTACATGAAATAGATATATACTTCATTAATAGCCATTCGTGTCCTCAATATATTCACTGTTTTAATAAGTTAGAGATAAATTCCAGATAATGTTGTAAAACTCTGCAGGTATTTCCAAAAAAAAACAAAGGGACTTCCCAGTTTGCCTCTGGAAAAATTAAGCAGGCTTTTTCAATAATTCCCAGAAGCACCATTTACCATAACAAATAATATCTTGCTTTGTTTTCTTTAATCTCCACAGAGCCAGGTTTGGAGCCTTTTAGATTCCTCCTGGAGGAATCTGCTCCTACAGCAAATACAGGAAACTTTCAAGAAAAACTGGAGCCTGCAGTTCTTCACCGTGAGACAGATTAGTCTTGATAAGCTGAGGAATAAGAAGAATGATTATCCCTTCTTCTATTCACATATAAAATTAAATACTCTCAGTTTAAACATGCCTGAATGTTTTCTTACCAGGAAGTGAGTCATCTTCACTGTTTTCTACTAACCATTAACCATTGCATGATGTGGAAGATCACACTACTAGTGGCTGTGGCTGAACAAGGCAGCTAACCCATTTTGGTCTCAAGGATGTGTTTGGGTCCGCTCCTGAAAAGCAGCTCATGGTCACTGGAATATGCAATATATATGTATAGTAATGGACAGGTCAATGTCACTATAGAAAGGTGGCACAGGAGAGGGGCTCAGTTCCTCTGAAGCAATGGTTGCTGAGTAAATGGCATGAGCTGGTGTTCTCCAAGTGGGGACATCCTACTCTTAAACTCCAATATTTATTCAGCTTGGTTCAGCTTCAGAGTGTGGATTTTGCATTAAAACACTTGCTAAGCAGATCTTGTCAAAGTCTACCATATTACATTTGCAGATGGCATCAGCTGAGTGGTGCTGTTGTCACTCCTGAGGACAAGATGCCATCCAGAGGGACCTGGACAAGCTCAGGGAGTGAACCCATGGGAACCTCATGAGCCAAGTACTCAAGGTGAAGCACAAGGTGCTGCACCTGGGTTTGGACAACCCCCAGTATCAGTCCAGGCTGGGAATGAAGGTTTTGAGAGCACCCCAAGAAGGGCTTGGTGGTGGTGGTGGATGAGAGACTGGACATGACCCAGCCATGAGCATTCACAGCCCAGAGAGCCAAACTGTCCTGGGCTGCATCCAAAGCAGTGTGGGCAGCAGGGGAGGGAGGGGATTGTGCCGCTCTGCTTTGCTCTGCTCGGGTGAGACCCACCAGAGAAAGAAAATAAATTTCTTGTGAAGGTGGTGAGGCACAGAAGAGGTTGCTCAGAGAAGTTGTGGCTGCCCTGTCCCTGGAGTGTTCAAGGCCAGATGGGATGGGGATCTGAACTACCTGGTGAGAGGTGTTCCTGCCACTGTGGGGAGTTTGGAACCATATGGTCTTTGAGGTCCTTTTTAACCCAGCCCATTCTGCGATTCTATGACTCAGGAATAGCACTTCTGAGAATAGACTAGAAAAGAAACTTTGGTTTACTTGGGTAAAATGGCAAGTAAAAGAATATCAATATACTGTAGTTCTTGTTCCAAGACTTGAAGTAAAATTTTCATTAAATTGAAACTCTCACTCCAGAACTATTTTTTCATTTTAAGTTAGACTATCACTGAGTGAAAAACTTCATAAATCATCCCAGGAGGAGACATTGGTTAAGTCTCACTTATTTTCTTTTTTCTCTTTTTTTTTTTTTTTTTAATTTAATTTCCCCTAGGGAATTATCTAAACTCTGCCATTTCTGCTTTTACCTCCATTGCAGCTCATTCCAGCTGAATTAACTTTATGCTCCCGTTTACAAAACTTATACAAGGCAGGAGGAGGATTTCTCTACCCTTTATCTAACCTGAAGTAGAAGTGTGGGATAAGGGATTTTTTTCAAAAGGATGTGTGTTTAATCTTCAGCAACCTGAGATTAAAAGTACTACCTGGATACAAGGCCCAAGGTTACTACCAGAAAAGTGAGAACCATGTCTCCTCTAGCAGTCATTATTCTAAAGAAATAAATTCTCCTTTACAGCTGAAAAATCATGGGAGTTCTGGATCTTCAACAGATGGAGGAGTTGCTTCAAACCTCTTGGAAGGTACCTGGAACTTGGAAAATTGGTGGAATGACAAGTTTTCATATTAGCTAACATAACTGTATATTCCCTTTCAGCATGTAGGGAAACAAGTCTGAGGTTACTGGCTCATTCTGTGGATTCTAGGGGTGGTGAATAGAGGTCGGGTCACTGAGTCTGTCCACTCTGAGTGTCAAAAGGCACACACACACACCTTTCCTCCGGTTCTCAGACCTTTATATTATATTATAATATATATAATATAATATTATATATATATATACACCTATATTACCTAATATAATATATATATTACCTTTATAAAACTGACCCTTAAGAAGCTGTCAGTTTTGAAATTGACACCTCTAAGCATCTCTTTCTTAAAGATGCAGATGTTTTAGTGTGGACAATTCTCTTCATACAAGAAGTGTTTAGCAGTCTAAAGTTTGGCAAATGTCTTGCACCAATGGACTCTGTTTTTTGTCTTTCTCCTAATTTTGGGCGCAATTTTTGTGCTCTTCATTTCTAAAGTAATAAAGACAGATGTTTATAACGTAACACCAAAAAAAAATGTTGAATAGGGACACAAGTCTTTCCAAACTGTTAAAAAGGGGTAGTTCTCTCATTTTTCTCCATGCTTTTGAGGCAAAGTCTTTATTATTGATAATACCTGTTCTCCTATTGAGTTGCTATTGCTCAATATATACACAATACACAGTAACTAACGTTTCTCAGCACCCAGATCAGAGATTATACATTGCTTTCCATTAGAATTTCTACTAACAGCTTATTCCTAGCTTTCAGAGTGTTTTCTAATTATGAGCATGAAACAAAACTCCTCACATAGAACTTTGACACTCCAAGATCATATATAATTCAAAATTTATTGAGGAAAAGTTCTTGGCTTTTTAGTTACGTGTATAAAGCCCTTTTTTTTTTTTTTTTTTAAATTTATTTCCTGCTCTCTAAAAACATTACATTTTTTGTTTCAGTAAAGAAGTAGGTTGTTTTTCCTGTCTAACTTACCTTGGTTGACCAAAACGCTAGGTCTCTTGAGTTCTCTCAGATGCCAGGGTTACTTCAAAAAACATTGTATCTAGTACAGGAAGTATTCAGAATGTGTTTTATAGGGCTGCTGGGACCTATATCAAAATTCTATTATGCCTATTACTTATATTACACAGCTTCTATAGATATTTGTAAAAAGATATCCTGATAACAGTGAGTGAAAATCAAAGGGTTTTTTAAATGCTTCACAGATAAACTGCATGGTCTGGGTACCTTTCTAGGTCCTTAACAAACTGTACAGGATGGAAAGTGTGACAGGAAAAAATCACTATGGGTGGCAAATATACATCTTGTTTAGTTCAAAAGGGATTACATTTAGTTTTAATTCTAGCTGTCTTGTGATAGCTATAAAGTCAATACTGGTACATCATCCAGACTGGAAAACTAGTGTGAGCCCATGTGTAGCTGAAGAACCATTAAAATATTCTTACTTAATGTGAATGACTCTTGTTCCCCTGTGAATTTCAGCTGGATCCTCTGAACTTGTTGAATAGATTTACTAATCACTCAAAAAAAAAAAAAAAATAGAGTTATATTGCTAAGAGAGTTGAATATGAGTAACAGATACTTATGGAAAAATGAAATGTTTCTGTTCCAATTAAAAGCAGAAAACATGCCTGGAAGTAGCTGAATACAAGTAGACAACTCTGTAGGTTTTCTTTTCCTTTTCTTTTTCCTTTCAAAAATATTTAAGCTCAAAGCCACAAAAATAAACACAATTTTCTCTCTTCTGCTACTCTATTAACTCAATTAGAAAACAGATTTTCTTTTTTTTTTTTTGGACCTTGTGAGTAAAAATAACACACCAAACTATTTAATTAATCCACCTTTTTTAAAATTATTTTTATTGCAACTTGCTCCTAAAAGCTGCAACTAGCTCCTAAAAGGCAGCTATGACCTTCCACCAACCACAGAACCCCCAGACTCTACTCCAGAAGTATTTATATAATGGGAAGATGTAGCATCCCACTTAATTCTTTTGTCATGTGGTACTGTCCAGCTAGGAAAAGCAGCTCATTCTTCTAATCTCATCTAATGAAATATTCTCAATTTACTTGTGTTCACTTGTCCCAAATTTGTTTCTTTTCTTTAGTCATAAGCTTTATCATCCAGTGAAGAAATTCATTAGGTCTGAAGATATCTCACAATGGAGCACAACACTTTTTAAGAGAATGAAGGATGAAAATTACCTGAAAACAAGCTACTGCTAGGGAGTCAGCAGTTATGCATTACAGAACACTTGTCCTCTACATTTATTTTTCTCTCATGAATGACTGAAAAAGGGTAAAGAAATTAGCATTATATATATCAAAGGTGGGTGAAAAAAGTGCTTCTCAGATTTTTTTTTTTCATTTGCAAACAAGTAGAACCTTATTAGCTATATCAGTTATATAAACGTCTGGCCAGGGAAGAAAGTATAGTGCATGCTCAGTACTTATTTGAAATAACACCTTTTTTTTTTGTCTAGACTGAAATGGCCTCAACTTGTCCTCCTTACTTATTTAGGTTGTTTTCATTATTTTCTGATTCTTGACATAATATTCCTAAAACTTGGCTAGACAGAGCTTTAGAAAAGAACACAGGATTTCCAAGAGTTAACTGGGTGAACTTGGTCACTCCCTTGGTCAGACAGATTCATTTGATTTGTCTGTTTCAGTGACCTTTTGACTTACAGTCATCTGCATTCTGTTCATGCTTTATTTCATTTTCTTTTACTAGAGAGCACTTTGGAATGTTTGTCATGAAAAGAGCTACATAAATATTAATGTATTGATAGTGTTATGGCTTTTTGAGCCTATTTTTCATTTCATGGGTTTTAAGAGCTACAAAATTTACTGACTGTACAGAAAATATAGTATAATGGACTTTCTGAAATGCCCTGAATGAGATAAAATACATGAATTATTAATCCCATGGATGTCAGTGCTCTCTTGCCTATAGACAAAATTTTCTGTGCCAATCCAAGGTTTTTTCCTACTGTGCAATGTTTGTGACCAGTACACTTTATGCCTCTTGTTTGTATGTAAGCATACATTCCTAATTACGTTCTAAAAATAGTTACATGAATTTTATATGCACAGTGTAGTCTTCAGGATGCACTTTGAACCTGCAAAAACTTCAGGGAACGTGCAGAGAGACATTCATGTGGGACTGTGTTTCCTACAGGTAGTGCTAGCACACATCTGCCAACCCAGAAAAGCAGAAGCAACTTCAGATTCTGTATGAGACAAGTAGATTGTGCTTTAGGGATGTCTTGATTCTTGATTGTCTTTATTTCCTACTCTGGTTTTTGGGTTTTTTTCCCACTGCCTCCTGATTCCCTGTCCTCTTTATTTTTTTTTATTTTTTTTTCTGGTAGGTATTCTGCCATCTGGGCTAAACAGCTAAGTTATAAGCTGCAAGTCTCATTTATCACACCATGGGAGGGAAGCCATCAGAATCTGTAAATCTGCAGCAGAGCACCTAATACAGACTAATGAAAACAAATGGAGCTTGAGGTAAAGGCTACTCGCAAATCTTAACTCATCCAGCTGTTTTAAAAATCATGAGTGTTGAAGACCCCAGAATTTTAGATAGCCTTTATAAGGCAGTGGCCAGATTCAATTGAACCAGATGGAGAATGCATCAGGTCTGGACTCTTGCCCTTGCTTCTGATTTGTATCTGTTGTCAAGTTAGTATGAACTGTGATAATTTTTCCTATTAAAAACAGAACTCTGCGCATTAATGGTCAATGTTTAAGAGAGGAAGGTGGTGAATACCCTTTTTATTTTCCACTCATTCAGCTGCAGTCAATCATACCCATGTTCTCATAGCTCACTGTCCCTCGTTTCTTCACCTCTGCTAACTGTCCTCCTGTGTCATGAAACATTTTTCATTTTTACCTTAAAAGCCCTGGTACCCCTCCCCTGTATTTTTCTGACTGACTAACGTATAAGAAACCTAGTGTCTTCATGAATGCTTTTGCAGATGCAGAAAAAAGACCAGTACTTGATATTCTGCCCACCTTCAACCAAAACCATAGGTAATTCTTACTGATACTTCTTTCTGAATACCAACCCTCAACTTGGAGAAACTTGTGTTGTCAAGTACAAAGAAGTCTTTATTTAAGGACGGCCTGCAGCTGTACACAATCCATCCATCCATCCATCTGAACCTGCATTATATCATCTATCACCACAGTCTGAATATATTGACCTTGAGAACACAGAGTGAGATTCATCTTCTAACTCGAGTGATTGCCAAAGTTATATAGGGATGTGTGTGATTGCAAGTATCTATTTATGTTTTAATGTCTAACAATTCCCTCAGAATTTGTTAGGTAAGTGCATTTTAAAAACCAATCAATAAATAAATATCTCAGGCTCACTTCAAGGGCAGAATGTTTACCTCCCTCTGAGTCATAGTTATGACAATATTGCATATAACCTCAGGCAAACAGCAAAAAGTAGTACAGCAGTGTGGGAAACCTGAGAACAATAACTGTACAAATACTTTGCTGTTCCATTTTGTTTTAATTGTTAAAAATAGTACAAGAAAGACTCTAAAACTGAAAGAATCTTCAGGTAATTTGCATACTTAAACAATACTTCTAATTTAAGCTCGGGCAGAATTAAATAGCTGGGTGTGAAAATTAACTTTATGTTGCTTTTTTCTGTTGTTATGCTGTTCTGCTTTTTCTCACACCCAAAGCTGGAAGGCAGTTACAATCTGGTTTTCAAAACTTCTTTTTGCTGCAACAGGATTTTATTCCTGCCAGCAGAAAAAAATTAGGCAGCTATTTAAGTTGTTGAACTATTAATTACCACTTTTTTTGTGTGTGTGTGTGAAGACTATTTATGAGGAAAAAAAAAGAAAGAAAAAACAACCCGGACCTCAGACTACTCAGCTTTAAGATACAGATGTTTTGACTACATGTAGAGCATGGGCAAGGGATTACAGCTGGTGATCATTAGTGTTTTCTAATACACTAAAAAAAATTTAGTGTGTTATTCTTTTGTAGGGGGTTTTCCCACCAGATTAGTGGAGGATGAATGGAATGTACATTTTGTGAAGAGAAATAAACAATAGATACTCAGCTACAGAAAATTGTAGCCAGGGCTTTTTTTGCTTTTTGGGTTTGGTTTGGTTTGATTTAGTTTGGTGGTTTTGTGGGTTTTCTGGGTTGGTTTTTTTTTTTGTTTGTTTGTTTGTTTTGTGGGGGCTTTTTGTTTGTTTGTAGGGCTTGGGATTTTTTGCTTTCTTTTGTTTTGTTTTGGTGTTGTTTTTTGGTTTGTTTGGGGTTTTTTTTGTTTGTTTTGTTTGGTTTGGTTTTGGGATTTTTGTGTATGAAAGGTATAAGAATCATTACCTTTTGCCCTGACTCATTCATTCCAGAGCAGACAGGAAATATGAAGAGAAGCATTGATCCTTTGCCATAAAAATGTATTTTTAGCAATCTCACACAAGCCACAAACCCTTAGTCCAGATTCTGAAGTGCATTATAGGTTAATTTGGTGCTTATCTTCCAAGTTAAAGGTAAAAGACAAGTCTCTTAAAATACCCTGGATCTGTGCAATGGTACTGAATCACATTCCCAGGAATCCCCATTTAAAGAAAATATTTTTACTTTTTACTGTGAATTAATTTTCAGGGAGTGCATGTTGATTTGTTTTTTTTTTTCTTTTGTCAGCATTCAGAAAATTCATAATGTCTTCTGAAGCTTAACACAGGACTTTGTTGAGAAAAGAGATGTCTCTTTTACTTTATCTCTCATTTTACTGCTAAATTTTTATGAACTTCCTAATTGATATTACTAGAAATATTTTCATGGAAGTTAGTTGTTAAGTTATGGTGACATTTTTATTCTTTCCCCTTGAACATTCCCTAGGAATACAGTTCAAGCCATTACATCAGTATTTCAGTGACTTGCTTGCACATGTATTAATTTCTTCTCATTTTCCCAGGACATTGAAAGCTCCATTATGCTCACTTCCTGATCTGGTAGGAGAGTCCATGCAGCTCGTTCTCTCAAAATCAAAATCCACTTGTTCTTTCTTACATTTTGGGAAAGGATAAAGAATAATTTCACATATTAGAAATTAAAATGTTTCATTGTCAGTTAAAGAAGTGTGTACAGTGGTAATAAATATTCACCACTAAGGAGATTACACTTTAAAAAATAAATTAAGTGACTTTTAAGAGTGCTGATACTATAAGCACTTTGTAAAGCACTGGTTAGGCGTCAGATGCAAAAGTTTACAAAATTCAATAGAGTTAAATGTGACTTAAATCTGTTCAGTGTGCAAGTGGAGATACACAAAATGAATGGAGATTGTCCTACAAACT
This sequence comes from Pseudopodoces humilis, assembly GCF_049639895.1. Classification (NCBI taxonomy): domain Eukaryota; kingdom Metazoa; phylum Chordata; class Aves; order Passeriformes; family Paridae; genus Pseudopodoces; species Pseudopodoces humilis. The sequence goes on along the minus strand of NC_142203.1, from coordinate 20,057,474 downwards.
GAGATAAAGCAAGTATAGTGTGTTACAGACTAGTAAAAGACAGACCAAAAGGATATGAACATCGGCCCATCAGAAACACATGTGAATGAAAACATACTTAAGCCAAGTCGTGCAGCTGGAATGAGATCTAATGTGTTTAAAATTATTATGAATATGTTTTGGCAGGGAACTTACAGGCTTTGAACCATCATAGCCACAAAGTCTAGGAAGTTTTGGAACAAGGGTTATTGCAGTGAAAAAGTGGGAAATTGATGAAGTTCATCAGGGGACCCTTGTTGGGGTATGTACCTGCATGGTACAGGAGGCAGATGGCTTCCACTCCCAGGGACATCTCCACAAGGGACCTTGTGCTCCCCCATCACTCTTGGGCAGATCTAGTAGGGGAAGGAAGAAGGGCAAGGAGAAAGGGAAGGGGAAAGAAGGAGGAAGGAAGAAAGGGAAGGAGAAAGGGAAGGTGAAAGAAGACGGGAAAGTGGAAGGAAGAAGGGGAGGGGGAAGGGGAAAGGGGAAGGGAGAAGAGAGAGGAGGTAGGGAAGGAAGGGTAGGAGAGGGTACATTGTGTGTATTAGAGGAACAGACCTCTGCTTGCAACTTGAAGATGTTTTTTGACAGATTTCAAAATATACTTCCAGGGTGTTTAACATTAGCATAATACTTAAGAGGAACTTATATTTCCTCTGCAATCTGTTTCATCTTAATTTCTAATTCAAGAGGGTCTGACCCCAAATTTCCTTATTTGACCAAAATTGTGATGCCCTTCTTACAACTATTTTTCTGAATTATGTTACAATGGTTAAACAGCTACATTTTTACTTCTGGTAAAAACAAAAGAAAGGGGATTTAAACTTTAGTGTGATATGCTTGTGTTCAAAAGCTTGAAAATATAGTACAAAAAAAAGGATGTTTTTCTCCTATTAGTTTCTTTGTGATGCCAGACTTAAATAGGTATGTAGCTGCGTTTGGGCTTCATATAATGTTGCTGTGCTCAGTTAGTACTCCTGAGTAAATTTACAGAAACATCACTCAAAACCGCACACATCAAGGTTTTATCAGGGGTGCCACTGATGAACAGTCTTTCGTATTCCTGTATGGCATCAGCGATTAACAGCTTACAATCATTTGACAGCAATGCACAACATCCTAGAAAATGATGGCTACAGTATCTGGCAAGAAGAGCATTTTATTTGGAAGACTATTTCTCTAAGCTCCTTTTGTTATTTTGTGTCAAAATATGATTTGGTGGAGTCCTATTTCTTGCGAGGTTCAGATCCTTGCTTTCATGCTACATGATGCTGTTGAATCTGCACTGCTGCCCATTCTGGCTTTCTTGTCACAGCTGTCTTTGGATCTGTTACAGCAGCACTAGAGTCAGCAAAGCTGACTTCAGTCTCCTCTACATTTATTAACCATCTTGATGATAAGCCTTGTTGATGAGGAAAGACTAGCAAAACTGTGCAATGCTAAAATGTGTTTTAATTTTTAGTCTTTTCTTGATAGTTTAATATATATTATTATTCTAAATAAAGGCATCACTTTCTGGTCTTTGTCACAAATGCTGAACTGTACAATTTCAGCCTCACTTGGACTGCTAAAGGGCAGCATTTGGTTGTGGGACTTTGGGGTGGGGGAGGGTGGAGTAAGAGAGAATAACAGGGAAAAAGGAATTAAGTTGGGAAATATACAAAAAGTTGGGAGAAATATGATACTTAGCAGCTGAAAGACAGAGGAGGCTGTCAAGATGATCAAAGGCATGGAGCACCTCTCCTATGAGGAAAGGCTGAGAGAACTTGGATTGTTCAGCCTGGAGAAGAGAAGGCTTTGGGGTGACCCAATTGCAGCCTTCTATTTCAGTTATTTTTCAGTAACTAAAAGGAGACACAAGAAAGATGGAGAGGGAAATTTGGCAAGACCATGCAGTGACAAGGGGGAATAGATTCAAACTGAAAGATGGCAGGGTTAGATTTGATATTAGGAAAAAACTCTTTACTATGAGACATATGAAACACCAAAACAGGTTGCCCAGAGAACTTGTGAATGACCCATCCCTGGAAGTGTGCAAGCTGTTTAGGCTGCTCCTTTCACCTTGCCTAGAGAAAGAACACCCTCTCCACAGCAGGGTGGCTGGAATTTGATCTTTAGCATTCTTTCCAACTCAGACCACTCTATGATTCCATGATTCTGTGAACCAAAATAGGACTACAAAGGGGTGATCAGGATAAAAAAGAAAAGGAAACAGGAGAGAAAATCCACAGAGATGGGGAAACTGTACTGGAGATTAAAGGTAGCAAAAGCCCATCAGTTGTACACAGAGGTGTATTTGACATTTTATTCTGTGTCCTTGGTCACTTATTATGACAATGGCTTTGTAGAAAGAAACTGGAAAATACTGGGATCTCCCATTATTTTCCTACATGAATTCTGCCAAACTCCTATTACTGGGCACCTATAGGGCAGAAAATGCAAAAGTGCCTTAACACTTTCAGCTTTTGTTTTCCCTTGAGTTGACCCAGAGAGGAATAATTGCTCTGAGATTGAAGCTTTGCCTAAAATGTAACATTTTTTCTGGGAACACTTTGCTCAGAATTCTTTCAGGCATCTGTGAACAGCCTGCTCTGTACACTGCAATACTTTTGCTTTCTTTTAAATGCAATACTTTTTTGGTAATATTAAATCACTAGCTTATTATTGCAGGGTAGGCTTGTTACTGCAAGGTCTGATTTGGAGTTCTCATCAGCCATTACTTAGGAGAGTGCCTACAGCTTGAGACTTTTCAATGCACTAGAAAATGCTCTTCAGAATTTCAAGATGACATACTACTTTTGGTGGCAACTGATTTTCCCCATGTGTAAGAAAGGAACTGAGGGACTGAGGGTCTACCCAAAGAGAATAATATGCCAGCAGCAATTTGTCTGGATATTTGAGTCTACAGTGATGAGACTTAGATAATCATCAAGTTCCTTGTACAGAGAAGTATAGGATGCTATGTTTTCAAATGCTTGTTTTTGCCTATCAGAATACTTCTTGTCCCTGAAGTGTAACAGGGCAGTGAAGTGAGCAGAGCTCAACAGAGGTTTGTTTCATTGACACTACCAACACTGAACCTGTTGTTGACCATAAAAACAGGTTTTCATCTCAGTCTCTATATATTACTGCATCACTAGTGAATGGTTAGACCTTTTTTTTTCCCAGGGAAATGTTCCTTTTACATTTACTTTCCTTACAGTTCACATAATGTTCAACTGCTATTGTTTTTGGAATCTGAGTGTAGTGGAGAGTTATGGGGACTCTGATGGAGAGTCTCTGGAGACAGTGCATGATGAGGGTTCTGAGTTTTGGAGATATTTATTAAATACTCTAAGAAACCTCTTAGCATTATCTCTGCTTTGGTCTACTTGAAAATACTAGACTATGTGGAGATCCCAAATTTTTGGGTATAACCTTTTGTAATGCACTTCCTGTGCATTACAAGGAAAAGACATGAAAGACAGGGCAAAAATGTAACCACAGTGTCTACTCTTGGTTGAGTTAGACCACGTAAAGCACTCCTGATGAAGAAGAAAGTATTTTAGGATGGTGGCCAAGGCAATTACATGGTGCAATTTTGCCTTTCAATAACTGTTCTCAGCTCTAACAAAAATGTCAGTAAAGTTTGTTTTTCTTTCAAAACATAATTTATCTTAGAGGAGCAGATGTACAGAGTTCAGTGTTGGAAGCTGTGACATAGTGGACCCTGCGGACCTCTGTAGCCTTTGGCTCTCCTAAAATCACTGTGTGACAGATGCTTTTTAAAGAAGCAAAGTGACTGTGTCACTCAGCAGTCTTGGTTCCAAGAGTAGTTGTAAGACTATCAGCCAGTGAAATAGCCCTCACCCAAGGTCTGCTCTTCTCATTCAACTGCTGGCTGCTATTTAAAATGATCCTTTCTACTGAATTCCTTCTGGAACTCTAAAGCAATATTGAAATATCAAATGTTTTTCTGTGCTGGTAAATGACTATGGAGCATGGTGTGGAATTTTTCCATATTGATATATGTTCAGCTTTTTATCCAATTCCTTTGAAAAAGCAATAATTCTGAACATCATGTGAACATTTTTAGGTAAATGTTTCCCATTAGATATAACTGATCATATTTTAATAGCCTGACCAAATCTTTATGGTTCTTGACTTTGCCTTTAGAAATTCTCTTTAGAAAAAGCTCTCAAAGTAAGGCCTATTGAACTAGGTTAGTTATTTTATTTTTAGAAAAGCGATTTGGATAATAAACATTTTAATAACAAAGGTGTTAAATAAGTTAATACTCTGCACTAAAATAATTCTGAGCAACATAGTTTCTAACTGCATCCTTTCCTTAAACCATCTGAGTCATGGCTTCACATAATTTCCATTTCCCTCTAAATATGTATTCCTCTCAAAATAAATATCTGACAATATATACACATATGCAGAATTCCACACTAGTAGGGAAAGACTTGTGCTTCCTATTGTGCTTAAGGTGACCTTAATTTGACCTCTTCCAATTAAATTATGCTTTCTGATACATAATAAGGTATCATACTAGTATAGGGCTATATATTTAGCAGATGTAAACTGTAATGGCCATAGTGAATTGCCTTGTCCATCTACGGAAGCTGAGGATGCAAATCATTGCAGATAGCTGGGTATCACAGGCTTAGGTAAGATGCATGATGAGAGACCATACCAGAGATCTTATTGTGATAATATAGGTAAAATGTATATACTTGCTGGAAATTAAGAAATTAATGTGAAGAATTGTATCCAGGGCACTACTAGGTCATATTACAAATCGAACTTCAAGGTTTTGAAACAGGGAAAATTTATGAAGTGGATAAGAATTGCTAAACAACTGCAAACTTTTGTAATGTATCTTCTAATAAATCTGCATAACAGTGCAGTAGGGAAATAGATTTTTCTGGATGAATTTAATGAATCTCACAAATGTATGCATTCAGACATGCTGTAATACAGAGATATCCCAGTCTGTCTGAACACGATGCAAGAGGGAATGTGTTATTTTTTCAATTAAAATAATATGCTTTTACTGTTGTTCTGTTATTTAGCTCACTCGCATCTAATAAGCATACACAGTACTCCCAGTGCACCTTATCTTGTTATATTCTGTTTTTTCTCTTCTGCTTCAGTTTATTTAAACAAAATTTCTTAAGCTTGATTTTGTGTCTGTCCACCCATAACACAATTATACAGCAAACAAAGCACTGTGAAAGAATGCAATTTCTTGCAGGTATATGTGTCTAGGGATTTTTTAAGCCTCATCTTCACACAGGTTGTTTTTAAGTTTTCTACTAGAATAGCTCATGTTCCTGAGACGTGAATGAAAATGAAGGGATTGTGCAGTCATGGCATTTGGTCAAAATATTTTGTTGCGTGAACAATGATGATTTTATGCTCTTCAACACCATAGAATTATTTCAGACTCTATTTAGTTTTCCCCATGCTCCAGTCCTACAACCCTGACATACCCAGACTCCTCTTTGCAAATATGTAATGTTTATGTATGTTCATAACCCTACCTGTGAAGATTAAGGCCAAAAATTCTGGGGTGATAGGCGCCCAAAAAATGAAGTGGGACCCAGTTTTAAAATCACAAACATATACATATGCTTATCTGTGTCAGTCCAGCTTACAGTAAACAAAATGAAGGTCTTTTCTCCTAGCTCCTTCAATTTCTTCCAGCGTTTCCTCCTCTAAAGTTAAAGTTAAGTATTCCTGTGAAAGAGTAAGGAAAAGAGAGAACACAGCACACAGAGTGTAGATCTGAAATCAAGAAAGGAAATTATGTGAAACCAAGGAAAGTGGAAGAATGTTATGGTGTGAACGTACAGGTGGCAATACAAAATACAAATCATAATACATACGTTTAAAGTTTTTTTATTTGTTTTCTTACTTGTGAGCTAACTTTTATGTAACCTCAGTGAAACAGAAGACAATATAGAATGCATTGGTATCCTGGCAGGTTTTTTGCAAGTTTTGAAGCAAATAAACGTGTTCTGTAGAGCCAAACACTGTAAATGAATACTAGAGTTAGTAAGCAGTAGTTACCCAAGAAAAAGTTGATGGAGGGCCCATTTAAAGGAGGAGGGGGTTGTTCTTAGAGGTACACTAAATGATCTGAAATAAAAGCCTAGAAAATAATATTGCTCAAGATTCAAGACACTCAGCTTGCGATTACAGCCCTGGCAAGGGTCAGGACCTGCTTACCTTTTCACTGTTGAAAGAGTCCTCCTGGATTTTCTCACTTTGGGTAACTCAATACCTAATTATGCGCTTACATCTCTTCAGAAGTGGCCTAACTTTCCTAGTAGTAGGGTCCTATAAACCTGATGTCAACACAATGAAAACAAGATGTGGCCAGCAGCGTAACATTGACCGTTCTGTAAATTCAACCGTTGGTTTAAAGCAAAGTTGTGAAACGACATTGGAAAGAAGCATCTGTAACTGCTAAGAGTTAGCTGACTCTTTGCAAACTCTAACTGAAGAGTTGTTGCATTTTTCATACCATTAGCATTGAAGGCATGTCTCCAAAGCTGTTTGCAAAGGCATGTGAAGTTTCTTAAAGTTCTGTACGGACTCCAAAGACCATTTGCTGATTGGATATTTCTTAGCTTTGGGCAATGTCCTTAAATAATTGTTTTTTCTCAAACCAGTTCTTTTTTCGGATAAGACTCACGCAGGTTTGTGAGGTTCAGATTCTGGACAGAGTATTGAGTCAGAGTGCTGACCTGGAACTGTTCCCCCTGTCTCACTTCTCCTGAATGCTGGCCCAGGAAGGGTTTTAAGAGCAGGAACCATTTCAGATCTTCAGACTGTCTGAAACTGCTCACTTCAAGATTATTGTATTCCATTGCAGAATGTGCTGCCTGCAGTGTCTGGAAGAGAAGTGAGAGTCATTACTCATCGCTAAAGAGTTTCACTATGATTTCTAGCATGAAATCATTATGGAGGTGCCTAAAAGCAGGTAACAAAGATTTTTTTTAAATAGGCAAGGAACTTTGAACAAAATATTCTCCATTTATTATCTTCTTAGTCTTTTTTTCAAAATGCAATAATGTAAATGAGGAGCAGCAATCCCACTGAGTATTTGTTCCAATTTTGATGCATACATTTACTGGATTGGAGGAGTATTTAAAGGAAATACCCCCATCTCTCCCCCACCCCCCACCCCAAACACTCACAAAGCCGTACAGATGAATTCAGGGAATGTGAAAGAGCATGAGAAATTCCCATTGGAACCATTCCCATTACATTGCATAAATAAAAGAGAAGTTTTGGGGTGTGCTTCCCCTCCTCTATTTTTCAGAGAATGCTTAGTGTGGGGTATGAAGCATTGCCGAGGCAGTCAGCAGCACCTCTTCTTTCCTGATTTCTGCCTTGCTTCCCCTTTATACCCACCAGTTTTCTCTCTCTTGCCTCACTCTTCCACAAAAGATTTCCAGCAGAGAGCAGCTGGTGCCTCATTTTGGCTGCTTGCCCCAGACGCTGGGGGCTTTCACCAGAAATCAATGGCTGCTTATTTTCCCCAGTTCTGTGTTTTTTATGTGTGGACTGACATGGCCTCAGCCATACTGACCCATTCTGCTCAGCTATTTCCATTCAGACGTGCCTCTTTAAAAATAGCGGAAATTAGTTGAGGGCCAGTGTCAAACTGCTTGTCACATCTTGTTTTCAATCTGTTCAAATCAGGTTTATAGTGTCCTATTCAGAAGCCCAGGCTGCTTTTGAATGTACACAATGCATTTCAGGCGTTCCATCAGGCGATAAATGCAGAACTTCACATTGCTATTAAAAAATAATCATAATGATTAGTCTTTTGAATTTTCTGAAGTAACTTATTCGCTCGGAATTTGTTGTCTTAATTGCACTACGTCACTTGCTCATACGTATTCATCTCCATAAGATGTAAACTCACTCCTAGCTGATCTGTCAGTGTAGCAGTTGTACCATGTGAATAAGTTCACCCACTGCTTCAGCAGTAATGAATGAAAGAGTAAGTGAATGAATGAATAATCAGAGGACTGCCAGATTGGATGCACTAAACCTGAGTGACTTGTATTCTCTTCAGCTTCCAGGAACTTCTGTCAAATATGGTTTTGTTTTATGACTCCACCTAATGAGCAACCATGCAAAATCTCAAAGAGGCTGAGTATGTCTGCAGTTACACTAGGCATTATGTGTTACTTCAAGAACAAGAAGAAATTTTTCCAAGGTGCCTTAAAACCTTAAAACTTTGCAGAAAGATGTGTTCTTAATGGCATTTCAGGGCTTCTCTTCTGTGATTTAGCAATATATTTATGCTTTAACACTAAGTTATCTAAACATGAAAGAAAACCTTATCACAACCTTTAGAACAGACAATTGTTTTATTTCAACTCATTTGAAAGTCTTCTCACTTGCTAAGGATTTTACCCTTGATGAGTGAAAATGCCTTAAATGTTTGATGACATTCAGTTGCCAAATAATAAAGCTATTGAAATAACACATGCAAATGCACACTATGTGATTTTCCACTAATTTTTAACAATATGCAGAGGTTTAGAGCTCCAGATACAAGCACAGTTCTCTACATGCTCTAAAGCAGCTGCTGTCATGTTCTTGTGAGAACTTTCAAAGGCTTACCCTGGGAATACTTATTTGAATCTCAATATGTGTTTATTCAAATGAACAGTCAGCCACAATTTTCCCTTTTCTTTGAAATGAGAAAAAAATCAAATGGGGGTGTCAAAGCCCCAGAGAACTTCACTGCAACTGTGCAAGGGAGATTAACAAAAGTCGCCCAAAAGTTCTGTAGTACGCAGCACACACAGCTGCTGAAAACTCCTGGTTGAATTCCGATATTCAGTAACTGTCAAGGTCTTAAGCCTGATTGCAAGGGATGAAGCTGTCTCTGTGTCAATGCCAATAAGGGGCTTCCTCTGCTAAGTGGGCTCCAGCAGTTAACACCAGGAATTGTGCATTCTTGGACAGAGATCTTGGAGATTTTTGTCTATGGGGACATTAGTAAGGATAGAGACTTCTTGTAAATAGAATTCTTATTCCCTGCACTTGGGCCTATTATCTTTGTTTTGGGTGTGTAGACACTGTGGGAGTCGTGCATTTTTGCATTCTCTTTTCTTTCTTTCTCTAAGGCCACTGCTTTTGTGAGTATGAAAGCCACAGAGAAAAGATTAGTAGGGAAAGATGCCTTCTCCAGTCCTACAGACTAGCAGGATGATCATAAAGTATGGCTTGGACTGTCTTGTGGGTTAACCCTAACCCAAAAAACAGGAGTAAATGACACACATTTTAGAGGAGGTGGTAAATAATTTCTTGAGTATCTTCTGGAATCAGTTGTTATCTTATTTCTCAAGTCTTATGAAACAGTGTTATGGTCAAACATTAATCGGTGGTCTGACTTAGGTTTTGCAGTTTTTCTCATTCTTCCCGCCTATGGCATTTTGAATTATAACCTGAACCCATCAAGTTCAGTCCATTATTTCAAGTTAACTAGATGTAAAGTCAAGTAATATCACATCACATCTTTCTAATACAATGATATTTTTGTTCAGAGTTCCAGACCTCTGCATTTTGACCTCCATCTCAATTTTCATCGAGGTTTAAAAAGTGGTTTTTGTCTTTGTACCTTAAAAAATGCATTTTCTTTCTGAAAAGACTTTGTTTTCGATCAAGAGAGATATGTCAATCACTGCAGTTCTGCAGAAAAGTATATGGGAAAGATTTTTAGAGTACTATTTCATAACTGGCCTGTAGAAAGTGGAATTGAGCTCACATTCCCAAAGGCTGATATTAGAGGTTGAATTTTAAATTTTACACATCAAAAGTACTTTTTAAAAGTCCACTTGAAAAAAGGTATGTTTCCATTTTTTAAGAGTTTATCTTTATTGTTTCTTTGTAAAGCCATTGTTTCACTTTTGCCAATTTTTCCAAAGCATGATGATGTCTAGATTTTTGTTCTAGGAAAACCCTGGTAAGAATATGGCTTCATTCAGTGATTTTTACAGAGTCTCATATAAATATTATTTTTGTTATCAAAGTGAAAAAAACTAGACCAACTAGGCAAGGTTTTATTTTCCTCCTAGGTGACCTTCAAGATAATGCAGAAAGAATTCTGATTGAGAGCAGAGGACAGGGATAAGAACAAAAGAATATTTGGGCAGAGTAGGAACAAGACCTGGGAGAAAAGACTTAGATGCCAACTATATTATATCATCTCTTCATTTTGGCAGAAAGTTTACCTGGAAAAAAATCTTGTAAGAAATAGAAACAGCTGTCTAATACTGCAGAAAATTATTTTTTTTCCTTTTTTCTTCTAATTAAGAAGGTGAAATAGGATCACAGACTTATGGGAGAAACCATAGAAAACATTGTCAGGAGTTATTTGTTGTTTTGCAATAGAAAATAAAATCTAATTTTTTGTCTAAGACAAAATTATTATTTTCAAAATTTTTAGTAATTCATGTGATTGAGAAGGTTTTGGATCTGCAATTATTATTTTTCAACACTGAATTGTCTTGCCGACTATTTAAAAATGCACTGTTTTGTGCTCTATACAAATCAGAAAATACAGAAAATCCCATTTTCAAACACAGGAAATGCAAGAATCTTCCGTCATTTTGGCTCTTCCAAACAGCCAAGTTATTCTAATTTCAATTTTGAATTCTCCTGCTGATGGCAAAACTGAATTTTCACTGCAGGAATTTTGGATGGATCGCTGAGGTTTGAAAGGCACATTAACTCATTAGGCATATTTACACCCTTCTTGAATGAAGAGTCCAACCAGAACTTGCTCTGTCTTAAGAGAAGCCAGCTAAATGCATTTACCAGCATTCAGAGTGTCACATGCAGGGAAAGGAACATTATGTCCCTTCTTACAAGACAATAACATCTCACACGTGGTGAAGGATAAACCCATTTGTAATGAATGGGGCTGCAGTATGAAATGTTGATTCCTCCTTTTTATGATCTCTGTAATTGCCAGCCAGAGTGTACACAGCCAATAAAATGAGTGAAAAAATATTTCTCATATGCTTACAAGTAGAGACCTTAGGCATGGAGTATTTTAATATTAAATATAGAAATTTTAAATAATTTATAAGTTTTATATTAAAATATTTATTAAAATATTTAATAATATAATAATATTTATTTATAATGAATTTAATATATTACCTATATTTAATATAGATATTCAGGATGCCTACTAGGCATGCAAAGCAGTAAATAATTTGGACAGCTGCGTAGGAGCTGAGAAAGAACCAGCGCAAAGTCCACACCTGTGAGTATAGACTGTAAATGAAACATAAGCAGGTGTACATGTTGCAGTTTGGAGCAATAATTTGTTCCTGGAAAATACTGCTGTCTAGTGGGTTTTTTTTATAGCATACTTGCTTGGTCTTTTTAACATTGTTTTATTATAGTCAGAAGAATGAAACTATTTTACTATATTCAGAAACAGTTTAACAGTTCCAGAGGGTACTGCACACACACTTTTACCCCAAACAATACATCAAAAAGGCACTTCAAACACGAAAGCAAATTGAGTGATGAGAAGTGTATCAAACCAGAATAATTGGCCCTGAAGATCACAATTTAAAAGCGGATGGCAAATGCCCTTGGGTAAAAACAGCGCAGAGCTCTTTCTCTTCACGAAGAGCCATCAGCAGCGATGAGATTTCCAGAACACTGAACAAAAAATGTTTGCATGTTATTTCCTATCATTGTTTTCTGTAAGTAGGAGATAAAGAAACTACAGTGTTATGTTTATGATCTCCCAGTAATGAATGATGTCAAATTACCAGGGTATGCATAGGAGCATCAATTTATCCTCTTTCCAACAACCATTTCAATGTGATCTTGGAGTAAGTTACAGAGCAGTTAATAATATGCCTCAAGCCAAATACTACAGCTCTAGGCTGCATTTTAAGGCAACCAACCTCTTCCATCCATATGTATGTTAATAAGAGGAACTACCTCTTCTACAGCACCTTGCTTCCCACAATTATGGGATTTTCAGTACATCTGGGCTGGAATTTTGAAGAAATTGTGCATATGCTGCATTCTTATGTATATACTTTGTGATTGGAAGTCCTTCCATCACGATTAAAATCTGTATTGACACTGTAATAGGATAGCATATGTGCTGCAGATCTACATGCTAAAAAGTCTAGTTATATTGCACAGAACATATACATAATATGCTTTATGATTTCACTTTAGTACAACTTAATTTATAATGATGAAAACACTTTTCCTGCAACAAAAAACATGTTTTTTAACTCATAAGCATAAGAACTTGTCCTTATGCTCAGCTACTGTAGATGTCCTAAAGGCTAAAGATATGTTTTCTATTTCAACCAAATGCTCATAATCTTTAAAAATCGTCTGCTTGTATTCAGACTAGTTGTCTCTTTTTTAGGGCAGATACTTTTAATCCATTGTGAAGGTTATTACAAAGCCAAATACTCTTTGACCACACGTGAAAAAGTTTGGGAGAGATTGTAGGATTCAGCAAGAGTTTGATTGTTATTTGGAGTTTCCTCATAGAACATAAATAATCTTCCTCATTCCTACCATACCACGTGCACAGAGGATTGACAGAGCAGCAGCAAAGGGAGATTCGAAAACATCCAATATCCTGGTTTTTTAATATTTGTGAAGAGAGATCATATTTCAAGGGAGAGTGGATTTTGTAAAAAAATATAGAACACAAAACCAAAAACCAACCAACCAACCAACCAACCAACCAAAATAAGTCCCAAATTGAATATACATACATTCTAAGGCTGGCCTTGAGAGGTCTAAATTTCAACAATTTCAATCTCTTTTTTCATTCAGGGGGGAATCTTCTAATGACATGTCATCCAAAACTTTTGATGGTCAATGCAATTACTACAGGACTCATAGCAGCTGTTGAGTAATAAATTATGAAGATAGTGCCCAATTATTTATATACAGAACTCTGGATGTTCTTCTACGTGAATGGCAGTATGGTTGCTGAGGTTAGTGGGACCCCTTAAGCCAGAAGAGAAGCCCATATAACTAGCAAAGGTGATAAATAAGCAGAGTTCAGATGGTTTACATCAGCATTTCCATAAGGGCTGCGTGTGAGGAGACGTCTTTAAGACTCCTGGAACAGCTGCACTCTTGGCCTTGTATTAATGTTGAGCCAACAAATCTTTCACCAGTAATCACCTGTGCTGTCAATCTTTTTAATATTTTAGACTGTTACACTTTCTTCTGGAATAAAGGAAAAAAATCAGGATCCTATAGCAATGTCTATTATAATAACTAATATAAGAATAGCTAATTATTACTAATAAGAGAAAGGATTAAAATTATTTGGGAGTGTCCTTTCTAGCCAGTGGTGATTTCTAGTTTAAAGAAAAAGCGTACAGTACCACAATCTTGAGCAGGTATCTGTTTTCCTACAACAATAATCTGAAAGATAAGTCCATTAATTGTAAACTAAGTCTGACTTTAGTACTGAATTTTGTTTCTCTTACTGTCCAATGATAAGGGCCGACTCTTGATTCAGTGTCACTTGAAACAATCACATATGTGATTGATGAGCAGTACTTTATGGGCTCTCAACTTGCCAAGGACAAGATTTTAACACAATGCTGTGGTCAGTATTACACCTGGGTGCCTGCAATCTCATGTGCATAGCATACTGTGCTCCTACTCCAGAGATATTCACTAGTAAAATATTCTGGCTTTTTGTTTTGGGAGGGTTTTTTCCCATTTCTTCCTGACAGCACAGTGACACTGTGTTTTTTCTGCTTGTGCTAACCTTTCAGTCTTCTCTTTTCAGTAATTACACATGCTTCTAGTACAACCACAGTCTATTTCATTGGTCCTATGAATACACTGTAATTTACCTTTCATTTACCAAATAAATAAAATACAACTCACACATATCACCAGTACAGAAAAAAGGAAAGGAGAAACTCTGCAGAAGTGTGTCTGCCTATGAAATGCTTATCACACAAACCAACCTTAATGTGTCATAGTTAGTACTATGTTAGTGTACAAGGCACAGCTTGTGCCTTGGTGTAGGATTAAAGCTTGTTTGCAGTAGTGACAGCACCATGCAAACTGAGTAAACTCTGTTGTTTCAGCTACAAACTTTATTTCACATACATATGTACTACATACACAGCAGTATGCTGTGTTTGGTACCCTGCTGACGAGAGCTCCGTTAAGCTGCAAAAACAATTTCAGTGAGTTATATTGTTTGGACAACAGGATTTATTGACCCATCTTTTCAGGCACTGGTTACACTTTGAAAAAAAAAGCTGGTTGGTGCAGTTACTTTGCCATCTGTGGCATCAATAAGAAAATATGAGAGTGATGGTCATGATTCTTACTGACATCTTTTATCCTGGTATCTAATAACAGCTGACAAAGTGGCACCTGTATATGTTCCTTGAATTCTTGACAGGTTACAGATTCTTAGGTAGCAAAAAAAAGAAAGACCACTATGCAAGGTGATTTTGATGTACGAATTTTGTTTACATGAACTAAGTATTGCAAAAACCATAATAAGACCTGCATCTAAAAACATTATCAGTAGCAATACCACCAGCAATTCTATTCCTAATGAGTCCAGTCATATCAAAGCTCTGGTAAAGATGAGAAATGAAATACCATCATGTATTTTTCCTCTAGTAGAATTCCTTTGGGTCCCATTCCTATACTATTTGTCAAAACAGCACTTTTCAGCAGCTCCTCTGAGGAAAACAGAATTCCATTTCAGTTCACAAAGTTAGTGTGATATGGTTGGACCAGACTGGGGCAGAGGGGGGAGTGGGGAGTGGGGAGGAAGAAAAAAAAACAAGCAAAGCCCATCAGCCAAACAAAAGAGAAGAACAATGTCTTTGATATTTTGCAGTCCATCAATATTTTCTTGGAATACAGATCAAAAAATTTCCTTACTTAACTTAATATTACAAATGTATATTTTGTATATATTATTGTAAATACAGCTACTTCTTTGAGTAGTGATTTGAACACAGGGAAAAAAATACATCTCTTCTGTCTCTTCTCTATTGTCCTAGTTGTCTTAATCTACTTTTTTTTTTTTTTTCTTAAAGGGTTCTCTTTTATTTTTGGTGAAGTAGCAGTTCTTGCATATGAACTGAGTATTATGTTTATTTCTCAGCCTCTCTGTTAAAAGAAAGTTGTGGATTCACCAAGGGCAGCTCCTGCCTGATCAGCCTAGTGGCCTTCTATGATGGGATGGTTCCATCAGTAGGTAAGGGAGGGACTGCAGATGTCCTTCTGGGCTGCTGTGAACCCTTGGACATGGTCCCTCACAACATCCTTCTCTCCAAATTGGACAGAGATGGATTTGACATGTGGACTGTTAAATGGGTAAAGAACTTATTGGGTGGTCACATCCAGAGGGTGGTGGTCCATGGCTCAGAGTGCTGATGGACATCAGTGAGAAGTGGTGCCACCAGGGGTCCATAATGTCCATCAGTGACATACAAAGCAGTATCAATTGCACCCTCAGCAGGTTTGCAGATAACAAAAAAAGCTGCATGGTGAGGTTGACACTCCTGAAGGATAGGATGTCTTCCAAAAGGACCTGGACAAGCTCAAGGAAGTGAGCCCATGGGAACCTCATGAGATTCTTCACAAGGCCAAGTGCAAGGTACTCAGACAACCCCCAGTATCAGTCCAGGCTGGGAACGAAGGTTTTGAGAGCACCCCAAGAAGGGCTTGGTGGTGGTGGTGGATGAGAGGCTGGACATGACCCAGCCATGAACACTCACAGCCCAGAGAGCCAAACTGTCCTGGGCTGCATCCAAAGCAGTGTGGGCAGCAGGGGAGGGAGGGGATTGTGCCCCTCTGCTCTGCTCTGCCCTGATCTGCACTGATCTACACTGATACATCCAGCTCTGGGGCCCCAAAACTGGCACAACATGGACCTGTTGGAATTAATCCAGAGGAGGGACAAAAAAATTATCAGAGCTGTGAAACTCCTTTGCTATGAGGAAAGACTAAGAACACTGGGATTGTTTGGGCTGGGGAAGACAAAGCTCCAGGATGACCTAAGAGCAGGCTTCCATACCTATAGGGAGTCTACAGGAAAGCTGGAGAGGGATTCTTTTGTAAGATCATATTGTTACAGAACAAGGGTGAAATGTATTTAAACTGAAAGAGATAAGTTTTAGATTGATTATTAGGAGGAAATTCTTTATGTGAGGATGGTGAAGCACTGGTTTTGAAACACTGGTACTGCCTCTGCTCACAGAAGTATTGGGTATACCATCCCTGAAAATATTCTAGGCCAGGTTGGACAGGATTTTGATTAACCTGGTCTCGTGAAAGACGTTTTTGTTCACAGCAGCAGGGTTGGAACTAGATGATCTATAGAATTCCTTCCAACCCAAAATGTTCTGTGATAGTATGATATTCATGAGATTATCAGCTCTGCCTTGGGCTTTTACCTCAGGATTTCTCCTCTAATTTACAAGTACTATGAATGTTATACAGGAATTTTTGCAATAGCAAACTGCAAGTGAGAAGGAAAGGTATCAATTGTACAAAACCCTAGTTTTAGCACTTTGAACTATGAAGTAAAAGTTGAAAGGAGGGTATTTTTCCCTATGTTTTTTCCCCTAAGCAGTTTATCTTTCCAACATTAAACCATTATGTTAGCTAGAATTGTAAGGAAATAAATTTTTAAAAATCCTTTAATGAGTTCTCATATGGATGGAATCATCTTCCTTCACTTTAGACATCCACATTTGAACTATTTGTTTAGATTCCCCTAAGGGCAATGGAAAGAAATAAACCTTTCTAAAGTATTATTTATCTTACCTATTTCAGGAATCTATTTTAAGATTTTAAGAGATAAATTATATTCCAGAGATACCAATTTTTCTCCATTGACTGTAAATAGTAAATAGATTATTAACCTAGAGATCTAGACTTTTAATGCAGAAAAAGTCAATCTAACCTGAATTTAGTGGAGATGAATCCCACCCACTATTTTAGGTCTGTAAACATTCTTGGCAGCTCAGTTCAAGAAAAATACAACTTTTAGGTGCAATGCATCTCTTTTAAGACAAACATAACACCACTGGTACCTTTTTGTTCTCACTTTATCCATGTAGCTGTCAACCACAGGTAACAAGTTGGTGCTTATGGGTAACGTTTGTAATTCAGCTATATCACAGAATTTGTGCCAAAACTGGAATATAGGGTTATATTGGATATTTGAACATGAAACACTGTGAGACAGGTTCACAAATATCAACACACATGACAATGTGAATATAGTCCTCTCTTGTGGCTTCTGACTTTTTATTACATCCTAGATGAATGATAATACTTAAGGTGGAGAAAACGTGATGGAGGAGATAAAATCTCTTTCAGGAACAAAGTAAATCATGGAGCAAATATGTTAGGATCAGATGCTTAGATTCAAATCCTAGCATGAAAATTCTAGAAGATAGAGGGTTGGAGATCTGCCCTTGATCATGCCACTTACTGACAGAAACAAATTGGAATTGTGTCAGACATAGTATGTGCCAAGTTGATTGTGAGGGATTGAGAAGGACACACAGAAAGACACATCTCACTGCAGTATTTGCCTTGTATGTCATGTTTTGGAATGGCCAAATGTCTGCTCATAGGGAAAACACTGCATGATTGGAAAAAGTGACATCCTAACAGGCTACATCTGGAAAACAACTTAGGATCATTGCAATAAAATACCAAATTGAGACAGAGCACATTCAGTCACTGAGAAAAAAATCCCTCTACGAAAAATGATTTAAGATAGTAATTCTTGAAAATTTAAAATGTTTGCCTTGATATACAATGGGATATTGCTCACTTCAGTCTTTTCATATTCTGTAGATTATTTCAGTAAAAGAAGAGACAATAACTTTGTGGTCTGTAAGCTAAAAATTAAAACCAGATACACATGTTCAGGCCGTCTGCTGAACACTGTTTTTCAAGAGAGAGGGTGAGCATAGGGATTCTAGGGGTAAAAATGCCTCTGTAGTAAGTACATGGATGTAGTCTCCAGTTTATGATGAGGCTGATAGGAACCACTGATACTTTTTTTTTTCCCTGAGCACAGAAAGGTGCATTATGATCAAAACTCACTTCATGTAGAATAAGTGGTAGATTTGTAGTCAAGGTCATTTCACAGGTACCAGAATAACACTGAAGAAGCCGAGCAGGGAAGGGCATCCTTGCTATCTGAGTGCCTTGAAAGATGCTGCTCGACTGGCAAGTGCTCAAGGTCTGCAGGGAGAATGGGTGAGTGTGCAAGTACCCCTTCCAGTGTAATTCCACTCCTGTGTTTCCTGAGATAGCCATGCAGCACCACTGCAATGGGAAGACAGGAGTATGGATACACTCCATGCTGTTACTTAAAGTGGTTTTCTTCCCTGGAGGTTTTAATCTCTCCTTCACGATTTCTAGTTTACAATGGTGCCAGCTATCATAACTTAAGTCTATTCTGGCCGTACTCCAGAGAACAAACACAGAAATGCATGAAAGAAAATGTGTTTCGTGTGCCAGTGGAATTTTGCTTCCACTGAACAAGTGCAGTGGCTGGAAGTCCTTTCTGAGTTGGAAGTTTGCCACAGAAAAGATTTCTATAAACCCCTGTTACGAATAAATACAGAGATTTTGTTCCATGGCATTCAGCACCTTAAATGAAATACAAAACAACAGTTACCTGCAGGGTACAGCACCAATAACTGAGTCTCACAAAGCACAAATCAGTGTTCTGAAGGGCAGACTCACCTTCTTCCTACATAATTTTGTGTATTACAATTATTTGCTATGACTAAATCTATGTAATTAGCATAACCCTTAGACACCATTCTTAGAAATGTTAGTAAACAGAATTTTTATCATTTGTTTTTAAATAAAAGAGACATTCTGTGTGAACTTGTTTCATAGACATTTTAACAGCATAAAACTGCATTAGAAAAATGGTTCCTTAGAAGCCTCATACTTCTAATTGTCATGTATGTGAATGTGCAATTATTGTACAAAGAAATGTTACTGAGGTGTTATATATTCATAACACTGAGAGCAAGTGAAATGCAACTTCTTAATTCAGTTCACAGTTATCATCCACCCAGTTATACACAGAATGATACAGATCCACAGCTTTTGGGGGCATTCTGTGGATTTTATTTTTGGATTGCACACATTTCCTTCAAAGGAATAATTTTGATACATAGAAAACATATAGGCAGACATACTAAGACTCAGCTACAAAAAATTTGGGAATCATAAAAATAACCTGAAGGCCTCCTGTCTTATAAAGGAAGTTATGTGCACGTGTCATGACAGCATCTTGTGGACTTATTCTGTGTGCTAGGGCCATAGATCCTTGAAGTGTTAGGGCAGGGGCACAAACAAAAATGCAGGTTTGTGTAGGGACAGTCACTCTGTTGTCCTGATTACGTGTTCTGGCCTTCAACTGATCTGTAGCTGCAGTATGGGATTTGTCTCTCACTGTCTTGTCAGGCTACATCATTCCAGAGGAATAATAGCAGTTAGTTACTGTGAATGTTCCTCATGTAGGTGTTTTTCTAGGGTCAGATTATTCAGAGCTGAAAAACACATATTACTTAGAGTATTGCCTCTGCACCAAAAGAAACACTGTCAGCAGGTCAAGGCAGATGATTTTGTCCCTCTGCCTTGATGACACCTCACTTCATGCAATGCTGCATCTAGCTCTGGATTCCTCAGCGCAGGAAGGACATGGATTTGTTGGAGCTTAAAGGAATAAGATGAATGTGCCGTGTCTGTTTGTTGATATGACCAGGAATTTGTAGGTAAGGAAGTAACAGGAGAAACTCTTGGTTTCAGGAAATGTTACTAATTGACACAGACTTCTGCTCAGCCAAAGTTCAGGAACATAGCAGTTTGGAGAAGCTGTGGACACACCATCCCTGAAAGCCTTCCAGGCCAGGTTGGGTGGGGTTTTAAGTGGTCTAGTGGAAGGATGTCCTTGGCCATGCATAATAGGGCTGGAATGAGACAAACATTGAGAACCCCTTCCAACCCAGTTCCTTCTATAATTTGTTGCTTAAGACTGCTTAAGATAACTTCAGATAAGCACCTGAAGATTGGAACTCACAGATAATATTTCACATGTTTATTTTTTTACTCTTAGACTCAGAATCATTGTTTAGAAAGGAAAATTAAGGGTTTGATGTCAATATGTGTCTTCAGAACATGAAGGAAATAATCAGTTTCTGAATGTATTAAGAATATAAGTAAAATGTCTGAAAGTCATGAAACAAAAAGGAGAAACATCTGTTTTCTGGTCCATTAATAAAAATGCATCCATTTTATTGTTTTAAATGATAGATTATCTTAATATATCTTAGGCTTTAATTCAGATGTCTCCTCAAAGAAAAGATAGGCTGAATTTGGATGGAGTTTCCAGTAGATCATGCTTGAATATCATGACCTAATTGTGTATTCTGTTCCCTCTGTCCATTACTCTATGTCCACAAAGTGGAGCAATACCAACACAGAAGTAAAGACAGACTCAGCTGAAAATAGTTAGGTTGCTGTTTTTGGAAATATGAGGCTTGGTTTCCTTTTCCTGCTGTACGTGTAGCTGAATGAGGCTGACCTAAGAAACTTACCAACTCTAGATCTAAGTAGCCTTAAGCTTGGGAATTGGGCATGATCGAAAACTTTATAAGTAAGATTGATGCCAAATCTGAGATTGTTAGGGTACTGGAGGTGCTGTTGTCATCCAATGGTTTTTCATATGCATGCAGTAGCTGCGTTAGTCTGGAACTTTTGCTTCAAGTCCAAGAAGCAGAAAAGACAACTCCCTTCATGTTCCACATCTAGCCTCAGGCAGGTCTGCAGGCTCACTCTCTCAGCAAGGGAAGTTACCTGTGGAATGGAAATCAAAGTTTTGAGTGCTGTGATTCTGTCATTTCTAGGCTTGAATAACTTCCTTTTTTTCCCTAGATCTTGTTTAGATAACATGTAAGTGTAGAAGATCTGTGACTATGGACTGTAGTCAGTTTTAGAGGATGACTAGAAATCATCAGTAATAGACATGAACCTACAAATGACACAACTATCTTGGGAAATGTCTGTCTCCCTCCTTTACTCACAGGAGGGGCTTGCAAGCCTAACTGATTTTTAGAGATCTAACCTATATGAAATGAACCCCACACTCATTATTATTTAAAGATAGGACTGACAGGCCTAAAATGGCCATTGAGGGTCATGTCTTGAATGACTTAATTAAAAACACGAAAGAAATAATGGAATCAGTTATCGGAACTAATCTAGAGATAATCTGACTGTCATTCTACTGAAGCATAACAGAATATGGTTTTTATAAGACCTCACACATTTACCTTGAGATGCCATCCTTAAGTCATTCCCCTTAGTGTCATTATTATTATTTTACTAAGCTCTTAATTGAATTATTATGTCAGTGATATATATGTATTAAAATTAACATATTTTGAACATTTAGAAAAATCTAAACCTGATTTTTTAATATTTTTTATATAATGCACTTGCACTTTCCTCTTGTAATTTCTAGCCAATAGTAATGACATTTTACTGACACCTTGAAAGACGCTTGGTAATCTCCTCTGAAGGCAGAGTAAGAAAGAACTAACTTGTCATAGCTAAGGGACCAATCAAAGGTTTGTACACAGGAAGATAAAACAATTCTGATGTATTGATTTTTAATTTTTATTATTTCTGCTGTTTGCACATGTCTTTGATTTGATTTATCCTGAAAATGAATCCTGAAGACTGTTGGAGAGAGAGCTTACAGAATAAACACTGATTTAGCACTGTAATATTACTGACCAACAAGTTGTAGAGTTTGAAGATTAAGAACTCACAAATTGGTTAAGACCTATTGTAGACAACGGACTTCACTTGGCAGAATCTGGCTAAACTCAGATTTGCATTCAAGCCTTGAGCTGTCTGCTTTATTTCCCTTGTTTCCAGAAATATTTTCCTGCATTTCTTACAGCTTTTAAGAATGTCAAAAAAGTCTGGCCCTGCTATGTACCTGCTTTTAAAAATGGTGCTTCTGCTGTTTCTAGACTTCCTACAGCATTTCAACAAAGGCATACATCATGCACTAAAATGGTGTTTTCTCTTTTATTTTTTTTCTCTACCAGTTTATGTGAAATCTGAAATTAATTAACTGAAAAATGTGCCATGGTATCACAAATTTTTATTGGATTCCTCTTGCACATTTAAGTGTTGTAATAATTCAGTTTCAGAGTGTTTGGGCATCGCAAACTTATTTGCAATATAAAGGGCAATTTGATTTTTACTGGTACAGTAGCTTGTGCCTGAAGACCACCCCTGGAGAGGCCCCAAGTGGCTTTACACTCCAGTGGGCTCACTGTAAAAGCAACAAAATAGGATGAAGGATGGTTTTCGGGGGAGAAGGGGGAGGGAGGAAGTGATACTCAATGCTAGCAGTAAGTTTGACAGTAGCGAACAATTGAAACAGCCTTTTACTAAATCAAAATGCAGCCCAACTTTTCCTGAATTCTAAAGTATAGACAGAAGAAAGAAAGCAGGGAAGATAAAAAAAGAGAAAAAAGTGTTTTGACTGAAACATAATTACCTTCTATTTCTGTAGATCACATGACCAAGCTTTCTCTGGTGTGCTCTTTCCTGGAGATTTTAAACCTCAGTGCGTGGTTAGGTTTATTTAAAGTAAAATTTTAAAAAAATTATTTACAGAAATCACCAAACACACAAAAGAATGTTATCCATGTGCCAACCCAGTTGTACCACAGTAGTTTCAGAGATATTAATCCCTCCTCCTCCACCACCAGAGATCCCATACGCTCTCCATCTTCCTTTCTCTGCTTTTAATCATCTTTCAAAGGCGGAAGGAACAGTCTGGTACACGGCTTTTACAGTCCCCAATATAATAATTTCTATGCATTCATCTGTTCTGTGCCATTTCTACCTTCACGTATATGCCTATTTTTTCCCTTAGAACTCAGTATCCCAAATGTTTTTTTTAGTTTGTACTTTAAGATCAGCAGTATGTTTCTGAATCCAGTTCCTTTAGATAAGAGAGTTGTAAAATATCCTTGCTTTTTCTACTATTCATGACACTAAAATAATGACATATGAACTCCGAATGACACAGTCATGGTGAGGCGGTTTGTCAGCTGCACTAGTTTCCATTCAAACCAGTTTGGCAATCTTTAGATTTTTTACCCTTGATTTATTAATCTTGCCACTTTCTCAGCTATAGTTTTGGAGCAAAATCACAACTTTTCTGTTCCATCAGGGTATTACTGCTCCTCCAATTCACTCATTAAATTCTCTGAATTTGTGTTCTTTCCCTGTCTCAGGTTCTTATTACACATGAAGTAGCTTTCTCAGGAAACCAGTGGTCATATGTGATATTTCAGATTCATACTACATGCTCCCCATAGGTATTGTCATGAGATTATGATCCCTATTGCAGAGTTTGAATTGTCACTTTTCAGTTATCAGTGAATTCAGCTTTTCTTTTTTTTTTTTTTTTGCATTGGCTTCATGACCTTTGAGGGACAAATTTTAACTTTTAGATGGCATTTGAATAATTGATAATTGTGGGTGTGCCAGGCTGGTTTCTTTCTTTTGCTTCTGGAATGCAGTCATAATCTGCTACTGAGCTACATTAATAATAAACTTGTGGGTTCACTGTGGACAGGTATAAGATTAAAATATCTATGCAGAGCAAGGACTGTGGAATAAAATGAGAATGGTTTTCCCACATGTGCTGGAAAGGGAAGATGACTTGCCAGTTGAAAAGTGTCTGCTTGGCAGCTTCTGAATTTGGTGTATCATAGAAACATGCTTGTGATGCTATCCAGTAGAGGGCAGAGGACATATAGTCATATTTTCTTTATGATGTCTCAGTGTATGAATTGTATGACCATTGGCAAAATGTCACCATCAGTTATCCTTTCCTTAGGAAAAAAAGAGAAATCAGGGAAATGATACAACCAATGTGTATACATAGCTTCCCAGAATTTTCAATAATACTGTTAAAAACCAATCCAAACTAATATTAGTTCTAAAAGCAAAAATAAGTATTTTAGGGGAAAATGGAAAATTTCACTGAGAGTGGGTTTTTTTTGACAGGAGTCTTTCTGATGTAGAAAATATTTTAAAGATATATCAGGAATATTTAATGGAATAATTTCCTTCTTTAATGGCATCTTTAAGCTTTAATAGGTTCTATCTTATCATTCAAAATATCAGACTTCTTAAGAATAAGAAAAATAGTTGTCTCAAAAATGTTCAATTATTTTGTATCCATAAAGCAAAAATTCTACATTAACAATCTCAGTGTTACTGGGAAAATCCCAAACACATAATTTCATCATAGAGAACAAACAGGGGTTAGAATGGAAGAAGTAAATAAAAATCCCACTCTTACATAAACTTCTTCAATTCAAAAGAACAGGGCACAATACTGGATGGTGCATCCTAGCTTTAAAATATTACAGGATAGCGTATTATGCGATATAGAAGAGGTTTGAGTGCAATACAGGGATTTTTTTAGCTAAGAAAACACTTTTTCCTATCATAGGAAAAAGCAGTTTTTATAATAGATATGATTCACAAATCTGCCAAACCTCAGGGGAGGTCACACCACACAAGTAAATGGGCTGTTCCCTGTACAGTCATTTTTCCTATTTATATCCTATCTTCTTCTAATGAAACAGCAGTTCTGCAATTTTTCTTGTATTTGACAGAAATCAAGCATGTTTTCTCAGTTTCATACTTCTAAAATATTTTTGAATGCATTATTCTGTTTCTTTGGAGTTGTCTAGTGAAGGTCAATAACATATTAAAGTGATTTGAGATCCAAAGATCATTAGTGAGATTTTTTTCCCATTGTATATATAAATTTGTTTTGACAGTGGGTTTTTGTGTTCTTTATTGGATTCTTTATTTTGCAGACTATGGAGACAGTGGTCAAAGTGTTCAGCTGCGGTTTCCTAGCCTGAAAAGCAGAGGGTAAGTGGAAACATATATGGTTTCCTGGGCTGTATAGCAGAATGTCAGAAACAAATATGCAGAAAAGCAGAGCCTGTAAGAGACCCTCCTGCAGGAGTCTGAAGCACAGCTCCTTCCAGGGCAACCACCTCTGAAAGGGATGCTTTCTCCCTTGGCTACTTGATTAGAAATGTGACATCACCCAGCAAAAGTGATGACTGAAGCAGGTGATACTTCAGGACTGCACAAATTATGTTTATCAGAGAGTCTACAGAGCACTTTCTGAAGAAAGCAGCGGGTTTTTATCCAACTTTGGCAGTGAAATTGGAGTATGACATTTACTCTGTCTCAGTTAATTACATTCCTACATCTCCTCCAGTACAGAAAGATACTCTCTCACCGTGCACCTCGGCGAGTTGAGAGTATTGTCCTCACTTACACTGCAAACCCTTCCCACAGATTGTAATGCAATTGAATTACCTCTGCATAACTTCCTCTTTTTTTATTAAGTTCCAACAGGATTTAGGAAATTTCTCCATTGCTCAAACTTTTCCCTGATATGTTATTAACATTTTCCACTCTTACTGGGTATGCCTGTTATCAAAATCTTATTGCATTTTTGTTTGTTTTTGCTAAAGCCTCTGACTGCTGCTCAGTGTTCTACCTACATCAAGCCTTAG